>NC_092873.1:48971736-49661111 GCF_028372415.1 Notamacropus eugenii
ATAGAGCGCCAGGCTTGGAGTTGGAAAGACTTGTGTTCAAATGTAGACTCAGACGCTTATTAGCTGTGTGATCTTGGGTAAGTCACTTAACCCTGTTTGCCTCAGTTTCCTCATCTGTAAAATGAACTGGAGCAGGAAATGGCAAACCTTCCAGTACCTTTGCCAAAAAAACCCCAAATAGAGTCACAAAAGTCAGACACAACTGAAACAACTGAACAACAACAACAGAAGTAGGGAGGGAGTGAAGTTGGAAGGGCTTTACCTATCAAATAGAACATTTTATATTTGGTCTTGGAGTCACTGGAGTTTAATGAGTGCAATAGATTTGTACATTAGGAAAATCACTTTGGTGGCTGAATGGACAATGGACTGGCATGGGGAGAAGCTTGAGGCAGGCAGACCCCCTCCCCAGCAGCTATTGCAATAATCCAGGTGTGAGGTGACAATAGTGGCACCAGCATGGGGGTAGCGTCAGAGGAGAGAAGGAGGCATATTTGAGAGATGTTGTGAAGAAAGATACGCCAAGGGCAGGAAGTTATGATCTGGGATGTCACCAAGGAGTAGAATGGACCCCGATAAAGTCTTTCATTGACATACCCTTTCCAGAGGCAATGGTAATGCAGGTCTTATTACAGTTCTCCAAGCAAGAGGTGAAGAGGAGAGTTTGGAGGAAGGTTACTTGTGCAGCAGCTGCAGTCTTACAGACCCCAGGGGCACTGTATCTGGTGGACTTGTTTGGAGGGTGAACAGAGACAGGGTGGAAAATGCCTGGAGAGCAGCTCTATCTTGTTCTATATTTCAAAAGCTTTTCCTTCTATTCACCTTGGAGATAATGAGTTTCTGGTGTAGAGTTGGCTACTAAAAACATTCTTAAATGCTTATAGACCCATGTTATATTTGGGTGGTCGTAGGCAACAGTTTGGTCTGAGATAGTGGTCTGGCTTCAGTACAATTTATCGGTTGAGTTCTCTGGGACATTTTGAGAGTAATATTTGTGGTATTTGTCACCTGTCAGGTCATGAAAGATGGTGAATTTCTTTTCAAAACTAACAAGCATTTATTTTTGCTCCCTCCCACCTTCCTTTTCCATTGAGAAAGAAAAACAAGACCCTTGTCATAAATATGCAGAGTCCAGCAAAATGTTGATGAGCTTCTGTTGTATAATTTGAATCTCCAGATCTCTTATCTTGCTTAATATTCAACTGATTCTAGTAAGCACATGCCAGAATAATTTTTTTTTTTAACTTGGGCTTGACTATGTCATTGTCCTGCTCTAGAATCTTAAGTGGCTCCCTATTCCCTCCTGGGTAAAATGTAAATTTTTCAGCTTTCTATTTTAAGACTTTTCATCTTCAGCGTCCCATTTTCTTTTCTGCTTATTAACCATTACTTCTCTTTCCACGCTCATCAATCCAGTCAATCTGGTATTCTTGTTTTATCTCACACTCTGTTTCCTGACTCCTTGAATTTGAACTGACCGCTCTCAAGCCTAGAAAATCTTCCCTCTTGATCTCCATCTCTTAGAATACTTAGCTCTTAGAATCCTGTGCTTGCCACTCCATAGTAGGCTTTTAAAGAAATAATCGTTGGTTGGAATTCAGTTGAATTGGAAGTTACCAAATAATCCCTAGGGGTGAGACTCAATATACCCCATGACTCAAGTCCTGGGGTTTCTGTCATCTTCTCTACCCCTCAGTCCAAGGGGGCCTTTCCTGCTCCTAGACAAAGTGCCCAGGTTCTGTCCCTCTGCTACGGTGCTGAAGTTGCGGACTCCTCCTCCTCTCCTCCCCATTCATCTCCCTTCTCCAGCTCCACCTGCCTACTTGGTGGTGCTGCTGCTATTTTTAAAGTAGACATCTTATTGAGATTCTAATGACTCTTTCAAATCTTGACTCCTTTGCATAATTCCCTTCAATTAATACTTGGAAGATTTGGAAAGAGAGTGGGTGCAGATGAATAGGACCCCAGGCTCTGGGGACCTAGGAGTCCCTCCAGACTATCCTCACCTAGCTCCCTGTGCTCCCATTCTTTGTCCCCAGGTCTGCCCACAGTTCCGTCAGTGAGTCATTAACCTCTATCCCACTTGTGGGCAGATAGGAAGCGGGGGGGGGGGGGGGGGGGGGGGGGGGGGGGGGGGAGGGGGAGGGAAGACTCAATGCTTGCCTTCAGGAAGCTCATATTCTAGGCAAGAATAAAACTAACTTCTGACTAACACAAAATAAGTGAAATGCCAAACCAGGAATTATTAGCCCTTTGGGCTGGGAACTAGAGGAGTGATTTGTGGATTGGCCTATGAGTAGATCCCACGACTCCTTGTGTAGGAGTTAGGGCTTAAGCTGGTCCTTGAAGAGTGTAAGAGATTCAGATTCAATTATTAAGCACCTAATATGTTTAAGGAATAATATCAGCTACAAGAGATACTCATGGAAAATAATAGTGCCTGCCCTCAGGGGGCTTGCAATCAATTAGGGAGAAAGGAGAGAGACTAAAGATAGGGAAGTCATTTAGAAATCTGTCACAACAGTTTAGAGGAGAGGTGGTGATGGACTGAACTGACATGATTGCTATATGAATGGAGAGAGGACAGATAGGAGTAACATTTCAAAGGCAGAATCACCAACTTGGCACCAACTTGATGGGATATAGAAGCAGAGGAAAAAGAGGGAAGAGTCAGGGTGAGCCTGAATATGGGAACCTGGATGACTAGAAGGATCGTGGTGCCTCAGCAGAAATAGAGACGTTTGGAGGAGAGGTGGGTTGGGGGGAAGACAATAAGCTTTGTTTCCTACTGGACAGCCAGGAGATGTCCAATTTGCATTTAGGAATGGAAAGAGAATTCATGGGAGAAATGAGGCTATAGACGTAGAACTAGAAGTTATTCACAGAGGTACCAATTGATGAGGTAGCAGAGAATGATGTCTTCAAGGAAGAGAACACACAGAGAGAAAGCCTAAGACAGATTCTTGGAAGACTCACTTAGTAGGGAGGGCAGCTAGGGAAGAGGAGAGGAGATCTGAAGGAGAAGGGGGTATCAAGAAGTAGAGGTCATGAAGGGTGTAGAAAGCTGCAGAGAGGTCAAGGAGGATGATGGCTGAGAAAAGGCCAATGGAGTTGGCAATGACGTTGTTGGCAACCTAGCAGGGAGGAGTCCCAGCAGAGTAGTGAGACAGAAAGTCAGTTGACAAGGAGAGAAAGGGGGACTGAAGAGCTTGGAGGGGGATGACAAAGAGGTACACTTTTAGAAAGTGGGAGAGGCAGGTGGCCCACAGTAGGAAAACAAACCAGAAAGGTAGGAAGGAGCAAAGTTTGTTAGGGAGGGCTATGAAGAGGCCAGGCTGTGTGGAACAGAGAATATTTATCTTGGGCACCCCTTTTCCCTTTCCACTATCCATTCCCACAGTTTAGTTTAGTTGAGAGGCACTTGGGGTTAAGTGAATTGCCCAAGGTCACACAGCTAGTTAAGTGTCAAATGTCTGAGGCTAAATTTGAATTCAGGTCTTCCTGACTCCAGGGCCTGTCCATTCCCACATTTTAGGATTACCCCATCTCTAGGAAGTGCTAACCCCATTCTTTCTTAGCTGTGGGACCTTGGGCAACATTTAACCTCTCTGAGACTGATTATCCCCATCTGTGAACTGGAGATAATGACATGTTCACAGGCTCATTGTGGGCTCAAAAGGAGATAATGTCTAAAACATGACTTGTCAATCCTAGAATGTTATTAAAGTATAAATAAGTTATAAAACTCAGCTAAGTCTAGCAAACACTTGGTCACTGCCTACTATATGCAAAGCACGGAGAGACCACCCTCAGACTCAGGAAAATTGGGCTTAAAGGGATGCCTCAGAGACCACAAGTTACTGAGCAGTTGTTGATCTGCATGGGTAGGGAGAACTTTTTGACTGGAAGTTTATGCCCCTGAAATCTTAGATCCCATCCAAAAAATAATTTAAGATGTTAGAGTAGGTATGAGGCAGATAATAATGAACAGCACAGACCTCACAGGCATGTTGTAGTCCAATGGGGATAGGTGGGTGAGGAGAGATGCAGCTGCAGAAATAATTGTAATATAATGGTGATGATGGTGATGGAAGGGAGGGAGGGAAGAAGGGAGGAAGGAAGGAAAAAAGGAAGGAAGGAAGGAAGGAAGGAAAGAAGAAAAAAGGGAAATAACAGAGGGAGGAAGGAAACATTCATTAAGCACCCACTGTATGCCAAGTACCATGCTAAGTGCTTTAAAATAGGGAAACATTTATTAATCACCTACTGTGTACCCAGTACTATGCTGAATGCTTTACAAATATTATCTTATTTGGTTCACACAACAGTCCCCATTTTGCATTTGAGGAAATTGAGGTAGACAAAGGTTGAGGGGATTGGAGTGACTTGCTTCCTTCCTTTGTCTCTTGGAATCCTTCAAGAATCAGTTCCAATTCTACCATTAATGCTCCCTCCAGCTACTAGTGCCATCTTTCCCAAGACTACTTTATTTTCATATGTATTTTGTATGCACATATGTATGTATGTATCTGTACATATGTGGGCATATATGTGAGTATATAACATATATGCATACATGTATAAATATATATATTGTCTCCTCCAAAAGGGTGTAAAGTCTTTGAATTCATGGAGGCTTCGATGGATGGGACCCATCTAGAGAGGCACAGGTTGGGGCAGCCCACCCAGGCCTTATTCCATTGTCTATGACTTGTCTATGTCCTCCTGGGGGTGTGTGTTCACCTCTAGGGTTATTGCTACTCTGTTGTGGTACCTTCTGGATGGCACCTTGACTGTGACTAGCCAACATCCCTTTCATGTCCCATATCTTTTGCTGTTTTGTCTATGCAATTTGTCATTGGTAATATACCATTACCCTTTTCACTAACTCTAAATTGGACTTCTAATTAACTGTGGGGCTAAGCAGGTATCTCCAATTATGAAAATTATCATTGCCTCCAGCAGCTGTCATAATTCCGGCTCAGAAACTGTCTGTTAAAGATGTAAAGAGTGGTTCATATAGCTACAAAAAGTTAGCTCTGAGAAGGGGCTTGGCCTTGGAGAGGATACATTTTAACTCTTCATTTTTGGTAAACTGAGGCCTGGAGAAAAGAGGAGAATTTCCCAAGGTTTCATTCATTCAAGGCATAATGCCATTATTACAAAGGCTTGGAACTGCCCCAAGGCAATTATTATAAAGGCTTGCAGCCCCCAAGAAATGGTGGGAAAATGGTGGAATTTCAGGCACTATGAGAGGTGAGAGAAATATTTTGGGAGCATGGGGGTGTCCCTGGGAACTCCAAAAGTCCATTTTAGGTGACTGCCAGTTTGGCTTCTAGATACAACCAGACCATTTACAGAGCTTTGGTGGGGAAGTCCCCTAATGTGGAAAGAGTAGGGGGATGGGGCAAGGATGGTGAAAGAAGCAGGTCTAGATACCCTGAACTCATTAATGCTCAATAATGGTGTAGTAGATAGTGCAGTGGGCCTGGAATCAGGAAGACTCATCTTCCTGAGTTCAAATCCAGTCTCAGACACTTCATAGCTGTGTGATCCTGCTGGTCAAGTTATTTAACCTTGTTTGCCTCAGTTTCCTCATCTGTCAAATGAACTGGAGAAGGCAACGGCAAACCACTCTTGTATCTCTGCCAAGAATGGGATCATGAAGAATCAGACACAACTGAAACAACTGAAAAAAAACAAAAGAATCCTTTTCTGATGTCAAGACTTTGGGATTTTGAATTTATACCTACTCCATCCCTGAGCCTGAAAGTGGGGAGTGGCTGTAGGATCATAGATCTAGAGCAGAAGAAACCTTAGAAATCATGTGGCAGGATTGGAACCCAGGTCCTCTGACTCCCTTTCCAGCCTTCTCCACTAAACCACAAAACCTTGTTGATTCCAACTTCACAATATATTTCACCATCTGCCCCCTTCTCTCCATTCACACAGTCACCCTCACCTTTTGACTAGGGCTGCTGCAATAGCCTCTCAATTGGTCTCCCTGCCTCAACTCTCTCTTCACAGCAGTTTAGGGGTGGGGAACCTACAGCTCCGAGGTCACCTGCTCCAGTCCATCCCAGCAATTTTCCTTGAGTACCCATCTGACACTATGACTCCCCTTCTTAGTCAACTCCAGGGGTTTTCTCCTGCCTGGAGGATAAAATATAAACACTTCTGTCCAGTTTTAACAGCCCTACCCTACTGAACTTTCTAACCTCCATGGACATTTCTCCCATTCCTACATTCTGTTACAACCAAAATGACCTTCTCTTTTTCCCTCAGTCCTGACGTCCATCTCTGTGTCTTAGCACCCACTATCTCCCATGACTCCTTCCTTTCACCCCATTGATTCTCTCTCTTCCTTTAGGTTGCAGCTTGGGCACCCCCACCCCCAGCTGCTGGTACCCCCCAACCTATCTTGTATTGAATTACTTTGTGTAGATATTCACATCTACCACCTGTCCTCAAAGTCTTAGGGTAGTTTTAAGCTATCGAAGCTAAGCTCAAAACCACACCAAGACTTTTGGGACAGCCTAGATATGTATTTACTAACTCTCTATTTATGCCACATATGTTTTATATGTCCTTGTCTCCCCCCTTAGAAAATGTAGATAGGATTGCTTAGTTCTTGTAATCCCAGTGCCTGGCACACAGTAGGCGCTTAATAAATACTTGCTGATTTGGTGTGATGAATTCTCCTCTCACTGTTCAACCCTCTGGTCCTCAGTTTCCTCAAGAATGAGAAGGAACTGGAATAGATTATTTCAAAGGTCTCTTTCATTGTGAGAAGGCTGAGCAGTTGAAGTTTTCGGGTGGGTGAGGTGGCCACCTGGTGGCCTTTTGCAAGCATTACAAGCAAAGAAAACTCCAAGGAAGGGTACCCAGGAAGGTTGTTCATGTGTGCCCGACTCTTTGTGACTCCAAGGACCTTAGCACACCATATCCTTCCATCCTCCACCGTCTCTTCAAGTCTGTCCACATTCACTCATTGCCTAGTTGCAGAGGAAGGGTCCCTCAGGTAGCCCTCTCCCCATGAACATCTCAGCACCCACGAATACCCAACCCCAGAGGGAGCCAATTAATTTCTTCCTGTTGACCCCAGGCAGAGAGCATGCCAGGAACGTAAGTTTTAGTTTGGAAAAGCAATAATGGCGGCCCAAGGAGGTCAGAGTCAGGTTAGGGAGCCAGAAGAGGAACCACAGCTATGGAAAGAAATTGAATGGATGAGATGAGAAAACTTCCTAATTGTCTCCTAAATATCATGAAATGATTGGGGAGGGCCAGGAAATGGAGCAAGTCTGAAAAAGGAGAACCCCTGCCATGGCATCCCCCAAATTTCAGACTGGAAGACTCCTCAAGGTCATCTTGCCCATTCCCCTGTTTCTCTGTGGAAGGAGCAGTAATAACTAATGCAGCTGAAGATTATATCACTGAGTATTAGGCAGAAAGAGAAAAGAGGAGAGTTTTGGGGGACACAGATATACCCCTCAACCCCTGTAGGCAGGGGGTACTCATGGCACCCCAGATTTAGATCCAGAAAGAACCTCTAAGGTGACCCATCCTAGTCCTTCATTTTATAGATGAGGAAACTGAACTCCATCGGAGGAGATCCTTCTTGGTTTTTCCTGTAGGAAATCTTGTCCAACTGAAGTCTTTTTTGCCCTGGGTAAAACATCTTTTCCCAGATGAGAATTCCAAGGGACCTAGAAAATTCACCCCAGATAGCCGACCGCCCTTTGGGCACCAGAAAGGGGGGAAAGTCACCCCTCAACTCCCAGTGACCTCAAATGTGGTTTCCAGGTCACACAAATAAAATCATCTCTATGTGATATTTATTTCCTCCAGATCTGGGGTATTGTGTTCATTTTTGAGCCACAAAACTAAATAAGTATTTTGTGAAATTTTAAAAACTAAAGTGTCAGAATTTTTTAAAAAGTTTGTAGCATTTGGACTTCTGAAATTACTAAAGTTTAAAAGTGCACCAAGGCTTTTGGGATGCCCAGTATAAAAGATTCATGGGTCTAGTCTCTGTCTTTGCTCCTATCCCCAGCACCTAGCATGGAGACTGGAAATATCATATGCACTTACTAAATGCTTGGTGATTAATTGACAAAATAGAGATGATGTTCATGTCCCTGTTTCCCTCCCAAAGACACTTTGGAGATCAAATGAGAATACGTGCTTGAGAATGCATTCATGAGCCACAGAAAGGACCTCTGACCTTGGGGTCAAGAAACTGAGGTTCTCATCCTAGCCCTTCCCTTACTTATCTATACTCTTGGCTAATAGTGGGGGGGGGGGGGAAGATGCCCAAGACGGAAGACTCCTCAAGAGTCTTCTCTTGAGATGTTAGATGTTGAGATGTTAGAGATGTTCCAATTCCTCAAGGGGAACCTAGAAGATAAAACCAACCTTACTCTGGGATCTTACCAGGGGGAGGTGAGGAGGGAGTGTATTCTAAACATTGGGGATGGTCCACAAACAGGAATGGAGAGGGACTATCTGTGGGAGAAACAGGAAGAAGGCCAGTTTGACTGGACTGTAGGGCAATGCATAATGAAGTTGGAAAGGCAGGTTGGAGCCATATTGGGAAGAAATGTAAAAGCCAACAGAGTAATTTGCATTAGATCCTAGAGGCAATAGGAGACAACCAGACTTTATCATATAGGGGAACGACATGGTCAGATCTGCTCTTACGGGATTTCATCTGAGTAGCCACATGGACGGTGGACTAGAAAGGGAAGTGACTCAAGTCAGGGAGACCAATTTACAAAGGATTCTCAACCCTATTTATATCGTAGAGCTGCTAGTAGTCTGGTGAAGCCTAAGGACCCCTCAGAATAAAAACTGTAAATGCATAAAATAAAACATATAGGATTACAAAGAAAACAAGCTCTTCTGAAATATAGTCTCAAAAAATTTTTTAAAAAAATTTTCATGGACCCATGGTAAGAATGACTGAATTAGGAAGCAATGAGGATGTGAACTAAGGCGGTAGGTGTGTGATCAAATGTGGGAGATGCAGTGGAAGGAGAAATAATAAAATGTGATGACTGTAAAATATGTGGAGGTGAAGGAGAGGGGAAATCTAGGATAATCCAACTGAAGGGGATGAAGGGAGGGTAGGATCATCAATCCATTCATCATCTTGGTTTTCCTCCTCTAGACACTCTCCATCTTGTCAATATCTTTCCTAAAATATGGCGCCCAGAACTAATGAACCTAATGCTCTCAATGTGGTGTGACAAGAGCATCCCTAATCCTGGGCACAGTCTTACTTTGAACGCATTCCAAGACTGCACTCACTATCTTTGGACGCCATATTATACTGTTGACTCATAGTAAACTTGTGGACCCTGAGGACTTTTTCAGATAAACTGGTATGTAGTTGTACCTCCCCCATCTTATACTTTTGAAGTTGTTTTTTTTTTTTAATCCCAAGAGCAAGAATTTATATTCATTGGTAATAAATTTCATCTTCTTGGATTCGGGCCAACCATGGCTTAGCCAGCTGCAAGTTTTTCAATCCAACTCTCATCTTCGGCAAATTGGGCAAGACATCTGTTTCTTTCATCCAAGTCACTGATTAAAAAAGGTTTGACCTCCATGTATCCTGTGCTTACTGGCTTCTCTGTTCAGGATCTCAAGAAGGGGAGAGGGAGAGGGGCTGTGTTCAGGAAAGGAACCAACTCAATCTTGAGTTCAAGTGGGAAGTCAGGGCACCTTTCTCTCTGCTTCGTCTCCCATCTCCTACCTTCTGATGTGACCCTCCCCCTACCCGGTCCCTTTCTCTATCTCCCTTCTGAGTATCCTCACCCCTCCTGCTGTCTAGTGGCACAAACTAGCATCCCTTCCTTATGGAATCTCTAGCTTCCTTCAAAGAATCACTCAGGTGCTTTCTTTCCTAGTTATTAGCACACTCTCCCTCTGGAAATTATTTTATAATATTCGGTATTTACTTACTGGTGCATCTTTATTTTCTCCTGCCCAATAGAATGTAAGCAACTTGAAGATAGGAATGATTTCATTTTTTTGACTTTGCAACCTCAGTGCCTAGTATATACCGGGCACCTAATATATATTTAATTGAATTGAGCCAAACTTTGCCTCTCTGGTATTGTCTTGGGCTGAAGTCCTCTGTGACCCCAGAATCTTCCACATTCCAGATCCCACCTCCAGAGAAAAGGGAGCAGCTGCCTCAGGCCAGTGGGTCCCAGACCTCAGCCACAAGTTTATTGTTCTTAGTAGGAACTCACCACACTTTATCAATTCAAGTTTCAGGAAGGGGAAGAGAGGGAAAGGGATGGGGGAGGCTGTGATCCATGGCAACAGACCAGAGTGGCACAATCTGAAACTCATCAGTTTGTACATTTGAACAGAGAAAGACCCAAGTGAAAGAAAACCAAGACCCCGCCCCCCCAATAGACATTATCAGAGAAACCAACTCTCTCTCTCCAGGACTCTTAGCATCACACATGACCCACCCCCCCCAAAAGACTAAGCAATCCATTTGCAATGTGTTGGCCCAGGGAAGAGATCCCCATTTCATCCTATGCCTCAGCTCACCCACCCACCCACAGCTGCCACGATTCTGCTAACAGGAAGTCTATGAGATTTTGGTGGGTTAACCCTTCCCTTCCTAGGTCACAAAGAGTGGCTAGAACCTGATGGAAGTGACGGAGGACTTTAGCTTGCATTAGGTTGTCAAAAGTTTACTGAATATGTTGCTGTTGTAAATGAAAACACAGAAGATCCAGGTGGAGCAAGGGGTGTGGACTCCAGTGTTGCTCAATTCATTGGTGGACATGAACCTGCATCAAACATGGCGGGTATATTTCTACATCTGAGAGGGTACCTTACCTGGGCACAGTGCCTGGGGTACATCCTTCCTAGCAGCCCTGGGTTACTAAAGGACATTTTCATTACCACTCTGACCTCAGCTTCCTGCTCCCCCAATAAATGAGATTTGCACTCGAAGATACAAAGGCCCTTACCATCTTAGAAATTTATTGCCTTTGGACCCAGGAGACCTGTCCCATTGCATCACAGGGGGCCAAGGGAAGAGGAACTAGGGGTGTCATCAAGTCTCACTGAGGTTCTACGAGGCAGGAAGGCAGCAGTGAACAAGCAGGGGGAGGAGAACTCTTCTTAGCCAGGGGAGGCAAGGACTGGCATGGCTGGAGAGAGAGTAGTCTACTGACCTCGATCCCCTGGCCATACTATGTGGGAGGCAGCCTGGTATTGAAGAAAGGATTTGGAGGCAGAATACCTAGACTATAGTGCAAAGAGAAGCTAGGTTTAGAGTCAGAGGACCTGAGTTTGAGCCTTGCTACTGGTGTGACCTGGGCCTCAGTTTTCTCACCTGTTAAATGAGGTTGTTGGACTAGGTGACTCCTGAGGTCCCAACCAGCTCTAATTCTCTCATCCCTTCTATGATGTGGGTTCACGTCAAGCTCATCAACTCATTCCCTGTGTGACCAAAGGTAAGTCACAACTTCTCTGGACTTGATGATCTGGGGGTCCTTACAGCTCTAATCCCTAGGAGCCTAAGAGGATCTGGGGAAGTGTTGAAGCTTTGGTTATTTTATTGGATGCCCTGCCACTGAAGGGCCCTGCAGAGTAGAGAGACAGAAATAAGATGGCCTCAGGAAAGAAGTGGTTAGTGCTTCTAAAGAACGAGACCCAGGGATCGACGATCCTGGCTGCTGCCCATCAGTGAAGACACCAACCACCATCCAAACATCTCATAGAGTAGAAAAAACAGGAGTCATCTTCCCAGTGACCTGGGAGGGCTGGGAATCCTAGAACCCAGGGGTAAGGGTGCAAGTGGGGTCTCAAGCCAGGGGTAGACACCAAAAGGAAATCTAGCGCCTCACAGTCCTGAGGAAGAAGGCTATTGGGGGCATGTAACCACACATCTGTACGTATGTTGCACAGGATTGAATATGTGAGGATGTGTGCTGTCAGAGTACATTCTCATTGTGGAAACACCCTTCACTAGGGCAGATCTCAACCCATCTGTGACTTGGTACCCAAATCCTAGGGAATTAATGGCCTATGGGTCAGAGATGGGGTTTGAACCTGGGTCTTCCTGACTCCAAGAAGTCTCTGCTTCTGAGATCTGTGATTTCTCTAGGATAGGGAACTCCCAACAAGGAAGCTCCCTTGTATACAAGTGCTAAATGAATGTTTATAAAATGAATTTGTGTCTCGTTAGATGTTGGGGTGTCAGGGGAAGAAACCTCTTTTCTGGAATTTCACATCCACCCACAATCCCCGCCCCCCCAGAACACGACATGGACCCCAGTGGGTCTCTGAAGATCATAGGGAAATGTGGCTGGAGATATTTTCTCCCTTAGATTTGAATGGGAGCCAAGTGGGAACCCTATGTTTTCTGCTTGAGATTTGAACTTGGGTCTCTCTGGTCAGGATCAGACTCCTGATTTTGGTCCAGTTGAGTTGGTCTATGGGTAAATGATGGGGGCAGAGAGTGAGAGGGGAATGGAATACCCCCTGCTTCCTAACCTGACATGACTCCATGGCGCTGCCTTCCTCCTAGCTGGGCAAAGCTGGAATGAGCCTGTATTAGAGCATCACTGTGCTAGCTTATGTCTTTGGCCACAGGGGATGGTGGATTTGGGTTCAGAGGACCTGGTTCCAATCTTAGCTCTGTCCGTTGTCCTTCAAGTGACCTCAGACAAAATGATTTCTCTCCCCTGGCTCACATTTATCCACCTGTAAGAATGGAGTTGGATGAGATAATTGTTGAGGTCTCATCCCACTCTAACTCTTAGGACGTCTCCCCTTGTTGTATCCATGGACAACCAACTTAGGCAGGAGCTTCCTTCTCACCCTTCACCTCTTTGAACCTCAGTTTCCCCAACAAGAAGCTGGACCAGATAGCTTCTGAGGGACTGTGACCCTAAGTCACAATCTTCCTGGGCCTCCGTATCTTCACCTATATAATAGGTCAGCTGTGGTGGCTCCCAGCTCTAGATCGAGGGGGTTATGATTTGCCTCATCCCCAGCTACAGGGATGGGGTCCCAGTTGGTTGCTCTATCTAGCAAGAGAGACAAATGAAAGCCCTGGGGAATCTAGTGGGGACTGCCCCTGCCTCAGCTCCAAGGAAAGGAACAAATGGGAGGGGGAAGGACACTGATGTTCTCCACAAGGAGTTGGGACCCAATTTGGGGCTGGCTACTTGTCCACCTTGCTTTGGTCAAAGAGAGCAAGTCTGAAAATACCATGGGGGAGGGTGAGAGCTAATCTTGACTTGGATCCTTCCAGCGCCATCCTAGCCCAGGTCCTCTGGCCAGTCAAGCATGGGGGCAGAGGGATGGGTTATAGAGACTGTCTGCTTATCTTGTGCCTTTCCCCTGCAGGTCTTTATTACTGATGACTTCTCCCTAACCTTAAGAGCTTGGGACATCCACCCACATCCCTGGGCTTACAGCCCCAGGCTAGCAGAGGGGGCCAAAGGAAAACCATGGGGCAGGCCCATCAGAGTCTACAACACCACCTCTCTCGCCCACCTTCTAGCCAACATTAAGCTAGTGCCTATCGCTGAAGGAAGATAAGCATGGAGAACCAGGAAGGGCTTTGACATGAAAAGGGAAGTCGGGAGTTAGGTAACTCACCACAACACAGTAAATATCTCTGAATGAAGGAATGGCATGTATGAAAAGTAGACGAGGTTGGCTGAGGAGGGGACTCAGTACCATGAGTGGTATCACACAGCAGGGAGGAAGGGGGCAAAGGGACCCCCAGGGAGGAAAGTTTCCTACAGCCTGCTCACACCAATTCTTCTGTTTCAGCTGGCGGCTTCATTGGTCTCCCCTGGTGGGCTGGGAGTCAGCACTGGGATCCCTCCTACCCCAGATGCCCTTTCAAGATCAGCAGCTGTCCTGGGATAGCCCAGCTGTTTCCTGGCTCACAAGGTCAAGGCCTCTGAGGGTAAGGGGAAGCCAGGGAGAGAGGGAGGCCCAGCTCCCCAGGGGCCATGCTCCAAGTAGCTCCTGTTCATGGTGGGGTGGGGAGGCTCATGATTCTGGACTCTCTGAGGCCATAGTCTTCACACACACACACACACACACACACACACACACACACACACACACACACACACACACACACACACACACACGCTCCTTCCAAATTGGATTCCAGAAGCCTTCCAGGGCTTCCCCAAATGTCCAGACCAGAGATTGGAGGCCACAGGGGAGGAGGCAGAGAGGATGGAAGGGGATCAAACTGGCTCCTTCCAGCAGGACCTGTGCCTGTGGACTCCTCTGGGTCAGAGTGGTGGGATACGGGCTGGGGGATGGGAGAGGGGAAAAGGGAGGGGGATTGTCCACATCTGTTAGTACACTATTGTTACAAACACCATTCCTGTCTCAGAAGGGACAATCTTAGCCAAGTGCCTGGAGGAGAAGCCACAGGCAAGCAGTAGGGTGCATGACTGCCCAGGTGAGAGTGAATGAATCCAGGTGTGAAATGGGCCTCTCTCCACCTTCTCCTCCCGTGGTCAGTGCTTCTCCTAGAAGAGAGCGAGTAGAGAGTTAGATCCTCCTCTGGACTGCCATGTCCTCACCTCCTGGGCCCTGTAAGTTAGCCAAGGCAGCCCAGCCTGTCCATCGGTCTGGAAGATGTGGCTTCCTATCCTTGTGCACTTAGACCACTTAAGCCTCTCTGGGCCTCAGTCTCCTCAAATGTCAGATAAGGAGCTTGGAATCTTGGCTTCAGAAGACAGGAGAGATCTGGAGGACTATGGGCATGGAATGTCACACAAACTGGATGAAGTCACTGTGTTAGTCGATTTTATAAAACTATTTTCCTTTATTACAAACATATCATATAACTATTATTTCTTTATTATGGCACAGTATAATTTGGGAAATAAGTTTTTAAAGGTTCTGCTCCCAATTTTAAGTAAAATGAGGCAGGATGGATAGGGATAGATTTCAAAAAGCCCTTCCAATTCTGAATCCTATGATTCTGGCTTTCACCAGTGCCAGTCCTTTCTTCTCTGCTTCAGCAAATTTTACCCATCCTTCAAGGTCCTGCTCAGATCCTACCTTCCCCAAGCAGATGTCTCTGCCCACTGTGTGGAGTGAGTCATGCACCCTGAAACTCACTCAGATGCTGCCCTTTTGTGGATTTGTTTAGGTAGCTAATGTTTCTGCCTCGATTATCAGCTATCTCTAGGTGGGGGGCTCATAGAATATTAGAGATGGAAGGGAGCTTTGGAGATTCATTCATGGTCCCATGGTCCCTTGTCCAATAGGCAGCTCAAGAAAATCCCCTATGTTTGAGAGAGGAGGAAGTTATGGCCCGGAAAGAATGGTATGCCTGGAGTCACACAGGCAGCACAGGATTAGAATTTAGGGCCTCTAAATTGATTCCCAATCCAGGGGCTTATTGTATACCCTGTTTCTACTCCACAGGAAACACACAGACATCTGAACCAGGTGCCTAGGACATGTGTCTGTTTGTTTTGTTGAATTGTTTCAGTCCTGTCTGATTTTCTGTGACTCCATCTGGAGTTTTCTTGGCAAAGATACTGGAGTGGTTTGCCATTTCCTTCTCCAGCTCATCTTACAGATGAAGAAATTGAGGCAAACAGGGTGAAGTGACTTGCCCAGGGTCACAAAGCTTGTAAATGTCTGAGATCAGATTTCAAACCTAGTCCTCCTGAGTCCAGGCCTTGTGTCCTATCCACCTGGCTCCTGCTACATGTAGTCACATTAATTCCATGTATCTCTTCTGTTTGATTGGTGTCCTATGTCCCTCCTGATAATCAAAGCAATCTTGCCTGCTAGATTGAATTGGCTAATGGTACAGAAGAAAGAGCTGACTAGCTTTGGATCTGTATTCAAATCCTGCCTTTGCCATCTCATATCTGTGTGACCTTGGGCAAGTCCTTTCACCTCTATATCCTCATATGTGAAATGCTTGGTATATATTTGTTTCTGTGTGGCTTCCCACATTGGACTGTAAACTCCTTGAGAGCAGGGACTGTTTTTGCCTCTTTTTGTATTCACAGTGCTTGGCACAGTGTCAGGCACACAGTAGGCTTTTAATTAATGCTTATTTGATTGTCATCTCCCCGATTAGATAAGAAGTTCCAGGGAGGACAGGGACTGCCTCTCGCCTCTTTTTGTGTCCCCAGAGCTTCCCACAGTGCCTGGCATATAATGAATTACTGACTGACTGCTTGATTGAGATGGCACCTGAGGGCCCTTCCCAGCCTGCGTTGTCCTTCAGCAGAGGCCATGAAGCCATCACTGGTTTCCTCCTACCTCTAAGACCTCTCAGATTAAAGCCCAGTCCATCAGTCTGGCCTTCATCCAGCTGGTTCTGTCTGCTTCCTGGTCTGTTACTAGCCTGCATATTCTCCATTCCAACTGGCAACTTGCTATTCCCATGGGTCATTTATGTGCAAGGGTTTTATCTGCATGCCTACTATGCCCTCCCTTAGCCTCTCAGAGGGGCAGCTAGGTGACGCCATAGTGCATAGTGCACTAGCCCTGCAGCCAGTAAGACCTGAGTTCAGATCTGGTCTCTAACACTTACTAGCTGTGTGACCCTGGGCAAGTTACTTAGCCCTGGTTGCCTCAGTTTCCTCATCTGTAAAATGAGCTGGATAAGGAAATGGCAAACCAGTATCTGATTTCCAGACTTTCTCTCAGAAACTCTCCTCCTTTGAGGTTTACTCAATCCATACCTGGACAGTTAGGTGTGTGACCCTGGGTAAGTCACTTCACCCTATTTGCCTCAGTTTCCTCATCTATAAAATGAGCTGGAGAAGGAAATGAGAAACCCCTCCAGTATCTTTGCTGAGAAAACCCCAAATGGGGTCACAAGGAGTTGGATATGACTGAAAAACAACTAAACAACCATAAGAACCTCTCAGAATGGCTCCCTTCCTTCAAGGCTGACCTCAAGGGTCCTACAGGAGGCCTTCCCCAATGCTCCTCCTGGTTAGTGAATTCTCCCACCTGCATTGACTTATCTGCATACATGTAAATAGATCTGGAGCTGGAAGGGAGAGGCCAGTGGGTCAAGCTTGTCATTTTATGCATGAGGAAACTGAGGGAAAGAGGTACAATGCCTTGCCCCAGGTCACATAGCTTCGGAGGGACAGGGGTTTTCAGATGCAGGGCTCGATTCACTGTCCCCTAAAGTCTCCCTACAAGGTAAGAATGTAAGAGGCGCAAGGGAAAGGACTACAGCACCCAGCACACAGTAGGCACTTAAGGAATGTGAATGAAGGAATGAATGGAAACTACAGAAAGCTCCAACCCTTAATGCATCAGCAAAGGGTAAAGCTGAGAACCAAGCATGATGATGGGATGAGCTTGGATGGTGAACCCATCCGATCTTGGGCCAAACACTTAATCCTACAGCTGGCCCTCATGTGACAGAATCATGGAGCAAGGTCTTGATTAGTACAAACAAAGAATTTGTTGAAGTGGCTGCATTATTCAAATTCACGTTGCAGATTTTTACTGGGCTAGGACCAATGACTATATTTTGCAATGACAATAATTTTGAATAGGGAGATTTGAATTTTACTTTTACATATACTAGGGGAGTCAGCTACCTGCTGGTGCCTTGCAATGGGAGGGTGGTCTGGTGGGTCAGAAGACCTGGATTTGAATCACACCTTTGACACTTCCCAGCTATGTTATCCTAGGTAAGTCCTTTCATCATACTAAGCCTCAGTTTCCTCATCTGTAAGATGGGTATAATAACAACACCTACCTCTCAGAGTTGTTGTGAGGCTCAAATGATATTTGACAAGGGTTTTGCAAACCTTCAGGGCTAGAGTAATGTTAGCGCTTCATTTTTTTTATTTTTAAAAGATTCCCACAATGATTTCCATAATTTAAGAAACCTTCTTCCCTCATTTATCTGTTTGTTAAGTGTTTTTTGGTGAATTTTTAGTAACGAGTTAAAATATAAGCCTCTCGAGGACAAGGCTATTTGGTTCATGTCTTTGTATCCCCCAGTGCCCAGCACACAGCAGGTGCCTACTTAATGCTTGTTAATTGACTGGCTGGTATTTTCCCTTCTTGGGTTTCCTTCCTTAAAGGGAGGCTCTGCTCAGAATCCTCAGCCCAAGAATGGTCCAGGGCAGGGGCCACTTCCTTACCTCTTGTTTCCAGGTCTTGTCTTGTTGATGCATGCCATTGGTGGAGCCAGAATTGCCAATCGTCTGTACACAAGACACAGTTCGTCAGGACTTGGTAGTAAGAGAAGCTTGCATATCTGGGGTTAATAAAGCGTTTTCCCCATAGTGGAAGACAAGGCAAAGATTGTCCCCAAATGAGGAGACAGAGGCAGAGAGAGGCTAAGGATGGGCCTGGGATGTGGAGCCTGGGCCCCTGGACTCCAAGTCATCCCAGTGTTCTTTACATCTGACATCCTTAGTTCAGGTTCATGGGTTTTTCATGTACATGACTTACTCACAGGCCAGGGGCTGGTGAACATTTACGGACTGTCTAGGGTCACCCTAATGGGAAGAAGCATCCCAGAACGAGGAGACACAATTCTAGCCCCATCGACAGATAATGCCTTCAATACTTCTGTTTTGCTTCTCCCCATTAGATTGTAAAGTCCTTGAGGACAGGCATTGTCTTTAGTTTTCTAATTTGTTATTCCAGCTCTCAACCCAGTGCCTGGCACATAGTAAATCCTTAATAAATATCTACTGAATTGAATCGACCCTTAGCCTATGGCTTTAAGAGCAGTCAACAACCCCAACTGGTGTTGGCCATTCCCTCTGCCAAGGTAGATGAGTGCATGCTCTGTCATACACAGGCTCAGAGAGTTGCCTGGAGACATTAAGAACTGAAGTGATTTGCCCAAGGTCACACAGCTAGGATGTACAGGTCTTTCTGACTCCAAGAATGACTTTCAATGTATGTTTTGGAGAGGTGTATGATGGGTGTGCACAGGCTACAACACAAAACCAATGATGAGCTCTGGAGAAGAACAGGTAGAGAGGGAGTTGCCAATGAGATGAAGTGGACCGGTTATGTGTAAGGGTGATGGGTGGACAGCCAGAGAACCCCATTGGCAGCCTTGAGATATTAGGAGAAAGCGAGGAAGGCTCCCAGCCCAATGAGCGGACCCTCTAAAGTGAAAATTTGGAAGGACTTTGTTACCAGGTATATAGGTGGGCAAGCATGGGTGGGTCACAACCCATGGTGGAGAACTCTTGAACCAATGAGATCACAGTTGCATTAGAGTATTGGAGTATTCAGTGATATTTGGAGGTGGGGAGAGAGCAAAGCCAGAATGTTTGCTTGGGTGATGCCTGCTCTCTCTGAGCCTGCCACAAGCATTTGTGACTCGTGACCCTGGGTGGATCACTGGAGGTTATAGTGACAGGATGGGGACACCTTGAAAGCTGGACAGACCATAACTCATCGGGCCCAACCACTTTTGGGAAAACCACTTGCAACATGAGCAGAAAGCAGAGCCAGGGTGTGCTGCTCCCGATTCAGAGTAGCTGGAGTCTGGCTGAGAGGGCTCACCTGGGATTTCTCAGGGGAACTCCTCATGGCCTCCATGAGCTTCTCCATCTGTTGGCCTTGTTCCAGAGCACTGCGTAGGACATCTTCTGTGCTGACCAGGCGATGCTGGAGCCGTAGGACCTCCGACTCTGAGGACGGGTCAATCAGGGAATAACGCCTTTGGTCCGATGCTGATCTCTCTTTGTCCTGGCAGAGTAGAGATTCAATTGGTCAATCAATTCACAAGAATTTGTTAAACCTTTACTCTGTGCCAGGAGCTGTGCTAAAGTCTGGGGATGCAAAAAAGGGCAAAAGCAGTCCCTGCTTTCAAGGACAGTCTAATAGGAGACACAACACATCCGTAAAATGACAGGAGAGCAAGAGAGGCAGATTGAGAATAACTTCCAAGCCCATCTCTTTGCCAACTTCTCTCCCAAACCAAAGCCATCATGTTCCAACAGAACCAGCTCTATCTCTGCCTTCCCTGTCCCCACAAGTGACATCACCATTGATAAGCTCTTAACCTGGGAGCTACCTTTGACTTCTCTTTCCTCCATTCCCCACAACAGCCAGCAAACCAGCAAGTTCTGTTGATTCTCCTTTGATAACACCTCTCAAATGCATCCCTTCTCCTCCATCTCCACTCCCATCACTATAGTCCAGCCTTGCATGGCCTCATCCAACCCAATCCAATACAAGAGGCATCGACTAGATGCAAAGCATCCTTCTGCTTGAATTCCTGCAGGAACTATCTGACTAGCCTCAGTCTTTCCATCATCATTCTTTATGCCCCCAATTCATAAGAATAAAAATATCATCTCACACTGATATAATGCTTTAAGGTCAACAAGATGCTCT
Organism: Notamacropus eugenii; assembly: GCF_028372415.1. NCBI lineage: Eukaryota > Metazoa > Chordata > Mammalia > Diprotodontia > Macropodidae > Notamacropus > Notamacropus eugenii. The sequence goes on from NC_092873.1 coordinate 48,992,119, forward strand.
CTCGATGACCAATTATGGTGGAAGGAGTAAAAGATTTGACAATCTAAGTTAGAATCCCAGCTAGGCTTATTTATCTTCAACCAACAACCAACAACCAACCAACCAACTAACCAACCAACCACCCAACCCAACCAATCCAATCAACCAGTTGGCATTTATTAAACCCCCACTCTATGCTAGGCACAGGGGATACAAAGGCAAAGAAAGAATCAATTCCTCCTCTTAAGGAATTTACCAACTATGTGATGTTGGGCAAATCTTTGTACCTCAGTTTCCACTTCCGTAAAATGAAGGAGTTGGGCTAGAAATTTTAAAAGTTCCCTTCTAGCTCAGGATCCTATGATAGGGAGGCAGCTCTGGATTCAAATCCCACTACTGACATTATGACCTGTATGACTTTGGACAAATCATTTTACCTATCTGGGCCTTAGTTTCCTCCCTTGAAAAATGAGAAGGTTGGGTTAGATGGCTTCTGAAGTTCTTTCCACTTTAGGTCTATAGTCCCCTGAACATTGTGATCATAATGAAGATGTAGGCATGCTGCCCCCTCATTGACTGGTCACCTCCTTTCAATCTCATATGATTTAGCATTTAAATATACAAGGCTCCACATTCTTCCCTAACCCTGCAGGCAATTAGTTGCAGTAGAAAGAGACCCTTGGAAGACTCACTGCCCTTTCTGGGTCGTAGTCTCCTCATCTGCAACATGATGTTCATAATACCTGCAGCATCTACTCTGCAGGGCTGCTCTTCAACAGATAATGAAGGTAAATGCTACACAAACCCCAAAGCTCAATAGTTCATTGCTCTGCCTCCATGCAGATATACAGCCCATTCTCCATGCATGGAATGTAAGTGTAAAACAGACCAGTTAAAAGATGGGGATTATTTGGTTAACAAAAAAAAAGGCTCCTGTAAATGGTGTTTAAAATAGGATTTCAGATAGAAAAAAGCAGAGAGAAAGCTTTAACATAGTCTCCCCTAAAGAACGACACCCATGCAGTGGGATTCTAAAATGCCGGAGTCTTTTTCAGAGTCACCAGTGTCTCTGGTGCAGAACTGGTTTGTCTCTAGAAGCCATGGAAGCTCACACGAGCCTGCCCAGAGATGACAAGAATACTCAGGTGGGCTTCTGTTTTTAAAATACCAGTTAGAGAATCATAGAATGGGACAGCTGGAAGGGACCTAAGAGACCATCTACTGCCAACCCCCTCCTTTTAAAGAGGAGGAAACTGAGGCAGAAAGAGGAACTAGGAACTTGCTGAAGGTCACAGAAGCAGGGAAGGGATCTCAGAGACCAGCCAGGGGCATCAGTAGCTAAATGCTGGCCTTGAACTCAAATCCAGCCTCAGACACTTACAAGGCAAATCTATAAAATGTGTGACCTCCAAAGTTGCTTTCAGCTCTAAATGTATGAGTGTATGAACCACTGAGGCCAAAGAAGATCTAAACAGGAGGACATCTCCTCTGGCAATCTCCTAACAAGTGGTCATTCATCTTTTCCTTAAGACTTTCAGAGAGGGAGAACTCATGACCGGATTCCAATGAAGTCCACTCCACTTTTGTTCATCTCTAGTAGAAAAATGACCAATAAAATAAAATGACCAATACTTTGACCCTGCCTCTCCGTAATGGCTGACTCTGTTCTCCAGGGTCCAACATTACCCATCTAATTTCCATATAACATATATCCACCAAATACGTGAAGATAGCTACCATGCTCTTCCCAAACTTGAAGGTCACCGAGCTGATCGGCATCATAGGCAGGATGCAAACCTTCCTCCTCCAAAACTGGGGGTCTTTCCTCTACAACACACTGCCCTCCACCTCTTCCTGGGCATTTCCATTTTTCTCAGGGATGATGCCTTATGGTAGTGGTTCTCAAAGGGCATGTCAACGCAGACAGAAGGAAATGTATAAATAACTTGGTTTAATAAGCTCCTTACTTCTCCAGCATATGTGGTATGGTAGTTATAGTATTTACAAAATAAACAAAAATTGCCTGTTACACATATGCATTAACCTGGAAGGCATAGCAGATCTGGAATTCACAGAAGACTCAACAAAAGTATCTCCTCTGGCCAAAGGAAAATGCACACGTGTGAATCTCCCGAATCTCCCAAATCCCTCACTGCAGTGACATACAATCACTCCCCATGTCTTAGTCCCTCATGGCAAAGAATATTGTGCCACGAGCAAAACTCCACACAGTTTAAATCATTGCCCTGTGACCATGAAGTGGAAAATACCTAGAGTTTACCCTGGTTTCTTCCTCTTTCTAGGAGGGTGGGGATGGATGGGGAACAGGTCTTTCTTCATCAGCATCAAAAGAGGAGAAAGAAATGGAGAAAGAAAACTTTCTTAGCCATTCGAAATGTCACTCACCTCTCAGTATCTGCCTCTTCTCTCTCTCTCTCTCTCTCTCTCTCTCTCTCTCTCTCTCTCTCTCTCTCTCTCCCTCTCCTCTCTCTCTCCCTCTCTCTCTCCCTCTCTGCCTCCCTCCCCTATACATTTCAGGAGTTGGGTTCAATCATCCAAAGTATGAGAGAGAGATTGAGTGTTGTGAGATCTACTCATGGCCATTCAGTGGCCATACCTAGGGTGGAAGCACCTCTGATGGGTGCCAAGGAAAGTAGAACTATCCCTCTTATCCAACTAGACTGATGATCCACAGTTTCTATTCATTCAACAAACATTCAGTAAGTACCTACTGTGTGCCAGACTATAAAAACAGTACAAAGCAATCTCCACCCTTAAGGAACTGATGTTCCATTAGAGAAAAACCACACACACACACACACACACACACACACACACACACACACACACATACAAATTATACTTTGTTGTTTTTCATTCTTCTTTACCGTAGAGGACTGATGACATCATGGGGTGATGTCTTAAACACTTGGAAGGAGAAGACCTTAGGAACTGTGAATTCAGAACTGGACATGTGTGGGAGGTGACTCTGGGCTTGACCTTTGAAGGAAATAAGAGATTGTACAGGGCAGAGGTGAGAGGCAAGATGGTTAATTTGTTTAGAAAGGAACATGTGTGAGAGGGATTAATGTGAAATGTGGCTGGAGTTAGAAGGTGAAGGCATTTAAGGCCCAATAGAGGGATGTGCATTTTATCCTAGAGCAAGAATGACGTGCTTTGGGAAGGTCAATGGGAGTACTGGAATGGTATGGACTGAAAGGGAGATCCTGGAGGCTGGGGATACTGCCATAGTCTAAGGAGGGGGGGTAGAGATGAGGGTTTGAATTTACTTGGTAGCCATGAGAGAGAAGGGGATGAATGTGAGAGATATCACACAGTTAGAACTGACAAGGTTTGGTCCCTGATTGGATGGGAGGGATGGGACAAAGTAGCTAAGTGTCTGGGATGACTCTGAGTGAGTAAGCTTGGCCAACATGAAGAGATGGCAGTGTCTTTAACATCACTGACAATGATCTTCTCCACTTGCAGGGATATTGAGTAGAGTTCTGTGGGTCAGGACACATCTCAATGAGGACAAGATCTCATTTTTAGGTTACTTTCTTCTGCCACTGGACATGAACCTACCAACCTTACTACAGATATGAGCTGCTGGCCAGGTGAGGACATGGACGATATAATGTAGATGGGTCAGTGTGGCCCAAACCCATGGAGGGACAAACAGAGCCCAACAATGATCCTCCCAGCAGGGGTAGACACAGTCAACTTTCCAACAGAGGGTCAGTACGTCATCAATGATCACATAGCTGCTAGATAAACATGCCACTGTCCTCTGCCTGGCTGCTCTGCCCTCCAGACCTCCTGACATTGCCATCTGCTCTGTCACTGCTAATGACTCCCAGGGAAAGACTCTGCCACTGAAATCTCTATTTTATAGGTGATGAATCTGAGTCTTGGAGAGCTCACGTGACTCACCCTTGGCCATGCAGGTCAACTAGTAAGAGTCTCAGGTGGGATTTGAACCCAGATGTCCTGAGGCCAAGTCCAGCATAAAGTCTACTATATCATGATACCTTGTTGTATGTATAAACTATTTTTCATTAAAAAAATTAACAAGTATGTATTTCCTCTTTCCAACTTCTCCCTTTCAATCAAGAAGAAAAACTTGTAACAAATATGCAGGGAGGAGTAAAGCAAATTCTTCCTTTGTCTATGTCCCAAAATGTATGTCCCATTCTATACTCTGGGTCTACCACCTTTTGGTCAAGTACATGAAAGCTTAAAGTTAATGTTATTTATGGTTTGCTTAGAAAATATTCTTAAAATGTGTGCTTCCACATCACCAACCTAAGAGCCAAACTGTCCCATCTGCCTGTTAGGATTATTTTTTGGGGGGGAGGGTCCTCTGAGCATCTTCAGGAAAAACACTTCCCTTGTAGCCACCCTCCCAGCCTCCTTGCCTCACTCACCAGCACAACCAGCTTCTCTCTCAGCCCTTTGATGTCGTCCTTCAGTTTCTGCTCCTTGAGCCTCCACTCAGCCTTGTGCACCTCGCGGCTCAGGTCCCTCTCCGGCCCCGGGGAGTGACGGTTAGCTTCAAGCAGCAAGGCCCGCAGCTCATTCAGACTCCTGGACAGGAAACAGACCAAGATGACTGGTCATGGCCTGGCGTGTCCGTGCCCCCCAGTTGTGGCAGGAGCCCCAACATCCTTGGTCCCTGTACTCATTCATGCAAAAATAATTTCCTGAGAACCAAGTGGATGCTCAGACCTCAGAGAAGGAGGACAAGGTATCATTAGGAATGGGTGATTCAGCTGGGGAGAGACCAACTCAAATAAGACAATTAAAAAACAAGGCAAGAGATGCTCCAGAGAAGGCTTTGCTAAGAGCCACAGAGGAGATAAGAGACAGTCAGGGCTCTAGGATCCCAGAGGATCATGAGATTGTGAAGGGGCTCAGAGACCACTGAGTCTGGCATCCACATTTTACAGAGAAAGCATCTGAGGTCCAAGGCACAGACCTGCCCAAGGTCCAAACTCTCATCATTTTTACAGATGAGGAAACAGAATCATTGAGGGGGAGAAACTTGCCCACAGTCACACAGTTAGGAAGCGTCTGATACTGGATTTGAACTCAGGTCTTCCTGTTTAACCACTACTGGAAGAAACATGATGGACTGATGTAGGCATGGGATGCTTCTTGGAGGAGATGAGATAGGAATCGAGCTTTGAAAGATGGGCAAAAGGCAATGGGAAAGTATTTCAGGCAGGGGGACATGATTAAAGGTTTCCCATATTCCTCATCCTCACAGCTGACATTCACACAATGCTTTAAGGTTTCCAAGATCCTTTCTATATATTATCTCAGTCTGACTTTCATAACTTTGTAAGGGAGGAGCTCCAAGGAAGGAAAACATCACTATGGGCTGGGGTGTAGTCAGGGAGAGCTTCCTGGAGAAGGAGACATTTGAACTGTGTCTGGAACAGTTTCTAAGATGAGAAACATGGGAAGATTTATCTGAACTGATGCAAGGGCAAGGGAGCTGACTGTGATCAGAAAGGATCATGCATGGGCTGCAGACCCAAAGAAAATGGACACCCTCCTTTGTTGGAGAGGTGGGGGCTTGGGGGTGTGGAATATTGTATAACTGTTGGTCTTTTATTTTACTTCTAATGGTGTTTTTGTTGTTGTGACAAGGGAAAATTCACTGGAAAAAGACTTGTGATGTAAAAATGTAAGGCAGAAACAAACCTTTTAAAAAAGGAAAAGAGGATCCACTTAAAAAAAATAAAGGCTGCAAGGGTAGAAAACAGCCCTTTGGAAATGAGTGTGTCATGTAGGAAAGTCTCCCCTGTATTACCGTGGGCTCTCAAATTCCACTAGAGGGCGCCTGAGGCCAAGGACAGAGACTGAGAAAAGAAAGTCATACACTGGACTGAAGGATGGATCCTCCTTCAAATGGATTTCCTGGAGCAGCCCAGAAGGCAGCATGTCCCCTGCGGACAACAGTGAGGGCAGCACCCCAGAGGGTCATCCCAGCCTCACAGGAGCCCTGGGAAGCACAGAGTGCATGGATCCTTTGCTATTCCCATTTTGCAGAAAAGGAAAATAAAGCTCAGGATAGATTGATACTGGGTCTAGAGTCAGGGGATGAGAGTTCAAATCCTGCCTCTGAGACCTGCAACATGCATGACTTTGGGCAAGTCACTTAACATCCTTGGGCCTCAGTTTCCTCATCTGTAAAATGAGGGGGATGGACCTTAGGTCTTTCCCAGCTTCAAATCTATGAGCCTATAAACTTTTACTGTTTCATGACCTTGAGCAAGGAACCTTTCTGGCCCTCAGGTTGTTCTTGTGTAAAATAAGGGGGTTGGACCAGATGGCCTCTGATTTCCCTTTAAGCTCTGGATCTATGATCCTATGTTAGCAAAAAGGGGAAGTGGATAGAATACCAGATCTACCTTCCTTCCTTCCTTCCTTCCTTCCTTCCTTCCTTCCTTCCTTCCTTCCTTCCTTCCTTCCTTCCTTCCTTCCTTCCCTCCCTCCCTCCCTCCCTCCCTCCCTCCCTCCCTCCCTCCTTCCTTCCTTCCTTCCTTCCTTCCTTCCTTCCTTCCTTCCTTCCTTCCTTCCTTCCTTCCTTCCTTCCTTCCTCCCTCTCTCCTTCCTTCTTTTCTCTCTTCCTTCCTCCTCAGAGTCACACTGGATTTGAAATCCTGGGCTCTTTCCACAAGACTGTTTGGCCTCACCAATAGATGGCATGCTCCCCACAGACAGGATGGGTATCGTCCCTCTTGCTGTGCCCTCTTCTCCTAGCCAAGTGCTTAGCAGGGAGCTCTGGCATGGAGCACACCTTGGCATGCGAGCGGGGAGAGTATCTGAGGCAGCTGGGGGTCTCCTGGTCGAGCCCACTCACCGCTCCTTTTTCAGCAGCTCCTGGCTAATGAGCACCAACTGCCCAGAGGCATCATGGGTCTTTCGGGACACAGCCTCTAGCTCAGCTTCTAGCCGCTTCTTCTCCTTCAGGAGGACGTCTGCCTTCTTGTCTCCTGACTTACACTTGCCTTCCAGGGCTGTGGATGAGAAATGCCAGATGTAGGGGTTAAGATGGCCACGAACTGTGGGCCTGGTTCATAGGCCAAGGGTTTAAAGGAGAGCAGATGAGGCCATTCCCTGGGGGGCTGGGCCATCCTTACTTCTCTCTTGGTGGGATTCTAGCTCCCCAGACTTCTCCACCTCCTTGTGAGCCACCTCCCCCCTCCAGTCCCACCCACCCCCACTTTCCAGCTCCCCTGTATAGGTTGTTTTCTTCCTTTGGAATAGAAGCTTCTTAAGGGCAGAGACTTTCTTCTTGCATCTGAAATCCCAAAGCTTAGCACAGTAGCTGGGTCATAGTAAGCCCTTAAATGCTTTACTTATCTACCTACCTACCTACCTACCTACCTACCTACCTACCTACCTACCTACCTATGTACTCATCTTCCTGGTGGTGGGACCAATGTCAAATCCATTCTTTGGCCTCTTGGGGCATCAGCCCTTTCTCCCCTGGGACACAGGACTAACCCCTGTGGGTGGGTCACTGGGGGGATGCTGCTGTTTCTCAGGCAGGTGACAGGAGACAGGAGGACAGGAAAGGACATTGAACACTCTCATTTGGCAGGGGGATGGTTAACACCAATCTAGCAGGCCCTATAGGTCCTTGGCTAAGTAGAACTATTGCCACTTTGGCTTGCTAAAGCTGAAGAAATCTTTCTAAACGTATTTCCTGCCTTCTTAAAATAGTATATTTGATATAATTTCCCTTCTCTGGGGTGACTCCAGATCCCCATGACTAATACCAGTCCCTGCAAAAGCAAAACCCACTTCTGTTCTTCTGTAAAGGCTTCAAAACATTTTTCTACAACAACTCTGTGAGGTGGGCAGCGCCAACGGCATCATCTCTGTTTTATAGATGAAGAAACTGAGTCTTGGAGATGTGGAGTGACTGCCCAAAGTCACTAGTGGGAGTGAGATCGAGGACCCATACCCATGCCTCTCCTCACTTTCGGTCCAGCACTATTTCCAATACATCCCATGGTTTCATAATAGTGATGACCTAATGAAGGTGCCAGGTTTGCTTCTCCACTAAATGGTCCCTACCTGCAATGATTTTTTAATTCCAGCGTCTTCTTTTTCATTGTTTTTCCATTTGGATCATAGGTTCTTAGATTTGGAAAGGACCTCATAGGCCATATAACCAAATCTTCTTATTTTTCAAATAAGGAAACTGAGGACCAGGGAGGTGATAGGCATTGTGCCACAATGTACAGGGAGTAATCAGCAGAGGTGAGATTTGAACCCATTTCCTCCATCTCCAAAGCTACCACATTCACTCCTCTGTCTCTTTGTTAGTTGTTACTTCTTGGTCCATCCATGTACCTCCCTCCCTCTAATTGGTGGCTTCTGCTCAGGTTGTTTTCTTCCATTGGAACAGAAGCTCATTGAAGACAGAGACTTTCTTTCTGTCACTGACAGCCCAGGGGACAAGCCTCTGGGTATTACCTAATCTTCCTATCATCCTATTCTTTGGCACACCCAAAACCCTTAGTCAGTTGGTCCTGCCCCATTCTGAACATGTGACCCTCTGCACATCAGAAGCATCTTAGATACTTTAACGCAATTAAGATCCAAAGCTCTAATGGCAGAATTTCAGGCACCCTGTTAGATGGTGGTGGTGGTTGGGGAGGGAGGGATTCATTGGGACAAGGAGGAAGAAGGGTATTCACGACTGGTTCCAACATGCAACTGGCCACCTAGTGTCATAGGGAAACTTACCACTTACTTGGGCCTTGAGCATCTCGTTCTGTGATACCAAGGACGCCACTTCTTTGTCTCTCTTACTTAGCTTGTCCTGTAAGTCTTTGGGGAGAAGAGAAATGATTCAGGGGAACTGTCATGGCAAATACTCCATGACCTAATGGTCCCCAACAGTTTGTTTGAGTCTGGAAAGCCTGAACCAAAGGGTGAAGACCCATGAAAGATTTCCTAACACGCTGCTCTGCTTGGATTCCCCTTCTACCAAGTTTCTAGCAGTAGCCCCTCCCATTGCCAAATAAATAATAAGAGATTTTCATCCTGACATTTGAAGCTCCCCATAATCTGGTTCCAACCTAGTAGTCGCTACTTCATTTCACACAGTGATCTACATAGAGAGCTGAAAGAGACCTTGGAGGTCACCTCATCCAGTGCCCTCATGTGACAAGAAGTCCTCATTCCAGCCATCCTGGACCATTCACCTTTCCCCTTCTCACGTCTTCCGTTTCCTGTTTTTGGGCCTTTCAGGAGACTGACCCATCATGGTAAACGCTTAATAGACTTTTCTTGAATTGATTCCACAACATTAAGGAGAGTGGGATAATAAATCAATAAATACTTATAAACCCCTCACTATGGGCCATCACCAAATGGAACTGAGCCCTAAATAAAGCTGCTCTCTCCAAGGTTACCAGTGATCTGTCCAATGGCCAATCAAATGGCCTTTTCTTCGTCCACATCCTTCATGACCTCTCTACAGCATTCAGCACTGCTGCACACCTTCTCCTCTTAAATACTCTCCTGAGTTTTCATGATATCACTCTCTCCTGGCTCTCCTTCTATTCCTCTGACTGCTTCATCCCAGTTTTCTGCACTTGTTCTTCATCCATTACCACTGACCATGGGTATCCTCTGATGCTCTGTCCTGGATCCACTTCTCCTTTTTGCTCTATATTATCTCACTGGGTGATCAAATCACCTCCCTTTGGGTTCAACAATCATTTCTCCATGGGTGATTCCCAGACTGATATATTCAGCCATAGTCTATTTCCTGAGCTACAGTCTCACATCATCAACTTCCTTTTGAAGATCTCCAGTTAGAGATCTCAAACAGGCCACTCAAAACTCAGTCACCTTTCCCCCAAAACCCTCTTCCTTCTTTTGAACTTTTCTCTTAATATTGAGGAAACCACCATCTTTCCAACCAACTTTAGGAGCTCTCAACTGGCCATCTCAGCTCTTCACTCTCATTCACCCCATATACCTGATCCATTGCCAAATACTTTCTACTTTAACAACATCTCTCTTATTTCCTCTTCACTCACACAGGCATTAGCCCAGTTCATGCACTCACTGACTCACTTGGACTATTGAAATAGTCTTTGAATTGGACTTTGTGTCAGGTCTCTTCTCACATGAATCCATCCTTCTCTCAGCTGCCAAGCACAGATCTAACTATATTACCTCCCTCTTCTACTCACTTCAGTGGCTCCCTATTACATCCAAGATCAAAGATGGCATCCTCTATTTGTCAACTAAATTTCTTCTCAACTTTTCCCCTTCCTACCTTTCCAGTCTTCTTACACTTGCCTCCCCTCCCCTGACAGTGGAGCTTCCCAATCCCCTCATCCTTTTAGAGCCAGGACTAGGGGTAGGCAACACAGGGCACAATGAAGGCCACCTTTTCATATGATGAGACAGTGCTGTATAATGGTTAGAGAACCAGCCTCAAAAGCCATGAAGACCTAGGTACAATGTCTACTTCTCACACATATGGGCTATGTGACCCTGAACAACAAAAAGACTAAAGGTTGCAAAGAAGGTCCCAGAAATCATTGTGTTTTAGGATTTCACTAAACAGGCAGGAGAGACATTTTAGCTGTAAGAAATGACCCATGAGAGTGCCTTCCAAGAATAGTCATTCCTCAGACTCCAAGCCCCAACATCCAACCCAAGGGGAGGGAAGGAAACAATAGACATCCCCTTACCCTCCATAGTTTGTTTCATTATGATCTTCTCTTCTGAAATGTCATTTGTCTCGATCACCTGAAAGAAATGGTCTTAGTGAGGGGATGTACTCACTTCCTCCTTCTCTGACCTACCAAATCCCGCTTTATTGGAGTCTCCTTAAAACCTGAACAAGTGAAGCACCTGATTAGCCACAGCCTGCGCCATCATAGAGTGAGAACATCTCCTTGGCCATGCACCCCATGGAAGGACTCGAAGGCTGAGCCTCCGATCCCAAGTTAGGATGTTGGACTTCAAGACAGGTTCCAGACCTTTCAGCCCCCCTGGTCACCCTCTTTTGAATGTGCCCATTTCCCTACTTTTTCATATGGCTCAAACTCCTGATTTTATTGGTCTAAGAAATGCACCATGAGGAAACTCCCTCTCCAATGCAAATCAGCAACTTTATGCAATTTCTATTCTGAGCGGGATGTCTGGGGCACTGGAAAGTTGTGACTGGTCCTGGTTTACACAGGTAGTACGTTTTGGAGCTGACTCTTGAACCCAGCTTTCCTGACTTCAATGTCAGCTTTCTACCACATTGGGCTGCTTTTCCCATGGCCTTAAAATGTGATGCCCAGGGCTGAGGTGACCTGATCTGGGCAGAGGACAACATGACTTCCATCTCCCTTATTTTGGACACCAGGATCCTGATAGCATGGTTCAAGATCTCAGCTGTTTTCCTGACTCTCATGTCACCCCGCTGACTTATATTGAACCCGCAACCAATGAAAACATCCAAATCTCCCATCTCCCACCAAAGGTATGCACACACACATATGGATTATTAAGCCAGGTCAATAGACTAGAATTTCCTAAGATTAAAAAGTAAATATAACCTTTCCCAAAACCATACCATGTGAGACCTAGAAATCTACTTTCTCTCTAGGCTTAACCCCTTGAATCTGGAGAGAACTGTAGGACATTATCAAAAACAAGGCTTAGTGCTTGGGTTAATCTTCCTGCCAATGCTCATCATAGAACACCAGAGGGGTGTTCTCAATCTAAGATAGGGGGGATCAGGGTCTGTGAACCAGGAGAGGGTGGTCATGGGACAATGATGAATGAATCACTTTTGTCTGATGGAGAGCCTGCTCAGGGCCAACAGTTGTGTGGGATGCCCAGGAGTTCAGGCCCCTGCCACTGAATTCCACTAAATTGTCCATGGGGCAGATCCTATCTTCCAGGTGATTGTCTGAACGTTCCCCTCACTCCTCTGCATGTAACTCTAACAGATGGATTCCAACAGGATTAAAATCCCTTTAAGTCTTATTTGGGAAATGTAAAACTCAGGGACAAAAATGGAAATGTCTGCCTTATTATGGCCTAGGATGCACCTTGTCTGTCCACATGGGAACACTTCTCTGAGGTGGGCTTTGCTTCTCTCCCTTGGGATTCTGGGGAAAGATTCTGTTTGCTCTATAAAAGCAGCTGAGACATATTTATAGATATCAAAAGGAACATTATAGGAGGAGCTCACTGTATGTAATGTTATTGGAGAGTTAGATCGTAACAAAAATATGGATCGATCTAATCCTGTTTGAAGTAGGCTGAGTGGAAGCCCAAAGTGAATCCTTTTATAATGTGGATTACAGTTGTTCAGTTGTTTTTTAGTTTTGTCCAGTGCCTTGTGACCCTATTTGGGGTTTTCTTGGCAAAGATACTGGAGCACTTTGCCATTTCCTTCTCCAGCCCATCTGACAGATGAAGAAACTGAGGCAAACAGGGTGAAGTGACTTGCCCAGGGTCACACAGCTGGTAAGCATCTGAGGCTGGATTTGAACCAAAGAAGATGAATCTTCCTGACTCCAGGTCCAGCACTCTATGCAATATGATGCCATCTAGTGGGCATAATCACCTCCTAACCAATCTTAAAAGTCAGAGGGGGAAGGGAAGGGAAGGGAAGGGAAGGGAAGAGAAGGGAAGGGAAGGGAGAACTCGAAAAAGATGTGCCTATCTCTCTCCCCCACTGTGTGTGTATTTAGGGGGAAAGGCCCAGTGATTTCAGGGATGTGAAGAACTCCTGATAAGGAACTCTCTCCACCAATGATGATGAGTAAATGTGGTCACTCAGCAAGTCTCATGAAGACACCAAGAGATTTAAGTGTCTTGCCCAGAGACAAACAGTTTGGAAGCATCAGAACATGACCTCAGCCCTCTGGGGTTGGCCCTTAATCCACTAGACCATGAACAGTGACATAACAGAGAGATGGTGAACCTCCCAGTCAGGAAGACCCCATCACACACAGGCTGTGGGACCTGAACAAATCCCTGCCTTCTCTGTACCCCTAGAAGTATGGCTGGCACTGGGAGAAGCTCCTTACTGTGAATTCCCTACTCTGATGGAATGATAATTAAAATGTGTGTGTGTGTGTCTCTGTGCATGTATATGTATACACATACATATATATATATACATGAATATGTATATAAATTATATATCTGTATATAATATGTAGATATTATTCTTAAAGTAAGGCATTCCTTATATTTATCAAGTATATAGGAATGGAATAAAATCTATCGAATTCTATACAATGATGAAATTACAAGTCTTCTCAATATAAGTGTATCTATAAATTAAATATATGTATGTATAATAAAACTATACAGACACTAATTCTCAAAATAGGATGTTTCTTACAGATTTATCAAGTATATAAATGGACTAGGGCCTTAGAAATTCTCTTTTAATTCCATCCCTTCATTTTACAAAGGAGGAACCTGAGATGAGAAGAGGGGAGGGCATTTGTTCAAGGTTGCATAGTAAGTGAGGGCCAGAGCTCATGATAGAATTTATCTCTTCTGACTCTTGATTCAGCATCCTTCCTACTACACTATGCTCAGGTCAGGGGTGGGTGACCAGGGAGAAGAGCAACCCTCACATCAAACAGTATTTATCAGACCCCCTAACTCACTCACTGTAGTGAGTGTTGAGATTGAACATACTCTGGGCCTGATGGATTTGGAGAACAACTTGGGATGTTGGTGAACAGTGTTCATTCTGGGGTTGATTACCTGGGTCTTCTGTCTGTGCCTAGAAGGATGGAGGAGCATGCTCTTTTCCAGACTCTCAAGGTAACCATGATAATTTCAGAACTCCCCAAAGTTCCCCTCTGAGGAAGATCCTTCCCAAGTGGAATTCCAACCAGCCACCAGGGAAGGGAATGTCATTCTTGTTCAGTCTTTTCAATTCCAGAACTGGATGCCCCTGTCACCAAAGAGAATGATTTTGGGTGCATCTCCACCTCATCATTTGTTAAATGAGGAAGCATGCTATAACAAAGAATCCAGGATTGGAATATAGAAACCTTCATTCTCATCCGCAACTAACTAGCTATGTGACCTCAGAGAAGTCATTTTTTGGCCTCTATGAAATGAGGGCATTGGACTGCATGGTGTCAAAAGCAATTTCCAGCTCTGATATTCTGTGGGTTCTACTGTACTAGGTGGTGATAATGTATATAGAGGGAGCTAGATGGCTCAGTGGATAGAGTGCTGGGACTGAAGTCAGGAAGACCTGGGTTCAACTCCAGCCTCGGAAACTAACTGTGTGACCCTGGGGAAGTCACTTACCCTCTGCCTAATTCACTGGAGAAGGAAGTGGCAAACCAGTTTGCTAAGAACCTCCCCCCTCTGCAGATGGGGTCACAAAGTCAGACACAACTGAACAACAATGTATATGTAGGCGGTATCAATACAGCATTTGTCTCTTTCCCAGTCCTCAAAATTACTGGTCACTCTAGGACTCATCTCTTTTTTCCCCTGCCAGGCTCCTACTGGGGATGTATATAATTCTAGCTTCTTGGGGGAACCACAAACTTCAGTAGGAGATATCTCCCATAATGAAAAAGGGGGAGTCAAATATGTGGGTAGGATAAAAGAGACCCCCTCTAGGATTTCTCTGCAAACTCTATTTTCAGCACCATGGAGAGGGTGTCCACAGTTCTGGGTCCAGGCAGGGCTAACAGGAAAATTCAGAAGACCGCTGGTCCTCAGTTCTCTGCTTTAGCTTTTGCATCAGAGTCCAAAATGAGACCTTTGGGGGCTTCTCTTAGCTTTTAAGGGGACACATACAAATGAAGGTGTTATTCAACTCTTAGAACCGACAGAAACTGATGATGTTGCAAATGCAAGTTCCCCATGAGTGGAGGGGCAGCTAGATATAGGATAGACCCCAGAGGGAGTTATGGGGGAGAGTGGAGAGTAGGGAACCATTTTTCATCCTATCCCACAAAATCTGACTGGGTTTACCCAGTGTTTGTCTCATTTGTCTCATTCTTTCTGCTGGGGAGGAAAAAGAGGAAAGGAATTGAGGGAAATGGAAAAATGATTTCATGGTTATTCCCAGAATCCTAGATTTGGAGCTAGAAGGGACCTTGAAGGTCATCTAGTCCAACTCTCTGATTTTTCAGAAGAGAAAATTGAGGCCCAAAGGGGTTAAGTGATTTTTCCCTAGGTCACAAAGGCAGTAAGGGGAAGGGTCGGGATTTAACCCATGATCCATGATTCCAAATCAAGAAGTCTTTCCACAGTATCATGGTAAGTGGCAGCAAACTTCCCTGACTGGAGAAAACCATGGAATTCTGGAACTGGGGAGGACCTTAGAGAGTTTGCACAGTATAGGCGAAAGAGCATGGGTCTCAGTTTCCTCCTCTGTAAAATGAGAGGGTTAGATGAGAAATAGAGGCTTATAGAATTATAGCTCTAAATTGTATAGCTCCTGGCAGGTCTTTTCATCCAAACTTTTCATTCTACTGGTCTCAGTATCCTTCTCTGTAAAACGGGATATTTGGATTAAATTAGTCATACTGAGGTTTCTCCTAGCGCTAAACGTAAGATCATACAAATAGCCACACAAATACTTGTCACCTCTCCCTCTTCCCTCCTCAGAAGACATAGGGAAGCGGAGGAGCAAATCCAGTGGGTAAGCCCACAGGGACCTAGGGGAATGGAATAGAAGCATATTTCCCTTCTGTCTGAGGCCAAGAGAGGGAAAGGACTTGTCCATAATCATACAGGCAAGGAAGCAGCTCTGTGCGGATGGGACCTCAGACCCCAGATACACTGTACCATACCAGAGGCCCCTGAAAAACTGGTTGGCTTTGTGACATCGACTAACTTCCCTCACAATTATAAGAACTATTTCTGGCCCATGGGAGCTTGCATGGTGTAGGTCAAAGGTGTCAAATACATGGTCCATAGGTCACATGTGGCCCATACTATTCCTACATGTGGCCCGAACCAGCTTAAGATGTAATTGGGAAATAGTTAACAAAATAAGTAAGAATACAATCTAGACAGTGTTACATTTTAAAACTAAGTCAACATGAGGTCCTCATGTATGGTCTATTTGAGTTTAAAATCACTGGTGTAGTGAACCATCCTTAGGAGCTTTGCCTGGAAGATATCCTTGGAAGACTTTACCTCAAGACTTACCTTGACACGGTATTGGTTGTATGACCCTAACCTCTTGGTATTCTAGGCAACTGTCTAAAACTCTATGTGGCAGAGAAGGGGCCAATTTGCATTCAAGGAGGGAGTTCCCTCACCTGGGACTTCCACGTACCAAAGAAATTCCAGGTCTGGTCTTTTCCCCTATTTCCAGCCTTGCATCTGTCTTGTCAAACCCACCCCCCAGGCCAGCCCATCAGAAAAAGAAAACAAGAGCACTAGAGCAGCATCCAAGCCTACATCGGAGTGCTGAGAAGAGCAGAGGGATTCCATGGACTGGAGTCTGTTCTCTGTCACCAAGAGTTTTTCCTGTAACCTTTGGATTTCCTGTCTGCTCTGGGCCTCCGTCCTCTGCAGTGCCTCGTAGTCCAACATCTTTTTCTCCGCCAGGGAGATCTGCTCCTTCAGGAAATCGATGGCTTGGGCTTGCTCCTTACACTCTCCGTCCAGCCTGCCGAGCTCTCGGGCCCGCAGCTCAGCATCCCTGCACTGCTCCTTGGCCTCCTGCAGCTCCAGCAGGTGCTGGTCAGACCTGGCTTCCAGCTGTGCCTTCCAGTGCAGGCGCACGTCCTCCAGCTCACTGCGGGCCTGCTCCAGCTTTGCCAGGAGGCTTTCCTTCTCCTTGGCCAGCACAGCGGTCTCGATGTCGTGCTTGGCCCGCAGGTTGCCCAGCTCCAGCTGGTGCTCTAGTTTGATGCTCTCCATCACCGCCTTCAGCTCCACGATCTCCTTGTGCTGGGTGTTGGGGCCCGAGTGGAGGGTGGCCTTCAGGTCCTCCAGAGACTTCTGGTGGTCTGAAGCCAGCGTGTCCAGCTTGGACTTCCAGTTGTCCATCAGCCCCATGTTCTCACTGGTGGCCTGCTGGACTTTGTGCTTTAGCTCCACGATCTCCTGGGCATACTTTTCGTTGGAGGTCTTCAACCTCTCCACCTCCAGCTGGTAGGCCTTAAGGGCCTTCTCATACTTGTCCTTAAGTAGCCCACTCTCCTTGCTGGCCAACAGAAGCTGCTCCCGGAGCCTCAGGGCCTCGGAGGATGGACTGGTATCTGAGGGGTCCGAGGGACCTGTCTGCCGCAGGCACTGCTGGAGCTCCTCGATCTCTCCCCGCCGGAGGCTCAGTTCCTCCTCCAGCTGCAGGATCCTCGACTTCTCCGCCACCGTTGTCATCTGGAAGCAAGAGGGAAGATATGTCAGTTGGGACCTGCCCTGCAGACAGGGTGGAAGGAGGAACGCCAGGGATGATGGGCATTCCTTCCCAGACTGAGGGTCTCCATGATGAGATGGGGAGATTTGTGTGTGTATTCCTCCTAGCTTCCAGCTTTACCCCAGGGTACCAGCTGCCAGACTTGGCAAAGTCAGCCCATTTTCACAACAGGTGTGATGAGTGGGACAAAAGGGAAGCTAAGAGAATTGGGCACTGTCACAGGCTGGGTCTGCTCATGTCTAGAGTCAGCTGCTGTGTCACATAAAGGCAAAAAGGAGGACACATCCAGAGAATGACTTTGCCTCACTTGGTAGATGACCTTTGTCTGAGTACAGAAAAAGCCCAGTATGCAAACGGGTCAGCCCATGTTCAGAGAAATGCTTGACTTCAAACACAGTGCAATTCATTTGTGACCCACTTTTATGGGATAAGGCTAGAAACAATAAATTTTTTTTTAACCTCATCTTGAAAAGAAAAAATAGTAAAATGAATTCCTTATCATTAAGTTAAAAAAAAAACACCCAATAGATTTGCTATTTAACTCCCTGTTTTCCAACTCCAAAATGTCCTCCCCTTTTTGGTGCTTTAACAATTAAGTTCATTTGGAGTTGGGTGCTTTTTAGAATCTCTAAATCAAATCCTTCTTTGCATTTGGGGAACTGCAGCCTGCCAATCTTTAAATGGGCCAAAGCCAGCCAGCCAATCTGCAAATGGGCCATTTCCTGCCTCTTTGCCTTAACTCAAATTTCTGTATGTGTACATACATAATATAGGATCATAGATTTAGAATTCAAAGTTATCTCAGAGTGTAGCTATTCCAGCTCCTTTATTTTACAGAAGAAGAAACTGAGGCATAGCTAGGTTAAGTGACTTTCTCAAGATCATATAAATAATATGTAATATAATATAATTCAATGTAATATAATATAATATATAACAATATTTTATACATATAATATACAGAAAATATATATAAATAATATGGCCAGATATATTGGTATGCACACTTGCTAAGGCTATACAAGAAGAAACTGGCCCATCTATAAACATACCCATGCATTTTTAAAAATCGTGTTTTCCCAGTCAACAATATTTCTCTCATCCTCAAGCAGCAGTCATGGAAACAATGGTGACAGCAGCTGATAGAAAGGTAAAACCTTACGCTTCTGATCAATCAGTATTCCTGGTTAGTCCCAAGCCCTGCCACTCTTACAGAGACCAGGGGAAGTGCCCTGCTACCCTGGGGTTAAAGGAGGGAGGTTCACCAGTGGTATCAGAAAGTTAGCAGTTATTAGCAACATAAATAAAATATGGCAGTGGATGGATGGTGGGTGAATGCTCAGGGTACTGATGTGCTTCAAGCAAGTTTTGGAAATTACTTGCCCCTCTAACAACAGTCTGAAAAACTTTGTGCTGAGAGATATGGCCTACTGGGGAAGCATGGGGCCTTCACTGGAGCACATGAAATCTGACTGAGCTATCACAAAATAGCTGCTTGACATGGAGAGCAGAATTTATCTGGCATTAAAGATATGGCTTTAATAAGATATAACATTCCAAAGCATCCTCCCTTGTACCCCCTTTCCCTGCCCTCCTCAGGTGCTGCACCCTAGGATGTTTCCCTCATTGCCTACCCTTAGTCCCAGTTCTCCTAGAAGGCAAGGAGAATATCCAGCCCAGCAGCTTCCCTCCAGTTTAGCCCCAGCTCTGCTAGAAAGTTTAGGAACTCTGAGATCACTGACTAGACTAAGATGATTGATTTAGGGTTTTGGGAAAGCTTTGGGAGGGAAGTTTGTTTGGGACCTGATCTTGATGCCCATGGTGAGCAGGAAGGGAATAGGCCAGAATAGGCCAACTTATACAGCATGACATATTCAGGGCCAGAATCCTATCCCCCAGGACCAAAATGAGATACTCAGTCCCAGTGGATTTCATTGATCCTGTCCCCTAGACATCACGCCTGACACACTGATCATCTCATTGGGCCCTAGATGAAAGTTAGCAGACTTCGGAGGACTGGTGATGGTCTTCTCCCAAGTTTTACCAGATATAAGCTTCATTCCCAACTACTCCAAGGGCCTTCCCCACCATCCAATAAGTAATACGCAGTCAGAGACAGCTGCCCTCTCCTTCCATTGTCTTGAAGGCCCTTCTCACTACTCTCTCAGATCCTGGGTCCACCATCTTTGTGGAGGCCAACTGGGAATTTCAAAGGGGAATCGCCCTCTTTCTTCTTTCTCTCGGTGAAGCTTTTGGACCAGTCCCTTACCCAAGTACTCCATTAACACTCCCAGTTCTTCCCCTTTCTAAGCCCCGGATAGGAGGGAGACTGATGAAGACTTGAATTGGGAATGGGAAGTGATATTGGGAGGCAAAATGAATTTGTGAACAGATGTGGATGGTGAAAGGGAGAGAAGGGGGATGTGGAGGCCTGTTGGTCATCCCCAGAAAGCATGACCATGGAATCAGGATCCGAGCTCTAGAGCTGAAAAGGATCTCAGAGGCCACCTTATTTTAAAGATGAGGAAACTGAAGCCCAGAGATGTTTAGTGACTTAGGATCATACAATTCTAGACATGGATGGGGGACTCAGCAGTCATTTAGTCCAACTCCTCTCATTTTACAGATGAGGAAGTTGATGCCCAGGAGACTTCTGGTAAGATGAGATGATAAGCTGAGAAATAAACTCAAATTAGAGAAACAAATCAGGACCAGCACCCAAACGTTAGCATTGAGCTTGACCCGCTTGCATTTCTCTACTGTTTCCAAAAGGGAATGGAAAAAAAAAAGCAATAATTAAGAGATCACAGAAGGCAAAATAAGGGAGGGTGGTGGTAGGAGGGGGTGGGGGCCAAGGGAAGAAGAGGGAACAGAAGCCAGCTCAGCAGAGAAGCTGTTTGGCAGCCAGGGCATGTGGGGGGAGGGCAGGGCTGGAGGGGTGGGGAAAGGGAGGGGGTCTTTACCCGATTGTCCTCTAACTCTCTGAGCAGCTTTTCTGCCTGTGCCTTCTCAAACAGCAGGCTCTGCTCTAGCTCTCCAATTCGAGCATGTTCCAGCTGCGTCTGAGTCTGGTCCCGCATGGGGAGGGGAGGAGAGTTGGGGAGAGAGACAGAGACAGAGAGAGAGAGAAACGCGAAGCAGGAGAGAAAGAGAGAGAGAGAGAAGAGAGGCTGCATCATATTCATAAGATCATAGAATCATAGATTCAGAGCACAAAGGAACCACAGAGACCATCTACTCCAACCCTCTCATTTTTCAGATAATGAAACTGAGGCACCCAGAGGGGACATGAATTAGGATCAAGGGATCCCAGATCTAGAGATGGAAGGGACTTTGGAGGACATCTAGTCCAACCTTCTCACTTTACAGAGGAGGAAACTGAGGCCCAGGGAGGGGAAGCAATTTGCCCAAAGTCACACAGGAAATGGAAGACTCAGGATTCGAACCTGGCTTCCCTGATGCCAGTACTTTTCCCACTATGCCAAACTGCCTCCTCAAACACAGATTTGGAACAGGAAAGGACCCCAGAGGCCATCTAGTTACACATACTTCCCCTCTCTGGATTCAAAGTTCCAAAGTTTTCCTGCCTGTGACCCTTAGAGACCACACTCAGGTCTCTCAGGACCAAGGGCAGAATCATTAGCCATAAGAAGCTGTCTATGATTATAAGGTCATAGACCTAGAACCGATAGGGACTTCAGAGAACCTCTGATCCAACTCTCTCATTTTACAGATGGGGAAACTGAGGTCCAAGGAGGTGAAGGGACATAGGATCACAGGATTACCACTCTAGAGCTAGAAGGGACCTCAGAGGTCATTTGGTCCAACCTCCTCATTTTGTATATGTATAAGACAAAGGAGAAGCCAGATAAAAGGACAGTCAGCACCCAGGTGATTGGAAAGTTACAGTGATAGGACTGGAATCCTATCAAAGCCTAAAGAATCCACCTGTTTTTTTCATTCTCATCCCATTAAGAACAAAATAAAACAAAAAGGTAAACCTTTAGCCATACTAAAAACTGCCTTCAAGGTGACCTGCTATCATGTCAATTGATTTTTTAGATGGCTCTTTTTCTTCCAACTGACTGCAAGGAGCACAGTTGCCCCCTGCAGGGGCTAGCAGTACCTCAGGGAAACCTCTCAGCTTAATGCCTGATCACTGAGATACCCCAATCTACCCTGTGCCCTCTTCCCCCAGGGTGCCAACCTTGCCTTTGTCCCAGGACACAGGGTCCTGCAGCTGGGATCCCATGCTCTGGAGCAGAATCTGACCCAGATGGTCCTTGCTAATTTTCTCCCGTGACTCCGGAGTCATCCCAGAATAGGGAGATGGGGCTTGGGGGTAACCTCAAGATGTCTCCAAATTCTGACATGCACAAGCTGGCCTGCCATAACTGGCAAATACTCCTTCATCTTGACCAGTCCAAAATTCTTTTCTTTGGGGCTCCATGACGGCATCCTCTCCTCCAGGAAGACTTCCCTGGGCCTTACAGCTCAAGGGGAACGTTCTTTTCTCCCACTTTCTGGGAGCACCCTGTCTATATTGTACCTGTGCTTCCATCATTCCCTACCTGTCTTTCCTCACTCCGATCTATCATCTACATAGCTATCAAAGTCATCAGGTCTGATCATATGAGCTCTCCCTTCTCCATAAACTCTAGTGGCTCCCTATAATCTCCAGGATCAAATAGAAATTCCTTTGTTTAGCACAACCTTCCTGCTTTTCCATGTTCCCCTACTTGCCACTCTTTGCACACAATGCTCCATCTCTCACCTCCATGCCTTTGAACAACCTGTACGCCATGCCTGGAATGCTCTCCTTGCTCATCCCTGCCTCTCAGAACCACCTGATTCTTTTAGGACTCAGCTCAAGCACTCCCTTTCCTGGTCCCCCCACTGGTAGTGCCATCCCTCTGAGGTGATCTTCTATATATTTGTTATGTTTATTGAATGTAATCATTTATAATGTGTTTTCTCCTCATTAGAATATAAGTTCCTTGAGAGCAGGGACTGTTTATATCCTCAGGGCTCAGCACAGTACTTGGCACACAGTAAGTGCTTGTTGATTCATGTACATGTCTTGTCCTCCCATTAGGATCATAAGTCAATAGGACTTAAATCTAGAGGTAGAAGGGACCTCTGAAGCCATCCAATCCAATCTTCTCATTTTACAGATGGGGAAACTGAGACCCAGAGAGGTCACATAACATAGGATCATAGGACCATCAGTCTAGAGGTGGAAGGAACCTCAAAGGCAACTAGTCCAAATCCCCCCATTTTACAGAAGAGGAAACTGACTTGCCTAGGTCACACAGATAATTTTTCAGAGGCAAGATCTGAAGCCAGGGCCCTTGGCTCCCAGGTCAGTGCTCTTTCCACTGAAGAGAATTTAAATTCCTTGGAGGTAGGGATCTTTTTTCACTTTTATCTCTTGATTTCTGATTCTTAGAGGTATTTCTGCATACTGCATAGAAGGCCAGCCTTGCTTGTGACACAGACCACTGGCAAGTCTCCTCAGTGTCCCAGGCAATTTTCCAAGTCTACAAGCCACCAATAAGTTGCCAGTCTGAACTGATGAAGGGACTTTCCAAACTAAGAGCTCCCAATGCTAATGAAATCACATCTAGACCAAAAAGGAAAAAAGATTCCCACTGTCTCCCATAAGGCTTTGAGATGGAGACTAGACCAGAGGGAGCATTTACTTGGTATAGGGAAATTCCAGATGAGGAAATTCCCTTTACCAATGTAGGATGGTACGTTTTCTGCAACCTAACAGTTTTAGAGAATTGCCTGGTAGCTAAGGGACTTGCCTATAGTCACAGAGACTCTTAAAGCTAAGTGGGGCTAACTCCCAGGCCAGCTCTCTCAATCTCTCTCTCTCTCTCTCTCTCTCTCTCTCTCTCTCTCTCTCTCTCTCTCTCTGTCTCTCTCTTTTTCTCAGTCTCTCTCTGTCTGTGTCTCTGTCTGTCTGTCTTTCTCTCTCTCTGTTTCTGTGTGTCTCTCTCCTTTTCCCTCTCCCTCTCCCTCCCTCCTCTCTCCCATCTCTCAATCTCTCTCTCTCCCCTCCCCCATCTCATGCTGCCTCTTGAGAATGTGACTGTCTTGTAATGTTGGGGAGGGAGAAATTCATCCCATACCTCAGGATCATAAGGGCCCTTCTCTCTAGTGGTTAGCCAGGGGCTTAGATTGTACCTTCTGCCTCCACCACCACTCCTGACACATTGGTGGGCTCTGGTGGAGTGTCTGACACCTGTGACTTCACCTGCTTTAGAATTCACTGAGTACTAGCTCCCCTCTGCAGGAGAGAATCTCATACTATCAAATAGCCTAGGTGACCAGGACAAAGAAAGGAAAAAAAAGGGAGAGAGAGAAGTCTGGCTTTTAGCCAATGATCACATAGCCCTCCTCAAGAATTAATTAAGCCAGATCTTCTCACTGGGTGAGGGCTGTCATCTGAATCTCACACACCAGATGGGCAAAGTGAAGCCCATCTGGGAGCCGACTCAAGGTCAAACAGCGAGGTTGGAATAGAAAAGGGAAGGAGAGTCTGGCCCACTGAAGGAGAAGGAGAAGGAGGAGACAGAGGCAAAATGTGCCCCTCCCCACTCTTCCCACTGTCCAAACACCAACAAGGCCATCCCAGGAAAATCAGGGTAAATGGACACCAACAGCTTTCCATGGTATGGTGCCTATCACATTTGCTGTTGCTATCCAGTTGTTTCAGTCCAGTCCAACTCTTGATGACCCCATTTGGGGTTTTCTTGGCAAAGATACTGGAGTGGTTTGCCATTTCCTTCTCCAGATCATTTTATAGATGAGGAAACTGAGGCAAACAGGGTAAAGTGACTTGCCCAGAGTCCCATAGGCTAGGAGGGCCAGATATACAAAGTGCTTAATAAAATTGTGTTGATTGACCGATTTCACGAATGGGAAAAAAAGGTGACAGGGCCTAAAACCTCCCAGGAAACTTCTTTGCCGAACACAGCCCTCATTTAACCCTTTACCTAGACTGTCCTGGGACAGAGCTCTTGTTGTGATCTCCATTTCACTTCCATGCGTGCACATCTCGTTTTTCTAGACTGATGTTTCTTGAAAAGCATGGATTGTGTCTTTGGAGGATTATAACCACAGCTTACGTTTCTGTATTTATTTAAGGTTTTCAAAGCAGTTTTCCTCATTCTAAACCCCAGGAGGTAGGTTACTATTCTCACATCACAGATGAGGAAACAGGGGTGCTGAAAGGTTCTCTGATTTTCTCATGGTCACACAGAGAGTAGGGATTTAAATCCAGGTCCTCTGGGTTCTCAGTCCAGGACTTTTCCCACTACAGTATTTTACTTATCATCATCACCATCATCATCCTCCTCCTTCAGTGTCTGCCATATATTAATGCATGTAAGCAGAGTGAGCAGTGGAAGGTTTTTCACAGTTTGAGGACCTGGGTAAAGATTCTGACTCTGACGCTGACTACCTTTGGGACCTTAGGTCAAGTCACTTGGCATCCCTGGGCCTCAGTTTCCTCATGTGGAAAATGAGGAAGTTGGTCTCATGGATTCTGAGGTGCCTTCTAGTTCTAGACAGACCTAGGATCTATAGAACTCTGGACTTGGAATCAGAAAGATGACTTGAAAATTTGCCTCTAACTCTACCTTTGTGAGCACAAGCAAGTAACTTGACCTATCTTGGCTTCAGTTTTCCTGTCTTTAAAATGAGAGGGTTAGACTTGGACTCTGAGGCTCTCTCTGCCTTTGATCTATAACTTAGATAGTGATTGTTGGATCTGGAATCAGAGATCCAAGTTCAAAACCTGCCACTATTGTGTCATGGAGAGGTGGAAAGCAAATTGGACGCATATCCAAAGGAACTTGAGAATCCAAGTTCAAATTCTGACCCTTTCCATTATTACCCATGTGGCCTTGGGAAAATCACTTAACTTTGCTGTGCCTCAGTTTCCACATCTATAAAATGAGGAGTTGGACTCAATGACCTCTAAGGTCCCTTTCAGCTCTCAATGTACCAGTTCTATGACTTTGGTCAAAGCTCTTCATATCTGAGCCTCGCTTTCATCATCTCTAAAATGGGACTAAAGATAGCCTCATCTCAGAAGGCTGCTGTATGCTTCCAATGGTGTAAGGCATGTCAAATGGTTTACAATCTTCAATGGCCCTTAAAATGTCAGTTATTACCATCAGTCATAATCACCCACAATGCCTAGCACTAAGTGAGGATGTCACCGATGCTCGGACATTTGACTAGCTTTTCCCTCTGCTGCCTGCATCCCTCTATCTTCCATAACCAGAGAAAAGAAAGTCCTGGCCTCATTTCTCCTTTTGATCCAGGGGATATGATGAAAAATGCCAACCAAGGTGGTTTTTCATGGGTCTCTTCTCTCTCGAGGCCCCTAAGCTCCTATGCTTCAGCTCCCTCCTATCTGGGGCTCCAGTTCCACAAAGGTCACCTCATGAATGCAGACACAGGTGGGCAGAGAGCTCTCTGGTCCCCATTGCTCCCTTGCAAGGCAACTACTGTCTCCATAGAAACCGTCCTCAGCCAGGGGGAGAGGAAATGATAAGCAAAACCTCAAATCTCTGTGCTGTCAACTATCCTTCACCCCAGAAACCCATTACCTTCCCTCCCCCCCACCTCAGTAAATCCCTTGGTTTCCTGGGCTGAAGATTCACTTCATGATTTTATGAGAAGAGATATTCCCTCTGCCCATTCTAGTTAGCTGACCTTGAACCATGTTTCCTAGCCTGGCTCATTTTCCATCGCCTTGGACATCTTGCTTTTGTCTAAGCACAGTTCCAAACATAGAGTAAATGCTCTTCCTCCCTCCCTCTCTTCCTTCCTTCCTTCCTTCCTTCCTTCCTTCCTTCCTTCCTTCCTTCCTTCCTTCCTTCCTTCTTTCCCTTCTTTTCTTTCTTTCCTTCCTTTTTTCCTCCTTTCCTTTCCTTTCCTTTCCTTTCCTTTCCTTTCCTTTCCTTTCCTTTCCTTTCCTTTCCTTTCCTTTCCTTTCCTTTCCTTTCCTTTCCTTTCCTTTCCTTTCCTTTCCTTTCCTTTCCTTTCCTTTTTTTCTTTCTCTACAGTCCCTCCACATTTGTCTCCATTCAGATAGTTACCACTTTAGCCCAGACCCTCATCATCTCTCTCCTAGATCACTGCAGTAGTGTCCTAACAGGTCTCCCTGCCTCAAATCTCTCTTGCCACCGCAGTTCATCCTACACACTGTTACTAAAGTAATGTTACTTAAGTGAGGATCCAGTCATGGAACTCCATTACCTAATCAACTCCAGTGACTTCCTGTTGCCTCTTGGATAAAGCTCTACCTTTCAAGCTTTGTTGGACATTAGTCCCCCTTCCCACACTCTTCCAAACAGTCAAAATGGCTGTCTCTGTGTTCCTCAATCGTGATGCTACATCTCCCATCTCTGTGCTTTTGCATAGGCTGTGCCACCTGCTTGGAATGGACTGCACTTCACAGAATCTTTATCTTCCTTAAGAAGTGGCTCAAACACTAAAAAGCCTTTCTGATTCCCCTTCAAATATATGTGTATACATATATACATACATATATATAATATATACACACAAACATATGAATGAGTATCTATGTATGTATATGTGTATATACACACGTACATGATACTCACATATATGTATGTATACATTATATATGCATGTTATACATAGGCATACCTACATATCTATTTGTATTTCTTCATTTTATACTTGTGCTGCATATATTTTTAGTGTATTTGTTGCCTACTCCTTTAGAATGGAAACTCTGAGAAGAGGGATCATTTCCTTCTTTGAACTTTCAGTCCTAGCTCACAGCACAATGCTTGGCACATGGTAGGTGCTTAATAAATCCCTGTTGGTTGACTGATTGATGGTATCCAAGAGTTGCTGTGGCTAAAAAATACCTCATCCTGCAGCTCACTGGGTAACAAGTCTCTCCAAAGTTAGCCAGGCTGGCCAGTCATCCGATGACAAATATACTGGTCATCGCCAGGCCTGTACTGATAACTTTCCCAGCTTAGGAGATGTCGTTCCATGGCATTGGAAGCGATACAGAATGCTTTCCTCATACCAGTTTCCGTGAGGCAGGTAGGACAAAGATTATTATCCCCATTTTACAGATGAGGAAACTGGGGTTCACAGAAGGAGGAATTGACAAGTTGATCACACAGCTAGAAAGCATCTGAGGATGGGCTATGAAGCCAGGTCACCTGATCCCCCTTGCAAATGAACAGCTCCCCAAAATGAACAACTAAAATCCCCAACCCTCTCCTATAAATCACATCCCTTGATATGCTAGAGTCAGAGCTGGAAGCCATACCTGCACCCCTAGCAGGTCCAGGAAGCTAGCTCATTATTGCAGAAGGATGAATGTGTCAGACTTGGGACTCAGAAATTCCCAGCAAGTCCCAGCTGGAAAGCCTTAGGAGATTGCTGGGCCAAGGGATACCAAACCCCTGACACGCTGAGCTGGAGGCATGACACTGACTGATGAAACCCATTCCAGGAAATAAGGCTTAGGAGA
Organism: Notamacropus eugenii; assembly: GCF_028372415.1. NCBI lineage: Eukaryota > Metazoa > Chordata > Mammalia > Diprotodontia > Macropodidae > Notamacropus > Notamacropus eugenii. The sequence continues at coordinate 49,020,054 of NC_092873.1, forward strand.
CTCAAGTCATTCCAAAGTCCCCAGCAAGGCAGTGGACGCTGCCAGCATTCCCTGACTGCTCCTGAGTCACTTCACAAGCTTGCTTCCACACAGGAAACTGAGGAACATGGGTAGAAACTTCCTGTGTTGGCTGGGATTGAAAGATACCAGAGAACACAGGAGGGAGAGGCTGAAGACCTGTGTTCGAATCCCAAGCTTTCCCATGTGACTTTGAGAACTCTTCTGAGCTTCTCTTTTCTCCTCTGTAAAATGATAATAGAGTTGAACCTCTAAGATTTTGGACCAGCCCTAACATTCTACAATCCTAGCACATTGGGCTAGGTAAATTCAGAGGAGGGCTCAAGAAAAATCAAGTGATCACTTGCTCAATAATTTACTAAGTACCTACACCTCGAAGCTAGGTGGCGCTGTAGTGGACAGAATGTCAAGTATGGCTTCAGGAAGACCTAACTGTGTGACCCTGGGCTAGTCACTTAATCTTGCTTGCCTCAGTTTCCTCATCTGTCTGAGTTGGAGAAAGAAATGGCAAACCACTCCAATATCTTTGCCAAGAAAACCCCAGATGGGGTCACAAAGACATGCCTGAACAGTTGAACAAAAACAAAACAGAATCAGAGAACTAGAAGTGATCTTGGCAGCCATCTTGTCCAATTCATGTATGAAAGGACCCTTGGTTGTCACATCCCCAACAAGGGGTCAATCTAACCTCTGCTTGGAGACATCCAAGGAGGGAGATCCCACTGCCTCCCTGGGTAGCCCACCCCCTCTTTGGACCACTCTCTCAGCCAGGAAATTGATGCCAACTTTGAGCCTAAATGCCTCTCTTGGCCACCTCTTCACATGGATCCTGGTTCTGGTCACTCTGGCCAAAGAGAACAAATCTGATCCCTCCACCCACCAGAGTCCTTCAAATACTTTAACAGTGTTTTCCTCAGCTCAGCTTTGATCCTCCTCCAGCTCACAACTGTTAGGGCTATCTGGGAGGGGAGGGGTCAGCTTTAAGTATTGTGCCTTACGCTTTTAGCTCTTGCCGGGCATCTGACATTTGACTTATTTATTGCATTAATAATACCCACCCATGAATCCTTCTTTTTTGGTGAGTCTGCCACAGGGCAGCTATTTTTTCAGACTCACTAAATTCCTTGGCTCCCTCCAGCAGAAGAGGTTCTAGCTAATCCCTTGCCCTTAACTTCCTCACTGAGGCAAGGGAGGCAGACTGTGACAATTTGTAAATCCTGGAATGTGGTGGAGGGAACAGGGTGAATTCGGGGGTCCAGAGACCTGAGTTTCAGTCTGAGCTCTGCCCCTAACTCTCTGTGAGACCTTGGGCAAGTCACTTCCTCTCTTGGGCTGCATAATCTCCAACGTCCCTTCTTCTTCTAAAAATAAAAGTCTATAACTCCCAGCTCTCACCTCTGAACTGTCTCCACCCAAAATGCTAACAAAAATCTAAGAGGAGCTGAAGGCTTCAGGGGAAGTTTTTGGAGGCTCTGTCTAAAGAAACACTGCTCAATAAGCCTGGAATGGCCAAGTTTGGGGAGAAACTGAAGAAAATCAGATTGTTTGGGGAGGCCCTGGTGGAGGCCCTGGTAAGTCCATAAACAATGCCTCTCATTTTACAGATGAGGGAACTGAGGCAAAGAAAGGGGAAGGGACATGTCCAACACCACATAAGTTGTTACATGGCAAAGGATGGCTGGTATCTAGGACCTCTCTCTCCTCTCCTCTTCTGGGAGGAAGGGGCCAATAGTGGTCATCTAAACAACATCCTCAGTTTTAGAAAGGAGGGAGCTGAGGCTCAGAAAAATTAGATGTTTTACCCTAGGTCACATTGGTGACAAGGAGCAGATTTGAACCCAGGACCTTGGGCTTGAAATTGAGCACTTGTGCTATACTAGAAATGGGCAGTATCAGCATCTCTTGGCTTTGACCTTTGGGGACTTCAGATCAGAGGTTGTCCATTAGTCAGTCAGTAAGCATTTATGAAGCACCGAGTGTATGCCAGGATCTTTGATCCTGAGCCTTCCCTTAGCCTCTTCCCCATACTGCTCCCCTAAAGATTTAAGAATGCCCCCCATAGTCTACTGACTTTCCCTCTTGTATATGGCTGATGCTGGAAAGGCACCCAGGAGTCCCTGAGGCAGAGTCCCCACGCCACCCAACCGGCCCCTGAGAATGCAGATGTTCCAGCCCTGTGGACCCTTACCTCTAGATCCCCCTTGGTGATGGACTCTTCTTCAACACGGAATTGGAGGTCTTCCACTTTCCTGTGAATAAAGGGATGAAAGGAGAAAAGGCATCTCAGCATTCTGGAGTTCTCATGCCAGACATAGCTAAGAGACCAGGTGCCCTTTCCCCTGTACCACAGTCTTATGGCTTTGATCATTTCAATTCATTTCAACATTTATCAAACATCTATTGTTTGTGTTAGGTGCTGGGATACAAAAAGAGATGGGAGCCACGCTCTGCTCTTAGGACACCTGCTGGGCTCATGGGCACCTCAGGGAGACCTGAGAGAACTTGGGCGATCCTATTTCAATCACACACTTCCTAGTTGTGTGGCCCTAGGCTAATCACTTCACTGCTCTAAGCCTCAGTTTTCTCATCTCTAAAATGGGGTGTAATATGTAAAGTGCTTTGTGAAACTCAGAGCACTGTATAGATATTAGCTACTATTCTTTCGTGATTATTTATTGTTAAAGATGAGCAAACTAAGGCCCCGAGAAGGCTCCCAGACTGAGAGTTGGAAGGGATTGCAGTGCTCCTGTTCCATCCTCCTCCATTGTCCAGGGGAGGAAGGTCATGCATAGAACAGGTGACAGGGACAGAAGGACCAAAGCTTTCTATTACTCTCTAATGTCCATCTCCCAACTTGAATGCAGTGAAAAGATCTCTGGATTTGATTTTTTGATTCAAATCCAGCCTCTGTCACTTACTACCTTTGTAATCTAGGTTGACTCACTTTCCCTGAGCCTCAGTTTCCACATCTGTAAAAGGAGGAGGTTGGACTAATGGCCTCTGAGGCCTCTTCCAACTCTAAATTCATGATCTAGTGATAAATGGGACCAAGAGGAATCTGTCAACATTAACATCTGGATCTGAAAAGAAGCGACCCAGATCTTTGAGAGACATCATTTGCCTAGAGTTGTATCACATGTAATAAAAGGGGATGGAGGGATGGGAGGCTGGAGTATAAGGGATGGAGGGATGGGAGGTTGAGGTACAAGGGATAGAGGGATCGGAAGCTAGGGTATAAGGGATGGACGGATGGGAGGTGGGGGTGCAAGGGATGGAGGGATGGGAGGTGAGGGTACAAGGGATGGAGGGATGGGAAGCTGGGGTATAAGGGATGGAGGGATGGGAGGTGGGGGTACAAGGGATGGAGGGATGGGAAGCTGGGGTGTAAGGGATGGAGGGATGGGAGGTTGAGGTACAAGGGATAGAGGGATGGGAGGTAGAGTGGTCAGAGCAGACAGAGAACCCTCTGGCCATTCTGGGTTCTATCAGAGAGAAATCAAGAAGGGAGCTGATTACTGGATGAGGCCCCTTCCTGCCTGCCTGGGGTCTCTGCACCTCCCCCCTCCCAAGGTCTGTGCTAATGGGTGACAATTACTTTTGAATGCTTGGGGAGGAGAGCTGGCCCAGCAGCCATTTGTGGAGGCCTGGACAGCTCATCAGGGGCAGATAAAAACAAATGATCCTCCTCTAATGGAACAGACAGTGACAACAGGCTTGAAGCCCCATGCTGCCATCACCACTCCAAACATCAGCTCCAGCCTTGTGCTCAGAGAGCTATGGTGTTATCTTGGGGAAGGGGCAGGGCTGATTTCCGGAGGGCTGGGAAAAGCTGGAGAGAACCCCTGAGGGTCACAAAGTTCCCAAAGAGCCTCACAGTCTGCACTGGGAGGCAGGCCACATGAGTTCTAACTTCTCTCTCTGTCTTCTCATCTGTAAAATGGAGATAATAGCAACTACCTCCTAGGGTTACTGTGAGGATCAAATGAGATTATATCTAGAAAACTTAAAGTATGGTATAAATATTAGCTAACAGAAGGACCACTGAGGTGAAAGGGATGTCAGAGGTTCTCTAGCAGAACCTCTACCTGACTAAGGATCCCTCTACAACATCCCTGATGAACAACCTTGACATTTTTGCTCGAATACCTCTTGTGACGGAGAGCTCACTACCTGTTGAGGCACCCAGCCCATTCCAGTTTGGGACAGCTCTGATATTCTTCCTGACATTTTGCTTAAATTGGCCTCTGTCTAGCTTCTGCCCATTGGTCCTGGTTCTGCCTTTTGTGGCTAAATAGGACAACTCAAATCCCTGTGACAAGAGGGTATATACCTGAAGATGACTGTTGTGCTCTCCCTAAATCCCCTCTCTTCTCCTGGCTATATGTCCCAGGACAGTTCCTTCCTTTAAGCCCCACATGACCCAGACCCCAAACTCTTTACTGTGCAGATGGCCCCACTCTGAACTTTATCCAGCTCCACCCTCTTCTTTCTAAAAAGTGGCATGCAGATCTGAAAATAACCTCCCTAATATTTTTTTACAAAGGAGGAAACTGAGGCAGAGTTTAAGTGACTTTTCCTAAGTAGCGAAGTGAGGAGTCACAGAACCATCAAATCTGAGAGCTGGAAGGGATCTCAGCTAGAACTAGAACCCTCAGGGGGTGGGGGAGAGGGCCTAGACCTTCAGTGAGATAACTTCCTCTACAAACGCAGGTCAGTTCCTTCCCTGGAACAGTCTTAGAGATGCCCAAGGCCACTGAGGGGTTACTTGATTTACCCAGGGACACACAGCCAGGATGAGTCAGATATGGAACTGGAACCCAGGTCTTTCTGTTTCTAAGATACTACAGTAATAACGTCAAACTCAAGTAGAAACGGATCCCTTTGGGCTATATGATAACCACAAGTTAACATTATCTATATTGCATTGTATTTTTAGTTATTTTGTTAACTGTTTCCCAGCTATATTTTTATCTGGCGTTGAGAGTTTTGCTGGCAGTGGGACACATCTGGGCTAGAGTATTTCCAGAGAGGGGAAAGATGGACAAGGAGGATTTGGAAACCATGTCCAAAGAAGCTGGGTCTGTTTACCAGGGAGAAGAAAAGATGATGGGAGACAGGATGATTATCTTCAAATACTTGAAAGGCTGTCATGGAGAAGAAAGGGGGAACCTTTTGTGCTGCTCCAGAGAGTGGCACGGAGACCCATGGGTGGGAGTCAGGTTGGGGTTCAAGTAAAGGGAAAGACTTAATGACCAGATTTGTCCAGCAACAGACTGGGTAGCTTATGAAGGAGTAAGATCCATGTCCATGGAAGTATTCAAGTAGAGGCTAGAGGACCACGGCCTAGGGTTTTGTAGGGGGGACATCAGCTTCTGCTGTGGAATGGACATAATGACCTTGAGGGTCCTTCTGATATAGGATAATAAGATCCTAGATCTAGAGTTGAAAGGACCTCAGAAGTGTTCTGGTATCCCCTCATGTACAAAGAAGGAAATTGATGTGACTTATCCTGGCTCATGTTGGTAATAAGAATCAGAGGAGAGGATTTGAACCCAGGGCCCTTGCCTTCATGGCCAGAGCCTGTTCCATTGGTTCTGTGATTTTCCTCTCTTTATATAGGAGGACTCTCTTTCCTTCCCCACCCCCAGTTCAGAGCTCCTGCTCCTCGGGGGCTCCCTGTCCCCCATTACTCCACCTGCCCAGCCCTGCCTTCTTACCTCTTCTCCTCTTCCAGTTGGTTCAGTAATTCCACCTTCTCCTTCTGCACACTCTCCACCAGTGCCCGCGCCCGCTGGAGGCTGGATTCTGCTTCTGAAACATACTGAGTCCCAAGGGAGGCCCAAGACAGGATCAGCCTCTTTCCACTAAACTAAGCCCATGTTCTCAGGATGGGGACCCCAGGGGGAGTGTGGGAAGAAAGGGGAGAGTCTAGGGAAATTGGGAGGTGATCCCCAAACCTTTACTCCCCCAGGGACATCACCAGCAAGGACACAGACAGCAAAAGTGATGGGGGGGTGGGGGGCGCTGAGGAGGCCCTGCACATTGGTGAAATGAGCAGTTGCCTATGAGGTGCAAGCTGGCAGATTCCATAAAGCCTTTACCCCTCCTCCCCACCACCTTACCCCCACCCTCTGGAGAAAAAATTTATCTCTTATCCTGCCTGAGATTTTTACAACTAGAGGAGGATTTGTCTGGTTAACATACTTTAGGTTTTGAGAAGGAACATGTATTTGGGGGGAATGGTTGGGGCCGGACCTCACTCTAATGTAGCATGACCCCCTAACACAATGGTATCCATTGGATGATCAAGTTAGCTGGGCTATAGGGCATAGTTGTTTGAGCCAGGCTGGGTGAGTGGGTGTGACCTTAGAGGTCCCATTCTTTGCACTGTGAAGATGGATGAACTGAGAGTCCCAGAGAGTATCTTGCCCACAATTATGGAGCAGGTCAGTGACAGGGCCAAGATTAAAGCCATGTCTCCCGATTCCTGGTCCATGATACTATATGGTTTCCTATCTTAGAAGGGAAAGAATTGGACATGAAAATGACAGGACATAGGTCAAGGATAGGGGTTCAAGAAAGGGGTGGGGGCACAGCCCCAGATCAAGAAAGCCTCAGGGAGAAAGGACAAGGAAGAGGCTTTGGCTTAGAGTTTATGCCAAGGGGAGTACTAGAGCTATACTCGCCCTCACCCTCTCTCCAAGTGTTTGGAAATGGAAGGATCACAGATGCAGAAGTGGAACAGACTGTGGAGACTGCCAAACCCAGCTCCTGAAGTGGGCGGGGAGGAGGAAGAGACAGAGATCAGGGACCTGGCAGAGCACACAGAGCGCAAGAAGCCGAGGAATGGGAATAACAGGAGACCTGAATCTACCCATCCCATCCCACAGCTTCCAGCAGGGCCTCTCTGCTGCCCCCAAAAGTCAGTCACCCTGATTTGGGCAGCGAGGTGTCAGGAGCTGGCATTACTTCACTAGCATCAGCTCCAGGAATGAAAAGGAAAAGATTTAGGGGTGGAGGGGGTATATCGAGATCGAAAATGTACTACACGTATAATACATGTGTGTATATCCATGTATATTACATGTGTGGATGTGGATGTATCTACATCTATATCTATAGCTATATGATTTGTATCTACACCTACACCCACAAACATATCCACCTATATCGTTTATATCTACACCATCTATAGCCATAACTATATCTACCATACCTCTATCTCTTCATACATATAGATATGATTGTATGTGAATATTTATTTAAGGTGTGTATATATGTATATATACACATATACTTACATGCAGGATATACATATGCACGTATACACATGTTAACAAAAAGGCATATTATATATGGCACAGCGTGTATAGATGTGTGTGTATGCATATTTGTATGTGTATGTAGGTGTAAAATAGCCAGGATTCTAGGCCCAGCTACTCATTCGCTTTGGGGCCTGACAGTACTGGACTAGTAACTCTGCTGCTTGTTGGCGACGTGACCCGGGAGAAGTCACATGACCTCTCTGAGCCTCAGTTTCCTCCTCTGTAAAAAAGAGATGATCAACATTGTATGACCCATTTTCCAGGGCTGTCATGAGGAAAGTGCTTTGTAAACCATAAAGTGGGATGTTCCATGACTAGGTATTAGACATATGGAATTATAATTATATTACACGATGGTGATGATAACCAGAAAGGGGGAAGCTAGCTGACTTGGGCCCTGCTCTCTCCTTTCCAGCTCATCATGAAAGGGGAGGACCACTGAGTCCTTGACTCACGCTGGACACTGGCCTGGTCTCTGATAGGAGGAGTGGGTATTTCATACCAGAGTCCCTGGCACTCATCTGCCCACATGGGCACTATGCCCTCTAACGTTGTCATCTAGGGATGCTATTCATGAAAACAAAGGATGAACAACACTTATTCCTACAGTTCTGGCACTCAGTACATAGGAGCAACCTGATAAATATAAATGCTTGTTGATGGATGGCTCAAGTCTTCATCATTTCTCTTTTGGAACTGACGCCAGCACCATTAGCTAGTGATGCAAAAATATCGGTCTCAGTACTTAATAACCGATAGTTCGACAGTCCTTTAAGATTTGCAAAGCATTTTCTGCACAATAACTTTGTGAGGAAGATACAGGAGGCATCAGGTACTATTATCCTCATTTCACAGATGAGAAAAACTGAGGTTGAAACAGATACAGGATTTGAACGCAGGTCTGTCCAGATTCCACTACTTTCTCCAGTACGCCATACTGGATCACAATACCATTTGTTGGACCTTAAATGGGATGGGGATCCCCTAGATCAATAATCCAACTTAGTCTCATCAGTCTTGACTCTCAGAAACTTCTAACATTTTTCAAAAATCAAGCCACCAACGAGATTTGCCTCAGGTTCATTCCTGGAAGATTTCTACAACACCTAGGCAACCAAAAGGCAATATTATTGGAGATGTGAGGGCAGTCTCTGAAAGGAAATGCCTGGAAGGACAACTGAAATAAGGATGCTTAGATTTAGAGCTGGCAATTCTAGGGGTGTGTTGGAGCCGGCTCAAATCAGCGGGTCAGAGGCAATTGTTAAATTTTCAGCATGAGCATTTATATCTCAAAATTGGCTAATGGTACAAATCAGAGCTTTATTTATTGTGCTGCTGATTGTCTAGACTGGAGAAAATGTTAATAATGCAATTAAACTTTAAAGTGTGTCATCTGTACATGATTTTTTTTTTTTTGGAGAGACAAATGTTAAACATCTACCAGTAAACTTTGGTTGGAAGGGACCTTAGCTCATCTAGTCCAATCCGACCTAGAGTGGTAGAGCGAGTGACATGCTTCAGACCACACAGTAAGTAAGTAGCAGAGCAGGGTTTTGAACCCATGAAGTTTGAACTACCAATCCTGTCTGACACTGCCCAGTCAATCTGCAGGCATAAATCCTGGTTTGTTTCCTACCAGATATCTCTCATTATATCAGGGGGTCCTATCTCATACGCTCATCAGGTACCTCAGGGAATCAGGGATCAGTCATTTCTGAAGGGTTCCTGCTCTATGACCAGGAGACAGACAGACATATTCTTAATTACTAGGACAAGTACTTTGAGTGCCCTCCACTGAGACCTAACAATGATGTAATGTTGCTGCTGATTACCCTTAGCTAGGCCACCCCTTGATCCTTGACTCCCTCTCACCTGCTCGTGCTGAGCCTTCAGGATAGCAATCTCCTTCTCTACCTCACAGATGTGGCTCGTAGCCTTGGCTACCTCGGCCCGCTCCAGGTCTCGCTCAGCCAGTAGCTGCTCAATGTGCTGCTGCTTCTCCTTGAGAGCCTCCTGTAAGGCTGTGGTGCCTGAGATCTTGCGAGCATAGCGGGAGGATGTCTCTGTCAACTATGGAAATCCAGGAAAGATCAGGAAAGAGGAAAGGACAAAGTCATCACGAAAGGTTCATAAAGTCATAGATTTAGAGTTCGAAGAGACCTTTGAGGATATCACATCTGATACCCCCATTTTACAGATGACAAAGCTGAGGCCCAGGAAGTGACAGCACCATAGAATCAGACTTGGAGATGAAAAGGCCCTCAGAAGTCATCTTGTCCATTTCCCTCACTGCAGAGATCAGAGAACTGAAACCCAGAGAGGTTAAGGGACTTGTTCAGTAACACAGCTAGCAATTGTCTGAGGTGGGATTCAAACCCAGGTTTGCTGTCTCTAGGCTCAGCGGTCTTTCCACTCTTACCACACTGCTTCCTGCTTAGAGCCAGAAAGCACTTTAGAACAACGGTTCTTAACTGTTTTTTGTGCCATGCACAAATATTTCTCAGTATAATGTTTTTAAATGCAAAAAAATGAAAAGCATGGGATTACCAAGGAAACTAGTTATCTTGAAATACAGTTATCAAAAGGTAAAAATAAAAGCAGTAAGCTTTTTTTCTTATAGCTGACAAGTAAAAAATCCCTACTTTAGAGAGAAAACGTCTATTCTAGACCCTTCCTAGGATCATAGAAATTTTATGATCATAGATTCATGTCTGGAAAGCTTGTCAGAGGCTATGTAATCTAATCACCTCATTTGATAAGGAAAAACTAAATTCTAGAAAGACTGAGTGACTGGACCAAAGTCACCTCTATCGCTTGGGGACACAGCCAAGATAAAAACTGAAGTTTCCTTCATCCCAATAGCTTCCTGACTCTTCTGCCCCTCACCCACCTGTCACAAGAGGCAGACATAGCACACCACCCTTACCAGTCCACTGCGGCTGGGTCGGCCCCCAACAGAGGAGGCCACGGAGCTGACTGAGCTGATAGAGGAGCTGCTGGGACTGTGAGTCAAAGCTGAGACGCCCATTGCCATCCTCTTGCTCTTCTTGGCCTTGGCTGGACTGGTGGATGGAAAGCCAATCCGGATGACTTTGTGGATAGGAGCAAAGAGGCCAAATTTGGGAGGACATTGGAAGTACCTGGAGAAGGCAAGAGAGACACATGGGATTGAACACTTGGGGACCAGGACACGCCTCCGTCCACTGCCATCTTTCCCTGCCTATGCTCAGAGGGAGGCATCAGTATTTTGGGCAGAGTCCTAAAATAAAGATCACATGGTGATAGCAATGAGCAGTCCCTCCTATAGATTTCTCTGCCCATCTAGGCTACTAATCCCACTCTACTCCAATGGAGACCAAAATCCATGCAAGAGAACTGAAATGAGCCCAACTTTGCCGGTGCCAATGTTTTCTGCAGATATGGAAGGGGTTGTAGGTTCATGGAATCCTAGACCTAGAGCTGAGAGGGATCTCCAAGGGCATCTAGTCCAACCCCTTTATTTTGCAGATGAGGAAAGTGAGGCCTATGGGGGAAATGACTTGCCTAGAGCCACACAGGTTGTGGGATTCAACCCAGGTTCTCTGTTTTCATAGCTTGTGATTCCTACACTGTACCATTTTTCCTGAAGGGCATCTGAAATACAGGGTAGCCCAGTGACCTTGAGGGCTGGGCATCCCCTCTAACAATCTTCACTCTCAGAAGCATACTTGCTCCCTAGGATGCCATGGGGGCGATGCCTGCTCCCAAGGCCCAAGGAACTGTCCTTGCCTCTCCACATATAAAAACCTCACTTTTCATCTGCTGCCTACAAGAGGAGAAGCTTGGGCTCTATGAGTCCCTAGAAAGGACTGGGAGGGAGAATCCCTGGTCCCTAAATCTGGCCCATGGGAGTCAGTGAGACAGACAGGGGAGGGAAGAGTTCTCATCATGAAGGGAAATTCCCAGTTGTCTTTCCAAAACCTCCTTCTGGTTTTTGATGTCACCCTGGAACAGATGAGCCCAGTGCCACCCATCCTCTGGGTTTCTGGTGCACCTCAAGCTTCTGGAATCTGCTAGCCTGTCCCCCTTTCTTTCTCTCCTTTTTCCTCCATTAGGAAAGATCCTCCATACCTTGACTCTTGCTCCCCCCACTGTCTGGTATACTCTCCCATCTTTCTCAATAAAAGGCCCACTTGGGCCCTATCTCTTCCCTGAAGACTTCTTTAACTGCTCCAGCCTCCAGGAATCTCTCCTCTCTAGAACTGCCAGTATTTAATGTGCTCACAGCACACAATCTGAACTGAAGCATATCTGGGTCCTTGTTTTTTAGATTAGCCTGGTTCTGGCTGGCCCTGAGGAGGGTAGCAGTTGCAGAGAGGCCAATTAAGGCTTGATGTAACTAAATCTTCCTGATGGTAAGAGCTGTCCAGCAGTGGAGTGGGCTGCCTTGGGAAATGGGTCCCCCTCCTTGAGGATATTCAAGCAGGGGCTGGATGATGACTTGGTGGGTAAATTATAGTAAGAATTCCTTATGGCTACAGGTTGAACGAGATGGCCACCGAACAGATTCATTTGTGGGAATCTCGTCTGGTCAGTCTAGATGGTGATAACCCCTAGGGCGGAGCTTGACTCTCTCCCTCCTCTTCCTGTTTTTCCTACAGTGCTTAACACCCAGCTAGGCACCTAGGCGGTTCTGATTAAAGATTGATCAATGGGTTCTCCTACAGCCTAATTCACTGAGTCACAGAATTTGAGAGCTGAAAGGAACTCCCATAGCCATCTTAGACAACTCTTACATATTGGAATCTCCACTCTGCCCCCTGAGAAGTGGTCAGCTATTGTAAGAATCTGTTAATTGAATCTCCTGTACTCCATTCTTCTATGTTCCATTTTATTTCCCCTCTCCTTTTTAAAAGCACCATTTATTGACAGAAAGTCTACAGGAATATACAAAACCAATCCATATTCAATGCTTTATTATTTCCAGTAAGACCACCGAAGGTCACAATGAGACAATTACTATGCTTCAAACCAGCAGATGAGCCCTTGGACTTCATGATGGTTGGCATCATAAGGATTCTTATCATCATCATAGTTAACATTTATATAAGTTTAAGGTTTACAAAGCACTTTGCATGTTAGCTCAATTCTCTTTTTCCTTAAAAAGCAGTTTTCTTGATGCCCCAGTCATTTCCAGAGCTTTCCACTTCCTGAGTAGAACCAGGAGAATAGCCACATTGAGTGATGACCACCTATAAATGACTTAGCTCTTCTCAACAATACAATGATCAAATGCAATTCCAAAAGACTCGAGATGAAAAATATTATCTATTTCTAGAGAAAGAATGATGGACTCTGAATGCAGATCAAAGCACACTATTTTCACTTTTTTTCCCCATGATGTTTTTTTTTTCTTTTGTCCTGTTTCTTCTTTCACCACATGACCAATATGGAAATACGTTTTACATGATTACACATATTTAACCTATATCCAATTGCTTACCCTCTTAGAAAGGGAGGAAAAAAGAGGGAGGGAGAAAATTTGGAACTCAAAATTTTATTAAAAATGAATGCCAAACATTGTCTTTACATGTAATTGGAAAAAATTAGTATTTTTTTCCCCAAAGAATCTTTTACTTTCTAGTTTCCCCACTCTGCTCTCCTCGCATTCCTCCAGGATGATTTGTGAGCCTGCTGAGAACAGTATAAACCCGTGACATCCTGTGGTGTTTCCTTCTTCCTTCTCCCCAATCTGGGGTAGGAGGGAAGGAGTGTCAGTTCCCCATTGGCAGCCAAATGTACCTGGTACCTGCCACGGCCCCGTCATTCTTCCCGAGGGGTTCATCCAGCTCCACGCCACACCACTCCCCCTTGGCGAAGTCTGTCTCCCCAACGTAGCGCACAACACCTGTCTTCGTCCCGCCAACCTGCCAGCAGACCAAAGGCACAGGGGTGATTAGATGCTGGGGATGAGACCAAGGCACATTGAGGAGTGGCTACCACCAATGTCCTCTTGGGAGATTCCCATCATTTCCCATCCATTCTTCAGAGTGGAATGGATTGCCTTGAATAGCAGTGGCTTCCCCCTTTACTGCAGGTCAGACAAAGATTGTGTGCCCAACTTGATTCAATTCAATAAGTATTTTTAAAGTCCCTACTATGTGCTAAGCTGTGGACCAGGAGCTATGGAAGAGGAGTAGACCACAATGAAATAACCTCTGCCCTCAACTTATATTCCACTGGGAGAAATAATACAGTATTACAACCTTAGAGCTGAAAAGGATCTTAGAGACCACCCAGTCCAATCCCTTCATTTTGGTGATGAGGAAACTGAGGCCAAAAAAAGTTATAATACTTGCCCAAGTTGGCAAATCTCAGAGATGGGATTTGAACCAGGTTTTCTGATTCTCAAGCCATTGCAGCTTCCACCTGTATGGCATATACATGTCTCTTATGTACAAATATAAGAGAATATAAAATACGTAACAAGTAAATACAAAGGATGGGGCATGGAAGTACCAAGACCCAGAAATATAAAGAAAGGCCTCATGTAGAAGGTGGCACCCGAGTCAAGTCTTGAATGGCATCAGGGATTCCAAGAGATGGAAGACAAGACAGAGCCTTCCAGGCATGGGGAGGCAGAAGGCTGAGATGAACAGTCATGATCACTTGTCAGTGGATTCTTAAAGACCCATAGGACTGAAGCTAGAAGGGGCCTCAGCCACCATCTTGCCCAGCCCCTTTGTTTTGTAGATGAGGAAGCTGGAGCTCAGGAATGTGAAGTCACTGGCCCACTGTCACAGAGGTAATAAGAGTTGGAGGTGGGATTTGAACCTGCTACTGGATGGATGGGCTGGCTTCTGAAGTCCTCTCTAACTCTGTGGTCCTGTCATTCTGTGGCTCTCTTCAGAAGTCACTGGCTCCCCACGTGAGCATTTTTTCATCATTAGAGCACCAAGTGGGAAGAGTTGAGAGAAAGTGGGGAAAGGGAGGGGTCCATTGGATTCCTCTAAACCAAAGACAAGAAACATGGCCAAACTCTCTGTTGCACTGGCCATAAAAACAATCATGAGATCAATGAAGCTCATCTCTGTGCTAGATGTTGAGTTAGATATCCTGGGTTCTGATCATGCCTCTCCCACTTACTGACTGTGAACTCAAGTAAGTCACTTCCTCTCTATGAGTCTCAGTTTCCTCATGTGTAAAATTGAGTCAGGGAAGACTAAATGACCACTAAGACCTCTTCCAGCTCTAAGTGGGTGAATCTATGTTCCAGTGAAGTCATTTCCCTTCTCTGGGCCTCAGTTTCCTCATCTGTAAAATGGCATCTGAAGTGTCTTCCTACTTTATGAAGGTGATTCTAGGACCCTATGGTGTCAACCAAACATCTCAGTCCCTCTACTCCCCATATTCCCAAGCACCCACCTGATGTCCTGGGCCTTCAGGCCCTCAAGTCACCCTGGCTCTGATAGGCCAGCTTTGACCATATTTTGCTCAGTTCCAGTGTCTCGATTTCCAGAGACTGTTGCTTAAACATATATATCCATAGTTCTTAGCACAATGCCTACCTAGCACACAGCACTTACTAAATGTTTAACAGGCAATCAGTGAGAATCAGTTTCATGTGTTTCCCTTCTCCAACTTTAAGAGAATCTCAAGAAAAGGGTAATGCTTAACCTTAATGAGGTCAGAGTCCTTTCTCCCGTCCTTCTCAGCCTCATCCTCTGTGTCTTCTACATTAGTCTTGTCACTAGAGGGACAGAAGTCAGATGCCATAGATCCTAATCCCCATTCTCCCTGCTCACTGCCTTCCCTGATGTTCCCATCAGTAATTTCAGCAGACTGGCTAAGACCATGCACATCAGGTGGCACCAGGGGCCCAGTCTATGAAGGCTCTCTCTGCTGCCTCTTCTCTCCTCCCTCCCTGGATTCTTTCCAGCCTCCCTTCCTATGACACTCTCAGCTCTCTCCAAAAAAGACTTTCCAGAAAAGTTCCTGCTACCCTCCAAGCTACTCCCCAGAAAGGTGTTACTGAGTTCTGTTTGTTTTTTCCTGGTGAGACTCAGGACATAGAGAAAAGCACGAAGATTCCCCATCAAGACCATTCCAAAGCCAGAGATTCCATGGCTAGGCAAATATTCCCGGGTCAATGAGAGAAAGAAAGGCCCTAAATTCATCAAAAATATTCACAGCATCATTTTTTCCTTGTGGTAGCCAATCAATGGGAACAAGGTAGATGCCCATCAACTCTGCAAGAGGTAAACAAATTGGGGGATATGAATGTGATTGAAAATAACTAAATAAGTTATATATATGTGTGTGTATATATATATGTTACTGAATGTAACTACGTAAGGGACAATGGATGTGAAGAATTCAGAGAAACCTAGGAGGACTTCTATGAACTAATGCAGAAGGAAGTAGAAATATGAAAACAACATGCACAGTGACTGCAACATTTAAACTGAAAGACGAAAAAGGAATCAATCAACAAACATTAAGCACCTACTATGTGCCAGGTACAATGCTAAGCACTAGGGATCATTAAGGAGGAAAAAAATATAGTCCCTGCCCTCAAGGAGCTTATAAACTAGAGGCTACTAAATATTAAATAGTTATATGCTAATTAGTAAAACTAAATACTGGATAACTACAATGAACAAGAGATGAATAAGTTGACCTTCCTTCTTTACGGATGTGGGGCATGATGGGTGAGGAATGTTGCGTATGCTATCAGACCTAGGTTATGAGTTAGCTAGTTTTACTCAACTTTTTTTTTATCTTTCCTTTTTTTTTTGTTCCCAGTTACAAGGAATGGCTCAAGGGAAGAGGAAGGGACGTATTCAGAAATGCATGCCATATAGCAACCAAAGATATCAGTACAAAAGAAGAAGATGGCCAACCCATTGTTTGCTGTCCCAGTAGAGTGAGAAGGAAATCTGCCTCTTGGCTTTGATAACTGACTTCTGGGAAACATGATTGTAGGAGAGGGCGGAACTGAAATATTAGAAGATTAGGAGCAAACCCTCTTTACTCCTTCTTCTCTCAGAGTCCAGTATAGGAAAGGGGCTCCATCAAGACTGTGCTTCCTTTTAAGAAAGCCTCCAGTGAGGAAAAAGTCCTGCAGACAGTCATCTTGTCCAGCAGGGGGAGAGCAGGCTGGTCAAAATGCCTAGGGACTAGGAGGGGGCTTGTGCTTACTTGCAAGGCTGGGTTAGCATCTGCCCAGGGATTCAAAAGCCCTAGAGAAGAACTAAAAATTCAAGTCAATCTCATTTCTGGTTCCTTTTTCAAGTAGGCTTTTTCTACCCTGTATCTCTGCCCTTATCTATCCAAGGCAGCAGTCAGGCTGGTGTTCTCACTGCTAATGATGATAATAATTTGCATTTATAGAGTGCTTTAAGGTTTGAAAAGGGTTTTGCACATGTTAGGTTATTTGTCCCTTGGAATATAGATTTGTTCCTGCCTCTGACTGTGCCTTCACTCCCATGTGCCCTTTCTCTTCCTTGGAAAGCCCCTATGCTGCATTAATCCCCTAAGTAAGTAGAACTAGGAGACCAATCTACAAAATGATGACTGATACATAGAAGAAAACAAGACCAAAAAAAAAAAAAAAGGCCTCATCCTGCTGATGAACTAAACAGTCAATCTCACTTTGGGAGAACTGATGATGAAATATTTATGTGTGTGTCCTTATGGTCTCCTCCATTAGAATATAAACTCATTGAGAAGAGGAAATGCTTCACTCATCGGATTCAGATTCCCAGTTTCTGGCATGTAGCAGGTTCTTATTTAATACTGTTTTGAATGACTGATGGATGAATGGATTAAAAGCACCTCCCTTTTTCTCATGAGAGGAGAAGAGGGGGTCTATGGATAGAGAATGTGGCATATGCTGTCATAGGTAGTCACTGTGTCTGTTGCTTTTGCTCAAATGTATTTCTTTTCCTCCCTTCCTTCCTTCCTTCCCTCTTTCCTTCCTTCCTTCCTTCCTTTCTTCCTTCCTTCCTTCCTTCCTTCCTTCCTTCCTTCCTTCCTTCCTTCCTTCCTTCCTTCCTTCCTTCCTTCCTTCCTTCCTTCTTTCCTTCCTTCTTCTCTCTCTCTCTCTCTCTCTCTCTCTCTCTCTCTCTCTCTCTCTCTCTCTCTCAGACACACACACACGCACACATACACACACAAAGATTCAGTTGTTGGGGAGGGGTGAGATAGGAAGGGAAAATGACTATGATAGAAAAAATTAAAGTACCGATAATATTTTTTACAAATCATAGATGTCTTTCAAGGCTCAGGCTCCTCCTCTTCTTCCAAGAAGTCTTCCCTGACTGGTCTTACCCTGGATGATCTCCTCTCCTCTGAGTTTTTGAATTCTCAGTGTTGCTCTCAGAATCCTCATTGATTATCTAAACAAGGGTAGGGAACCTGGCCTTGAGGCCACATGTGGTCTTCTAGGTCCTCAGGTGCAGCCTTTGAATGGAGTCCAGATTTTACAGGACAAATCCATTTATGAAGGGGATTTGCCCTGTGAAGTTTGGATTCAGTCAAAGGGTCCTACTTGAGGACCTAGAGGGCTGCATGTGGTCTGGAGGCTACCAGTTCCACCCCTGCCTGGGGACTGTCAGTCACTGTCTCTGCCTCAGTGTTAATCCAATCTTCCCCACCTCCACTTCCAACCTAGACTATAAACTCCTTGTTGGTAGGACAAGAGCTCACTATTCCTTAGCACAGGATGGAGGCCAAGCAGATAGCTTGCTAGGCTTAGCCTGTAGTCCATTTTTATGAACAAAAGGCCCTATGGAGGTCACAACTCATCCCTTACTCCTCACTACCAGGCTGGAAAATCAGCGTGCATTTCTGTGGAGTTTAACCATTGAGAGGCAGTGTGGTTTATTAGACAGACAGATATATGGAGCACCAGGGTGGTGCAGTGGATAGAGCACCAAACCTAGAGTTTAGGAAGACTTGAGTTCAAATCTGACCTCAGATACTTACTAGTTGTATGACCTTGGACAACTCACTTCACCCCGTTTGCCTCAGTTTCCTCATCTGTCAAATGAGGTGGAGAAGGAAATGACAAACTGCTCCAGTATCTTTTCCAAGAAAACCCCAAATGGGGTCATGAAGAGTCAGATATGACTGAACAACAACAAATGTTGGATAGAAGGCCAGTCTTAAGAGTTGGAAAGACCTGGGTTCAGTCAAGTCCTGCCTTCAATGCATACTGGCTGTGTGATCCTGGGACAGTCATTTAACTTCTCAGTGGTTCTAGGTACTGAGTTATAGAAAGTTACAGAGGGCTCTACATCTCTGGCAGGAGTTTTCCCAGAGCGAATTCCTAATGTGAATGATGTCAGATCTGGATCAAAAAAGAAAATTAAATACCATTACCTTTGATGGTCACACTTTGAGAGGTGGGAGAGACCTTTAGAATCACCTGGTGGAAGCCCCTCTTTTTACAGAGAAGGAAACTGAGGCCCAGAAAGAGGGATCTAATGACTCATCATCCAAAGGCACACAACTTAGTTAACATTGGAGTCCAGTGCTCATCACTGGTATACATTAGGTGCTTAAAAAATATTTACTGATTGATTGAGTCAAGTCAAGATTCCATGTCTCATGGCTCCTAATATAACGCTCTTTGTAGTGGAAAAAAATCTGGCTCTGGGGCCAGAGAACCTGGGTTCGAATTCCACCTCTGATGTTTATTACCTGTGTGACCGTGATCGCATCAGTTCTCCTCTCTGGGACTCAGTTTGCTCTTTTGTAAAATGAGGAGGTTGGCTGGACATTCTCTGAGGTCTCTCCCCATTCTAGATCCAGGATCCTATGATCTTATTTGGTGATTAAAAATAAATCCATTTCAATTCCATTCAACCAAAATCTGTTAAGTACCTACTGTATATAAGGCCCCACCCAATACATTTTTGTTGATTGTAGACTCACAGCTCCAGAGTCCTAAGATCTTAGAAGTCCATGAGTCAGTTAGCAAGCATTTAATAAGTACCTACTATGTTCCCCAAATTGTGCTAAGTGCTAAGGACACAGAGACAAAATCAGAACATGATCTGTCCTCAAAGAGCCTCCATTCTTTCATGGGAGACAATATGCATACAAGGAAAAGAATACTGATCCAGGAGCTGGAGGTACTGGATTCAAACCCTGACTCGGCCACTTAATCTTTATGAACAAGTCACATTTTTCTTGGACCTCTGTTCCCTCCTTTGTAAAATGAGGGGGTGGGACGAGGTGGCCGCTGAGGTCCCATCCCGTGTTAGTATCTAGTACTCTAAGATCCTATGTACATACCCAGACACACACACGTACAGAATTAAGAGCACAGAGTTATCAGTCAGTTAGTGGCTGAAACTGGAGAGAACCCAGGCTTCCTGACTCCCAGTTCATAGCTCCCCACTGTATCACACCACCTCGCCTGTGACCTCTGACAACACCCAGGAAAGCCTCGACAGTTTACCCAAGATGAGGGCTTTGCTTTCTCTGTCAGAATGAAATATTCATCATGTTTGCCCTACAGACCACTATAGAAAGAGAGAATATAATTCATTCTTCAAGAGAGAGGAAATTCATTACAGTTGGGGAGAGGAGCAGGAAGACAGCAGAAGGCTTGGGGGGGGGAGAAATGGAGAGGCTGAAAAATATTATCCCACCCAAACAACAACACTCTCCTCAGCACCTGAACCCGCCACTCTCCTAAGGAGCCCAGAGCCTGATTCCCAAGTAGGCCTAGATGCCTACTCCTCATGCCCTATGGTTCTCTATTTGGGGTGTTGGTACAGTCAGTACCAAGGCCAGGGCCCATGTTGGCCAGCCACTGTGGAGCTGGGATGGGAGGAGCTAAGAACACAGGAATGGTGCCGTAACACACTCCTAACCTTCTGACTGGGGATGGAGCCTTTCTGGACCTGGCCAATGCAGGCATTTGCTTTACCAAACTATGTACCTTTGTTACAAGGTTTTCTTTCTTTTTCTTCTTTTTCCTATGGGGGAGGGAGGAGGGAGAGGAAATAGATTTTTGTTCATTGAAAAAAACAAAATCTTTTTTTTTTTTTTTAAAGAGAGACTCAACCCTTTTGGCCCAAGATTTTAATCAGTTTGGTTGGGCCTCTGATTAGACCTGATTCTTCCAGTTCTCACAGGCTTCTGGGAGCATCCAGAAACCCCTCATTAATGTCTTCACTGGGAGTTGGCCCAGGGTGCCAGGGACCACTGCAGTGGAGAAGAATGGGGCATAGGGGATATTGCAGCATTTCCAAGGAGTGGAGTCATGACGAGAGGGTCCTCGTCTCAAAGAGTGAGCCCCAGTGAATATGGATTTGTCCTTGCATTTGTGGCTGAAGTTAGTGAGCAAGCCCCAAATTCTAATTCAGAGGAAAAGGAGGGTTGGAGGGGAGGGGAAACCTATGCTAGAAATATTCTTCCCAAAGGCCAGGTCTGACCATGTCACCCTCAGACGGGATGCCTCCTTAGCTCCAGTGCTCTTGCTGTCTTCTCCACTCTCTCCTGGAATGAAAATCAAGCTCTGCCCTTGGAGGCTCTCTGAGCTTGGAAAGGCCAGCTCGGATCTGGCCTCCACAACACTCCCAAGTATCTCCAGCCAGGCACCTCTCACTGATCCCTCTCCGCATCCCTAATTCTCAAGCTCCTCTTTGGGCTTCCCTATCATAAAGTAACCTCCCTGAGGAACTCTCTATTGTTTTTGTTGTATCTCCTGCACTTAGCGTGGGACCTGGCACAGAGAAAATGTTCATTTAAGTGTTTAACCTATTTTTTCTGTCTATTCATCTATCTACCCATCTGTACATCCATATATAGAAATATATTCGTGTATACATACTCATCTTTCTACTCATCTATCCATTCATCCATCTATCTAATCTTCTAGCCATCCATCTATCTATATATTTACCCATCTTTCTACCTACCTGTCCACCCATTCATCTGTCCATCCATCTATTCACAAACACACACAAATATAGCTCCATCTTTCTTTCTATCTATCCATCCTAGTAGGTTTAGTACTGGACTTGAAATCAGGAAAGACCTAGGTCCCACCTCAGACACTAGCCGTGTGACCTAGGGCAAGTCACTTAACTTCTGAGAGCCCCAACATGACTCAGAACCTCTAAGTTCCAGAGGAGATACCGCTCTTCATTGGGAGAGAGAATTTCTCACTGGGAGCTCCTTGACCAATCTGATAACAGGCCTGGACCTATTTCAGAGTATGTCTATTGTTATCTATACTATATATATAATGCCATATATTATGATATATGATATTATTATATATATTAGGTATCACATCTGCCTGACACTCTTTCTTTGACTTTTCTTCCCTTGCTTCACATGAGTCCTTCCTCCAGCCTTGTTTGAGACATAGGAACTTCAGTGTTTGGGTTTTTGAGGGCAGACAGGTGCTGGTGCCCCAGCACAAGGACAGAGCTACAGGTATTTCCTGGCTGGCATGGCCAATCCAGAAGCCCCAGGCTTCCTAAGGAAAGACCAGCAGATGCCCTACTGGGGGTCAGCACCAGGCGGGCAGGAGTCGGGGCAGAGCCAGGAGGCTCCAGTGTAATCTGGGACCTTTTGTTTTTCCATTACCTCATTTAGGAGGAGAATCAAATCAGTAGCTTAATGCCCAAAAGGCTCTTGGAGTGATAATGGAACGATGAAGGAAGCCTTGGTAAATTCACACACCAGCCACACCGCTACGACGTAAATGGGCCCATCCAGGACATTGGACAGGGAATACCAGATGCGATAACAATAATAGTAACTAACATTTATATAGCGCTTACTGTGTACTAGGTACTGGCCTTTAGTATTTCATCTGAGCCCTGGAAAACAGGTCTATCATCATCATCATCTTCTTCTTTTTTACAGATAAAGTAGCAGAAGCAAACAGAGATTGTGACTTGTTCAAGGTCATAGAGGGTCAATGGCAGAGCAAGATCATAGTATCGTAAGGAAGAAAAACAGAAAGAAAGGGGGAGAGCTCACCTCCAATATGCCCCTTAATCTCCCTGGTCTAAACCCCAGACCCAGGAGAGCCAATCGGAGAGGCCCCTTTGAAGACTGCAGGGAAGAAGGGAGGAAAGAAAGCTCTCCTTCCTGTGTGGCAGCAGCTGCTGATCTAAAAGCACCGCTGCCACCCTGGCAATCTGGGGCCCTCTACCCCTCCTGCCTGACCCCAAATTGCAGCCTCAAATCCAGTCATCAGAGACAACCTCTCATCGTGCTAAACCAGCCAGCCAGCCCCCTCCTGCCTCTCCTCCACAGCAGGCTACCTCTTCCGGGGTTTTTCCCCCAGAGCTTCCTTCCATCCCTGAAAAATTGCCTGGGTTGGGGAAAAAATAAGATGGAAATGATAGCTGTCTGGCTATTTCAAACATCCTCACCTCCTCTCTCCCCCTCCCCAGCAAAACCTCCGGCTGACAGGCTGGTCCATTAGCCAGCCACCTCCACATAGTCTGGCAGAGTCAAGAGAATAATGCCCGTGCAGGCAGGAGACATCAGAGTTTGAATCCCACCCATACCCCTTTACTAGCTGTGTAACCTTGGGCTAAGAAATTAGCTTCAGTTTTCTCACGTGTAAAATGGGGGAAATGGTACCAACAGTCCCTACCTAATCAGATTGTTGTGAGGATCACACAGAATCACAGGATTCCACCTGGAAAAAAGTGATCACTTGCTCCAATGCATTGGAAACTGAGGTCCAGATAGGAAGTTTGACACTCACTCAAGGTACACAGGTCATAAGGAGTAGAACTGGGCTTTGAGCCCAAGAAAATGAATGTAAAACGTAAAACACTGCAAACTTTACAAGCTATGTAAATATTATTTTTAATGTTATGTCATAATTAAGTATGCCATCATATATATAATCTCATATAATTAGATTACTGTTGTAATTACTTAGTAATGTAATATGTTTGATATAATGGCATGATTAATTGATTATAACATGATATGTATATCTATTGTATTATATTAATATTGCATAATTATGTAATATATATCAACATATAATAATATAATATATTATTATATCAATATATAATAATAGAATGTATTATATAATAATATATTATATGATAATATAAATAATTATTATAATTAAGAGTTAGCCTTAGCTCCTTTGCAATGGCTGTCCCTCCCACCTCCCATGCCTGAAAGGCTCTCCCTCCTTACTTCTGGGTCCTAGATTCCCTGCCTTCCTTTGAAACTCAGTTCCAATCCTGCCTTCTTCAGGAGACCTTACCCATTAGTGCCATCCCCCCACACTTCGATGCCTGCTTTCCAAAGCAAAGAGATTGCTTTCTATTCTGTATATATCACGTTCATACCCTGGCTAAGGTACGAATGGTTGCTAATTGACCAAGATGTCTCCTCCCTAGAGATCTTTATAGAGCAGCTTTTAGATACTTTAGATATTTCACAAGCTACAGAAACCAGCAAGATCTGGGCTCTTGTCCTTTGACCCCGGGCATGTGGCTTCCCCTCTCATTTTCTTCCTCAGTCAAATGAAGGGTTTGGCTAGCGGCTCCTTAAAGTCTCTCCCATTTCTGATGTCAGTAAATGGCTCTAAGAATAAAGATGTTTCAGGCCCCATGCCAAGTGGTAGGGGAGACATGTGGAAGCCTGGCTCGCATCCCTCCAAGCTGATTTTCATTACCTATATGAGTGAGCACCTAAACTCTCCGAGACTCAGCTTATTCAACTATTATAAATGGAGTTGGACTGAATGGTGCCCAAGGTCTCTCTAGGTTTGAAATCTTTGATCTTGTTTCCTCATTGTATGAAGGGGATGAAATGTACATATTCTACAATGCCCCATCCAGTACCCTGGTCATCTTTAGAGAACATAGGAAGGAGGAGGATAGGGACATAAGAGGGAACTCTAGAGGGAACTGAACTTTTATTTCAGCTCTATAAAAGAGACTGGGTTCTAAGTCATGGTTACCACAAGAAATCTGAAGTTGTTAGGAGGCACAAGAAAGAATGGAAAAGAGAAAAAAAAAAGGAAGGAGAGGAGGGGGAAAAAAGAGACTGAAAGGGAAGAAAGAAAGAGAAATGGAAGAAAAGGAGAAAGAGAAAGCAGGAAGGGAAAAAGAAAGTCAGAAACAAAGGGAGAGAAAGAAAAAGTCAGAAAATGGAAGAGAGAAAAAGAAAGCAAGAAAGGAGAGAGGGGGAGAAAGTTACAAAGAAAAGGAAAGAAAAAGTCAGAAAATAGGAGAAAAAGAAAGTAAGAAAGGAGAAAGTCAGAATACAGAAGAGAGAAAGAGAAAGAAAACAAGGGAAAGAGAAAGTCAGAAAGAAAAAGAAAGAGAAAGTCAGAAAATAGAAGAGAGAAAAAGAAAGCAAGAAAGGAGAGGGAAAGAGAAAGAAGGAAAAGGAAAGTCAGAACATAGGAGAGAGAAAAAGAAAGTGAGAAAGGAGAGAGAAAGTGAGGAAAGAGAAGGAAAAGAAAATAAGAAAGAAAAAGAACTAAGGAAAAAGAAAGAAAAGAGAAAGTAAAAAACAGGAGAAAATAAAGTAACAAAGGAAAGTTAGAAAGAAAAAGAAGGAAAATAGAAAGAAAGTAAAAAAGAAGAAAATTAAAGTCAGAAAGGAGAAGAAAGCAAACAGGAAAGAGAAAGTCAGAAAGAAGGGGAAAGAAAGAGAAATAAGAGAGAAAAAGAAAGATAAGAGAGAGAAAATTAGAAAGAAAAGGAAAGAGGAAGTCAGAAAACAGGAGGAAAAGAAAGTCAGAAAATAGGAGAAAAAGAAAATAAGAAAGGAGAAAGAAAAAGCCAGAAAATGGGGGAGACAAAGAGAAAGATAACAGGGAGAGGAGATTAAGTGACTTGCCAAGGTCCCACAATTAGTACACGTAGAGCCAGGATTTGAATCTGGGTTCTCTGACTCCAGATACTGCCCCCTTCTCTTCTCTACCTTCCTGAAGCCTAGCTCTCAGGGGTTCATCACCTTAAAACTTATACTGTGGGTGAGGGAAATGTGGCTCAGTGAAAAGAGAGCTGACTCTGGGTTCAAAACCTGGCTCTGGCTTTTACAACTTGTGTGACCTTAGGAAAGTTACTTAACCCCTCTAAGCCTCAGTTTCCTTCTCTGTAAAATGAGGGGGGCTATACACTCATCAAATTCACTAGTGGCACTAAATTAGAAGGGAGAAACAATCTAGTAGATGAGTCAGGATCCAAAAGGATGCCAACAGTTGCCAATGATGCCAACATTGGGCTTAGTCTAAGACAAAATCCAGCAGGGACAAAGGAGGAGTCTTTAACATGAGTACAAAAAACTAACTGTACAACTATAAGACAAGGGAGGCATGGATAGACAGTAATTGTTCTGGAAAAGATCTGGGGGTCTTAGTGGGACTACAAGCTCTTCATGGGTCAACAGGAGGGCCTGAAAAGCCAAAGTGATCTAGGGCTGCATTAAGAAGGGCAGAGCTTCCAGATATAATGGAGAGCTGACAGCCTCATTGTTCTGTGTCCTTGTTATACTTTATCTGGAATGTTGTATTCGGTTTGGGGTACCTGGCTTACAAAAGTTATCAAATAAGCTGGAGAATGTCTGGAGACCAGTATGGGGAGGTCTGAACCAAAGGAAGGTCAGTTGAAGGCCTGGGGCCTGTCTAGTCTGGAAAAGAGACTTGGGTCATGGGGCACATTAAGAACCCTTCTGGAGTAGCTGAAGGGCTTGGAGGCATTCTATTTGACCCCCAGAGGTCAGAACTAGCCTCCACAGGCAGAAGTTATAGAGAGGTGGCTTTGGGCCTGACCTCAGGAAATGCTTTCTACCCAAGGCTCCTGCAGAGGTCCCAGGAGGGAGGCCTTCTAGTGCAGACTGGACACCTGATGTTGGGTGGGCTAGAAACGAGAATCCCTTTATGGAGGAGCTGGATGAGCCAGTGGCTGAGGTCCATTCGGAGGAGGTGCAGTTAAGTAGAGAGTCAAGCTCATTCTAACACCCTAGGAAGCCGAGTGCCACCTCCCCCCATCTACTACTACTAATAATAATGATGACATCCCAAATCACCTTGTCTTTGTTTTGTGTATATCTTAGACACCTCTTATTTTGTTCTGTCTTCTCTAATAGAATTTGCACTATTTGAGAGAAGGGCCTGTTTCGTTCATTGGATTGTGATCCCCAGGCCCAGTATAGTGTCAGGCACTTAGCCAAACATGGATTGTTGACTGATTGCAAAGCCCCTCTGCTCCCATGTTATCTTATTCTGTACTCACAACAACTCCATGAGGTGCCAGGGGCTACTGGTACTATCGTGATTTTACCCATGAAGGAACTAAGGTGCAGAGAGATCGTGATCTGCCCATCAGGGGCAAGATTTGAACTCAGAGCTTCCTGATTTCAAGTCCAACCCTTCGGCCATTAATCCATCACCTCCCTCCCAACAGGATCATCAATCCCTCCAGGCAGGGATCTTGGCTCCATCATTTCAAAGCACTTTGCATACCTCTGGGCCTCCTACATGCATTTGATGAAGGCTGGTTGGACAGGCATCAGCTGAACAAGAAAAAGAGTTAGGGAGGACAGCAGGGCACAGAGGTCTTTGGCAGCAGCCCACTCTGGTCTGTGAGGCAGGAGGACTTCAGCCTCTTGGGGAGAGGGCTAATTCATTCCCCAGCCCCCCATCACCCACTACCGCCCGAGTCCTTCAAGGCCTTTACTGGATCTGGTGTATTTCAGAAGCAGTTTAAGGTTTCCTGGTGTTTAGTCTGGGCCTCATTTACAGCTGGGGAAACCACATCCTGAGCCAAGTAGCTTCTCAATATCATCATCATTCCAGGGCACGCGGGCACCAGCTGTCAACAACTGAGCAGAATCCTGGAGAGACGCTACTTTGTCTAAGACACGTCAGCCTCCAAGGCCAGTCAGCCTCTTAGAAATGACCCCCCACAAGTCCACAGGCTCACCCTTGGACCAGATCTATGGAAAAGCCTGGAACTCCATGAAGTTTGCCTTTGGGGTCCTTTCCCTCTTCCCTTAAAGCCCAGCCCTCCCCCACTCCATTCCTGTAGCACATTTCTAACTGGACCTCAGTCTCTGGGGGCTGTCATGGTCAAGATGGTACCCGAGGAAGTACTCTTAACAAATTCTACTCCTAGGATCTTTGATTTAGATCCAGAAGGGACCCTTAAGGTCATCCAGTTGGACCCAGACGTGTGAAGGAATTTCTTCAAAGTTAAGAAGCAAAAACCCAGAGATGTGGACTCTTGGAAGCCAAAACCTTTTCCAAACCCCCAAAAGTGAGGCTCTAATGGTGGAATTTCAGGAATTTGAATCAGGCTGGCAAGGGAAGGTGGCCTGGGTTCAGGAAGCTCTTGCTGGGTAAGCCAAACCCTAGTTAAGGCCCTTCCCAGAAGTCAAAGGGTACCTTTCTCAGACCTAGAGGAAGTTCAGACAGGTGAGTGCATTGATCCCCTTCTATATTCTCCATGGCGGGTTGGGCTCTCATCATCATAGGATCAGGTGATGGGGACCTCAAGTGATATACAAGTGCACTTTACAGATGTGGAAACTGAGGCCTAGAGTCTCAGTGAGTCCTCTAAGACCTTATGGTAGGTATTAAGCATTAAAGGTGAGATTAGCACCCAGGTTCTCTGACTCCTGAGCAAGTGCCCTTCCCACTGTGCCAAGCTTGCTCAGCTGACCTGCCCTCTTCTTTAGCCATTAATCAGCTTCACCCAAATGCATAGCTCAGAGTGAATACTTTTCAAGGAGCGAGAGCAGCAGCCTTTGCCAGGCAAAGCCAAAACCTTAGGAAGACCACATGCGGAGGCCACCTCCTCCAAGAGACCTCCCCTGATGTCCGCTGTTACAGAGGCTCTCCCTCTCTGACAATTACCCAGAGTTACCATGTTGGGATATACACAGTACAGACTCTTAAGTGCATAAAGAATCAGAAAACCAAGGCACGTGTGAGATGGAAGGAACTTCAGAAGTCACCAAGTCCAATCCATAGGCTGTCTGACAGGTAGGCAGCCAGCCTCTGCTTGAAGACCTCCAAGGACAGAGAGCTCAGCCCCTGCAGAGGCAGACAGCCTCTTCTACTTTGGGACAGCTCTCATTGTTAGGTTTGGAGAAGACAGGGGGTGCCATAGGGCACAAACAACCAAGCCTGGAATAAGGAGGTCCTGAGTTCAAATTCCATCTCAGATACTTCCTAGTTGTATCACTCTGGGCAAGTCACTTCACCCTGCTTGCCTCAGTTTCCTCATTTGTCAAATGAGCTGGAGAAGGAAATGGCAAACCATTCCAGGATCTTTGCAAGAAAACCCCAAATGGGGTCACAAAGAATCAGACATGACTGAAACTGAACAACAGCCATATCATTAGGTTAGGAAGCTCTTTCTGACATCAAGTCTAAATTTTTCTCTTTGTATATTCCCCCATGACTCCCAGTTCAGCACTCTAGATGCCAAGCAGACCACATCTGGACCCTCCTCGACATGACAAGCCATTAGCTTTTTCAACCCAGCTCTCAGATCCCCCTTAAGTCTTCCCTTGGCTGGGCATCTCCATTTCTCTCAACTCATCATCCCTGGCCCTTCCCCATCCTGGTCTCTAATCCTTCTCCAGTTCACCAAAGTCCTTAAACTTTAACAGCCAGAACTGAGCATACACTGTAGCCCCCCTGCTCCAGACAACTATCAGCTCAAAGCGAGTAGTTTGGTTCATTTCGGGTCTCAGATCCCTGGCACTGGATATGGTGATGATGTTTGCCCCTAGCTAGAACCTGGGACTTCACCTTTCACCACCAGCATAGGGAGGGATCTGACGCTGGGACCAGTCACCAGACAAACTGTGAAGCTCATTCACTGGCTGGTAACTGATCTTCTCAGAGCATCGCCCAAGACACTGAGAAGGTAAGTGGTTGGCCCACCTAGTATGGTTCTGAGACAGGATTCAAACCCAACACCCCTGACTTCAAGGTCCATTCTGTAGACTGTTACATGACACCTTTCTGTGGGAGATTTAATAAATGTTACTGAATTAAGTTGAACTGCAATAAATCACAGCAGTCTTGAAACTTTAGGATCGTAGACAAAATGAAAAGTCCTTCCAAATCACCTCATCTATGAGGAAAATAAGGCCCAAAGGTGCTCCACGAGACCTGAAATGCAGAGCCAGAAAGAGACGCCAGAGGTCATCAAGATCACCCCTCATTTTATACACCAGGAAATGGAGGCCCAGAGATGCCAAGGGAATCTACCAAAAGTCACACAGGGAATAAGCTCTTCTATTAGAGGGTGAACTCCTTGAGGACAGGAACTGTCTTTTGTCTCTTTTTGTATCCCTAGTACTTAGCACAGGGCTCTGGTACATAGTAGGCACTGTCTAAGTATCTGGCACATAGTAGCTGCTCAGTAAATGTGGATTGATCAGTTGAAGTAGCAGAGTCAGAATGCAAACACACACACACACACAGAGACACAGAGACACACAGACACACAGACACACACAGAGACACACACAGAGACACATAGACACACACAGACACACACACAGACACACACACAGGCACAGAGACACACAAACACACACAGACACACAGATACAGAGACACACAGACACAGAGACACACAGACACACACACAGAGACACACAGACACAGGCACACAGACACAGACACACAGACACAGACACACACACACAGGCACACACACAGAGACACACAGACACACACACACGCAGGCACACACACACAGACACACACACACAGACACACACACAGGCACACATACAGGCACACACACAGACACACACATGGACACACACACACACACAGGGGCATAGGGAAGTCCCCTCCTCACTCACCAGGACTCGGTCTCCCAGCCGCAGGTCCTTGTCCCCCTTCTTGACGGAGCCACTATCGGAGAGGTTGGAGCCAGACTCGTTGCCTGTCTTCATGGAGCTGTTGAGGACACTCTCCCGCAGAGGGATGACGCGGGTGGACAGAGGAGGTGTGGCTGTGCCGGAATGCAGGGAGAGATTCTGGGCTGTCAGTGACTCCACGGAGTGAGCGTCGCTGCCCGAACCCTCGGCCGTCGGCTGCCGAGTCAGTTTGGAGGGTCGGGTGAAGATGCCCTGGAGCGGCTGGCATTCAAAGTAGCGGACACCGCCCACGGAGCCGTCATTCTTGCCCACTGGGTCATCCAGGACCACGCCGGCCCACTGGCCCGGCGCGAACTGCGTCTCTCCCAAATACTGGACAACTCCGGGCTTCACCCCGTTCACCCAGACCCGCTCGCCCACCACGAAGTCTCCCAGGAAGTCATCACCGACCTCTGCCACCTTGGGACCTGGCTTCTCTGCGGGGGTGGCAGTGGCCGCAGTGGGTCCCGACGACTGCTTGTGCAGAGGAGACCCTGGACAGTAAGAGAGGTATGGGTGTAATTAGGACAGGAGGACAAACAGCGATGGAGGGAACTGACCCACTGCGTCTGTGGGGATGGGGCTGGGGCCCGTCTCCCAGGAATCACCGAAAGTCAGAGCTAAGAAGGAGGGAAGACCCTTGGATACAGCCCAGCCCACTCATTTTACAGATGAGGACAGAGGCAGGCACGAGGGCACTAAACTCAGAGTTGATGAATCTGGATTGGAATCCAGGTTCTCCCACTTCTTAGGACTGATTGACTGTAGGGTTATTGACCAAAGTTACCATGGCCCTTCTCACTCACATCTTTCAAGGAATCTTGCCTGGTTTATTACGTACAAACTCATTTATGTATGTGCTGCCTCTCCCTATAGAACTCAAGCTCTTGAAGGGCAAGAACCATCTAATGTTTGTCTTGAATCCTCAGCACACTGTAGGCCTGTTAAATAATTGATTTGGATGCAGGCATTCGAAGCGCTTCTTTTTTGAAAGAAAGCCTCTCAGGTCAGCTAAAGAAGCAGGACAGGGGGGAGAGCAGCGACTTGGGGTCAGGAAGATCAGGGGGTGGCAGTATGATTGATTTTGTGCTGGAAGGGGCCTTGAAGACCATCTCCTCATAGGATCATCGATTGCAAGCCGGAACAGACCACCTCAGGGGCTATCTCGTCCAACATCCTCATTTTGCAGAAGAGGAAACAGGCCCAGAAAAATTAAGTGACTCACCCAGCAGCCTGAGGAGCAAATGGTAGGGACAGAACTCAAACCCAAGTCTTTCAATTCCAGGTTCAAACTCAGCCTCAGATACTTAATAGCTGTGTAACTCTGGGCAAACCCCAACTGCCTCCAAAAAAGAGAAAAGAAAAGAAGAAGAAGAAGAAGAAGAAGAAGAAGAAGAAGAAGAAGAAGAAGAAGAAGAAGAAGAAGAAGAAGAAGGGGATGTGTTAAACTAGATGGTGTTATGAGGCGTTGGACCATGTGGCCTCTGAGGCCTCTTCCAGTTCTAGAGCTGTGATCCTATGGAAGCCCACTTAATAATTAGCTTGTTTTAATCCAAGGAGCAGTGTAATGGTTCCCATGAGCCATGTGGTTACCTCCTCTGCTGCTTTAAGGAGTGTGTATGAGACAAAAATTTAGAAACACAAACACATTCACTCTGAACCCCCAGTGAGGAAAATTCCCAACATTTAAGCAGAAGTTTGGTTCTCTGTCTGCATTAACACAGACACCAATCTCTACTTAAGCCCTGGCCTCTATGTGACTGAGACAAAATTCAGGAAACCCAGAAAGAGACTTTGGATAATACAGCAGGAGATCGCACCAGCAGAGGATATTTAAGAAGGAGCAGATTTTTTTTTCTTGACCCTTCCCTCCATCCCTAAGGAGGCTGACATACTAGTGGCATTGACCTCAGTCTTCTCCTCTGAATTGTCTTAGGGCCAATGGCCCACCTTGATATCTCCCATCTCTGCCTCAGTCTACATTCTGTCTCCTTCCACTCTGCCCTGGGCTGCCACATCTTTCCAGTACAGCTGCTCCAGGCCAGCCAGACTGTCAGAATCTCTTCCGGGTTCTCAACTCAGCTCCTTAGTATTGATAGCAGGCGTTCTTTGTGTCTGATTCTTATGGATTCAGTAAACACATTTTCCCAACCCCCTACTACTAACTGTGAGACCTTGAGCAAGTCACTGAACCTTCTTGGGCCTCAGTTTCCTCATCTGTAAAATAAGAAGGTTGACCCAATGGCCTCTGAGGTCTTTTATTTGATTCCAGGTTTCTATGATCCTAAATCCAAGGCTCTTCCAGAAGGGATTCCCAGGATTTCATTCCAAAGCCTTCAAGCAGACTTTGTTTTCCTGGAAAGTAATGAATGACTTCTGAGCTTTTACTTTGCCTACTCTTTTCCTTTACAGTCAGGACCCCCTCCTCTAGCCTTCTACACACACACACCCTGCCCCCTCGATAGTCCCGGTAACCATCCCCAGTCCAGGAAAGAGCTAGATCTGCTGGGGCAGGAGCAACAGGGTTTCCTGTACCCTACCTGGCATCTGGAATCCAGGGCAAAGGAGGGAACCTGAGCCTCAGTCAAGGACATCTTGAGGCTGTTAATTCATGTGAAAAAAGCTTGTTCCTCTGAGAGCCTGTTAGCAATCAAACTGAGATCAGGAACCTCCGGCTCCCAAGCCAGCACACAAAGCCTACCGCCTACCCAGGGAAGGCAAGCAGGGGATCTCTGACTCCTTCTCTTTTCTCCCCACCCATCCCAGAGCCTTCAACCTGGGTCTTACCTCCCTCGAGCTCCATGAACTGAGAGTGGGGCAGAGCTGGAAGCTGAGACTCCTTCATCCTTCCTATGTCCACACAGACCCACTGACTGACTGCTAGGCCTCGTGGAGAGGAGGGAGGAGAATTGGGGGAGGGGGAAAGGGAGGGAGAGAGGGAGGGACTTAACCCTTCTGATTCCTCAGTCCTTGAACAAGGAATGTTCAGAGTCAGGCAGACCCTGAGTGGTCAAATTCAAATCCTTCATTTTATAATAGGAAACAAAAGCTCCGAGGGAGAAGAGACTAACCCAAGCTCACAGAGGGAGTTAGTGGAAGGGGCTGAACTAGAACCCAAGTCTTTCTTATCTCTCACTCAGGCTGGTTTGATCAGAGACTATACTAAAGAACTAGAAGGAAGAGGGAGTGAGTATGGCTGGGTCCCAAGGTTGGTGAGGAGGGGTGGGCATCAGTAATAACCTTAGTCTGAATCCCTTATGAGAGGGCAGCAGGGACACAGGGATGGCTGAAACAACTGGACTGATGTGGGAGGGAAAGAGCTGCCCTGGGGGGACAACCCAACCACAGAGGAGAAGCTGTGGGGGAGGAAACAATCAAGAAGTCCACAAAGTGCCACGTGGGTGAGTACAAGAAAGTACCAGCTCACAAGAGAAGGCAAAGCAGGGTAGAGGGATAGAGACAGAGGGGGAGGAAGGGGGGATGACAGGCTGCTAGATGGAGGGACTGAAGGAGAGAGGGAAAGGGAAAGAAAGTCAAGGTAGGAGGGGAGGGAGAATGGAAGGGGGGTGGAGGAGGGAGACAGTGAGCTATTCCAGAAGCTTCTGGTAGCAAGTGGATTTAAAGCCTCTCACAAAGAGGGATGGGGGTGTTCACTAAGAGGGAGGAATTTCTTGCTTAGAAATTCATAGTAATTTCATTAGTTATAGTAATGGTTGATAAAGGTTTAATTAATCACTATTCTTTGGGATATGTATGTTTTCAGAGGGAAAGATAATGTCTCAACACAAAATAATCCAAAGGAATGGGTTGGTAATGGTGGGATTTCAGGCGTGGTTTGGATTATATATTTTAAATCAGAGATTCTATCCTGCCAAATGTGGGATTTGAGCCCAGATCTCCCTTGACTCCAAAACCAGTGTTCTTTTAAAAAAGTTTTTTTTATTTTCAGTTCCAAATCGTCTCCCTCCCTCCTTCCACCTTGCTTACCCACTTCACCTCACTGCCTTGTTTCTTAAACAAGACAGAACTGCTGTCTTTAAGGATAGCTAAGGATACTATGCAAAAGATGTAGTACACTGACCCTAATGCGTAGGAGGGAGAAAACAGCATCCCTATCTCAAGGGAGCCTCTGGGATGAGGGTGTAGGCACCAATGGAGACTGAGACACACAATCCAACCTAGATCCCCAGCACCAGGCTGCTTCTCAGGCACTTGACCTGGCATGCCTTCCCCTGGCTCAGCCAAGGATCAGGCCTAGAGGCCAGACAGTAAACATCAAAAGTGTGCTCCAGGCTGACTGGCCAAGTCAGGGGAACCTGTTCTAATGGCTCCTTTCAGGTTCAGAAACCCAAATCGTGCAACAAAGAAATGAGATGGGTCCTGGCTGAGGGCCCAAGGGTAGGGGCAGGCCAAGGCACCACAGCAACCACAGTCTAGCAAGTCCAGCAGAACTTGGCCTACTCCAGGGGTGACCCCAGTCAGCAGCCAGTGCCCAATTCACCCCAGTGGGCCTGAAATCAGCAGAAGTGAACTTCAGGAAAGGCTGAAGTCTAAGAACACACACACACACACTCACACAAACACTCACACACACAAACACATACTCACTCACACTCAAAGAGAGAGAGAGAGAGAGAGAGAGAGAGCATTATCAGGAGAAAGTCCATCTCCCGCCCCTTTGTCTTTGTGTAAGCTGTTCCCCATGCCTGGAATGCCTTCCTTTCTCACTTCTGCTTCTTAGAATCCCTGGCTTCCTTCAAGGCCCAGTTCACACATCTTTCCAGATCCCTTCTGATGTTAATGGTCCCTCTCTCCCTCCTCCTCCAAACCTGTTTGTCTGTCTACACAGCAAGGTGGTGCAGTGGCTAGAGTGCCAGACCTCGAGTCAGAAGACCTAAATCCACCCTCAGATATTTAGTAGCTGTGTGACCCTGGGCAAATCACTTGCCCCTGTTTGCCTCAGTTTCCTCATCTGTCAAATAAACTAGCAAAGGAAATGGCCAACTGCTCCAGTATCTTTGCCAAGAAAACCTCAAATGAGGTCACAGAGAGTCAGACATGACTCAGACAACTGAACAACAACCTTGCACTTACTTTGGGCTCTGTTTTCCCTTCTGTTCTTTACTGTTGGTACAATTTTAATTTTGTTGTCTACAATGCCTCATAATTGCTTAGTTTTACTTTCTTTCTTTCTATATTTGACATGGACTTTTCTATGCAAGTGTCCTTACCAGAAGTTTTTGCTTGTATCTCCAGGGCCCACACCTTGGTAGGCACTTAATAAATCCTTAGTGACTGAATGAAGACTACTGGGAGGCAAGATTTGGAAGGGGAGGTTTAAAGCTAGAAGGACCTCAGAAGCCCCCTTGTCCTACCCCTTCATTTTACAGATGAGGAAACTGAGACCCAGGGTGGTTCAGTGACTTGCCCATCCAGGGTCACATCACTAGTAAGGGTAAGAGGGGCACTTGATCCCAGGTATTCCTGACCTCAGGTCTAACCCTCTGCCTCCATGGTGTGGAAGGCCCAAAGGCCTGTTGAAGATTGGCTCTGCCCAGTCTGTCTCTCCCCTTCTAGCTATTTTTACCCAGGTCTCTCTCTTGCCTATCCTTCCTCTGCTCCCTCAGGCGGCTCAGCTAGAGGTTAATGGGCACCTACAGTCAGTGATAAGGGCCAGTGACTAAGTGCTCCATCCCCCCACTCCCCCATAACTCTTGAGCTTCTTGGCGATGGCCAGACCAAGCCTACTTGGGTTTCTGTCTTGGTGGGCTGGCCGCCCAAGGATGGAGCCCTGAAGGTCTATACTCAGACCCCACTTTGAGCAGTTGCTGCCGCCTTAACCCAACCCCAGGGATCAGAAAATGCAGCATCTGGCTCTAAATGCCAGAAGCCAGGCTGCCTGCCAGGTGTTCTGGAGCCAGCCAGGTAGCATTTCAGGAGAACCCTCACCCCACCCCCACAACCACCAGGGTGTCTCAGGTCAAGTTCTCTGCAGGTTGGCTAGCCTCTCCAAGTCTTAGCTTAAAGAAAATAAAGCAGCCATTGAGAGAGGAGCCTCCGATTACAGCTTTGGATGGTCACTGCCTACTCTCTGGCCATCTCCTGGAGAGCCCCCAGAGCTGCCCAAACCCTCTCTGGACAGACAGCCTTTCCTCTTCCCAGGACATCATCCCAAATTCTAGAACAACGAGCCACGGTCAGATCAACAGTGCCACTCACTGATGGTGGATGGACATCGCCAGGGCCCCACTGACCCCTCCGCCCACCCCCGGGAACTTTCCAAAGTACTCATTTACTGTCCTCTCCACTAAAATGTAACCTCCCTGAGACCAGGGGCTGTCTTGGCTTTTTACTTGGTAATCCTAGCACCTTGGCAGAGTGCTTGGCACACAGTAAGCATTTAATAAATGCTTTTTCATTCATTCAAACCACCTTAGGGACAATCAAGTCCAACCCCCTCATTTTACAGATGGGGAAATGTAGACAGATAGAAGTGAAATGACTAGCCCAGGGTCACACAGCTAGTAAGTATCTGAGGCAGGACTTGAACTCAGGTCTTCCTGACTTTTAAGTCATTTGAGCCTCCTAATGATCCTGTGAGTCAGGCAGATGTATTATTACTCCCATTTTAAAAAGGAAGAAACTGAGGAGGAAAGAGGATAAGGTATTTCCCCAGAATTACATATTTATAAAGACCTAGGGCATAGTAGGCCCTCTATAAAAGCTTATTCCCTTTCTTTCCCTTCCCTGCTACTTGATATCATTAGTGAGATTCAAACCCCTTTTGTGACCCTCATGTCTGGGAGTCCAGTCACTCCCTAGATATCACCTTGCCTCTCAGGCCTGAGACCAGAACCAGCTACTTCCTATCCAAAGGTCACCTGCTGACCAGGCCAGGACCCTCATTTGGAGTCTGTGTGTGTTGTGGGCCAAAGCCTAGAGGACTGCTGCCTCTGATGGCATGACCTTTGCAGCCCACTCCTGACTGTGAAACCATATCCACTGGGCTTTGGGCATTAGTGAGCTGGCAAGGAAGGAAAAGCTCCTTCTGTCTTGGGTGAGGTCACAGGAACGGGCCATGGTCTCCTAATGTCGGGGGCCATGTCTTCCTCCAATGTACCTGGAGCAGGAAAAGATTGGATCAGAATTCTAAGCTGCTAACAAGCCCCTCTGGAGGCAGGTCACCATGCTTAGGATCGCAGGGCTGGGAGTTTAGAAAAGCCACCTTGTCCAGACCTTGCCTTTCATTGAGGAGGAAACTAAGGCCTGGGGAGGTTTAGGTTTTCCATAGCCATACAACCTGACACCAAGTCCAGCTCTCTACCCACTACACCACACTGTCTCCTCATCTGGCTTCCCTGGCCAGGAGTGTATGCTGAATCAGCATCCTCAAAAGTTGTATTATCACAGGTTGTTGTGTTTGTCCTTTGTTCCAGAAGAGGACCATGACATCAAGGGGATGGCATGACTAGCAGTTGACTTTGATTTGAGTGAGGGAGGGCTGTGCAGGTCACCAACCTCACTTTCTTCTCCTGAGCCATCTGGGTTCAGTGGCCTGATATTCCTCAGGATGACTGGAGATGACCCAGGATGCAATGGGAGACTCTGACCCTTTCAGGCTAATCATGCTTATCACGTTCTCACTTTGAGTGAGTGAGTTACTCAGCAGTTGGCGCCAGACCCTCAGGGTTGTATTATCAGAAAAAGCCCAGGCTTCCCAGGCACCACCCAGCTAGCAGGAGAACCATGCTTAGGCAAAGGAGATGAGGAGGACCTCAAGGTCTGCTACATTAAAATCAATACCACGGAATGGCAGCACCACACAGCAGTATGATATAATGGGTGAGTACTACCCTGGAAGCCAGAAAGATGTGGGCTCAGATCCTACCTCTGACACATACCATGTGCCCTTGGACCAGTCTAGAGCGCATCTCATGTGACTAAAAGATCTGCATTGGTAGAGGGAGTCTGGCGATCTGGGAGTTCCTTATATCGATTAAATAATATGCCCAGTCTCTATCTTGACTAGTCTAGGATAAAAATTCCTATTCTACTCTAGAATGTCAGGGCTGAAAGAGATCACTGATCCAGTCTCCGTTCCTTCCTGTTACAGAGGAGGAAACTGAGGCACACAGAGTGGAACTGACCCCAGATCACACAACAAGCTAGTGGCAGAGCTAAAACTAATGTTGCCTTTAAAAAAAAAAAAGTGAAAACATCATCTTCTCTAAATCCAACAAGAGCCCACCTACCTGGCTACCAGGTAGAGCCTTCCCTAAAGTTGAAATGTCTTCTCCACAATGTACCCCTTTCCCTTTGCTATGGGGCCCTGAGCAGCTGGTGAGTGCCTATTAGACCCCCTCGTGGAATTTTTTCTGGCATCAATTTGCCTGGCTCCCCTCCTCCAACCTCAGCAGCAGCCCTCCGCTGACCACCCATGCCTGACATTCCACCATTAATGCTTCCTTTCTTTGAGAAGCTAAGGCATTGGGTCT
Source organism: Notamacropus eugenii (assembly GCF_028372415.1). Classification (NCBI taxonomy): domain Eukaryota; kingdom Metazoa; phylum Chordata; class Mammalia; order Diprotodontia; family Macropodidae; genus Notamacropus; species Notamacropus eugenii. The sequence continues at coordinate 49,058,782 of NC_092873.1, forward strand.
CCATGATTCCCTTTACACCTGGAAAACAAGAGAAGACCTCAATTCTAAGATCATAGATTTAGAGGTAAGAGATACTTTAGAGACGTCTCTTTGAACCCTCTCTTTTACGGTGGGTGAAACAGAGGCAAAGCTAGAGTGTGATAATGAGCCCCACTCCACTAGGTATGCAAGAACGCCATCTCATCCTTTCCTCTAACATAGCTCACTCAGCACAAGGCTGAGGAAACAGCAGGTGACTGGAACCTGAAGAAGCACAGGGCACAGCATCATTATAATCAATCAATCTCAACCCTGGAAAATGGATGAGAACACAAACATTCCTCCTGTTACTGGACAGGTGGTGGACTATGGGTGTGGAACTCAAAGTTACTATCAAAGATGGCTGATAAAACAGTTAGTTTTACTGAACTGCTTTTGTTTTAAGTTTTCGGCATAGTGGGGAGGAATAAATACAGAAAGGAATGTTATATAAAAACATCCATTAAGATTTCTAAGAAAGGAAGCACACCCCCAAGCACTTGGGACAAATTAAATTAAAAATAAATAAGTAACCTTCTAAGGTTGCTTCCCGCTCTGGGGTTAGTTTTCATTGGAAACATTTCTTTTTGTTGACAGTTTCTGTCTAGATTTTTTTTCTTTAAATCCACTAAATTTGGAGCCCAAGAATGTGGAGTTATGAAGATTTGAGTTCGAATCTTGCCTCAAACACTTCCTGGGCTAATCACATAACTTCTCTGGTCTTCAGTTTCCCCATCTATGAAATAAAGAGATGGGAGTCTGTGGTTTCCACAGTCCCAACTCTAAATCTGTGATCCTATTCTAGTTTATAATTAATCTAAATAATATATATTATCTAATAACATTCTAATATCTAATAATTTTATATATAATAAAATCTATAATTCTAATCCATGATTCATATTCCAGTTCTGCTTTTTACCTGGATGACCTTGGACCAATCTTATCCCCTTTCTGGGCCTCAGTTTCCTCACCTAAAAAACAAAGAGGTTAGACTGAGAGGATCTCTAAAATCCCTTCCATCTCTGGAAGTCAATAAGAATCCAAAAACTCTAGTTTTTTTTTTTTAATTTGCAGTTTCATTTTAGAAAGGATAAGTATAAGGTGGGAAATCCCCCACACACCTTGCTTTTGTTTTGGATTTGTTTGTTTTTTTCCTCTGAGTTGGCTTCTGGGAAAATGATGGGTATTTTTTTTCAGCTCCATTTAGACCCAGTAACTGAATTGGGGGAACTCCTCACCACCCTCTCACCCCCCAATCGCACTGTCACATGCTGACCTTTAGACAGGGCCCAATCACATTCCAGGCATTTGTGCAAAGGGCCCATGCACTGAATCACCAAGCTGCCCGGGACTAGAAAAATGTCACCTACCTGCTCCTGGGGAGAGTTGTCTATGCTTCCAGCTCACCCCACCCCCCCTCTCCCCACCCCTGGCTCCCCCCGGGGCCTATGAGTAAGCCTTCTGGGGGAAAAAAATCAGAAGAAGCTCCCAACATTATCAGCTCCATTCTAAGAGAACAATTCTGAAAGCTATTGCCTTCCCTAGTCAGGGAGAGAGCGTTCCAAAATTCCCTCCTTGGAGGCAAAATGAAAAAGCCCAAATAAATGAGAAATCTGAAGTCTGTGACCAATACCATGAGCCTCCTGCATGTCACCCAGGACCCAGCTTTGAGAAGCTGGGATTTTCCACCTTTCTCACTGATTGACTCATCAATAGATCAGTGACTATTTATAAAGTGCCTACTATGTACCAGGTACCAGACTGAACATTGGGGATACAAAGAGAGGTGAAAGATCGACCTTGCCCTCAAGGAGATTACTGGAGACTTAATCAAAATATTGACAATTTCACATTTTTGTCCAGGGTCAGCTCCTTTTCCAAGGAGCTTTCTTATAGCAGATATTCTCAAAGTATAGGGAAGGTGCAGCATTATCCTGCTAATGAACTCAATAGTATTTACCATTTAATAGGACACTGGGCCTAGAGTCAAAGAGGATCCCCAAGGACATCTAGTTTAACCTCTCATTTTACAGAGGAAGAAACTGAGGCCTGGGAAGTTTAGTGATTAGTCCAAGGTCACAGAAGGCAACAAGCATTAGGAATGTGAACTCAGGTCATCTAACTCCAGAGTCAGGGCTCTTTCCACTCCTACCAAAAAACCACAAATGACCCAACACCAAATAGAGTTTAACTATAAGTGGCCACTTGCCAAATCCTTCCAATCCAGCATCTTGAGGATCCTGTGGGATCAGAGATGAAGGAGGGGGAAGGGTCCTGACTCATAATGGCTGCTCTGGGTCTAAGAGGAAATCCTCTCCTAGCAAAGGAGGGCCTGGAGGGGGAATGAACACTGAAAACCAGGTGGGCTCAGGGCCTGGAGTTCAAGTCCATTCAGTGAGGTGGAAGGGGAGGCTGAAGCAGAGATTTAAAGCTGGATAGGTAGGAACAGAAATCAGGAAACTCATTCCCAAGTGGCATAATTGAAAAAACAGAGGAAGACACTTTCCCCTCCCCTCTACTTGTTTGCAGGGTTGGGGTGGCTATGACTCTACAGGGTGAAACTTTGCATATATTACTGTGCTTTTCAATATTTTTATTGATTTTATTGATTTTCCTCTTTTTTGTTATAAGGGAGGAAGGAAGGAAAGAAGGGAGAGAGGGAGAGAGAAAAAAAGAAAACAAGGTTGGAAGGAAGGAGGGAGGGAGAAAATGAGAATTTATACAGTGCCTACTATGTGCCCAGCACTATGCTAAGCACTTTACAATGCCATCTCATTTGGGAAGAGGGGAATGCAAGGGAAAATTTAGGTGATGTGAAAACAAAAGAGATGAACACATTTTTAAAAAAGCAATGCCTCTCGGGGCACTGATCTAGAAGCTTCTGCCTCTCCTGGTGATCATGTGGGCTGCTTGCTTTGCTCTGATAGGATGTTGTGATCATGGACTGATGGACATGTAGTATCCTCCCATGCCCCAGCCACACCAGTGGAGCTGTGCCCTTGGATATCATTGAGGCCAGCAGGGCCTTGCGGATGCACTTGGAAATGGAAGATTTCCCCTGGCCTCAGGAGATTAGGTCACTTTCAGTATGGGCCTGGCCAGCTAGATGACTTCTAGTGGACAGAATGCCAGGCTTGGAGTCTGAAAGACACAGGCTTACAGCTTGCCTTGAACACTAGGTGGGTGACTCTGGGAAAGTCATTTTACTCCTTTCTGCCTTGGTTTCCTCCTCTGCAAAACGGGATGATCACAGAATTGATGTGAGGAGAAAATGAGATCATATAGAAACCTTAAAGCACTGAATTGGAGGCTCTTAAGCTTTTTTATGTCCCGGACCCTCTTGTCAGTCTGGAAGCCTATGGACCCTTCTTAGAATAAGGTTTCTAACACAAAAAATACATGGGACTACAAAGGGAAAGAATTTCACTAACATAAAGATGGAATGTTTTTCAAGTTCATAGACCCCTTGAAATCTGAATCCCAGGTTAAACCCCTGATCCCGACCCGGTGCTGTATAATTATTAGTGATTCTTAGCACTGCTGCCTCTAGGAGAGACCCAGCTTCAGGCAGATCCCTGAGAAGTCACACAGCCCTCTGGTGTCTCATCAGACGAGTCCACAGGGTCACAGAGTTATAGGTGGCAGGTCTTAGGGATATCTGGTCCAACTCCCTCATGTTACACAGAAAGAAACTGAGGACATGAGAGAAAAACTGCCTTGCTCAAGGTTAGTCTTGCCCAAGACAGGTAGTAAGTAGCAGCCTGAGTTTGACCCCAAGCACTCAGAGGCTTTCTACCATAACAAACTGCCTTAGATCACCCCAGTTGGGCCTTAACCATGGAACAGACTAGTGACTAGGTACAAAAAAGCCAGGAGGCCTGGCCCTCGGGGACCTCCCAGTCTAGGTGAGGAGACAAGGTCTTCCCTGGGGAAGCAATAAAAGATAGGGAAGGGAGCAAGACAAGAGACAGTGTCGATCACATGCTGTTACATTGTGACAAAGGATAGTTACAGACACTGAAAACTCAGTTGAGACATCAATAATTCAACTGCAGTGACCTAGGAAGGCTTCCTGAAAGAAGGAGGATTCAGCCAAGCCCTGAAGAATCTCTGGGATTTAGAGAAAGGGCAGAGAAGGGAGGGCATTCTAGGCAAGGGAACAGCATGAGCAAAGGTGTGGAAATAGGAAAAGAGTATGGCATGTAGGAAGAACAAGCTACACAGCTTCACTGGAGCAGAGGGTAGGTTGAGGAATATAGCTGAGAAACCAGAAGTAAACAACTGGCCTTAGTCAGGAAGATATGAGTTCAAATCCTGTCTCAGAATCCTCCTAGCTATGTTACCTTGGGCAAGTCACTTATCTAGCCTTAGTCTCACTATCTGTAAAATGGCGTTAAAAGAATGATAATAGCACTTCCCAGGGTTTTTGTGAGTAGCAAATGAGGTGACACAGGTAAAACACTCTGAGAACCCAAAGTGTAATGTAAATTATTATTATTATTATATAAGGCTGGAAAGACAGGCTGGGACCCAATTATGGAGGGCTTCGAGTACCAGGCAGGGGAGTCTAGGCTTCCTCTCCTGAGCACCGGATGTTCCCGAGCAGGTAGAGGACACAGTAGTAGCAGCAAATTAAAAATCTTTCTGTTTTGTCTCCCTCAGCGCTCCTGTCTGCCTCCAGCCCCTGTCCTCCCAGCTCTAGCCCCACCATCTCCAGCTGAGCCAGATCTGGAGCCGCTCCAGGGGCAGCGGCCCTGGTCAAATGGTCATTCAGCTTCTCCTGTTCCCTCACTGACTGTTCTCCTTCCTCCCTCCAACCCCTGCACTCTGGGAAAGCTCCCTTCTCTCCTACCTGCTCCCGGTCCAGATTAGAGACAAAGAGAAAGGGTCCCTGGCAGGAAGCAGGGAAGCCCCAGTGTTGGTGAGGCCCTGGATGGTCTCAGCTGTTCCTCCCTCCATCTGTTCCATCCCCAGCTCATTTCAGCAGAGCTGGGTCCCCAGGTAATCTTCCACCCTGCTTTCCCCTTCCCTGGCTGCCCCCACCCCTAGATAATATGATCTCCAAGAACACGGGCCAGTTGTTTCAACAGCTGCTATGGTCAAGGTCACTCTGAGAAAAGCACCAGCCCTTGAGGAGTTCAACTTGACATAGCTTTATGAGTCTTTGCAGAGGTTCTCCTTCCCTCCTGCTCCCTCCAGTCTCTTATTAGTAAAGGCAGGCACAATCCTACAATGGTTGAACTCACTGAACAGTGAGGATCTAGTTGGGAAGATTAATTGTACCTAATATTTTAGTTATCAATAATTGGCCCTTTGACCTTGAGTAATTTCACCTTCCCTGGGCCTCTGTTTCCTCCCCGGTAAAATCAGGAGCTTGGATTAGATGAACTCTGAGGGTCCCCCCAGCTCTGACAGACTATTCCAAGACCCCTCCTAACCGACATTCTGTTATTCCTGGAGCTCAGTGCAGTGGGAAAGGCACTGGATTGAGTCAGAGGGCATGGGTTCAAATTCCACCTTTGGGCAAATCATAGTAACCTTGCCAGACCTCACTTTCCTCATCTGTAATATGGGAGAGTTAAATAACTCCAAGATCCCTTTCAGCCCCAGAGCTATAATCCTACAATTATTATGAACTCACACTTCTGTAGCAGTTAAGATCTACAAATTGCTTTTCTCACAACCTCCCTCCATCTGTTCTATCTCCAGCATAGTTCAGCAAGTCTGTCAGGTAGATATCGCAAGTACTATTATCACCAATTTACAAATTAGGAAACTGAGGCTCAGAGAAGTTGACACCACAGAGCTAGTGCCAGACCCAACATCTGAATGCTCTCTCCAAGGATTCTTTCCATTGTACCACCCTGTCTCCCAGGATTCTACATTCACAGGTTCTTTGATATTCTATCATATAACATTCACATTGCAGGTTTAAGGTCTCTTAATTGGTTCTGTTGGAACATCCTACAGGCTTCAGTGGCTTCTGGTTCTGATTTTCAACATTCTGACATTTTACGTCCCAAGATCTGCCCCCACACCCGATGATCTATATTCTAAGATTCTATGTTCTAAAGTTCCTTTCAGCTGACATTCTAGGGACCTATCACTCTGACTTTTCATCACAACCCCCCAAAGCAAACTGACCACTTTGAGCATCACTTGCTCAGCCTAGCCTTGAACGGCATCTAAGGCAAGACAAGAGTTAAAGGGTGGATGCTGGCCAAGGGACAGGAGAAGTGGGGAGGAGGTTCCTCCCATATAAACTGACCCATGACTATCCAAATATTGACCACATCTTAAAAAAGGAATCTGTACGCACGTTGAAACGATGGGCTTTTTCCCAGATGTGCCTGAGGAATTTCAAGAGGGAGAAGGATTTATTGCAGGCATCAAGCTTAAACCCCAACATCAGCTGAACACAGGCAAAGGCTGAGATTTAAAAGAAGGCGGGGAGCAGGGAACCTGATCTGAGGGATGGCTTTGTCTGCCGGCAGCTGTGGGGCTCTGCTGGCCCCTGAGGCTGCCAGATTGGGATCAAGGAGGGGAAGAGGAGAAATCCCAAGGGTTGGCAGGACAAGTAAGGACCTTGATCTTTTCCCTGACAAGACTCAGCCCCAAGAGGCCTCCTAACCCTCTACTCTTAACCTTGCTCCTCCAAACATCACATTCTCAAGGGGATAGTCCATGCTTAGCACAAGGGGAAGATCAGCTCCATAGAGAAGGGATCTAATGGTACTGTCTGGTAGCACTTGCCAGGAAGGCTCCCAGGCTCTTTACTCATCACTCAAGGTTACATTGACCTTCAGTACAGGTCCCTGACTTTCATCATTCACCTGGAAGGGAGTTCCAGCTCTCCTGGAAATTGGGTAGAGATGCACTGAGGTCACAGATCTATCCTGTGCTAGAGAACCCTGTGCTCAGCAGCACCAAGAAAGGTTTCTTGGAAATCCCAGAGCTGAGGCCAGATCAGCAAGGTCTGGATTCTCTCGCCATTCCAGGAGATACTCCTAGGCTGCAGGAGGCCCCACAGAACAGTGAGGGAATCCTGCAAAGTGGGCTGCCGTCTCTAAGCGGGGAAGGGCAGGAACCCCAGTTTGACATTACAAATTTAGAGACTCTCCCTATCCCTGAGCATTCTTTTAAGAACGAATTAGGAGTTTCCAGCTAGCCATCTGATCCTCACTCTCTCCAAACACTTTGCTACTAGCCTCCATTAGAAAGCATTAACTGCTGAATCAACACCAGCTATCAAACACTGCCCCCTCCCCCAAAGGGACATGTCCTACCTCAAGACGTATCCAAAATCAAGCCTACCTGTCCCAGCCACCTCTCGGGATGCTCTGGGCACAGCCTGAGTCCATCATCCATGCAGACACAAAGCTGGGTGGGGGCCACAGAAAAAGGACTCCCAGTATCCTCTCTCCCCCACCCCCCAACTCAAGCTCCACAATGTTTCTTCCATTCCAACTTCCCTCATAAACCCCCCCACCCTGACTGGCTCCTAACATACAAAGCAATGGAGATAGAAGGAAGCTTTACCCTTGAAGGAGCAGAGCCTGCTACCCATGGAGCATCCACCCGTCGTCACATCCCTCCTGAAGAGGCCCGGCTAGGAGCTCCCATCAACATGCCTCTTACGGAGGGGATCGATAAAGCCGGGTTTTCAGTGGCGGCAGCATAGAGCCATTAGGAGGCAACCCTGCTCCCCCGGCCCTATAAAAGCTCCACTTGGCTTTACTCATCAAGATTGTTATTAAAAAGTTTAGGATGTGGTTCAGAGAGGGAGGCAGAAGGAAAGGAGTAGAAAACCTCAGAGTTTTAAAGTGTTTCTTGGCACCCAGGCCTGTCCTCTACCATATGGTATAGGGAAAAATAATAATAGTTAGCATTTATATAGAATTTCAAGGTTTGCAACGTGTTTTTACGAATATTATCTCATGGGGGACAGGTGCTATTTTTATCCTCATTTTATAGATGAGGAAAGTGAGGCAGGAAGTCACGCAACACAGGCAACGTTTGAACCCAGGTCCTCTGACTTCAGGCCCAGGGCTCTACCCACTATCCTAAGAGTGAGAACCTCTTTGGTTCAGGTAACTGATTCTATTGCCTGGGGAGGCAACCATGCTGCTGAGGAATAGAGCTGGGGAATTCCTAACAGTCATCTGCAGGGTTGGAAGTCTCCCTTCTCTTTGCAGAGGCCTGGCCCTGCATGGAAAGAGGGACTGAGCATGAAGCCACACTGCAGCCTGAGCTCTCTACTAAGTGAGCTGCGGAACTTTAGGCAAGCTACATCATCACTGTCATCAGGAGGTTTATTTTTATTCAATGGCTAAAAGTAGTCATTTTTAGCCAACTGTGAAACAGTCTGCAGAACACTGAACAGAAAAGAACCATTTCTATCCAAATACCTTCAAACTAGGGGAGAATCAGTCGTGTCCATTTCCCAAACTGTGTCAGCTCTACTCCAGCCAATTCAAGGAACATGTAGTAAGCACCTACTATTTGTTAGGCACCATTCAAAGTGCTGGAGACACAAATAAGAAAAAAGTCAATCCTTGTCTTCAAAGACCTTACAATCTAATGGGCCATCAACCTCATCCTCCTCATGCCCCTCCTGCCAGGACCCTGGGATCATCCTAGGTTCTCCTGGGTGAGTTGTCCAAACCTTCTGAGCGCCAGGCCCCTCCCTTTCAGGTCCCATTTTACATTAGAATGGGAGCTCCTTGAGGTCAGGGACTTGATTTCTTATCTTTTCAAGCCCAGTCTCTGGGTCTGGGTAAATATTTCATCAATGCTTTGTCATTTTTTCATTGGGAGCAGCTAGTTAGTGCAGTGGATAGAACCCAGGACCTAGAGTCAGGGATATCTGGGTTCAAATCTGGCCTCAGACATTTATTAGCTATGTGACCTTGGGCAAGTCACTTAACCTCTGTTGGCCTCAATTTCCTTCTCTATAAAATGGGGCAATTAAAAGCACCAACCACCCAAAGTGATTGTGAGAATAAAATGAGATAATATTGGTAAAGAGTTTTGCAAACCTTAAGACGCCATATAAACAACAGTAAAAACAATAACACAAATAAGTTAGCTATTGCCGATACTTCCAGTCATTTATAATAATAAAGAATACAGTCACTCTCACTCATAGAACATTTGACAATTTACAAGGAACTTTCCTCACAGGCCCAAGGAGGTAGGGAGTGTTTTTTTTCCTTTGGACCTTGGTTCCCTAGAGTATAGCACAGTTCTTTGCATACAGTGGGTATTTAATAAATGCTTGCTTGATTTGACAATCAGATTGTAAGTCTTGCACTTCCACTTTTTTCAGATGAAGGAAAGGAGGCCCAGAAAAATGAGGTAACTTGCTCAGGGTCATTCAGCTAATGAGGAGCTAGGTCTGAGTTCCACCTCTAAGCTCAGTGTTCTTTTTAATAGTCTGGGCCTTTGTTTTATTATCTGTCAAATGGGTATGCAGCATTACCTCTCTCTCAGGAAGTGGTGAGGATGGAATGGGATAATATGTAGAGAAGAGATTGTGGGGGGAGGGGTATATGGCACCAGTGAAAGAACTGAAATCAAAAAACCTGGGTTCATTCTGGAAAACAATTTGGAACTAAGCCCAAAGGGCAATCAAATTGTGTATAACCTTTGACCCAGCAAAACCACTACTAAGGCTGCATCCTAAGGTGAACAAATGGGGAAATGACTTATACGCACAGAAGTGTTTATAACATTCCTTTACGTAATGGCCAAGAATTGGAAATCGAGGGGATGTCCATCAATTGGGGAACAGTGGAACAAGTTGTGGCATATGAATGTAATGGAATACTATTGTGCTATAAGAAATGACGAGCAGGATTCTTTCATAAAAACCTGACTTACACGAACTGATGCAAAGTGAAGTAAGCAGAACCAGAAAAACATTGTACATAGTAATGGCAACATTGTATCATGATCAACTGTGAACTTAGCTCTTCTCAGCAACATAATGATCCAAGACAATTCCAAAAGACTCATGATGAGAAACACTGTCTATCTCCAAAGAACTGACGGAGTCTGAATGCAGATTGACACATACTTATTTTTGCTTTTCCTAATTTTCTTTTTTTGTCTATGTTTTCTGTTGCAACATGACTAATACGGAAATATGTTTCACATGATGTCACATGTGTAACCAATATCAAATTGCTTGCCTTCTCAAGGAGGGGGAGGGAGAGAATTTGGAATGAATATTAAATATTATTAAATTTAAATTTAATTTAACTTAATTTAAATAATATTAAAAAATATTAAATGAATACTAAAAACTTTTTACCAGTAATTGGGAAATATTTAACAAAATAAATTAAAATATGTTTAAAAAAAGAAGACCTGGTTCAAATTCCAGCTCTACTTCCCAGCTGTGTGACCACAGGCAAGTCACTTATTGTCACTAGGTCTCAATTTTCTTATCTGTAAAATGGGAATAATAATCTTTGCAGTGCCAGCTCAGGACTTTTACAGGGAAAGTGCTTTATAAATAAATGCTCAATATGGTGAATCTTTTAGATAACACTTTATTAAGGACACTTCATTATATTATCAATTGGGATTGGTGCTTCATTGATGATGGCAACTCCCAGATGAGGAAGTTCCTTCTACCAATGCACTTTCTCTCTGCAGCTTCTCTTTAGAAAGACTTGCCCTTGCTGATGTAGCCAATATAGGCTGGAAACAGAAATTGAACCCAGAGCTTTCTGAGTCCCAGACTTACTTTTCATCTACTTTACCAAGATGCCTCTCTTCTCTTGGGGGTCTCATTCACTGTGTTGACCTCATCTCGCTTCTCAATTAAATACATAATAATAGTACATGGGAAAAGGTTTTGAAAAAGATGGAACACGTTACTAGTACTGCTCGAGACTGAAGTCCAATGTAGGACTCTGTAGACCTGATTTTGGGATCAGAAGAAGGAAGGAAATAAGCATTTATGAAGCACCTAGTATGTGCCAGCCACTATCTTAAGTAAGGGCTTTACAAGTATAGTCTCATTAGATCCTCACAACACTTAGGAAGCTGGTGCTATTATTATCCCCATTTTATAGTTGAAGAAACTGAATCAGACAATGGGTCAGATAGCCAGTAAGTGTCTGAGGCTGGATTTCAACTCAGATCTTGCCTATTCTATCTAGCTGCCAGTCAGAGGATCTGGGTTCAAATTTCACCTCTGATGATTATTCCCCATGACTTCATGTGTAATACAAGCTAGATGGTCTCTCCAAGTGTGACTTTATGAGCCTCCTTTGTGATTCCTCATTGGATCTGGGGAAGGTTGGGGAACCTGAGGCCTCGAGGCCACATGCAGCTCTCCAGGTCCTCAAGTGCAGTCCTTTGACTGAATCCTAACTTCATAGAACAAAACCTTTAGGGGCTATCATGTTCAAGCTCCTAGGTCCCTGCCTCATTTGCTCAACAATATAATTATATGATGTTAGGTGATGTTGATCAATAAGTCTTTATTACGTCAAAGGCTGGTAGTAGCCCAGTTGAGTGTGAAAAGTTCTGGATTGGGAGTCCACAGACCTGAATTCAAATCCCAGCCCTGACAATTGCTATGCGTCACTTAATCTCTTTCTGGGACTGATTTCCTCACCTGTAAAATGAAATGAGGTAGTCAGAGTAGATGGCCTCTGAGGTCCCTTCCAGCTCCGAATCTGTGATCCTACTGTGCACCTAGACCTGTGGTGGACCCAGTGAAACACAAGACCCCTCCCTGAACTCTGTTCTTTTGCCAAATGATTACTGTGGGTGTTCCCCCAAGGCTCCATCCTGGGCTCCCCACATTCTCTCCCACTGGTGAGCTCACTCGTTCCCAGGACTTGAATTCTCTTCTTTCCCAAACTGGCTCCCAGATCTCCCATCAATCCCAACACTCACATCCACATCTCCAGCCACCTCCAGGCGGTCTCCCTCCACCTGAGCATCCATCCATTCAACACGCCCCAAACTGGGCTTTTTCTCTCTCCCTCCAATCTGTTCTTCCCTCTGATGTCACTGTTTCTATCCATGGCTTCTATATTCTTCTAGTTTCCCTTGGTACCATCTTGGACTAACTTTGGGGAGAACTGGACCAGAGATTCTATCAAGGTAGAAACTCCCTTTGAGAAAATCCTTCTACCAGTGCTGATTGGCACACATCCTTCAATTAAAGGCAGGGTAACAAGAAGCATGTGACTTGTCCAGGATCACACAGTCAGTAGGTATCAGAGGTAGGTCTTCCCGAATCCAGAGCCACGTTTCACAGTCCCTCAGCTACCTCTCTGCATTTGGTCAATCACACATCACACCTCTGTAAACGTACTACAATCTGCCCAAACAGCCCTCCTGCCTTCCCTCACCCTCTTTCCTTGACCTAGAACATTCTCCTTCATCTGCTGAATTTGTACCCATTCAGTTCAACAAGCATTTGATAAATTCTCCATAAAGGGGGTTAATAACATAACTCCAGGATTTGCTCCCCTTTCTGGGGAACTTTCACTAACCCCACTCCCACCCAGCTGATAAGTGACTGCTCAGTCAAGCACCTGGTTGGGATGTGTCAGGCACAGTACTGGATGGTACTAGCACTAGGTACAAGGACAGATTCCAAATAGTCCTTGCCTTCATGGCTCTGTCCTCTATTGGGAGAGGTAATATAGCCAAGCAGAATGAGTCTATACAGGACATTGGGTGGGGGGTTGAAGATAGGAGAGCCTGAGAAACACCAGAAAGGGGACATCTTTCATCTGGGGCCCAAGTCAAAGGAGGCAAGAGAGAGAAAGGAAGAAGGAAAGGGGGAGATGGAAAGGAACTGGAGAGTGCGAGGGAGGTAGGAGCCATCTGCCTTCCCCACTCTCCCCCTTGAAGTGTTCACCTGCTGCCTTAGTTTCGGGGAGGGTCAATGCTTCTGTCACATGAGCCGGGGGATCACAAAAAGGTTTTTTCTTTCATTTTCTTTTAAATTCCCAAGAGTCCGGGCCTAACCAGCTGTTCTCTTCCCTCCCCTCCAACTCAGCCCAGCCCAACCCAGAGTGTTAGTGACTCCTTCTCAAATTTATAAAAGGAGCAGCGCCCAAAATGAAGAGCAAAATCAAATAAAGGATCTGATGTCTTCCTGCTCAAGTGTCCCCAAGGTGGCAGATGGCTACCTTGGACTCAGCAGGGCCAGACTGGTGTCTCCTGCCACCCACTTGCCAGGCCAAAGCCCTGGGGTGGAGTGGGTAAGAGGGGGCATGGGCAGCATCAGGCCTCTGGGTCTCCTGCCCAAGAGTCTGGGGGCAGGCAGTGAGGAGACAGCCCAGCATGGCCTGGAGTCTGTCCCAGGCCTTCCCTCCCCTTTGTCCTCACAGGTTGATGCCCTGCATCTTGGGAAGCTTCTGGGACCTTGGAGTCATAGCCACAATCCCCAAAAGCCAGCTCCTCATTTTACAAATGAGGAAACTGAGGCCCCCTCAGACAAAGACCAAACCAGCCCTGCTATCGCCAGGCCAGCCTGTTCCTATTTAACAAAACGCTGAGTCCTTTTCCCACCTCCACACATCACACTCATCAGGACCTCTACCTGTTAGTCAAATCAGCCTATTCCTCATTTCCCATATGCAACATTTGATCTCCCACCTATGAGCCTTTGCCCACGCTTGTCCCTTCTCACCTCCATCTCTGAGAATCCCTAGAAAATTTTCAAATCTGACAGGGCTTATCATGAGACTCAAAGGAGACAAGATTTCTAAAGTATTTTGCAAACCTTAAAACACTACATAAATGTTATTATTATCATTATTATTATTAATTAAATGGAATAACAATTGTCAGAGGAATGAAACCATCACAGCTGAAAGGATAGAAAAGGGGTCTGACAAAGAGCATGAGGTACTGGAAAGAAGGTTGCACGGACCTGGGATCTAGTCCATTTTTGCCCAGAGGGAGAGAGATCATGCACATCACCCTCAATAGTGTTTCCCTTCTTTGTAAAATGAGGGAGATAGAGCGGTATGCTAGCTAGGGGACTGGACTGAAGATCAGAAAAATTTGGATTCCAAGCCTGCCACAGGTATTTATTAACTGGGTACCTTGGCAACCTCTCTGGGCCTCCGTTTCCTCATCTGTAAAATGAGGGGGCTGGACATGGCCTGCAAGGTCCACCCCAGCTGATATTCTATTAAATGCAAAGTTAGACTGTCAAGGAAGAGGAAGTTAGGGGATAACTCGGTCACCTTTAAACCCCTGAAGAAAATTCATAAATAAAAACAATAAGAAATAAGTTTATATTAAAGCATAAGGAACTTCAGTTTGATGAAGAAATTTCAGTGCTCCAATCCTGCCAGAAATCCTCTCTGTGTGTTATATAACTTTTCCTAAAGGCAGAAAACTGGGATGAACACCCTCTCCTGGGCCCCTCTTGCTCCACGGTCCTGAGATTTTCCATCTCATCATCCCATTGCCTACCAGTCTCTCCTTTCCCCAAATCCCCAAAGAAGTTCTCAGCCATGATTGAATTTGTCCTTACCTTCCTTAGAGTTGGTAGTGGCCACTCCCGAGGATGACCCAGAAGAGGTTCGGCCCACAGGGCTGGAGTGTTTTCCTCCCCGGTTGGGGATCTTTAGCCCACTGGGTTTCAGCATGGTTGCGTTGCTTAGACAGCAGGTTGGTACCTGGCCTTCTATGGGATGGAGTGACCCACGTCACCCTGTCAGGCTGTTGGATGGAGCATCCTCTCTCCCATCCTCACCTGCCTGATGAGAAGATACAAAGAGAGAGACAGACAGAGGTTAGGATGAGAATGATGGTCAGATTTGCCAACCAAGGGTTGGCTAGTTTTATAAGGGGCCAGCAAATAGCTATTCCTAGAAACACCTGGTATTATATAGTTTGTTGTGACTTACAGCCACAGCAGAAAAGAACAGTTAGCAAATCCTAGGAATCCATCTGTATAACACCATCTCTTGTGAAAGGAATCATGTGGGAGCTTCGATGAGACCCTCTGACCTGGTTACATTTTGGCAATCCAAACACATCCTCCTTTACAGAAGGATTTTTAAGAAGAAAGATCAGTTAACAAATGATCAGGTTGAAAAGGAGGAATCTAAATTGGATCCCAAGTTAATGAAGTTACTAATTGTTATTCCCTGGTCATAGACACTTCCTGTGAGATTTGACTCAAGCACCATCATCTACTTAAAGCCCCTATGGATTCCCCCAACTGACGGTGCCCTCCCTCCCAACTACCTGAGACTCAGTTCATCTTCTATATACAGATATATAGATATATATGTATGTGTGTATGTATATATGTGTGTATATATAATGTATATATATGTGTGTATAATGTATATATGTATGTGTATGTATGATCTATATGTGTATAATGCATATATGTGTGTATATATGTATGTGTGTATAATGTATATGTGTGTGTATATACTGTGTATAAGTGTGTATAAAATGTATACATTTGTATATGTATATATATGCATGAATACGTATGTGTATGTATGTGTGTGTGTACATATATATATATACACACACATACATATTTGTGTGTGTGCATGTGTGTGTATATATATCCAGCATAGCCTAGTGGGCAGCGAGCTTGTCTCAGAGTCAGGAAATCTTGAGCCCCATCCTGGCCTCTGATACATCCCGGTCGTTTGATCCTGGCCAATTCTCATACAGTCAACTCTGTAAGACAGCAAGTAGCAGAGCAGGTACTAATCTGCATTGGTAAAGGACCTTTGCTCATATATGACTTCACTGCACCAATGAAATCCCACATGCAGTCCTTCTCCCCATCCCGTATTTATCCTATATATGCTTATCTTTCCCCATCTAAAAAATCAAGTTCACTTAAAAAATATCAGCTAAAAAAGGACACTTCCACATAGAGAACAGAACAGAGAGAAGGCTGTACATGAAGCAGAGAACCTCTCTTATATGAAGTTCACTTTTCTTTTTATGTTAAATTCAAGTCACTGTCCTTCTTTCTGTACACATGCACACACAAACACACACACACACACACACACCACTACACACAATAATGCTAGTCTAATACAGACTCTACTTGGAACATATGAGCGGTTCCAAGTATCATATGGAAGGCCAGAGAGAGGAACTGTCATTACCAAGATGGAAACAACAGTTAATGTGAGATGGCAGAAGCAGGATCTGTGAAGATCTTGACAGAGATCTGAACAGTGTTGGGATGACTCTAATAACAAGACATTTAATCAGGATAAATGTGATATCTTACTCTTGGCCTAATGTATGGTGTGGGGGTGGTGTGCCTAGACAGCCATTTGTTGGAAAAGGGGTTAGAGAAGCTTCCTGGAGGTAACAGTGGGGTGTGACAGGCCCCCAAAGCTCTTTTGACCTTGGACTGACCCAAGAGGCACATTGACCAGAATCAGGGAAAGGAAAGGCTCTCTGTCCTGGCCAGGTCAAAACTAGAGTGCTGGGTGCCATAGTGGGCACCGCCATTTAGGAAAAATACTGATACGCTGGAGAAGGTCCAGTGAAGGGTAACCAGGACAATGTTGGGCCTCAAGATCTTGCCATATAAGGACTAAATGAAAGAAACAAAGGATGTTTGGTATGGAGAAAAATAGCTTTGGTCGGAAGACAGAATAGCTGTCTCTGAAAGGTTGACATGGGTGCAGGAGGAGGGAGTTGTTGGGTTCTACTTGGCCTCAGTGTGGCAGACCTGGGAACACTGGGAGGGAATGCTGCAGAGGCAGATTTCTGCTCCATGTAAGGAAAAATTTTCTAACAGCTGGAGGGGGCCACTAGTAGAACAATGAATGGGCTATCTCAGGAAGTAGAGGGTTTCCCCTCCCTGGATACTGAATGACCATCCATTGGGTATGTGGTAGGCATGACTCTCGCACAGGCACAGTTTGGGCTAGACATCCTCTGAGCTCCTCAATTCTGAGATTCTGTAATTCATTTCAAGAGGTGGAAAAGAAGTGTCAGAGAATGTATCCCAGTGAACTTGGTATCTCCCCAAGGTCTCAAAGAACAGGAAGGATCCTCTGAAAAGACAGCATGGCCTGGTGAATAGAGAACTAACTTCGCAAGGAAGGAGGCACACTAGCTACAGAAAATTGCTTAAGGAAAGTCAGGGCAGAAACCAATGGACACGTACGTTAAAGAAGAAATAGCTCAGTGTAATAGGATTATACTTTGTAGGGAATGAGGCTAAAAATGTAAGTGAACCCTGAATGCCAACCCAAGGTTTTTAAACATTATTCAATAGGCACGGCGGCATCTAAGTGGCTCAATGGATAGAACACTGGCCTTGGAGTCAGGAGGACCTTAGACACTTAGTAGCTATGAGACCCTGGGCAAGTTACTTAACCCTTATCATCTTTAAAAAATAAAGAGGTACTAGGGAGTCATTGCGAGGTTTTGACATGATTAGGCAATGTGCTATAAACAAGATACTTGGCTTGCACTTGGGTTAAAATCCCAATTTAGACACTTAACCAGCTCATGTGACCCCAGGCAAGTGACCTAACCTCCGTGCCTCATTTTCTTCATATGTAAACTGACAGCTAATGGGGAGGCTGCGGACAGTGGATCACTTGAGCTCCAGAAACTATGGGTGTCCTCATGACATCCTACACCAATATGGTGAGACCCCTTAGAGGAGCGAGGGACCATCAGGCTGCCTGAGTGAGTCAAACTGTTTCAGGTCAGAAATGGAGCAGGTCAAAGGTCCCATGACAATCAGCAGTACTGGGCCCATGAATGGTCATGGTACTTCCTGCTTACTAAGTAAGATAAGAAAACCCAGCCTTAAACAAATGAAGGAGCATGAATGAATGAATGAATGAATGAATGAATGAATGAAATGAAAGAGTTGGACTCAGCCTTTTCCAGCTCTAACTCTATAATCTTATGATCATCTTTGTGTGTGTATACACACACACACACACACACACATATTACAAATATAAACATAAATATACATGGAAAATTATGCTAGGCGTGGTATGAAGGATACATGGAGGGGGTGGGGATTAGGAGTGGAGGCAGTGATGACATCATCGGTTGGACCTGGAAATGAGGAGTTGAGAAAACACACCCAGAGGCAAGAGATGAGAGTCCAGAATGTCGCACATACATCAAAGGTTGACTTGTTGAGTTTTTTTTCTTATTTCAATCTTTGTTATGAGGGCTGATTTGATACAGATGGGAAGGGGTGGCACGTATACACTAGAAAATGTGGATAATGTGAGAAAAACGATTTCAATAAAAATGACGTTTTAAAAGAGGTCATTACTGGAGTCTAGGTGAATGGAGGGCCTGTTCTAGAGCGGCAATGGGAATATATTCTTGGGACCAAAGGTCTAGAGCTGTAGAGAACTTTAGAGGCAAGTTGGTACAATCTCCTCATTTTACAGGGGAAGAAACTGAGGCCCAGAGATAGAAACTAACTTGCCCAGGGTCATACACCTAGTAAGTGTCAAAGGCAGGATTAGAACCCAGAACTTTCTGGATCTGAATCTGACATTCTATCCACTATATACAGATGAAAATACTGCACAGGTCAAATCCGTAGGATCTAAGAGCTGAAAGACAAGGACTGAAGACACAGGAAACTTGGTGGCTCCACAGACAGAAAGGAGGTGAGAGAGGCCAAAGGGAGGCTCTGGTCCAGGGGAAAGTGTCCCATAGGGCTGAAAATTTGATCCTGGGTCCTTGGAAAGAGGCTTGGGGAAGAGATGCAGATTTGGGCGTCTCTCACATGGAGACAATGACTGAAGCCATGGAAATGAAAGAGAAAAGAGGAGTAACCCCCCCACCCCACTCCCACACACCTTTTTAGAGGTAGGGGACTATGGGTGTGCAAATCCACATATAACATTAGACTTGGTTGGTGCATGAGTTAGTTTTGCTGAACTGTTTCTCTCTCTCTCTCTCTCTCTCTCTCTCTTTCTCTCTGTCTCCCTCCATCCTTCCCTCCCTCTCTGTCTCTTTCTCTGTCTCTCTCATTCCCTCTGCCTGTCTTTGTCTCTCTTTCCCCACCACACACACACACACACACACACACACACACACACACACACACACACACACACACACACACCACTTTCCTAGGAATCCTTCCCTTCCTCCCACACTCAGCTCTTGATGGCCTCCTTCCAGGCCCTGGAACAAAGAGCACATCCATCCACGTGTGGTTTGGGAGAGAGAGCTCCTTTTTTACCCTAAGAAAGACACTGCTTTCCTGGCATTATCCCTCCTCAGAGGCACCTAGAAGCCAACTCCCTTCACCTCTCACTAAGCCTCACTTTCTATCATTGCAAAATACAGATAACAAACCTCTCAATCCCTACCAGGGAGGGCTGTTGGGAGGAATGCATGAGAATGTATCCTATTTGGCAGCTAGGTGTCATTGGTCAGAGATGTTAGAACCCTATCAGTGAGCCTACTGTGTGCCAGGCATTTATTCTCTGATGACCCCAGACATCAGAACTAGGAGTGATGAGCAGGAATGACAGGGGGACAGTTTCAGCTTGATGTTGGGGGAAAACCACCATTGTAAAAATGTAGGTTTTTTACTACATATACATATATATATAAACACACATATACACAGATAGACAGACATACACACAGATAGACAGACATACACACAGATAGACAGACAGACCGATAGATCGATAGATAGATAGATCTTACACTAGACAATGTTGCCTAATGAATAGAGAGCTGGCCTTGGAGACAGGAAGACCTAACTTCAAATTTTACCTTGGTCGCATCCTGGCTGTGTGACCCTGGAGAAGTCACTTAACCTCTATGTTCTCAGTTTCCACAACTGTAAAATGGAGATGATAATAGCCCTTACCTTCCAGAGCTGGTTGTTGTGAAGATCAAATGAGATGATGCCATACAGTAGATGTTTAATAAATGCTTATTCCTTCCTTATCCCTAGGTGCCAATCACCAGGGGAAATGGAATAAGACATGTTAGCTCATACTTGGAAGGAGCTCCCATCCTGGAGAGGATGCTTGATCTCTCAGGATAGCAAACACTATGGTCCTTCTGAACTCTGAGGTTCCATGATTCCCCACTAACTAACGTGATGCAGTAACAACAATAATATTTTGAAATGTCTATATGGTGTTGGCCAATATAGATGATCACTCCTATCATTAAATCTCAAAATCCTCCCAGACAAATGTCTCTTTTAATAACTCACAGATGATAACGTCACCGCAGAGCAAACATGCCTAATTTTGAAATCAACATGGAAAAAACTGAATAATGAGAAGTCTGGCTCAAATATGCTCGTTTAACGATGAATCACATTTTCAAAAAAAAAAAATCCCCGTCCCTGAAAAACATGTTATAAAATCACAGAATGTCGGAGCTGGAAGAGGCTCTAGAGATTAAGGTCCTTGCTTTTCTGAGGAAGAAATTGGGGCCCAGAATCTTGGGGACAACCAAGATCACACAGCAAGTTATTGGTAAGAATCAGGACAGTGGGGGAGAAAATTCAAAACTCAAAATCTTATGGAACTGAATGTTAAAAACTAATAATAAATAAATTGTTAAAAAAATGAGTGTTGCAAGAAAAAAAGTCATAACAGAACATAGGTCCCTTGTAGACTCACTTTCCAGCGTTCTTTCTACTATACTGTATAAATAGGAAATAATGAAGCATGTGAAATGCAAACATGGAAAACTATAGAGAAATTCCTGTTCCCATCTCACATCTGGAGAAACTGAGGCTAGATGGCATAGTGGATAGAGCACCAGGGCACGGAATCAGGAAGGCTTGAGTTCAAATCCTGGCTCAGACACTTACTGTGTGACCCTGGGCAAATCACAACCTCTGCCTGCCTCAGTTTCCTCATCTGAAATGGGGATAATAATAGCACCTACCTCCCAGAGTTGTTGTGAGGATCAAAAGAGATAATATTTATAAAGTACTTAGTGTTAGCATAGAGGTACTATATAGTAATAAGTAATACATAGTGTTTACTATATAAATGATATATGTAAATAAATAATAATAGCTAACATTTATACAGCATGGCTAATACTATCACTACAGAAAATATCACAAATTCATAAAATTCCCAATTAAAGGGGACACACATGAGGCTGCTTCCAGTTCTGCTCTCTGTGGTCAAACTGGTCAGTTTTTCAGTCACGTCCGACTCTTTGTGATCCCATCCCTCTTTCATGAGACAGCCCCTGTCCATAGGAGCACAGAGTCAGAGCTGGAAGAGACCTCAGAAGTCATCAGATCTAATCCCTGAGGCACAGGTGGTTAAGTGACTTGCCTAGGGTCACGCAGCTGGGGAGTATATGAGGTCGGGTCTTCCTGACTCCTGACTCCAAATCCAGTGCCCTATCTGCTCTACCATACTGTTCCTGTCCCCCAAGTCTCCTCTTATTTAGGATAAACAACTCCTGTTTCTTAACTGTCCCTCATATGTCATGACCTCAAAGTCCTTTGTCATTCTGCTTGACTTCCCCTGACTCTTCTCCAACTTGTCAATATCTGGTACCCAGAACTGACCATGAGACTCCACAAGAGGTCTGACCAGGATATAGAATACAAGGAGAGGGTCCCTTCCTAGCCTGGGACACACCCCTCCTTGATGCAGCCCAGACCTGCACAAGTCTGCTTTGGCTACCGCATCAGCCTACTTGCCCATGAAGACCCTCACAGCTAGACCCAAGACACTAAAACTCAGCTGTCTCCAATCTGACTCAAGGCAAGTCAACCAACTCATTCAGCACTTGAAGTTATTGGGCTTTTTAAAAAATGTAAAGGTAGAATTTTACATTTATGACTATTAAATTTTCTCCCCCACTGTCCTGATTTATGACTATTAAATTTCAGTTTATTAGATCTCACCTATGGATATGGCCTTAGACTCTGACACCATCCTCTAACATGTGAGCCATCGTTCCCAGCTCTACATCATCTGTCAACATCTATACCTTCTTCCAAGCCATTGATAAAAATGTGAAATAATTCAAAAGCATGGGTGGGTAAGTTCCCTGGACCCTCCACTAGAGATCTCCCCCAAGTCAGCAACTGACTTTTTATTCTCTCAGTCTGGTCCTGTAACCAGCTCTGAAGTCCCCTAACCAGACAATAGTCTGCCATCACTGTCCATCTGGTCCCTGGCAAATGCATCCCAGGAATCTGGGTAAAGTCTAGATACCAGCTTCCTCTGATATATAAGCCACTCAGAGCCCTGTCCAAAAGGAAACAAGATGAGTCTAGCGTGACCCCTTCCCGATATATGCATCTTGAAGCCACACTGGTTATTTGTGATCACTGTTTCCTTTTCTAGATTATTTCTAACCACCCATTTAATAATATGTCATTGTATTTTGTTGGGAATTGAAGTCAGTTAGTTGCTCTGATCGAGACAATAATCCAAGATAGTTCCAAAAGACCCATGATTTTTTTTAAATGACATCTACCTCCAGAGAGAGAGAATTGATGAGTTTGAAGATTAAAACAGACCTTTTTTTTTGCACTTTATTTTCCTTGGTGTGTGTGTGTGTGTGTGTGTGTGTGTGTGTGTGTGTGTGTGAGATTAATATTATTAAAATGAGGAAATTGGACTAGCTGGTCTCTGAAATCCCCTCACACTGATCCCAGAGACCTGGATTCTACTGCTGTCTCCATTACCCTGCTTTGTGAACCTGAGCAAGTTACAGAACTGTTTCCTCCTCTCTAAAATGGGCGTGATAATCTCTTCCCCATCTAAGTGTGGAGAGAATGATGGAAGGTAACATGAGGTAATGAATGTGAAATTTCTCTGAAAACTGGTACATGATAAATCCTAGTAGGAACAGATAGGGACTAGATCCATGATTTCAATCCAGGTGAGAAGCCTCCCTCTACCAATGCAGGTCAGCACCTTATAGTCTTAGTGACTTGCTCAGGGTCACACAGCTAAGTTATGTCAAAGACGGGACTGGAACCCAGTGTTTCCTGGCTCCAAGGCCAGCTCTCTATTCACAATATAATGATATTTCTCTGAAAACTAGAGAGTAACAAACCCACTCAAGGGAGTGTTGTTATTTATTATGGTATAATATAATATAACATTATATATTATATTCTAAGAAACAAATGTTTGGTACCCAAAAGGCCTAGAGAAAATTTCCAGGGCTTGTCTCTTTTTTCAGACATTTCTCCTCTGGTTATAGAGAAGACAAAGGCAGGAGGGTGAGCGAGTATACAGAAGAAGACCATTTTTCTTCCCCACCCTTTGCTCCCTGCACTCTGAAATAATGTTTGGGAGACCCATGGCCATGGCCTTGAGCACAGGACTCTAATTGGCCAGTTTTCCTTATTAAATCTGAGCTGGGAAGGAAATGTGGGCAGTCCTGAGGGCCGCCCAGTGAGACAGAACCAAGGGAGTATTCATGAGGAAGGCCTCTTTGGCGGGACCCAGCGGCGGCCTGGCCTCCTATCACCAAGGGAGCCGCCAGGCAACTCGGGTGAGCCACGCCAACCTAACTTAGAAAGCAGAGGAGGAAAGAAGAAGAAAAGTGAGAATGAGCTGAAAGCAGTTTCCCTCTCCCCACTCAGCCGAGGCACCCACTCAGCATCGGTGCATCGGCCAGGAGGGTGAGGGGGACAGTTGGGGAGGCGGTGGAGAGCTGCTGCTACCAGCTACCCATACCTGTCCTCATTTCCCACCCCAATCCCTACCAAACCTCCCATGGTTCAAACCTTCCCCCTAAATCATCTCCTATTTATTTTAATGTTATATATGAGGTCATAGCTCAAGAGCTGGAAGGGACCTCAGAAGCCATCTGATCCACCTCCCTCATTTTACAGGAAAGGAAACTGAGGCTCAGGGACCTGTCCAAGATCACACAGGTAGTAAATATATCCAGACCACTGGAAAAAGTTCCTTCTACCTCTGACATTCCATGATCCCACAGATCTTAGGGTCAGCTGGTAGCACAGTGGATGCTAGGTCTGGAGACAGGAAGTCCTGAGTTCAAATCCAGCCTCTGACACTTAGTAGCTATGTGACCCTGGGCAAGTCATTTAACTTCTATCTGCCTCGATTTCCTCAACTGTTAAATGGGGAACATTACAGCACCTACCTCACAGGGTAGGTTGTTTTGAGGATCAAATAAGATAGTATTTGTAAAAAGTCTTTGGCACATTGCCTGGCACCTAGTAGATGATATATGAATTTTTATAGGGGAGCCTTTCAAAAGCAGGAACAGTTAAGACATGAGCCTTCCCCAGAGGGAAGGATAGGTGAAATGACTTCTTAACACCCTCTCATCCTCCCCCCAGTTCAGTGACAACAGGGCACCATTTTGTTCCCATAGGCGTAAAGGATATAAGCCTGTCTCATCTTCGGGATCCTGGGAGAGAAGAGAGAGATGGTAATTAAAGGGTGTTATTTCCCAAGCAGGCATCCGGAGCCCAAAGAAACAGGCTTTCTTTGTACCCGCTTTCCATTGTCGATCCGACTGGGGAAAACACACCCCAGAGGCTGCATTTCAAGGTTTCTATTACAGCTGGCCCCTGACAGCCTGAAGTTACAGCAAAAGAAAAAAAAGCAACAGTCCAAGAATTTCCACTCATTTGGGTGCTCTCTCTGGGGGGGTACCCAGGTCTAGGAGAGGGCACACATGGGTCACTGGGAAGCCCACTGACCAGGATTGACACAATTCATGGACAGGGAAGGGCTTGGTGTTGTAGGGATGGGAGCCAGGACTTCCAGCCCAATACCCCCCTCCTTGCTAACCCCACCCCAGGCCTCCTGCACTCCCACTCCCCAGCTGTGTGGTCTCAGGTAGGTGAGTTATTTAACCTGACTGTGGCTCATCTTCCCCTCCCATAAACTAGGAAGGCCTCTCACTGACCAGCAATTAGACAGCATTTTGAGGTCCATTAAGGAAAGAAGCCACAAAGATTCTGTCTCAGTTCTTACAACCCTCTGGTATACAATGTCTGCCCGTACTCCAAGGTCAGCCCAGAAAAAGGTAGGGCAAGTTTCTACAACCCTCACCCCCCCATTCCCTTGTTTTCCTTTTTTTTTTTTTTAAAAGACAAATCCTCTTTCCCTCCAGTGGAAAAAAAACATTGGACTTGGGAGTCACAAGGCCTGGAGCCAAGCAGTCCTATCTATCATTACTCTGTGTGATATTGGGAAGGTCACTTATTCTCCAGGAGCCTCAGTTTCCTTTACTGTAAAATGGGCCTTCAAGTACTTGCATTGCTGACTTCACAGGGCTGAAGAAAGCAAAGGGTATTAGAGAGAGAGAGAGGCTGGTGTTGTCACCAGTGAGCCTGCCTCTCCTGCTTCTGCTACAGCTTGACAGGGTGACCCTAGGCCAGTCACTAAACCACTACAAATTTAGTTTTCTCCTGTATAAAATGGTAACAACGACAATAATAATATTTGTAGTACATATCTCACAGGGTTGTTATGAGACTTGTGACTGCTTGGCATATAAAGCCAGAAATTTTTAAAAAACTTATGATTTTAAAGTGCTGTTTTCATTACCTGCCTTATTCCCGGACTTGAGTCCAAGAACATCCAAAAATAGGCCACTTTGTCCAAGCCAGATGTGATCCAGAAGGCCCTAGACAACATTAGAAAACCCTTCGCTACAAGACCTCCTTATTCCTGTTGGTCAGCCATTTTTCAGTCGTGTCCGACTCTGTGACCCCATTTGGGGTTTTCTTGGCAGAGATGCTGGAATGCTTTGCCATTTCCTTCTCCACCTCATTTGTCTGACTCTGTGACCCCATCTGGGGTTTTCTTGGTAGAGATAATGGAGTAGTTTGTCATTTCCTTCTCCAGCCCATTTTACAGATGAGGAAACTGAGGCAGAGAAGGTTATGTGACTTGCCCAGGGTCACACAGCTAGGAAGTGTCTAAGGTCTGCTTTGAACTTAGGAAGATGAGTTTTCTGACTCCAGGTCCAGCGCTCTATGTGCTCTGGGGTCACCTAGCTGCCCTAAGAAGACCTCCACTAATGGGGAATTCATTACCTATCATTCTGGGAGGCAGTATGTGTGTACAGGGGTATGAGTACTAACTTTGTAGCCCAAAGCCCTTGATCCAAATCCCAAATTAGATGCTTATTATCTATGTGGCCTTAGGCAAACTACATCATCCCTCTGGGCCTCAGTTTCCCTCTTGGTAAAATCAAGTCTCTGGGGTCCCTTTCAGCTCTAAGTCTGTGACTCTGTGTCTAGGGGAGGTCATATTCCACCTGTGAATAGATGGCTCTTATTATAAGAAAATTGTACTCAACAGAAATTGGCCTCTTTGAAATTCCCACCCAGCACTCCCTCTAGAGTCAAGAAAAAGACACCTACTGCCCCTGCACCACACCCAAAACCAAGTATTTGACCCCATCCTCAGGCTTGTCATCTCCAATGCTAAACATGCCCAGCTCCTCCCAGCAATGTTGCTGGAGCCTGACCCTGAGGCCCTTCTCTATCCAAGCTGTGATTCAGAGATGGAGCCAATGGGAAGGCCCTGTATCCCATGAGGAAGTCACCCTAAGGAGGACCTTGGGGAGAAGGCCAGGGTTCAAGCAAACCTTAGTCATGAAAGTCACTCCCCAATGTAAGAATCTGTAGTGAGTCCCCACTGTCAACCCTATCAAGGCTTCTCAAAGTCTTAATTAAACAAGAAACATTCTGGAAACATCTACTGCATACAGGGCCCCATGCTAGATGCTGGGGAAAGATGCTGACTTTAGACACAGTGTAGATCCTGCCTTTGGGGACCCTGCAGTCTGATAGAGTGACCAGACACCAGGACAGAGAGCCCAAGGCCCAGGATCATAAGATTGGGATAAGACACAGAGCTGTGGGAGGTCTAAACCTGACACTCCATCTCCCCTTTCCACCGCTCTCCAGGTGCCAAGCCCCATGCCTGGAATGTGCTCCCTTATATCGGCCTCTCCTTCAAGGTCAGGTGTCACCTTCTATGGGAAACTGCCATTGTGCTTGTGTGATAGGGTCTAAGCCCATGCAAGAAATGCCTGGTGAGAAAAGGCCCTTTCCTCACACAGATCAGCACAGTCTCTGCCATTTTTAGTCTTAGAGAGATGTCTGAAATATTGAAATATTGAGACATATTGAAAAATATAGTGACTTGCCCAAGGTCACACAGCCAGGATGTGACAGGGGCTGGACTTGAACATTCTATTTCTCTTACTTTGTCTATACATACTTTTAATATAATTCAATTCAATAAGCATGCATTAATCACCTACTGTATTCCAGGCACTAGATTAGGTAGACAGGATACAAAGACAAAAAACTTTTTGACCTTAAGGAGCTATCTCCCTGTGCCTAGCACAATGCCTAGAACACAGTAGGTGTTTCATAAATGTTTGCGGAAACATAAAGTATTGAAGTATATGAATTGTGAATTGAAGTAAGCGACTTGCTCATTCTCACGTAGCTATAAGGAAAGGTCTGAGGCAGGATTCAAACCCAGGTCTTTCCTATCTCCAAGGTCTCAGGGTTCTATGCACTCCACCAAGCTCCCCAACTAGGCTGTAAGCTCTGAGAGAGGAAGGACTCTAGTGTTTTATTTTATCTTTGGGTCTCCCCTGGCACCTAGCACTGTGCTCTGAATACAGCAAGTGCTTAATAAATGCTTATTTATCAAGGTCATCGATTCAATTAAGCAAATATTAAGTGCCTTCTAAGTACTGGGCACTGTGCTAAGATCAACAGACAAAAACCAGCCTCTGCCCTCAAGAAAAGGCAAAGCACCAGGCCTGGACACTTACTAGCTGTGTGACCCTGGGCAAGTCACTTAACCTTGCCTGCCTCAGTTTCCTCATCTACAAAATCAGCTGGAGAAGGAAAAGGCAAACCACTCCAGGATCTTTGCTGAGAAAACCCCAAATGGAATCACAAAGGACTGGACAAGCCTAAACAAGTGAATTGCCCTCAAGAATCTTACATTCTACTCATTGCCGGTGAAGTTGATAGGACAAAGGCAAACCGGTCTCTTTGTCCTGTGCAAGTTCTCCCACACCAAGAACTGGGCCCTGAATCAACGCAGTTTCACCATAATTAGTCACTGTCTGTGGCTCGTCATCATCCCACAAACCACCAGACAGGATGGGTCATTCTAACCTACCAAACAGGAACCTGAATATGGCCCAGAGCTCAAGGAATTTTTATCAAAACTATCATTATCATTGTTCACACCAAAAATGAGTTCAAATCCTCTTTCTCATTTATTTCTCAAACTATACTGAGCAAATCACACAGTGGTTAGAGTGCTGCACCTGGAGTCAGGAAGACTCGAGTTCAAGTCTCGCTTCAGACACTGACTATCTGGATGACCCTGGACAAGTCACTTAACCCTGTTTGTCTCAGTTTCTTCAACTGTAAAATGGGGAAAATAATAGCACCTATTTCCCAGGGTTGTTGTGAGGATTAAATGGGATAATATTCAAAAAAAGTGCTTTGTGCAGTGTCACCTGGCACTTAGTAGGTACTTAATAAATGCTTATTCCTTTTCCCCTCCTTTCCCCCTGCCCTAGAAAGGCTGGAGTGAGCTCATATGTACATGCTTTACGTAGCATTGCTTATGGATCCCCATAACAATTCTACAGGGGTTAGAAAGGTTAGGTGACCAGCCAGCTAGGTAAGGGTCCGAGGTGGAATCAGAGGAGAAGGTAAGGGCTAAGAAGAAGGAAAAGGGAACAAGAGAAATGGTCAGCAAGGGGAAGCATGAGGCCAAGACACACCAGATATACAGGGTGGCCTTGGTCTCCGAGGGAGGGCCCTGGAGTAAACCTTGGCTCTGCTCACATCCAAGTCTACCACTGCCTTGAAGCTTGGAGCCATGGCCAGTTAACTGCTTCCTGGGCCAGCCTGGCTCCATACTGGGCCATTGGAGAGCACTGTTTGTCAGAGCTGGACACCCCCAAGATTCCTGTAGGGAGCACAGGGCAGCCTTTGCATCAGACACCCAGGACTGTCTTTCTATCACTTCCTTTTGCTAACTTGACTACCCAGTACCATCTCCCCCTGCCAGCAGGGATCAGGGATTGAGGACAGGAAGTGTCCTAAGCCTCTCTCTCCCTCTGTCTGGTCATTTCCTCACAAGTCACATTCTTACAGAGCTAGTTGGCCTGAATCTCCTTCCCAACTCTGAGTGGTTCCCCAGGAAACCAGGGAGACACGCAGGCTTGCGTGCTTGTGTGTGGGAGAAAGTCACCGGCAGCTGGGGAAGCTGGGAGCCATCTTCCAGGCTGGGTCTGCTGGTCAAGCCCGATTACTCTCAGCTGCTTTCCTAATGAGGTCAATCCTGGGGCCAGAGAGAGTGGGACGGGAAGTCAATGGAAGAGGGAATCCGGGGGAAGGAAACTCCAGAGACCTGAGGCTGAGGAAGACATCTGCCCTGGTGGGGTGCTGCCTAGTCCAAACCAGGCAGCGCTAAAAAGTAAGCATATCACCATGTCCCCCACCATGTAGTGTCCATAGAAGAAGAAAACAGTCCCCAGACTCTGGAAGGCTCCAGTCTAGCTTAGGAGACACAAGTCATCGAGGTAGATGACATGTATGTATCTGATTGGTTGGCTGCTTTCCTTCCTGCTAGGGGAGGACCAAAATGACATCGCTATTCTGGGGTCAAAGCACAGTGTGTCCAACTGTGGTTAATCAAACCAGTATGACCTTGGAATGCTCTACCACAGGTTGGCCACAAGAAGTCCACATGTGGAGTGGAGATGCCTCTAAATTTGCACATTTCAAATTTCTTTTGAGCTACTGGAATTCTGTTCTGCTCTGATGGGGACACACCATGCATCTAAAAGGGAAAGGTCCCACTCTGACATGTGCTGCAAAAAATCAAGCCCCAGACTGAGACCTGGCTCTGCTAACTCACTGTGTGACCCTAGGCAAGTCAC
This sequence comes from Notamacropus eugenii, assembly GCF_028372415.1. Classification (NCBI taxonomy): domain Eukaryota; kingdom Metazoa; phylum Chordata; class Mammalia; order Diprotodontia; family Macropodidae; genus Notamacropus; species Notamacropus eugenii. The sequence continues at coordinate 49,088,728 of NC_092873.1, forward strand.
TGTTCTCCTCTGAGGCTCTGTTCCTTCCTTTATCCTCTGCCTCATTTCTTACCTAGCCTTGATCACTGAATGGGTGTTGTCTCAGCCAAACTGAAACCTGGGAAAGACCTTAAAAAGGCCAAGGTCCCCCACTGCACCCTGGGCCATTTCCAGTTGTTCTGGTCCAAATTTGGCCACTGGCTCCAAAGGAGAAAATGAGGTGGCCTTGCCTCACTTAAATCCAATTCACTTGCAAGTCATGGCACCACCTCCCTGACGTCATGGTCCTCTTTGAGAATGAAGGACAAACAGCTACAATCTTCATTTATCAAATGAGACAGCAGAATGGCTAAACAAATTATGTCCATGAACACGAAATATTAATGTGGCATAAGAATGAATGATTGACCCAAAGAACTGAGGGAAGAGCATGGAAGATGTAGAAGAGCAGATGTAAAATATTCTCACTGGCTGGTCTGGTGACAGTTAAGAAAACCCCTCTTCCTCCCTCCTCTGCAGAGGTGGGGGTCTATGGGTGCGGAACCTCACATACACTCTCCAGTTTAGCTCTTCTGCACCTCAGTTTTGCCAAACTGCCTTTTTTTCCTCTTTCTCTTTTTTTTCTCGGTTACAAGGGGTAGTTCAATGTATGGGGAGGTGGAAAGGATGTATTTGGAAAGAAAGGTAATGTAAAAACAGAGGGCAGCAATACAGAAATTTTGAACCATGCTGAGAAAGTTTGAAGGCAAAAATAAACAGACCCCAGAACTCCAGCAAGGTCCATCTGTTTGCCACCTGTCTTTATAAAGGAGGGACCTTTCCCAGGCCCCCAGCTGCTAATCCCTTCCCCTTCCAGATTACTTTCCATCTACTCTTGTATATTCCTAGATATTTATTGTTGTCTCTCCTGTTGGAATGTGAGCAACTTGAGGCAGGAACTATGGGGTTGGGGGGCGGGGCGCATTTCCTTGAATCCTCAGCTCTTAGCACAGGGCCCAGAACACAGTAAACACTTAATAAATGCCTGTTGACTGACAGGCTGAGGTCAGAGTCCAGGCCCCAGCTGGGGGCTTGCTAAGAGGAAGTTAACAAATTGAGAAGAGCTCAGAAGTGTCTGGGGCTCACCATGGAAGCTCTCCCATAAGACCATTTTCAGAAACAATTTTTCAGAGGCAAGCCCCTGACCCCTTGTGCTGAGAGCAGAGGCCTGTGAGCTCACCCTCCTCTTCCCTTACCCCTTTGCCTTGGCAGCGGCAGACTGGGTTCTACCCTCTGGGTTCCTCTGACTCTCTTGATGGGGGGACTGGGTTTACAGCAGTTTACAGGTGGCAGAAAAGGTCCAGGAACACAGAGTCCAGGAGGTCCTGGCAGCTGCAGCCTCTGTGGTCTTAATCCCCAAAGGAAGAGGGTTTTCTGTGGCTGCAGCTGGGGGCCCTAAGACTCACCATCAATGGGACACTGTTGGGGCATAAATCAGCAGGGCTTCAGGACATTGGCACCATCCCCCCTGTTTTCTTCTCTTTTCAACACCATTGTTTAAGTGGGGGTGGGGAACAGGCCTAGGAAATTGCAAGTCTGCGAGTGCCACATTATGTTCGTGGACCTGAGATTTCACCCACATAGGGAGTGCCTGGTGAGGAAAATCCCCTAGAGCAAAGCAAATCAGAACTTGCTCCATGATCTAAAATCCTAGAGAGTCTCCCAGAATTCTGAGAAGTGAGGGTCACACAGCTGGGATTTGGCAGGGACAGGACTCAAATCCAGGTCCCCCAGGCTCCAAGGCTAACGTTCTGTCCACCATGCCATGCCATGCCATGCCTCTCCCCACCTTCCACGCCTGCCTCCACTCCCTCCTTCCTCTTGTCCTTTTCCCCACACTGAGCCATCTCTCTAATTTTCACTCTCTCCTGATCGACTCCTGCCCTGCTGTCTACAAACACTCAGGTCTGCCTATCCCCTCCAAAGCCCTCCCTGGGGCAGCTGCTTATGGCTAAACTTGTCTTCACCTCCACCACTCTCCTTGATGTCTTCTGACCTCATCACTCAATTAAAACTCCCTCTCCAAAGTCCCTAATGGTCACTTTGCTGCCGTGATCCAATGGTCTTTTCTCCATCCCCACCTTTCTTGGCTTCTCTGAAGCGTCTCTTTGATGCTGCTGACCAGCCCTTTTCTCCAAGATCCTCTGTCCTCTCTGGGTTTTTGTGACAATGTTTTTCATTCTTGTTAACACCTTTGCTGATTGCTGGGTTCCCCTCTCTTTTCTCTCTCTATACACTTTCTTGAGTGACCTCAGCAGCTGCTATGGGTTCAGTGACCTCTTGGAACTGATTAGTCTGGGGGTTTATTACAGCAGGGATTCCTTTCATGTACACGTTGGACCACGTGGCCATTAAGGGCCTTGTCAACTCCTACATTCTATGATTCTCTGCATAGCCAGCCTCAGTCTCTCTCCTGAGCTTCAGTCCTGCAACATCAAATGAATGAATGGGAAAATGCATTGCTTAAGCACTTACTGTGTACAAAGCACTATGCTCAGTGCTATACAAATAAAAAAGTGAAACAAGGAGATTCCAAGGATCTCTAATGGGGGAATTGTCTCCCCCATAATTCTCATGGAAGAGACCATATAGCTGGAAGGTTTCAGCTGTTGAAATGTGTTGGACACAACACAACCAAATGTATTGGAGGCACAAACTCAACACATCCAAAATTAAACTTTTATCTTTTCTCCTAAACCCACTCCACTTTCCAGATTTCCTCATTTCTGTCCAGGGTACTGAGGGCAGCTGGGTGGCTCTGTGGATAGAGCACCAAAGCTTGAGTCAGGAAGACCTGAGTGTAAATCTGACCTCAGAGACATACTGGCTGTGTGACCCTGGGCAAGTCCCTTCACCCTGTTCACTTTCCTCATCTGTAAAATGAGTTGGAGAAGGAAATGGCAAATCACTCCAATATCTTTGCCAAGAAAATCCCTGTTGGGGTCACAGAAAGTCAGACACCACTGAAATGGCTCGACAGCAAAGCCTAGGGTCCAGGTTCTTTCTCAGAACTCCATAGAGTTTAATGGATTTAGAGCCAGAATGGACTTGGGAGGTCATCTAATTCAAGCCCCTTCTTTAGCAGAGGCCCCTCAGATGGAGGCAGAAAAGTGAAGAGATTTGCCCAAAGACACACAGGAGATAAGCTCAGAACTGGGGTAGAGGAGTAGGGAGGAGGAGTTCCTAAGAAGCAGGAATGACCATCCAGGATGAACTCCAGTTCTACTGGTTTCCTTGTAAAGTGAGCCTTTGGTAAGGGGACTATGGTACCTAGGAACAAAAGTCCCCTTAGAGACCATCTAGTCCAATGCCCCCATTTTACAGAGGAGGAAACTGAGGCCCAGGGAGGGGGAAAAGCTTGTCCAGGGTCACACAGCTAAAAAGCAGTCAAACCAAGAATGAAAGGCCAGTACTGTGACACAGCTCCAACATGCTGCTAAACTGTATTCACTCTTCATCCCGAGGGGTCATGTAAGGGTTAGGGATGGGTTACCTGCCCCACCTCATTCTCAGTGCTGTATCCCTGGAAGAATAAGGGAAGTGATTGATCAGATGGAGAGCTCCGGTCAGCCTGGCAGCAGCCCAGGGAGAGACCGCTAGTCCAGTCTGTCTCCTAAGGGGCTGCTCAGATGAGCCGGGCAAGGCCACTTCAGGGTCAAACAAGTTGGCCAGATGACCAGCAGCCAAATGATCGCGACAGCCTGTCTTCTAGCCTATTTTCATCTCATTTCCATTCTACGGCTGAGCCAGGCCTCATCCTCTGAGGACGTCACAGCAGCAGTTGCATAGCCAACGACCCCTGCTCTCTCACATCCCTCCTACTAAAAAGAACATGGGCTTCCGGATTTCTTAAAAATAGACTTTTATCAATATTCTTTAGATTCTAGATTTTTTTTTAAAAAGGATGATGGCTTTTCTTTACCTCAGTCACTGAAACTGATGAGGTGATTTGGCTGACAGAGAAGAGAGAGACAGAGACAGAGAGACAGAAAGACAGATAGAGACAGAGACACAGAGATACAGAGAGAGACAGAAAGGGAACCAGAGAGAGAGACAGAGAGAAAGACAGAAGAGACAGAGACACAGAGATACAGAGAGAGAGACACAGAGAGAGACAGAGAAGGAAACAGAGAGAGAGAGAGAGGCAGAGAGACAGAGAGAGACATAGAGAGAGACAGAGGGAGACAGAGAGAGACAGAGAGAGGCAGAGAGGGAGATAGAGACAGATAGGGAGAGACAGAAAGAGACAGAGAGGGAGAGATAGACAGAGACAGACAGACAGAGAGGGAGACAGAGAGAGAGAAATGGTCTTGGAAGGAGGACAACCTGGGCTCATCATTCCACCTCTGGCACCCACCACTAGCGTCTCTCTGGCTAAGTCACTTACCTCTTGGCACAAGTCACTGTCTCTCACAAGGGTCTACACTGCCCTGTCTCCAAGGCTTGGCTTGGGCTGTTTCTGATGACTGGAATTGACATTCCTCCCTCTCAACCCTGGAGGTTTTATATAACAAAGCCACTAGGTGATCTGGTAGACAGAGTGCCAGGTCTGCAATCAGAAAGACCTGAGTTCAAATCTGACTTCAGACACTTCCTAGCTGTGTGACCTTGGGCAAGTCACTTCACCCTATCTGACTCAGTTTCCTTATCTGTCAAATGAGCCAGAGAAGGAAATGGCAAAGCACTTCAGGATCTTTGCTAAGAAAACCCCAAATGGAATCACAAAGAGTTAGACATAACTGAAAAATGACTGAAGAAGAAAAAGAGTACATATACATATTTTTAAAGATATTACATATACATATAACATACCTAATATATACGTCATATGCATATTATGTATACAAATAAATTATAAGTATGCTATATGTACATATTGCACATGTTATATACATGTAGTATATGCACGCACACACATGTGTATATTGCATAAATATACAATACCATGTGTTGCATACGTGTATATCTACATATGTGTATATTACATGTGCATGTTATACATACACATATGAATAGATATATTATGTAATACATTTATACTATATGTACACATTTATGTAAGTTTGTGTATAGATATATACATACATATACATATATATCTTTGTCCTCATAATAACCTTGTGCTATTATAAAAAGAGGTACTATTATTATTAACCCCTATTTACAGAAAAGGAAACTGAGGCTTCAAACCAGTAAGTGACTTGCTCAGGGTCACAGAGCCAGTTAAGTATCTAAGGTATAATTCAAACTCAGGATTTTTCTTGCTCAGACCCAGCCCTTTAGCCAATACAACACTAAGTGGTCCACATGTGTCTGACTTATTTCCCTCCTACAGGCCCAAGAACTCCATGGGAGCCAACACGGTGTCTCAGTTGATCCTCCTGCTTCCACCCAGGACAATACTCTCTGAGTAACAGGTCCCCAATCGCTGTCTGTTGGTGTTGGCATTAAGGATGACTAATGAATTGAAGACAGACTTGAGCTCGGAAAAAGCAAAAAACTCCGTAAGAATTAGACCTGTTAGCACTTTTATTGGTGGTACCAAAGGATGGAAAGTAAAGCAGATGCCCTTATTGGGCAACCCCAACGTAATGGAGTATGACTGAGCTGTAAGAAATGATGAGGACAAAGAGCCCAGAGCATCACGGGAATATGGATGCAGAGTTGGGTGAGCAGAACCAGGGACACAAAGTTCCTACAATAATGCAATTGGAAAGACCTAAATAAAGCCAATCAAACACCAGATAATTCCAAGGACAAAGCTCAGCCCTGAAGAAGAAATGAGAAAATGTTCCTCCCTCCCTTATTTGCAGAGGTGGGGAGTTATTGGTGTGAAATACTGTATATAACGTCATATCTGGTTGATATTTTGGGCAGTTTATTAAATTGCTTTCCCCCTGTTTTTCTCTCTCTCTTTTTAATAAATTCTTTATTGTATAGGATGGCCCTCTAGGTCAGTGAGAAGGGAGGGATATCTTCCAAAGTTAAGGTATACTTTAAAAAATCTATATAATTTGATTAATAATTACATTTAGGTATTTAGTTTACTGGGGCAGCTAGGTGACACAGAGAATAGAATTCCAGGTCTGGAGTCAGGAAGATTCTTTCTGAGTTCAAATCCAGCCTCCAACACTTACTAGCTGTGTGACTCTGGGCAAGTCACTTAACCCTGCTTACCTCAGTTTCCCCATCTGTAAAATAAGCTGCAGAAGGAAACGGCAAACTACTCCAGTATCTTTGCCAAGAAAACCCCATATGAGGACACAGAGAGTTGGACCTGACTGAAATGACTAAATAACATTCATTTGTTTAAAGGATTATAGCTGTCCGATGATGCCTGCTTGTTGAGATAGTGAGCTCCTTGTCACTGAAAGTGTCCAAGAAAGCCTAAATGACTACGTGTTTGGTTTGCTGGTGATAGCACCAGCTTGTACCAGGTGGGTGCTCAGAATACAAAATCTGTAAGGTCCCTTTCAGTTCTAAGATTCTATGAATTTACCAAAATATTAATTCATAGAGGAGTGAAAAGAGAGAAAAACATAAATTTTAGTTGCTAAAAAAAAAACAAAACCCAGAAATTTCAGTTTAAAAATTGGTCTACAAACCAGTGCTCACAGATATCAGGGAGAGAGGAAAACCTAGGATCCTAGACCCAGTGCTGGAAGGAACCTCAGACACCATCTGGTTCAATCTCTTCATCTTACAAATGGGGAAACTGAGGCCCAGGGAGATTTAATGATAGAACCATAGATATAGAGCTGAAAGGGATCTCAGAAGTCACCTCCTAATCTCACAAATGAAGAAACTTGAGGCCCAGGGACATGGAGTGACTTTCCTACAGTCACTTATGTATAGTAAGTGGCAAAGGTAGGATTTGAATTCTGGGTCCTGCCTCTTATCAGGACCTTGGCTGGTGGAAGTGGGGAGGCTCATATTTAAAAAGCTAGAGACAGACACCATGGACTTTGAGTCAACAGGTCTGGCAGCCCCAAAGAATGGGTATCTCAGTCTAGGGGAAGTTGGAATGGTTATGCCAAGGCAAGCCAGTATGCCCGGACAACACTCTCCCCAGCCCCCACCCCATGAGTCACTGCAAAATAGGGTACAAAGAGGCTGTTCAGAAAGAATGTGGGCAAGGCCAGTGAACCACTAGCGAAAGGCAGGGGGCCCTTGGCTGGAGAGAGCAGGTTTCAAATGTCTCCTTCATTAAAAGTCTCCTCACACCACATGGGGTGTCTACACAGCCCCAGAGTGGCCCCCGACCCTGGGCTTCTAAAGCCAGCCTTGAATGGGGAGGGTTTGGATGACTCATTTCCATGGATAAGGCTGATCTCAGTCCTGTCCCCTTCAAATGACCCAAGCTGAGTCTCTGCTGCCTCAGTTTCTCCTGTAGCACCTTGAAGACATAACCCCACCCCAACACTCCATGGTTCCCCCAATGAAGCATTGTAAAGGGGCAATAACCCAAAACAGGAGATGAGCAGACGATTATGTTTCCCTTTCATGGGCCTTTGATGCCTGCCTCAGAGCCTGCTTCCTCCAGGAAGTCTTCTTGAATCACTGTAGTCAGAAAATCTCTCTCCTTACTTTAAGAACTAAAGTGGTTGTTCAATTTTTTTTCAGTCACATCCAACTCTCTGTGACCCCATCTGGGTTTTCTAGGTAGAGATACTAGAGTGGTTTATCATTTCCTTCTCCAATTCATTTGATAGATGAGGAAACTGAGGCAAACAGGGAGATGTGACTTGCCCAGGGTCACACAGCTAGTAAGTGTCTGAGGCCAGATTTAAACTCAGGTCTTCCTGACTCTAGGCCCAGCACTGTGTCACTCAGCTGCCCCATTTTACACATAATAGGGATCCCATAAATGTCTACTGAATGGATTCAGTAGAGATGGTTCCCAAGGCACCCTCTACCCTCCTTTCTAACATAGGGGGACTGTCTTCCCTGTCTAGCCTGAGTATGATAGACAGTCTGTGGCCAGGAGGCCAAGGGAGCAGAGCTAGCCAGACCCCATGGGGCTGGAGCCCCTGACCTCCATCTGATCTGTGCAGCATTGCCCTGACCCACAGACCTAATCTGTTCCTGGTTCTGGCTGCTGGCTGGCAAAAGCAAGAGGGAGGAGCCCTGGTGTCCCCCTCAGCTCTGCAGTGGGACAAACAAACGTTTTTTGTGTTTGTTTTTAAACACTGGAATTCTGTCTTCCCTTTTTAAAAAAGGCCAGGGGGAAAATAACGGAAATCAAGGAAGAGAGAGAGAAAGAGAGAGTCCTGGGTCTATTCTAGGCTACAGCTGAAAGTGAAGGATGTGATTTCCAGGGACAGAAGGCCTGGCACTCAGGGGGCTGTTCAGAGTTAAAGAGGAAGTTGGTAAGTTGTTTGGGCCCCAAATGTAAGCCTTGTTAATAAAAACAACCTGGGATGAGCATTAAAACAAAACAAAATAAAAAATGACTTTCTGCCTAGAAAGGAAACATTTCATGAACATTTTTAAGCATATCCTCTGAAAACCTGAGTTTCATGACAACCCCTGACCCGGTGGTTATAGAGGGGTAGGGGAAGGATGGAGAGGGGCCCCAGTGGAGAGGAAGCTTATGGAGGGGGCAGAGGGCCTTCTTGGGGCAGCTTGGAAACCCATTTTCCCACCATCACTTTTTTCCCTCATCTGACCCATGGGGAATGTCAGGGAAAGGAAGATTTTCAAAGATCTTTTGGAGTGGAGGGCCTGAAAAGAGCCCAGCCTCTCAAATCAGAGGGTTCCAATTCAAATTCCAGCTCAGATGCTTACTCCTGAGACCTACAAATCAATTCTGCTCCCTGGGCTTCTTTCTCCTTTTCTGTAGAAGGGCTGCAGGAGGGTTGGACTAGATGGCCTCTGAGATCACTTCTAGCTCAAGATCCAGGATCCAGTCATTCCTAGCTGTGTGACCCTGGGTAAGTCATTAGTCAAATGAAGGCCCCAGAGGGCCCTTGCAATTCTACAGTTCTGACCCTCTGAGGCTGGAGCACCAATAAGAGGCTAATATAGTATTCCTGAGCTGCAGGGAGTGGCCAAAAATTAGGAGGGAGTGACCCAGGGCCTATCTAGCCACAGGTTAAATACTGTATTTGTTAGAATGGAAATAACATTTGTACAATGTTGCCTGAAGACAATGAGCTCCCAAAGGAACTCTATGAAGTGTTAGCTATTTCCTTGTTAAAGTTCTGTGTTTTGGGCTTGGCGGCTTTTTAGCCTACTTGGCTGCCTCAAATTCACCAACCTTACCAACCAGCCACCAAGCACCGATCAAGCATCTCCTATGCCAGGCACCAGGCAAGGTGCTGGGGGTCAAAGGCATGTAACTGAACATTCACCTGCCCAACTTCATCCCCTGATCCCTGGTTATAGGTCTTAGTTCTCTCTGTCTCTGTCTCTGTCTCTCTCCCCATAGATAGACAGATAGATATAGATATATATATACACATACATACAATTTTATATATATAATATATATTCTCTTTCTATATATAGAATTTTTAGCAAGGTAGAGCAGCAGATAGAAAGCCACGCCTGGAGTCAGGAAGACTCATCTTCATCAGTTCTGATCTGGCCTGAGACATTTTCTAGCTGTGTGACCCTGGACTAGTCACTTCACCCTGTTGACCTCAGTTTCCTCATCTGTTGAATGAGTTGAAGAAGGAAATGGCCAAACCCCTCCAGTACCTCTGCTGAGAAAACCCCAGATGGGGTCACAGAGAGTCAGACACAACACAAAAATACTTGAACATATTCTGGATAAATAGCTCTCCTTGTCATCTCCTGCTGATACCTTCGCTTCTTACCACCTCCAGGTCTTTGCTCATGCCAGAATCCTCTGTAGAATGCCCACCCTGCCCTCTCTGTTAAAGTCTGGTCTTTTCCTTTCTTTGACACCTGACTCATGATCTACCTCCCAAAATCCCACCCTGAGTGGTCTCTTCTTTGTTCTCTCCCTACCCTAACTCTCATGCCTGGTATCAAAAAAACCATCGATTTCCAGGGAAAGTTGAGGGTTGAAGGGGACAGGTCTACTTATCCTGTTACTTCACCTATTAGAAAAGTGGATAACCTGATGAATAGGAGACCAGATTTGAGTCACAAAGTCTTGAGTTCAAATTCTGGCTCAGATATACACTAGCTGTGTGACCCTGGGCAAATCATTTAACCTCTGACTGCCTCAGTGTCCTCATCTGTAAAATAAGGCTAATAATAGCCTCTACCTCCTAGGATTGTTGTAGAGACTGGGTGAGAAAGAACATGTACGGTGCCTTGTAAACCATAAAGCATTATTTAAACAGTAGTTTTTATCATTTTTATCTAGAGCGTGGCCAAGAACCTGATGGAGCCAAGAAGAGGGCCCTGCAAGGAGAAACGTTGTGAGGTTCAATCCCTTTCCTCAGCAGAGAGGCCTGTGATGAGAACCAGATCTATTCTCATGGGTTTGTCATCTCACTGATGTGGGAGCTCATTCCAAAGATGCAAACTACTGCTCACCCACAATTTCTCACACTCCTGAATGCACATCCTCTCATCACTCTTTCGTGGGAGTCTACCCAATGTGCTGGGCTCTCCTCTCTTGACATGGCACAGGGAACCAATGGAAAATGGAGGCCACATATCTGTTTGCCTGGCATTCCTCACTTCCAGTGCCTGACAGATCCACCTCAGGACGTCAGGGCAGGTGGTGTGCAAAGAACACAATCTTTGAAGTCGGACAACCTGAGTTCAAATCTCACCTTTAATATCACCTATGTAACTTTGACCATTGGTCAAGTCCCTTAACTGCCCTTCTGTAAAATGAGGGAGTTGAATGATCTCTGGGGACCTCTCCAGTTCTAGATCAATGGTCCTAGGATCCTGTGTCATGTGACCTTTCTGGGCCTCAGGTTCCCTGTTTGTAAAGTGAGGAGGCTGGATTAGACAGCTTTCCAACTTGTAATCTATGATTTTAGGAATGAATTTACTCTTCTCCTCAACATAGTTTTAGCAAGCCTAGTTTTCTGCTTTTTCTCTACTCTCAGGGAATGTAAAATCTAGTTCAGGAGTGGGGAACCTGTGGCCTTGAGGCCACATGTGACTCTCTAAGTTCTCAAGGGCAGACCTTTGACCGAATCCAAACTTCTCAAAAGGCCATATTTGAGGACCTTAGAGGGCCATATGTGTCCTTGGGGCCACAGGTTCCCCACTCCTAATCTAGTTACAATCAGGCTGATTTTTAAAAAAATTTTTACTTTTTAAATCAATGATCCCTTTAGGGGGATCAGTTCTGAATCCAGAGCTGGTGTCACCAAAATACCACATGTGGCATAATTATAAAAGGATTATAAGACAGAATTTGACAAATATCCAACAAATAGCCCAACAAAAATAGTTTATCATAGATCATAGGTGTTAAAGTTAGGAAGGAGACACGGAGATTAACTAGTACAGCCCCTGCATTTTGCAGATGAGGAAACTGAGGCCCAAAAGAAAACATTTTATTCAAGGTCACATGGGTAGTAAGCAGCAGAGTCAAGATTTGAGCTAAGGACCCTTTTCTCTAAATCTTCCTTTTTTTCTCTATATGGACAGGAAGTTCCATAGGAATTCAGAGAAGGGACGAATGTCATTGGCCTAGGGTAGTCAGGGATGACAGCATGGAGGAGGTGAGATTTAGCTTGGCTCTGAAGAATGGGTAGGTCAGAGAGAGGAAGAGAGACAGAGGAGAGAGAGAGAGAGAGAGAAGGAAGTGAGAAACAGAGAAAGGAGAGACAGAGAGAGAGAGAGAGAGAGAGAGAAAGAAAGAAAGACAGAGAGAGAGAGAGAAAGAGAGAGAGAGCATGTGCACAGGTGGAAGGCACTCCAAGTGAACATCACATTTGGGGACAATAAGAATCATAAGACCTAGACGTAGAGTTGGAAGGCACCTCAGAGATCACCTATTCCAAAAATTTCATTTTACAGATGAAGAAACTGAGACTGAGAGAAGGTAAAAAGTGACTTGATTGTCATGTAGGTGCCAAGAGGCATTGCCTGGACCCAAACCCAGGTCCTCTGACTGCAGGGTGACTTCTTCCCCCTGGGCTGCACTCCCTTGGGCAGAAAAGGCCAGTTTGTGTTGGAGACCATTAGATCAGGCTGGAAAGGTATGATAGCTTCAGACTGTAGAGATCCTTGAATGCCAGGCTGAGAACTTTAAACTTTACCCTTGAGGGTATGGGGAACCACAGAGCAGCAGAGTGGCATGTCGAAAGTTGTATTTTAGGAGAAATTCATTTGGTGGCTGTGCACAGGGAGCACTGCCCGCCATCAGAATTCTGTGGCACCTCCAGCAGAGCCGGGCACACAACAGTCCATAGAGGCTTGCTGAATGAACAAAGCAGCAAATTCCCATTCCTGGGGGCAGATGCACAATGGGTGAATGTTACCCAAGAAGTGCTGGGCAGGAGGCCAAAGGTTCATCCAGCCAAAATTCCAAACTAGAAAGAATCAAACCGAAGTTTCTCTTCATCCCCAGCACCCTTTGCTTCCTCTACTCAGCCCACCCCCTCCCCTCTCCTCCCCTCCCCCCCAGAGATCCTCATTGCCCTAGCCCCAGCTCAGGCCAACCAGCACTCCAGAGGAGAGAGGAGAGGCTCATGGGAGAAGGCTATCTAGAACAGGAAGACACCTCAGGGGCCAGCTAGTCCAACCCTTTCATTTTAGAGGAGGAAACTAAGGCCCAGCCAGGTGCCATGACTTCAACTCCACTGTAGAACTGGTAGGGACTCCTGAGGTAATCTAGAGCCACCTCCTCTTTTTACAGGTGAGAGGACATTAAGTGACTTGCCCAGGGTCACACACTGAGGAACACACAAGTGCACTAACCTCTAGGAGCTCACAATCCAGTGGACAAATCAGGATGGGTACACAGAAGGACAAACCACAATAAACATTCAGAATTTGGAGTCAGAAGATGTGGGCTGAATCCTGGCCCCTCCTTCTGCCCCAATATTTCTCCACTGTTAGCATCACAGAGCTAGACTTAGAAGGAACCTTGAGATCAGCTAGTTTAATCTGTCCATTTCATAGATGAGGCTGCTGAGGGTTAAGTGACTTGCCCAAATTCACACTGGTAACAAGGATCAGAAGCAAATTTTGAACTCAGGTCTTCTGACTCTCTCTGTACACTGCTTCCCCTTCTCTATCTCAAAGTTTAAGCGTAGGGGAAAGAATTGTAATTTTTTCTTTTCCCAGCTTTGCCCATGAGACCGCCTCATAGAGAGAGGATGGTGGGAGGGGGATGGGATTATAAAGAAATGCTAGTGAGTTCTAGGTTCCAAAGGAGTGGCCCCTTTGGTATCTAGTTCTTGCCCCACCCCCAGACTTTCTCTCACCTTCATTCTCTCCTTCCTGGGCAGCTAAAATTTCTCATTGTGGATAGCCCTAGTCAAAGCATCACCCCCAGGAGTCTGGGTTAGGTGGTTCAGTAGCAGTGGCTCTATATTCAAGATTGATGCCTATAAGGATCATTGATAAAAAACCCAAAGTAAAAAAAAAATTTCTAGTTTCCACCACCCCTTTCCACCATGGTGTGACCCCTAAGCTTGGTGGTAATGTTTGTTATTGAATCACATTTAGTACTGAGGGGAAACTGAGGCACAAGGAGACTCAGAGAGAGAAATCTATGGTATAGTATCAGGCTCATGTTGCCAGTCAGTTTTTTTCTCACTGGCTCACCATCCTTTCTGGGAGACCTGAAACACCCTGGGCCTGGTTGGAAAGACTCACCAATGAATCCTCCCTCCCACAAGTGTGCACAGGACTCCTGTGCACCCACCCAGCAACCAGGGAGGAACTCAGGGCCCCAGGGTCCCGTCCCTACTCCTGCCTGACCAGCCTGCTGTTGGCAAGCATCTCTTCCCCTGCAAGGGTAGTAAATTCTGCTGTCTCATGGTATCCTGGAGCCCACAGGGACCATCCACCCAGCCAGAGCTGCAGGCATCTGAGAAAGGGGGAGGGGGCAGGAAGAGGGGCCAACCCACCAGCTCCATTTGTGACCACGTTGAACAAGGAGCAAAAAGTCTCTGCCCCCAAGCAGGAGCAAGCGGTCTGACCCCGGCCTCTCTCTCCCTCCCTGATCCCCACGAAAGGATGCTGATGTGCCCGGCTCTCCTTGTTCTGAGAGAATCAGTCACCCTAATCCTGCTCCTGGAGTTTGTATGGGGGGCAGGGGAAGCGGCGTTGGCTGTAAACCCCACAGACCCACTTAACAAAGAGCTGTCCTCGGCGTGGGCAGGCTCCCAGGCCCTGGCAGAGCCAAAGGGGGCATTTGGCATCCTCGCATGGCTCCTGCACACACCCACCCAGGCCAGTCTCGGTGGTCTTTTTCCTGTCCGGTCACCCCGCCCCCCCAGCCCCCTGACATGCATACAAATCCAGCTCAAGGACAATGCTTTTTCCCCCATCCGCTACCGAAATGCCCAGTCTCCTCCGAGCCCCTCCTGAGTCCCACCGGCGTCTTCCCCGGGCCATCCCTCCTCCCCATCCCCTCCTTTGTTGCCAGCAGGGGCCGGGGTTTCCACGCTGCGGGTAGCCCCGGCCCCAATCCTGCCCCCGGCCCAACGGCCTGCCTACCTTCTTCCTGCCTGCGCTGGTCCTCTGCATCCAGATGGCAAGGTGGCCGGTGCCCGGGCCAGGGCTGGGGCTGGGGCCAGGGCCAGGGCTGGGCGCTGTCCTCTCTCCTTGCCCGCCTGGCCGGCCGGCCTCGCCAAGCGCTGGCCTCCCCGCCTCCCTGCCCCTCCCTCCCTGGGGTTCTGGGGGGTGGGGGAGAGGAGGAGGAGGAGGAGGGGGAGGACGAAGAGGAGGATGAGCAGGAGGAGCAGGATGCCGCCGCCGCAGCTGCCCCAACCCCGAGAGCAGGCTGGCCAGCCCGGAGTCAGCGCTGCGCTGCGTTGCGCTGCCCTGGGAGATGGCTAGGGTGGGAGGCAGCCAGAGGCGGGCGGGCACAGGCTGGCTGCTGGGCAGGAGGCTGGGCGGGCAGCAGAGGATCCCGCCCCCCCGCCCCGCCCCGGCCCCGCTCTGGCCCCTCCTTCCCGCCCGGCCCAGGGGCAGCTGGCAGCCCCGAGCCTCTGGATGCGCGGCTGGCGCGCGGGCGGGCGCAGGGAGGCTACCCTGCCCAGCCCTGCCCGGCCCGGCCCGAGGGGCTCTGCAGGCTCCGGCCAGATCCTCGGCCAGCTGCGGCTGCAGCGGCTGCTCGCGCCTGGAACAAAAGGGGAAGGAGCCGACCGAAGGGAGGGAGGGGCAGTCCAGCTGTTTGCATGAAGCATTCTTCTGGTTCCCAGGTCGCCAAGCAGCCTGAAAAGCGCCCGGGAGGGCGGAAACGGACGCTGACACTGATGTTTCCAAGTGGTCTCCCGCCTACAGTAGGAGCTCCTTGAGGGCAGAGCTGGGCTGTGTTTTTTGCTTTCCTTTGTAGCCCCAGCATTTAGTACAGGACCTGGCATATAGTAGGCACTTAATAAATGCAGGAATCCTGTGACAACCACTTATATTGTACCCTATGTGTACATCTATCTATACATATATGTATTTATGCGTGTGACTCTAACCTTAATCCTAATTCCGACTATATAACTATATCTATATCTATATATATCTATAAAGCAGAGTTGTGTGGTGTAGTACATAGAGTGGTTTAGGGTCAGAAAAAGAGTTGAGTTCCAATCCTGCCTCAGACAATACCTGGTAGTGTAGGATAAGTCATTAATCTCTCTGAGCCTTACAAAATTCCCTAGAGTAGACCAGTGGCTATTTGTATGGGTGGAGGGAGTTCCCACACTGGGAGTTCCAGACAATGATGAACTCAAAGATCCTTCCTGTGTTCATGAACACCTACATGCAGCCGGTGGCATAGTAGAGAGCTGGCATGGGCATTAGAAAGATTTGAGGTCAAATCTTGCCTCTGACGTAATGGCAGTGTGATTTTTGGGCAAGTCACTTAACCTTAGGTCAACAGTGTCAAACTCAAATGGAAATGGGGGCCACTAAACTACATGAGGATCCATGTGACTGGATATTGACTTAGAAAATAACATGTTAATATTATCTATGTTCTACTGTGTTTTTATTTCTTTTGCTAAATATTTCCCAATGACATTTTGATCTGTTTCAGGCAGCAGTATCAGAGACCAATGCTGTCTGTGCCTTGTGTCTGCTTTAGGCAATGCTTTAAGATCTCAGACTGCTGAGACGGTGCTGACCATTGGTACGGGGAATTTCCTCACTTAGGACTTTCCTATACTCATAAACTCACAGGTACAGTCCCTTAATAAAGGATTTGTTCTGTAAAACTTGGACTTAGTCAAAAGACCACACCCAACAACCTAGAAGGCCATGTGTGACCTTGAGGTCTCAGGTTCCCCACCCCTGCCTTAGACTAATAATCTTGACCCTCCCAAGACAAAGTAAAGGGCAGGCCACTGACCAAGTGGATTTACCAATACCTATGATTATTTCGAAGCCAATCACCAAGATTTATTATTTCACTTTTATATTGTACAGGTATGCCTGTCTTATATGTGCAGGTATGTGTGTATCTAGGGGCAGCTCGGTGGTGCAGTGTATAGAGCACCAGGCCTGGAGTCAGGAAGACCTGAGTTCAAATCTGTCCTTCAACACCTCCTGGCTGTGTGACTCTGGGCAAGTCACTTCACCCTGCCTCAGTTTCCTCATCTGTCAAATGAGCTGGAGAAGAAAATGGCAACCCACTCTAGTATCTCTAAAAAACCCCAGATGGGTTTATGATGAGTCAGACATGACTGAAAAACAATAATGTGTGTACGGGAGGGGAAGGAGAGGATGTGGATGTGGTTAAGGAAACTGTAGATCTACATGGGAAATGTTTTATCCTATCCCACTTCCTTTTTTTAGGATCACAGGTTTGGAGTTGAAAGGACCTTAGAGACCATCAAGTACAATGCCCTCTGATGAGGAAACTGAGGCAGAGAGAGTTAATGACTTGTGCAACACCACACTGTTAGAAATGCCTGAGGCAGGATTCAAACTCCTGTTTTCTGAGTTTCAAGTCCAGGCTCTCTACCAGCTACTCTAGCTGATCTGATTCTAGTTTTCATTTTTTAAAAACTTGTTTTATTTTTAACCTATGGAATAAAACAAACATTCCTGTAACATAGTATAATAAAAAAAGATGATTGCCCATGAAACTACAAATCTGCAAGGCACAACTTGCTGTTTCTTTCAAATATGCAACAAAATTATTGGGTAAATTTCTTTTTCTCCATTTCCCTACCCTCTTTCATTTTGTTTTTGTCATTTCCTAGTATGTCCTACCTAGCTCTCTGCTCCAAGTTACCTTTCCCTTGTAACAACAACAACAAAAAGTGAAAAATTCACCTGAAATCAATTCCAGCTATGGTCCAGTGAGTTTGATTTGGAGCCAGAAGTTCTGGGTTCAGGTTCTCCCTTTCTTCCTCTTATGAGGTGTGTAAACTTGGACAAACCATGCTGAGGAGTTGTGGGATAGAAAAGGTGCTGGATTTGGAACTAGAGAACCTGGGGCCAAATATAGGCTGTTCTACATATTATGATACTTTGAGCAGTCATTTAACCAACCTGTACTCAGTTTCCACATCTGTAAAGGGGGTTAGACTAGGTGATGTTTAAAGTTCCTTCTAGAACGAGCCTGTGAACCTGCATCTTCAACTGTTAACAAGCAGAACGGGGCAGCAAGAGGCCTGGGGAGGAACCTCATTACATTGAAACCTTAGCGGTTAATTGGAGGATTGACTGAGATAATGGGGTGGGAAAGTCACTTTTATTGGGTAAATGTCAGTGGTTATCACCATGGGGTTACTAGCCTAAACATTTTCCTATTCTGGGTCAATTCTTTGGCACCACAAGGAAGGGCAGAAATCTCTCCTTCCTTCCTTCTCTGTACCCATCACCCTCAGCCAGTTCTGCTCTTGCCCCCAGGGCCTATTCCAAGCTCTTCCTGGGCCTGGCTCAGCCCAGCGTTAATCCTTCTTTCTTATGACTCAGACTGGTAAAGGTTCAAGGTGTGGCTGCACTATAGTCAGAGCCAGGAGGAGGAGGAGAGAAGACTCTCCTCAGGAGTCTTCAAGAATCATGGGGAAGACTCTCTAAGGATGAAATGTATGTATCTAATATGCCCTAATCTAATATATATAAATATATGTGTGTATGGATACATACATGTGTATATATTATATTTATACATATCATATATATGTAGTGTATGTAAGTGTATATATATGTATATATATATATATAAAGAGAAAGAAACAGAAAGAGACAGAGACAGAGACATAGAGACAAAGACAGAGTGTGTGTCACTGATTTTAGGAAGATGTTTTATACCAATTATTCTTATCATATGACCTTAGTAAATACCCTTTTCTAAAAGTTAGTTGAGTCTGTCTAACTAATTGATATCAACAGATAATCATGGGGTGCAGGAATACACTGGTGGGGGCTCATGAGCTATGGGGTGGCGGTGATATCAGTCTCCAGCTCTTCAGAACTAGATTTAAATCCCCTGAAGGAAGATGCAGCAGCCATATTCTGGTGACCCAGTCTGCCAGTTTGAGCGAGGGTTGGGAGAGTGGTTTCTGATGTTGAACTGTTTGATTTGATCAGAGACTTTGGTGGGAGAATTTTCTTCTCTAAATCTTCAGTAGTTGTGGCTAAAGCGCCATAGATGTGGTTCTCAGGCCACATTTCCACAGCAGTTGTTTCCTGAGAGGATGAGACTCTGCCAGGCACTGCCACTGTAAGCCCATGGGTGGTAGTTGGTGAGCAGTTGATATTGGTAACATTTAGGAAGGGGGGCCCCTCCTTCACAATGATCATTCTCCTCATTGATGGCTGTGGGGCCTGGGCTAGAAGCAAGGCGAGAGATCTGGGGATCCCTGCTATTCCCAAGGTTCTTGGATTCAGCATCTTTGGCAGTCTCCATCATGGTCTGAGGAGAGGTGTTGATCCAGGTTTAACTTGTCTGGCATGAGCTGCCTCCCATCTCTCCCCACAGATACCTTAATGCTTTAGCCAAGCTAGATGCCCACAGGTGGATTTGTAAAATGGAGGGGGGTTGTCTCTCCTCCCCCTACTAGAACGGGAGTTTTTATTTTTTGCCTTTTGGCGTAGCAATGTTCCTTGCTCAAAATGCCAGAGAACACTGCCAGAGATGTAGAGCTGGAAGGATGCCAGTCCAACGCCATCATTTCAGAGGTGAGGAAGCTGGGGCCCAGAGAGGTGAAGGGACACATAGATAGTAAGTGGCAAAGCCAGGTGTGACTCCTTAGTGCCTTTAAAATCACGTCCAAACTACTCTGTCTGGCATTTTTATTTTAAGCAATTGGACTTAAATGACTTGCCCAGGGTCACGCAGTTAGTAAGTGTCTGAGGTCAGTTATGGACTCAGATCCTCCGGACTCCAGGGCCAGTGCTCTATCTACTTTGCCATGTAGTTGTCCCTTCCAATTGGCATTTAAAACTCTTCACAGACTGCCTCCAACCTACCTTTCCAGGCCTATTATACATGTAATGAGGACTATCCCATGTATTTAATGCAGCACATCATTATGTGACTAAAAGGGAAGTAGAGTTGACATCTCTGGCCTCTTCTCCCCCCTTCCCCGTTAAGGGAGACTTTAATTCTTTCCAGGAATGGAGATGGGAGTTGAGGCCAGAGGCCTCCTCAGAGGGAGGGATCCTGGGCTATAATCATATCTATCTGTTCCCTTACCTGTTGTTAGAATGGGAGATGTAGGTTTCAGGTTCAAGCTAACTTCTGACAGATGTTGAATTACAGGCGAAAGCAGGAAGAGCCTTGATTTATATCCAGGCATTGACTCCTTTCCCATCAAGCATCAGTTCTACGATGAACATTCCTAGTAGGTAGCCAAGAAACCCATTTACCTAATTATAGTAAAACAAAAATCAGAGGAAGTGTATGTACCCTATAATATGTACTAAAATATGTGCCATACCATACAGAAGGAAGGCGCCCTCTCATTGAGGACAAGGTAATTCAGCTCAGCCAAAAGAGGGTCTTAGATATCCTTCAAGCAGAAAATCCTAGTGCCTTGTGTAGTAAGTTGGTGATATGGATATGAGGGAGACTACCTGCCCTCCTTCTTCTTTGGCTTTTCCCCAGAGGCTTTTTCTTCAGCAAACTGAAATGCGGTTGCCATCATCCATCTTCTCTCTTGAAACTGAGCCTCAGCAGTGCCTGAGGCCTGAATTCCGAAAAGATTCTTGAGCTGAAAGAGAGTGATCCTCTTCTCTTTCCCAGTCTAAACAACTCCACCCAAGCACTCACACAGGTGCAGGGCGTTGGTCTGCACCAGAGAGGAGAGTCCTACACTAGTGGACTTTGGGACTTGGGTTACCTCATCATTCCCCTTTTCAAGCTCTACCTACCATCCAACAAAACCATCCTTTCTCCAGTTGTTGACATACAACATTGTTCCCCAAGCCTGGAATACTCTCTCCACCCTCCAAAGGTCTTTAAGCAAAGCTCATTGAGAGGAGGAAGTGTTTCATATTCCCAGTGCCTAGTACAGTTCCTGGAATATGGCAGGTGTTTAATAAATGCTTGCTGGTTGATTGATTATAGTGGGAATTCCTTCCGAATATGGATTGGATCAGATGGCTCCCAAGATTCCTTCTGACTTAAAAATTCCATGATTCTGTGATTCCTAGAATCTGTAGCTTCCTTCAAGGCTGAGCTCAAGAATGACCTCTGACCTGAGACCTCTCCTTATTGTTTCCAGCTGCTAGTGCATCCCACTGAAATCATGATAGGTAGATAGATAGATAGATAGATAGATAGATAGATAGATAGATAAATAGATAGATAGATGGATGGATGGATGGATGATAGGTAGATAGATAGATGGATAAATAGATAAGATAGATGGATGAATAGATAGATGATAGGTAGATGGATGGATAAAGAGATGATGGATGTATGGATGTATGGACAGATGAACAGATAGATGGATGAATAGATAGATGGGTTAATAGATAAATAGATGGATGAATAGATGGATAGATAAATGGATGAATAGAAAGGTAGATGATTAGCTAGATGGATAGATGAATGGACAGATGAAGAGATAGAGATATATACACATATGTGTGTGTATATATTGCATATACTGATATATATACATGTTGTTTCTCCCATAGAATCTAGTCTCCTTCAGGACAGGAATTACATGACTTTTATCTTTGTGTCTCACCCAGAGCCCAGCACACAGCTGGCGTTTAATAAATTCTTGTCAATTAAATGGTTCAAAGGCACATTCTGTCTTTTGGGTCCAAGCCCAGAGCTCCCTTCCTTAGATGTTGCTGGACTTCCAGTAAATGTTTAACGAATGCTGTTTGAATGAACTGTGCCCCACTGGTCTAGATGTGGAGACCCCAGGATTTTTAGGGGAGTCTGAATAGGGACAGGAACAGGAACTGGATCTGGGATTTCCTTGGGAACTTACCAGGTGAGGAAATTCCTCTACCAGTGTAGGTTGGCACCACTTTCCAACTTACAGCATTAGAAAATTGCCTAGAATTCTGAAAAGGGAAGTGACTTGTCCAGGGTCATGCAACCCGGACATGTCAGGGGTTGAACTTGAGCCTCTATCTTCCTTCCCACATACCTCTACCATGTCTACCCACCCCAGAAACCTTCTCCAATGCTCTGGGGAGAAGAGAGAGGTCTTTTGGATGTTGAAGCACCCAGTCCAGGGGCTGACTCCCTGTCCAAAGAATCCAGCGCCCTGCTGTCACACTCCCTGGGTCAAGGCATTTGACCCCTTTGGGAAACTGGCTAAAAGGACTAGCTGACAGCTGAAAGCAACTAAAGCAAACCAAACCTGAACAGGAGAAAAAACGGTTCAGTGTGCCTAAAGAAGCTCCCAGCAGCCAAGGCATTAATTATCCCAGCCAAGCTAAGCCTGTGACAATGACGTATTTGGGCTTGTTTTTTCCTAAGCCCACAGCTCTGCTGTGAAAAACCAAATTTTCCATGTGAAGCTGAATGAGAGATACTGAACCCAGTGACTGTGTTTCTGCGACCAGATCTTCCTGTAATTTTCAGGCCTACATTCTTAGCCAAAATGCTGAAGATAATCTGAATTTGGCAAATTTGGATTGCTCAGAGCTTTTGGCTGGAGTAAGAAGAGTGTGGACTTGGAGGCAGCTGGGGCCTGGGTTCAAATCCTAACTCTGACCCTTGGGCAAGTAATTTTACCTCTCAATCTCCTCATCTGGAAAATGGGGAGAATAATCCTTGAACTATTTATCCTACAGGGCTATGGTGATGAAAGTCAGAGGAGTACGGTTAGGTGGTGCTGCAGTGATACAGAGCTGGGCCTGAAGTCAGGAAAACCTGAGTTCAAATTCAGCCTCAGACACTTACTAGCTGTATGACTCTGAAAAAGTCACTTAACCCTGTTTATCTCAACTTCCCCATCTGTAAAACAAGCTGGAGAAGGAAATCGCAAACTACTCACAATGTCTTTGCCAGGAAAACCCCTAATGAGGTCAGAAGAGTCAAATGTGACTGAACACAGTGCGAAAAGCAACTTGAGTCAGAAGATCTGAGTCTGAATCCTGGTTTTGTGACTTACTGTGTAGTCTGGGCAAGTCCCTGTACCTCAATTTCCTCATCTGTAGAATGAGGATGGTTTCTGAAGTCCTTTCACTTCTCCTTCTAGCATTTTATGATTACTAGCTGGTGACCTTGGGCAAGTCACTTAATGTCTCTAGATTCAGTTTTCTCATCTGTAAAATGTGGGTGTTGGACCAGATGGCCCTTGAGCTGCTTTCCAGACCTAGATATATAAGCCAGTGATGTCTAAAGTTCTTTCCAGTTCTAAATCTAGAATCTTATGAAATCCCTATTTTAAAAAAAACATTTTGATGCAAAGGCATCACATTATAGTTATTATAACTATATCATTATAGTTATAATATTACATACAATATAATTATATAATATTATATAATTCTGTATTATTAATCATATAATATATCATATTATTGTTCACATTATAGTTATTTCCCACCCTGCTCCAGATGAAACCCACCCTTGTGACAAAGAAAAAAAGTTAAGTAAAGTCCAGTACAGAGACTGTATCTGATATTGTATAGGACAGAATGTTGTAGAGGGTGACCCATGTCAGATGGAAGTACCATATTGGGTGTATTTGCTTAATTTTTTCTTTTTGTCAGGGATAGAGGTGGGGTGAGTATAGAATCCAAACTAAGCCTTCTTCACCTTCTTTCTGTCATGGACTTCTTTGGTTGTCTGGTAAAGTCTTTCTCAGAATATGATTTGTTGCCCATGTTCATAATGGAAAGAAATGAACATTTACAGTCGGAGGTCAGTGAAAATTAAGGTGTCATTTTTATTCCTATGTAAGGTCATAGATGCCCTGAAATCTATGAGGAGGGAGAGGTCTGTTGATATCAGGTTCTGAATTTGTGATCTAAAAAGAAGAGGCCCACCCACACTATCCTGCCCCAGAAATAGCTGTGACAAAAATATAAATGGTACTGATAAAACTCTTTAAAAATTATTTAATGAGGGGTTTGGAATCAGAAACCTCTCAGGTCCCTTTGGCTCTCAATCTGTGATTCTGGATGAAAATGTCCCCTTCTGTGGAATATCCAAGTCACGATTTCTTCTTTCAAAACTTGTAGACTGGGACAGCTATTTGGTGAGGCAGCAGAGGGATTGAAGTTAGTCACTTCTGGTTAACCCTGGAAAAAGAACTGTGGGATATTAGACCAAATCTGGGTCAAAGGGAGACTTGGCTGGTGGAGGTTGGGGGAATAGGGAATATTCTGAGGGTATCACTTTTCAAGGCTGTGCCTGATCTTCATTAACCTGGACAGTTGAGGCTTGAGTAAGATTGTTTGATGTGATGCCAATCTCCAATGGGCAGATTTCCCCCCAGTACTGAAATAGGTGGGGGGAAGGGTCATCTTCTACACTTTACAAAGTATATAACTGAGATTCTTGGAGGAATAATGATAATCTTAGACTGTGGTTTGCAGAGAGCCAATGACTTACCCTTAGGGATTGTCCAGATGACCTTCCTGAAGGCTAGGTCAGTCCCTCTGATTCGTTGTCAGGGGCTCAGGCCACAGCTGCTCCCAGGTCTCTTTTGGAAAGAGGCAAAAAATGGAGATTGTCACCTTCCCTCCTTTCCCCACAGAGCTCTGGATACATGCTCTGTCATCCTCCGAGGGAATCTGGCAAGACTCAGGGAAGAACGATACAACGTCCCCTTCAGCACAGCTCTTTCCCCAAGTTCTATCATCTCTTTTTCTGTGAGAGTGAAAGAATAATTCCTACCATGTGGGAATAGAAGAGAATGACTGCAAATAGCAGCCATGTGCTTTCATCTCCCTCTGGAATGGCGCTATGTAAACATGGGGCCATGTTGTCATTGTTGGGCTCACACCATCATCCTTATGATCTCAAAGGCATCGAAGGAGAAATAAACAGGACCCATCAACAAGAGGAAGGGAACAAGTCTGGAAATCAGAAGACCTGAGGTTGGGCCTCAGACCTACTTCCAACCTTGGATGATTTTGAATTAATCCCTCCTTCTCCCTAAGCACCATTTTCTTAAAATTTTGGCAAAGATTGTGGGATCCAGCATCCAGACCTCATAGGCTATCCAACTGAACACTCTCACTTTACAGATTAGGAAACTCAGGTCCATTGAAGTGAAGTGACCTAGGACCCCAGATCATAGCTTTGGGGTCAGAAAAGACCATCTATTCCAATCCTCTCATTTTACAGGATGGTGATGTCACATGTCAGAGGAAAAATTTGAACCAGGTCCCCTGCCTCTACAACCAGTGCCCTTGTCCTGGTATCAATGAGGTTCCATCTACCTCTGACACTGCTGAGTTCATAAATATAAAATGGGAAACTGAGATAACACAAGAGGAGAGACCAATGATCCAGGCTGCAAAAGGAGGTAGACATAGGGCAAGAGAAAGAAAATCAGTCAATTGGTCAGTCAATGAACATTTGTTAAACTGCCTACTATGTCCAGGTTCTGTATCACAAAGCTACCTGAAAAGCCCTTCAAGAAAATACTACACACTTCATTCATGGCCATTTGGGGAGAGCCAGAGTGACTCCAACAGACTATATGGAAAGATTAAGAAGTCAGAGGATGGAAAAAAATCAATTTTAACCAAAGTATTTTGATTATCTTCCCCCTCCATCTCTGATCAAATCCATCTCTGAGGCCTCCTCCTTTCATGGAAGTCAGTCTGGGTTCTTGAAGGCAAAATCAATGGAGTGCCAACACTAGGAAGTCCAGTAGGGCTTAGCATATGGGCCCAGTGACAGATGTCTGTTGACCAAGGTCTGGCCTAGTTAAGTGCGAAGGGCTCATCACCAGATTATCCACAGGGTGAAGAGTTGTTCAGCCATGACAAGGCTTAAATAAAGACTGTCTACTCAGTCCCAGCAGAGTGAGTACCCACACTAAGAATATCGAAATTTTTAAAGTTTGAGGGTTAAATATGGTTTGGTGCAAGGTCCAGTTTTAAAGTCAAAATGGGAACTTCCTGACCCTATTGAAACTGAATGGTTTATCCTATTTCTTCATTTTCTTTCCTAAATACTGCTTGTTTTATTTTTAAGATGCTGCTAATGAACTTATAGACAACCATCTGGAAAAATGCTCAAAATCACTTACAGTTGGGAAAATGCAAATTGAAACAACTCTGCAGCATCATCTCACACCCATCAAATTGTCAAAGAAGGGGGAAAGAGAAAAAAAATAATCAGTAATGACATGATGGGAAGACAGACACACTAATACACTCAGTGAGCAGTGCAAAGGCCCAGCCATTGGAGAATACAAGAAAAATTATAAACCCAGTAATTCCAATCATTCCACTTTTGAATTTGGTCCCTAAAGAGTAAATCACTTGTTTATTTTACCTATCCTTTGATTCTATTGATATTGGGAGCTCCCAATAAAGATCCATAATCTTGGATGATTACTCATTTTCCTTATCTGTAAAATGAAGCATTGAACTACATGTCCTCTAAAATCTTTTCTAGGTCTAAATTTATGTGTGACCTGAGCAAGCCATATAACTGTGCCTCAGTTTCCTCATCTATCAAATTGAAGGGATTGAGCTAGCAGGATGACTTCTAAGGTCCCTTCCAGCTCTAGAGTTATAAGCCCATGAATTTTCTCAACCAAGGCAGACAGGCAGCTCTGCAACTAGAGAGTTGTGGGATGCCTGGGCTGAGGGAGGCATTGAGAGATTAAGTGATTTAACAGGCCCCATACCAGACAGGTAACAAGGATAAGAAGGTTACCTGACTGTCTATCTCATAGGTTCCCCAAGTGAGTGATGCAATCCCCTGGAGATCACTAGAATGATCCAGGGAGGTGCTAGTAGTCTTGGGTACAACTGGGAGGTATTGAATAAAAATAAGGGGATGGTGGAAGCATAAGGAAAGAAGAGAAGAGAAGAAAATTTTGAAAAATCATTAATAGATGTTTCATCTGTTGTGAAACAGAATTGAAGTCATAGTGATTACATTATTTTCCAAATAAACACACAAAATGCAAGTTATAAAGGATCAGTGATCAAGTCCTCTTATAGGTCTTAACAAGCAAGTGCTGGCAGGCAAGAGTATCACATATTGTTGGGTAGTCCAGCATGCATCAGCAGAAATATGTACATATTATGTATGACTTGTTTACAATACGATATTATATGGTTATGAGGCAATATTGTGTCATCAAAATTTCAGTGCAAGAAAAAAACACAAGTTTACAATAAATTATTAAATTTAAGATGAGTCATTTTTTAAAAATTTCTATTTTTTTGAAATAACACAAATTTTTAAAATACCGTTAAAGGCTAAAGTAGATTTCCAGGGAGGGGTGCTTAGTAATTTTTTTAAAAGGGGGCAGTTAAACCAAATAAGTTTGGGAACTTCTGATCTAACCCCTACATTAACATTGCTTATCAAGAATACAAAAAGGTTACTGATAACAAAATATTGATTTGTCTAGAAATAACCATAGTAACATTATGGATAATAGTAAAGTGTTAGAAATCAACTCTATGTGCAACAGTTGGTACAAACTGTGGTAACTGAATGTAAGGAAATATTACTTTGCCTCAGTCAGAGACAAGAATTCCAAATAATGTGGGAACAGAGGTATGAAATGGGGTAGAAGGAAGAAAGAACAGAAAACAATGACTAGGTAAATAAAGTCAACTCAGATTGAATACAAGAGAACTGGGATGCTATGCTACAGTAACTTGCAAAGTTCCATCAGTTACACTCAGTTACAATCACTCCGTTACAATGTTTCGGGTAACGATTTGGGGGATCTTTGGGATCATAGAGACAGAACTGGAATGAATCTTGAAGCTCATGCCATGGGGTGGTTCTCAACAGGGGCTCACAGCAATATCTAAGTGAGGGGAGGGATGAGGTCACACTAAAATTCTTTAATGGTACCTTAAGCAATAAATAATTGCAGAATATTGTAAGTAGTATATTAAATTAGGACAACTAAGTGATGCAATGGATAGAGGGCCAGGCCTGGCATCAGGAAGATTCATCTTCTTGAATTCAGATCTGATCTCAGAAACTTACTAGCTGTGTGACCTTGAGTAAGTCACTTCACCATGTTTGCCTCAGTTTCCTTATCTATAAAATGAGCTGAAGAAGGAAATAGCTAAACCAGGCCAGGATTTCTGCCAAGAAAACCCTAAATGAGGTCATGGAGAGTCTGACACAACTGAAAAACAACTCAACAACAAAAATATTCGTTTTCTCCGGGGTTCACACTTCTTTTTTATTTTTTGGAGTGAAAGAAGTTCACAGAACAAAAAACCTTAGGAAGCACCATTTTTTATAAAAATCTCTAAAACCTGACAAGATAAGATAAAATATATAGGATTACAAAAGAAATCAATTATATTAAAATTTGGTTGCATATATATATACATGCATATATATGTGTGTATATATATATATATATATATACATATATATATATAAGTTCATAGACCCAGGTTAAGAACATTTGATCTCTACACATAGCTTGCCTTCTTAATGGGTGAGGGAGGGGAAGAGGAGAGAGAGAATGTAGAAATAAAGAAAAATTTAAATAACTCCTAAAACAAATAATAATTTTAAAAAATCCTTGATCTAGGCCATTCCCTTCATTTTATGGATGAGCAAACTGAGGCTTAGAGAGATTGACTTGCTCACGGTCACACAATGAGGGAGTGGTGAGTCATAATTTGAACCCAGGTCTTCTGAATCCAGGTCCAACATTCATTCTATCATGTGGTGCTCAGATTATACATTATATGGGAATCAAGGGGAGAAATAAAAGTTTGCTAGTGCCTTTAAATATTGCTTTCTGTTCAGTCATGTCTGACTCTCTGTTACTGCATTTGGGGTTTTCTTGGCAGAGATATTGGAGTGGTTTGCCATTTCCTTCTCCAGCTTATTTTACAGATGAGGAACCTGAGGCAAACAGGGTCAAGTGATTTGCCCAGAGTCACACAGCTAGGAAGCATCTGAGGCCAAATTTGAACACAGGCCTTTCATACTCCAGACCCAATGCTCCATCCACTGTATCAAATGTCAAAAAGTATCGATTTGTTATTCTTTCTTAATCATTAAAACAAATAGATTCCAAAAAAAAAAAAAAAACCTATACTATGTTCTCTCTACTTCTGTTTAATCTTACCCTGTATCAGGATTAAGGGTGAAATAGATCATTGGGATGTTGCATTTGGCTCCTTTCTGCCTGTCTTTATAGCGATCAAGTTGCCACATTTTAAAACCAAACAAAAATATGGTTTGGAATAGATCAGAATATAGTACTAGGATTTGTACAGGAAATGAACAAAGGATTAAAAAATAGCTTTCATTCCAGTTATGCTTCAAGGTTTAAAACACTCTCATGGCAACCTGGGGAGGTCGGAAGTATAAACGTCATTCCCAATATACAGATGAGGAAACTGAGGTTTAATCAATGAACAAACAATCATTTCTTAGGCACCTTCAGGCACTGGAGATACAAGGATGAAAATGAAACAATACCGGACTCTGAGGAACTTACAGTCTAGCCGAGGGAGACAACCTGGTCACTCATAAAGAGATATAAAATCTGAATTTGGGTTCAGGAAAGGCTTCAAGTATGGTTACTTGAGTGCTTGAAGGGAACTAGAGAACAAAATAGGTGGAAATGAGGAGGGAACACATTTGACCCATACAGAATTAAGATAAATGAGGTAACTTGCTTGGGGTTGTCTAGTTAGTTAATGTCAAAGATGAGATTCAAAATATGGTCTCTTGACAGTTGGATCTCACTGAAAATCCAGGACTTTTTCTTTTATGCCTCATCTAGGAGCAGCTAGGTGGTGCAGTGGCTAGAGCTGGGCCTGGAAGCAGGAAGACCTGAATTCCAGTTTGGCCTCAAATACTCTTTGTGACCCTGGGCAAATCACTGAACTCATCTCTGCTCAGTTGCCTCATCTGCCAAATGAGCTAGAGAAGGAAATGGCAAATTGCTCCAGTATCTTTGCCGAGAAAACTTCAAGTGGGGTCACAAAGAGTCAGACATAACTGAAACAACTGAACAGCAATATGTGCAAATCTATCTGCAGGATAACTATCCCCAAAGGCTACACATTCAAAATTTACAATTGGATTTTCATGGGATCCCAGATCTTGAGTTAGAAATGACCTCAGAGATCAAACAGTCCAACTTCCTCATTTTACAGATAAGGAAACTGAGGCCCAGCAGCGGAAGAGACGTGCCCAAGGTCTCATACAAAATGTCAGAGTCAAGTTGGAATGGCCATGTATAACACAACAGTGAATATGTGTTGATCTCTGGTTGTCAAATAATCATGGGAAGTACCCACAGTGTTTCTACAAGAAATCTAGGGAGACTTTCCCAGACCAGAACAAACAGCATTGTGTGGGTTTGGGTGTGGCCTGCAGGGAGCCAGCTACAATGGACCAAATGCAAGTCAGTTACTAATGCAGAGAAAACGACCTCTTCGCTAATCCTCAGCCTGCCTCCCAAAGCCATCGGAAGGCAGTGTCTGACAATAGCTTCCAACCTTCAGTGCGTCATTGCCTCTTCCACTCCTGGCTCAGTAGTTGGTCAAGCTCCCTCGAGATGGCGCCTGATTGGGGCTCAGAGAAGAAATGGATCCATGTTTTACATCGTGTTTTCTCCACATGCTCGATTCTGTCACCATTTTCCTCTAAGCCAGCAATCGATTGATCTGACAGTGATCCTCCCAACTGCCCCTCCACACCTCTACTCAGACACTCAATAAGTTGAACTTTGACCCCCCCCTCTCACTTTTCTTCCTCTTTTTTATGACAGAACAGAAAGTCCTAGTATGAGAAACCTGGAACTGGGGAAGACCTCTGAATCTTTCTAATCAATGTGGTCATTTACAGGTGAATGAATTGAGACCAAGGGAGGATTGGTTTATGGGCTCCTAGGACCCGAGCTAGAAGGGATCTCAGAGGTCCTCTTGTCCCCATGGCTTACAGAAGAAGAAGAAGAAGCAGCTGAGACCCAGGGAAGTTTGGTGATTTACCAAAGAATACACAAGTAGGACAACTCTCCCTCACTCAAAACAAAGTCAAGTGCAAGGCATGGCATTATTTTCCTGATGGCATGGTCTTCTTTGGCATCAAAGGATGAACACACACACAAGTAGGAAATCAGAGAGGCATCATTTGAATGCAGGTCCTCTGCCTTCACAGCAGCCTCTCCTTGGTTAGGCATCTTGGCTAGCCTGAAAATGGTGTAGCCCAAGTTGAACCAAGCTCTCTGGATGAAGGAGACAGAGAGATGGGATGGAGAGAATACTGGAATAAGTCTGCCTACGAGCTGGATGACATTGAGTAGATCACTACCCACTCTGAGGTTCATTGACTTCCTCTGTAAATGAAGGCGGCAGATGCCCAAGCATCCTTTCAGTCATGACATCTTAGGAACCTAAAGAGGAAGAGGGTAGTTTCTCCTGACACAACGGCTCTCGAGGCAGAGGACCTGGGTTCAGATTCAAAACTTATCAATTGAGTTCTTGAAGGGATCATTTGTTGTTCAGTCATGGCTGACTCTTCATGACCCCATTTAGGGTTTTCTTGGCAAAGATACTGGAGTGGTATGCCATTTCCTTCTCCAGCTGAAAGGACCACAAGGGCCATCTGTCTCAACTGCCTTATTTTACAGATGAGGAAACTGAGACCCAGAGAAATACAATGACTTGCCCCCAAGTCACAGAGGAAATAAGGGCCAGAGGAAAAGTCAAACCCTGGTTCTCTGACTTAGAAGACAGTGCTCTTTCCACTGTGAGCAAAAGAATGTCTGAGCTTGCCTGGATGAGGGAAGATTTGTATAAGGAGAGATGGAAGGAATCATGAATGTCTCAGGGGACAGCTATAACCTGTCGTGTATTCTTCATAGATTGTTTCACATGTGCTCATCTCCCTTACTAGACCATAAGCTTTTCAGAACAAAATCTGGATGCATCTCCTGTTTTAGCAACCCCAGCTGTGGTCCTCAAAGGTTTGGACACATAAGAGATGCAAAGGAAAAACTTGAACTCATGGTGGCCTAGGTGTACCTAGCGTAAGGCAAACAGGGTTTTGTACTGGGGTGCCTACATCTGGGGGCAACGATGGGAGACTTTTCTTTTCTGGGGTGGGGGAGTAGTTCACTCCCCCGCAGTGTCCATTGTCCATAGGTTTTGTTTAGTGACTTTCTACTGTTTGCACCACCATTTGATTCACCCAAGTCTGGGACACACCCCTTCACCATGGGAGCCTTCTCCAGGGATCACCTTCTTCCCATCCCCAAGGAAGTTACGAGTAGACTTTGAAAGGGATGGACCACCTTTTTTCTAGATTATAGGATCATAAGTGTACAGGTGGAAGGGCCCTTAAAAGATAAATCCAACTATCCTCCATACTAGCACCCATCTCGTATAAAAATTCATAAGAGAGATTCAAAATCTTCTCAATAGTTCATAATTCATTGGTTCTGGAGTCAAAGCTTCTGGATTCAAATGTCAACTCTGCCATTTACCTGTGACCTTGGGCCCTTCCAGGATTATACACAATTATGGCTCCTTGGATGAATGACTTCACCTCTGAGTCTCAGTTTCTCCATCTGTAAAATGAAGAAGTTGGACCCTCTGATGTCCCTTTCAGCTCTAGCTTCATGAACCTAGCAAAGTTAAATGGGATTTTTTCAGGGATAGGCATCCTTCACTGGGGGAAAGGAGTCAATTTCCCATCTGTAGATGGGAGGTAATTTACCTTTTCCCACTTTCCAGTGGTGGAGGTGGGAATGAAAGTGCCCTGAGTCTTCCTGAAACACTGCCCTGGCCTGAACCTCCTCAGGCCCTGCTCAATCTGCTTGAGGGCTGTCCCAGACAGCCAGAGTTTTACTTGCATGGCAGCCTTTCCTTTCACAGAACTTCTACCACCCCAAGAAGGGTAACAAACAGCCTCCTGAAGAAAGAGAGACTAAGGTCCCACTCCCTGACACTTGTTATTCTGTCAGTTTCTAAAAGTCAGACTTTACCAGTTAGTGATCTGTCTGTCCGGGCATCCATAACGGGCAGTCGTTGAGGGTAATGGGCAGCAGCTTAAGCTAGGCATCTATCAGCACTCCACCCAAGCACATCCCTGGGGCTGGAGTAGAACAGCACCTACAGGCTCCTGTGGCAGATTTTCCCCAGGAAAACTCCATGTTGGAGGCAGCATCTGTTCCTTAATGACATTCCAGCTCTGGCTTATTCTTTTAAACTCAATTTTCCAGGTGGGCTGAGAGAGCCATGAGGTCAAGAGCGTGCTTCAGGTCATACCCAATGATGGTTCCTTATTACCTTCCATTTTCTCTGAGCTCCGTAAAGGCCAGAAGAATGAAAGGAGAGAACTGCCTGCCAGAAACCACTAGCTTGGAATCATCTGAGATTACAGGACCCCTGAAGGGGCATCTCTGTTTTACAGAAAGGTAAATCAAGGCAAGAAAGGTTCCATACTGAGCAAACTAGAGAAGCATGAACTAGGGAAATGACTGAACAAACTATGCTCTATGAATGTAAAGGAACATAACAGCACTGTCTTAAATGACAAGCTGAGGGATTCAGAGAAGCAGGAGAAAAAGGAGCAGGAAGTGCTTGGCCCAGTGAGAAAAGCCCTGGGTTTGGAGCAAAAAACCTGAGTTCAAGTCCTGGCTCTGCCAGCTCCTGACTGCATGACCCTGGATGAATCACTAAATCTCCTTGGATTTCACTTTCCTCATCTGTGAAATAGGAGAGTTGCAATGGATGGCCTGTAAGGTCCCGTCTGGAGCTGTCTGTGATCCTGACATCTGTGAGAAGACTTGTATGTGGACAGAGGGCTGAGGTTGGAGTCCTGAAGAAATGTGTTGAAATCCAACCGCAGACACTTCTGAGCTCTGTGATCCTGGGCAAGTCACTTTACCTCATCCAACCTTGGCTTTCTCATTTGTAAAATGGGGAAAATAACAGCACCTATTTCACAGTGTTACTGTGAAAAGGAAATGAGATTTTATATATCTATATCCATATATATGGAGAAAGAGAAGAGAAGAGAAAAGGAGAGAAAGAAAAGAGAGAGCAGAGAAAAAAAGAAAGAGATGAGGAAAGAAGAGGGAGAATTTTTCAAAATTGAAAATACTAACTATTCTTATATGAAGTAACCTATAAATGCTAGCTAATATTATATGAACTGACAGAGTAGAGAAAAACAGCCCAACGGAGACACAATCCACATTAACTACAATCAAACAAATAAAGACAAAGCTAAAATGCAAATAAAACACAGACTAGATGCAATGACTATGGTTGGTTGCAGATGTTGGAACCCACTTCTTATTTCTTGGGAGAGGTGGTGGGCCACAGGGACAGAAATGTACTTACTCTTTTCAGTCACAGACACCGTATGAGACATTTTTACTTTCACTGGAGGTTATCATCATAAGGAAAGGTACTATGGAAGTGAAGAGAATTATTGGAAAGTCATTATGGAGTAAGAAACAAGGTGCATTTTTAAAAACAAGCCAAAGATTGCTATAACTGGGGAAAGGCTGGTGCTAGGATGTCATTCAGAGCTAGAATTCCTGACAGATTTATATCACTGAGACATGTCAATGAAGGCAAGGCTTGCAAAGGAACGTCAGTGCTTGTGACAAGGCTTGCTGCCCAAGGAGTTGAGGCCCTATCCTGACATGCTTTTTATTCCTCCAAGCTAGGGGCACTTACCCACCAAGAGTTAATACTTGGCCCCTTGTGAAACTCTGGCCCCTGTTTCCTGTTTTCTATTGCATTGACTGTCTACCCCCACCCTATACCCTATACCCTTCATCTTGGAAGCAGCCAGGGCCCCCTCTCTGTTTTGTTGCTGACTCTACCCTGCTCAGTAATTCATCACAGATCTTGGCCACCTCACCCTAGCCACCTTCTTTCTCACGACAGGAAGGCACTCCAGGTTCAAAGCCCCTTCAACGCTGCATCAGAGGTTTGGCATCTAATGTACTCCCATTTCTCCCCTCTCCAAATCACCAGCAGAATTCTACTGTAGCAATTCCACCCACACCACCCAGCTAGACCCAGTCTCCTTTAGCCCCAGATGGTCTGTCAAAAAGAAGAAAGCTCCGACTCGCTCTGTGTCTAACAGATTTCCGACCAAGAACATTCTTTCCCAGGAAAACATCTGCCTTTCAGGAGAGTGATGCCATGATCCCATCTTGGAATGTCATCCCTGAGAAAATGTATACATCTTTGTTTGAGTGGGATATAAATAGAGAGCTAGCCGAGAGGATGCTGACCCAGGATACCCGATTTGGGAGTTTGGCCAAGCTCTGCTCTGAATGTGCTGGGGGACAGAGCGGAAGTCTCAGGCCCTCTTGGATCTTCAACTTCCCTATTTGAACTCTTCAGGCCTTTTGCCTCCATCCAGTACAGTAGGAGACCAAGTTTCACCTATGAGCCAGCTAGAACAAGATAGAACCAAGGATCCATAAAAAGGTTGACCACAGCAATTAAGAATGTTGGACAGAGCAGAAAGAGCCCTGAATCTGGGCTCTTTTGGGGACAAAAGGCCAGATTTGGAATCCTGGCATCATCTATTGCCTTGGTTTCTTCATCTGTAAATGTGGGTAATAAACCTTGTACCTCTCACCTCACAGAGGTATTGGGAGAAAGGTGATGGGGATAACTTCAACCATTTTCTATCTCCTGTCTCCATGCCTTTGTACAGGCTGCCTCTGAGCCTAGAATGTCCTGCCTACTTCTCTCTTCCTCTTAGAAAACTTACTTTTCTTCATGATTCAGTTCAAGTATCACTCTCTCCATGAAACCTTTTCTGATCCCTCTGGCTGCTAGTATCTGTCCCCCCACTCCCAGACCAATTCATATTTTGTTGTTCAGTAGTTTTTCAGTCATGCCTGACTCTTTGTGGTCCCATATGGAGTTTTCTTGGCAAAGATGCTGGAATGGCTTGTCATTTCCTTCTCATTTGACAGATGAGGAAACTGAGGCAAAGAGGGTGAAATGATTTGCCCGGGGTCACACAGCTAGTAGGTATCTGAGGCCAGATTTGAACTCAGGAAGACGATTCTTCCTGACTCCAGGTCAGGACTCTATCTACTGCACCACCTAGCTGCCCCATGTATCTATGTATCTGTGCCTATGTAGTTTATAGATACATTAGTGCATGTATTTAATTAATGAATGTGGGTATATTCACACATATATGTACATCAAATTTTTATTTTAATTTTTTCTCCAGGCCTGTGATTTCAGCAGGGTAGGGAACTCCTGGTAAGGATCTCTCTCTCTCTCTCTCTCTCTCTGTATCTCTGTCTCTCTCCCCTCTCTCTTTCTGTCTCTGTCTCTCTGTGTGTCTCTCTCCTCTTTCTCTCTCTCTCTGTCTCTATGTCTCTGTCTCTGTCTGTCTCTCTCCCCCTCCTCTGCAGCTCTCAATCTTTTTGGGTTCCCTAACCACTGAGACATTAAGTGAACAATTGGGGGATGCCATGGCAGAATTTGAACCTACTTCTGCTCTGAGGGCAGCGCTCCTTCCCCTGTCCTGCATTGCCTCTTCCTCTATATAAAATATGTCTATTTCTATAACATGGTTAATCACATAGGAAACACTTGTGTGTATGGGGGCGGGGCAGGGCAGAGTGGTCACAGTTCCAGGTTTGTAACCCAGAAGCCCCCGGGAAACTCCCTATGATTCTATCACCACTGAATTGCCAATGGGCATCCCTGTAGGGGGTGTCAACAGAAGACAGCTCAGACTGCCCCCTCCCCCAAAGGCTCCTTCTATTAGCTCAATATTCAGCATTCTTCAAACAGTCCACACACTTCCAAAGGGAGTTAAATACATGGAAACAAACCAAAAGTGTGAACTTATTAACAAGCACCAGACTTTCTTGTTCTTTGGCACTAGCTCTGAATGCTCAAGATTTTCTCCCTAAGAATTCCTCTCTTCTACTAGAGCAAAGTGGACAGGGACTGGATTTGGAATCAGGAGACTGGGGTTGATGACTGGCTTTGTCCCTGACACAAAGCATCGAGGATAAAACTGAATGATCTCAGGTGACTTACATTGCCCTCCTGGACCTTAAGTATTGAGTAGATACCTACTGACCTCAAGTCATCAAGTGTTAGGTGGCACCATGGACAAAGCAATGGACTTAGAGTCAGTAGGATCTGAGTTCAAATTTGACCTCAGATACTTACTGGCTGCGTGACTAGGGTAAGTCAGTTTACCCTGTTTGCCTCAGTTTCCTCATCTGTTAAATGAGCTGGAGAAGGCAATGGCAAACCACTACAGTGTCTTTCCAAGAAAACCCTAAATGGGGTTATGAAGTCTGAAATGATTGAACAAAGACAATTATATTACAGAAATACATATTTATACATACCAATATATATCTACACACAAATACATACATATACATACATGAGAGGTAGTGTGGCACAATGGGCAGAGAACTGCCCTGGATGTCAAGAAGATTCATGGGCCACATACAATGGTATGTGCTGGCTGTGTGACCCTGGGCAAGTCATTCTAACCCAAGACTCTTTGAGTGCCAGGAAGCCTCCTAAAACTACAAATTACAGAAGATCTATATTTGTGAAGGGAGTTTCCACGCTGGTGAAATCCCAAGTCTGAACCCTTATCATCACATCTTCCTCATTGGCCTGTTGCAAAAAGCAAATGAGATAATCAATCTAGTGTAGAATGTTTTGGAGCCTTCTATAAACCACAGGGGCATAAATCTAAAGGTGGCAAGGTCTTCAGAAGCCATCTAGCCCATCTCTATCATTTTACAGATGAGGAAACTGAGGCCAGAGGAGGTTAGGCAACTTTTGAAGCAACTAGATGACTCAGTGAATAGACGACTGGTCCTAGAAGCAGAAAGACCTGAATTCAAATTCAGCCTCAGATTCTTACTAGCCGGGTGACCCTGGGCAAGTCATTTCACCCTGTTTGCTTCAGTTTCCTCATCTGTAAAATGGGGATCATAATAGCACCTACCTTACAAAGCTGCTATGAGTATCAAATGAGATAATATTTGTCAAGTATTTTATAAATGCTAGCAATTTTTAATACTTGCTCAAGGAGACACAGGCTGCATGTGTTAGAGACAGGGTTTGAAAACAGATTCTCAGACTTCAGAGCCAATGCACTGTCCATGCACCATGTTAACATCCCCCTCAACCTCATTATCCCGGATGTTTTCATGAACTGACATCCTCTGAATGTCTTGCGTCGAAGTGAGAGACGGGATCAGTGAAGACAGTCTCCTATCATTAGACTCTGACACCAATATCCAAAGTGGAAATTGATGCCTGAGGGTCCTCTCTCCTATCCTGTAGGCTCCCAGCTCAGAAAGACAAGGGAGCACATAGTCAGACTCTCTCCCTTACCAGGTCCAGCCTTGGTGCCTTTGAAATATCAGCCAGGAGGGAACAGCAACCAAAGCACTAAATTGTTTGTGGTCCCCACAGACAGCCAAGGGTTTCCTCCCTTCCTGGCTCCAATAGAGAAGTTCATATTTAATTCATGAAAATTGAGGCCCTGGGAGGCCTCCGCACAAACTGGAAGTAAATATTTGGGGGGGGAGGGAGAGGAATGTTTGACAAGAAGTAGGTTATAAACTGGTCTATGATGGGGAACTGAAGAAAAAATCCCACCCCCCTCCAGCTCTTTTATAAGAAGAGGATTCTGGGATGGGGGGCTGCCAGGAGGCAGGCACCAGGGTGCACAAGTGTGAACTTACAATGTGCCAGAGGAAACTAGTTTCATGTCCAAGTATCCCTTAACTGCCCTCAGCCTCTCATTTTGCATTTTACAACAAATCTCTAAGATTTACGGAACTCTCTTCTCTTGCTATCCTGACTCTCTCTCCACCTGTTGCAGTGCCATCCACAGGCCCCATCTCCCTGCACAAAAGTGATTTCTCCCTCCCCTCATCTCCTTACACCTTGTCTGCTCTCTCTTAAGCAACTACTTATTTTGTTTTTGCCATAGATAAGACAGCCAGCCAGATGAATGGGTGGATAGATGATGGGCAGGTATGATTGATAGATAAATGGATAGATGACAGATTAGACAGATAGATAAGAGTGCTGCTAAGTAAGAAGGTAGAAGGAAGGAAGGAAGAAAGGAAGAAAGAAAGAAGGAAAGAAAAAAGATAGATAATGGAGGGCACATAAGTAAAATGATAGATGATAGAAAGATAATAGAGGGTGGACAAGTAGGAAAGAGAAAGAAAGAAAGAAAGAAAAAAAGAAAGAAAGAAAGAAAGAAAGAAAGAGAGAAAGAAAGAAAGAAAGAGAGAGAGAGAGAGAAAGAAAGAAAGAGAGAGAAAGAAAGAAAGAAAGAGAGAAAGAAAGAAAGGGAGGGAGGAAGGAAGGAAGGAAGGAAGAATGAAAGGAAGGAAGGAAGGAAAGAAAGAAAGAAAGAAAAAAGGTAGATAAGAGGGTAGGCAAGAAGAAGGAAAGAAAAGAAGAAAAGAAGGGAAAAAAGAAAGAAAGAAAAAGAAGGGACGGAAAGAAGAAAAGAAAGATGAAACATTTGTGAAGTGCTTTCTCTGTATCATGCACTGTACTAATTATTAAGCTCTGGGGATGCAAAGTCGAGCAAATAGACTCGGTCTCCATTCTCAAAAAACTTATATTCTAATATAGGAAAACAATACCTAACAGATCTGAAAAGGGGGAGTGTAGGGCTCAGCTGCTAGTGAGGAGGCGAACAAGTCCAGAGAGTGAAGAATGTAGCTAGGAGGAAAGTGAACATTGCCTGTGTGACTCTTTGAATGGGGGTCTTTACCACCATTATTCTTATTTAATAGAGACTCACTCATAAGAAGGGGCTTTAGGGGAGGGGTCTCTCCAGGGTGGAAAGGATGGCAGTAAGTGGATGGAGCAATCTGGAGAACAAGGGGTGGGGCCAGGGCATTTGGCCACTTGTTTTATAAATAGGCCATATCTCTCTTACTGGCTTGTACGACATGGTCTCCTTGCCATCTGCCCTACCGCAGCTCCCTCTGAACCACAGAACTGCCAAAGACCATCATGCCCTGAGGCAATTATTCCACTTAGATTTGGAACTCATAGGAGCATAGATTTAGAGCTGCAGGGGACCTTACTTGACTCTAACTCTCTCATTTTAAGAAGAGAAACTGAGGCCTAGAGAAGTTCGAGTCATAAAGGTAGTAAGTAGCAAAAGTTGGATTTGAACCCAGAGCCTCTGATTGCAAAGTCATCATACTTATGGGTGGGGCTCTCCAGATTGATGAGTGAGTTAGTGTAGTCTCAAGGAGTCCAGGATCTCTTGCCAGTCTCCATATCTTATCCACCCCAACTGTCTACTGACCATCTGGGATGGGACCTATCACCTGCTCCCTCCACCATTGTCCTACTTCTTGCTTTCTTTGTTGTTGTTTGGTTGCTTGAGTCATGTCTGACTCTTTGTGACCCTATTTAGGATTTTCTTGGCAGAGATGGTGGAATGGTTTGCCATTTCCTTCTACAGCTCATTTTACAGATGAGGAGACTGAGGCAAAGAGGGTGAAGTCATTTGTCCAAGGTCACACAGCTAGTAAGTGTCTGAGGCCAGATTTGAACTTGGGAAAATAAGCCTTCCCTACTCCAGGTCCAGCCTCTATCCACTGTCATCTGCCACTTAGCACTACATACATGCTTTCCATTCATTGTTAGCTAACATTTATACAGCCTGAGGTTTGCAAGGGCACTTTACATATATTATCTCATTTGATCCTCATAACCTGTGGGATGGGCATGATTAGCCAGGAAGTGTCGGAGGCAAGATTTGCACTGTGCTCTATGAGAGAAGGGAATTTTTCCTATTTAACCTGGTAAACAAGTAACTTCCCTAATTCAAAAGTTTTTTGCTTCTCTATCAAAGGAAGTCTCAACTCCTGATTCATCCCATCATTTAAGGTACTTCATGATCAAACCCTTCCTAGATGTATCCCCCACTGCTCCTTTCATGTACTGTCATACAGCCAAATTGATGACTCCCTGTCCCCTCTTCTTATGGGCCCATCCTCTGTAATGGGAACCTCCTCATCTGGAAGAGCCTCTCTCCCTTCCTTTGAGGTCCAGCCCAGCAAATTCCTCCTCTATGAAACCTTCCTTCCTCCCCCTACCTCCCTATCTTCATCCTTGTAGATGTCAATGACCTCTCCTGGGTCCAGATCTGTGACCCTATGATACTAACTCTGTGACCCCAATTGAGCCAATCACTCCCTGCTCCTCATTTTCCTCATCTGTAAAATAAGAGGTGACTAGGCTTCTGAAGTTCCTTCTGGCTTCTGTAAGTTCTCAGTTCCTCCAAGGTGGCTGAATCAAGGGAGAGGAATTTATTACTCTCCTGGCCTGCGCTCTGGTCTGTGAGCAGGATTCCCTCTCCAAAGTCCCCACCAGCTCCACCATTCCAGCACTCCTCTGCAGCCCTGAGCAGCCCCTCAGGGCTGAAATTCAGATCAGTTACTCAATCCCCCCAGGGGCTCCAGGTCAGGGCTCCAACAATGGAAGCTGCTATTGCCTGGGGTCAGGGTTAGACCACTGTGTTCCCTTCTTACCCAAGTGAAAGAGCCCTCTCACCTACCCCTGAAGCTGTCTTTGGCATTTCCAAAGATGCTGCAGGTGGTGTGGTGCCTTGCCATGGTGCTGGGCTGTGCTCAGCTCAGTGTCCATGCTGGGCTCCAGGAAAATAATTTCTTCAGTAACAACAACATTGTAAAGAAAAATACCTGTGAAAATTTCCAGAACTCTGAGCAGCTCAATAACTAACCACAACTCGAAACAACCAATAACAATGCATAACACTCAAATCCCATCAGAGGGATTTGGACTCAGAGTATCTCCTTACAGGGCCAGAGCCAATGCTCTAACCCTACTGCTTCCCTTACTACCTTCTCATCTTAAGGTGCAGAATGAGATCTAGGTTTTCAGACGTAGCAGGTGAGGAAATAGTTTGACTTGACTATACATATTTGTTACAGGAACTTGGGTCTTTGTTTTCAATTTGCAGTGGAGGAAGGTGGCATAGGCGAGAAGCCAGAAATGAGGGTCCCTGTCCCACCTCCCCAAAAAAGGAAGAAAAGGAAGAAAAAGAATAAAGGCTCTGAAGCATTTTTAAAAGAATGCCGAGGAGAGAGCAGAAGGCCAGATGGAAACAATCTGCTTTGAAAGCCTTGTCGAGTCAACAAGCATTTATTAAATGCTTACTGTATGCTAGGATGTGCTAAATGCTAGTTGAATTTATTATATACTTAGAAGGAAAAGCAAGATGTGTATAACAGAGATTCACTCTTTCACATACAATCCTCTTTTCCCATTCTACTTTGTATATGGAAATGCACATTTTATTTGGCGTTGGCTCTATTCAGAATAGTTTCTTCAAAAATACGTAAATAAAGGAATGAAGTCCAGTGGTTTTTGTTTAACTATTTTTCCAATATTCTAAGGGAAGCCTCCCTGGGAGAGTTGGGGAAGAGGCACAGAATAGTTAGAAATGAATGTTGTATAAAAACAAAAGGCACCAATAAAAGTTTTGTATATATACATATATACATATGGATTTGTTATTGTTGTTTTTAGTCAATTAATTGTGTCTGACTCGTGACTCCATTTGGGGTTTTCTTGGCAAAGATCTTGACAAAGATCCATAAATGGGCTGCCATTTCCTTCTCCGGCTCATTTGATAGATGAGTAAACTGAGGCAAATAAGGTTAAGTGACTTGCCCAGGGTCACACAACTAGGGAGTATCTGAGGGTAGATTTAAAGTCAGAAAGATGAATCTTCCTGAATCCAAGTCCAGTGCTCTATCCGCTGAACCACCCTGCTGCCATGTGTATTTACACACATATACATACATAAACACACACACACACACATTCATATACTTAAAGGGGCAGTTAGGTGGCTTAGTGGATAGAACCCTGGGTCTGGAGTCAGGAAGACCCAAGTTCAAATCTAACCTCAGACACTTACTAGTTGTGTAATCCTGGGCAAGTTTCCTAACCCTGTTTGTCTCTGTTTCCTCATCTGTAGAATGAGCTGAAGAAGGAAATGGTGAACCACTCACCAAGACAACCTCAGATAAGCATCAGATATGACTGAAAATGACTCAACAGCATACACATATATGTATGTATATACAGACATATGTATATATTTGTATGCATGTGTATATAAATATGTGGAAGATCAGCAGGATTTTCCACAATAAAAACCTTACCCCTAGAGGGGCATCATGGAAACAGCAGTGAATCAGGAAGCAATGAGTCTGAGGATCTGAGTTCAAATCCCCACTTTGGTACACTCAGAGATGAAGTAACTTGTCCAAGGTCAGAAGACCAACATGAAGAAGAGGAGAGACTTGAACCCAGCTTTTCTTTACTTGGGGTGTCTCTCTATCCACTATACTAGGTATGCAAAGTCAATACCAAGTAAAGGACTGGGCAGGGGGCAGAGCAGTAAATGAGTGTCACTTGCAGGAGATGGTACCTATGTTGAGCCTTAAAAATGGCTAAGGGATCCAGCACATGGAGGTGATGAGGGAGAGCATTCCCAGCATGGGAGACACCATGAGCGCAGATACAAAATGAGAGCATGGAACGTGTGCTGGGAGCAAGGCAGCCAGTTTGCATGGAATCCGGAATGCAGGGTGGAGAGCAATATATGAGCAGCCTGAGAAGATTGGAACCACATGGTGTGGGGCATGAGAGGACAAGCAGAGGAACGTGCATGTCACCTTAAAGGTAACAGAGAGTCACTGAGGGTCAGCAAAGAGTCCCACAGCCAGCCCCTGGGGGTAGAGCAGGAGAGAGGCTGAATCCAGGTCTCCACCGCCTCCAAGCCCCCATCTTGCTGTCTCTGATGCCCCCTGCCCACTCAGGCTAGCATCCCATCCCTTACCCTTCCCTTCTCTCCTGGGACAAATATCAGGAGCTGTTCTTCAGCTCCTTTTTCATCCTCATATACTACTCCCCATTCAATTTCTTCTCTTCTGGCTTCCATTCAGTCCATTTTGCCTTGTATGAGAATATGATCCAGACAGGTCTTGTCTCCCCTAGTGGATCCAGTGGGGTTATCCAGCTGTTCACCTTGCCACCTTTTTACCCTCTGAGGCACAGGTCCTCCAGAGACCATGCCCTGGAAGGGCTGATCCACTTAGATTTGGAACTCACCGCATCATAGACATAGAGCCAGAAGGACACAAGGGATTATTGACCTCAACACGCTTGCCCATTTTACACAAAGTGAGGCACAGAGGGGTTTAGTGACTCACCTAGAGTCATACTTTTGGTAGGCATGAGGCAAGATTCCAGTGCTGGTAAATCTGGCTGCCTTATCTTCCCCCATACCCAACCTTCTTTTGAACCCCTCAATTTATCAAAGGCACTACCTTTCAGCTCAAATGTCAGAATTATCCGACCTTTCCCTCTTCCTCATCCTTCCCATTCCATCACTTGTCAAGTCCACAAGGATCAGAGGAAGGGGCACGTTGGTTCTCAAGTCAGAAGACCCAGGGTGAAATCTATCTCTGATGCCTGCTGAGGAGTCATGGGATCTCCCTGGGCCTGGGTTTCATCATTTGCAAAAATGACCTGAGAGCTTATGATCCTGCAGATACCTCCACAAGCCTCTGCTTATTGCCCTCACTCTGGAAATCCAGTGTGGTCACTGCCTGATACACGGAGATCAGCATGTCACGTGGCCAAGCGTACAATCCACATACAAAAGTACAGGAGAAAATAAGAAAGTGATAGAGAACATAGAAGTCTCTGAATGAGGAAGAATCGATCCCAAAGATGAGGGGGAAATCTCGAAGGCCTCTTGTACACTTGAGTCCCTAACTGTTATCTGTCCTTTGTTTTTGAAGAGGACCAATGCATTGTGGGTTGATAGCGACTCGGGTGAATTGGTTTAAATGAGTATGAATAGTACGACAGTAGGAAGTTCTCGATTCTTTCTCTCTTCTCCTTTCTTCTCTC
Organism: Notamacropus eugenii; assembly: GCF_028372415.1. Lineage (NCBI taxonomy): Eukaryota > Metazoa > Chordata > Mammalia > Diprotodontia > Macropodidae > Notamacropus > Notamacropus eugenii. The sequence goes on from NC_092873.1 coordinate 49,133,398, forward strand.
CTTTCTTCTTTTATTTCTCTTCTTTCCTCCCTCCTTTCATTTCTCTCTTTTCCTCTCTTTTTTTCTCTTTCCCACTTCTTTCCTCTCTCCTTACTCTCCTTTTTCCTCCCTTTCTCCCTTCCTCTTCCTCCCTTAGTCTTGCCCCCTCCCTCCCTCTCTTCCTCTCCCCCTACCCTTTGCTATATTTTCAGAAGGCTCTCTAGCACTGCCACTCAGTGTCTCAGTTTCTCAGTCCAGGCTCGGGTAAGTCTGATGCCAGCCTTCTAGTCTTTGATGCCATCTCCCTACTGCAAGCTGATGGCACACACACACACAGAGGAAACATGATGCCAGCCTTCTAGTCTTTGATGCCATCTCTCTACTGCAAGCTGATGGCACACACACACACACACACACACACACACACACACACACACACACACACACACACACACACAGAGGAAACATGCCCTCTGGAGTCTTTCCCTCATTCCCTATTGCCTTCCTCCCCACCTCACCTAGGGAGCTGTCCAACCATCACCAACCTTGTGCCTTGGGGCAAGCGCACCTTATTTTTTCCAGTTAATCAGATGGGAAACGTCTCAGCCCTAGTTGTGCTTTGACAAAAGTCTCCCACATTTGAATCTGCCTTTCTCAAATCTCTTTACAACCTACCCTTGTTCAGACCCTCAGTCCTTCTCATCTAACCTATGGCAAGAACCCCTTTACTGGCTTTGCTGCCTCTAGATCCCCTTCACCTGGGTCTATGAGCTTGTGATTTTAAAAAATATTTTGACAACTGTATTTCAATAGCTCCAGTCAGCCTTGCTTTCTTATCTTACAGCCAAAGAAGTGGAAGTTGAATAATGGTAACCTTTCTGGATGTTGAGACCTATAAGTAAGCATAGGTTTTAAATTTAAATTCTCCTTAATTTATTGTTGTTCAGTCATTGTAGTCGTGTCCGACTCTTCATGACCCCATTTGGGGTTTTCCTGGCAAAGATACTGGACTGGTTTGCCATTTCCTTCTCCAACTTATTCTATGGATGAGGAAACTGAGGTAAGTAGGGTTAAGTGGCTTGCTCAGGGTCACACAGCCAGATTTGAACTCAGGAAGAGAAGTCTTCCTGACTCCAGGTCAGGCACTCTATATACTTGGCCACCTACTTGCATAGTAGAGAAGACCGACAAATATATACCAAGCAAGCTATAAACAGTAAACAACTAAGAGACAGAAGGCACATGAATTAAGAAGGATTGGGAAAGGCTTCCTGTAAAAGATAGGATTTTAGCTGGGACTTTGAAGAAGCAGGTCTTCATTCGCCCCTTGTAGTTTTAAGCGGTACCTTGGGTAAGAGTTTGAATGTGCTCTTTTGTATTTTGTAAAGGATGTGAACTAGGAGTTCACATTTGTATATAACAAAGCCAAGAAATCTGATGAACCCCCAGGCTTAGCTTGAATTTTCCGGAAGAGCAGAGATTGCTCCCCTAGCCTTTCCCTTTCCCACTCATTTGTACTGACAAACAAGAGACACTCAGAGTGTAAAAAATGAGAACTCTGAACTCCAGAGCCATTTAGGGACTATGGGTAAATAGCTATTGCCTAGTTATGGCTTAGCCTTCAGAGATGAAGAGGTGAGAAACGCACTGGCAGCCTTCATAGCCCTGTTTTATAAAGAGGTATCAGAAGGGAAGACTGTGTCTAAAGGGCTTTAGCCTTGAAGGTGACAAGCCTTAGATCCCCACTCTTGCTGAAAGAATTCGGCAGCTCCCCAGCCAAGGATTTCAGCAGAACCTAAAGCTAAAGATGGTGGAGATTCCAGCTGCCCATTCAAGCCTCTAGAGTCACAGAGGAATGCAGCTCCCCGTGAGATGTGAAGAAGACCCATAGGTCATCTGGAGAAGGGGAGGTCTTAAGAAGCCATGTGAAGCTGGGAAATTCAGAAGCCCAGGCAGCTGCCATAAAATGTAGGGTCAGGATCCTTCCAGCAATGCTGTTTGGACTTATCAAGTAGGAAACAGGACAGATGCTGTGTGTTTCTGTCACCTCCTCTTACAGACCTTAAGGAGATGATTCTGCATTGCCTTGTTCCCCTAAACTCTCTCTTGGAAGACTGAAACTTTTCCCTCAGGACACGAGTTTATTTTTATAAATAAAATATTCACCACAAGCTAGTCTGGGTATGTTTATTAGAAATGTGATTGCTGTTTGTCCTTCATTTTCAAAGAGAACCAATGAAACGTGGTAGGGAAGGAATAATTGAGGGGAGAGGGAGAGATCTAACAGAGAACCCTCCAAGGGAGAGAGACAGAGAGACCCACACAGAGAGATACAGAGAGACAGAGAACAAGAGATAGACAGAGATCTAACACTGAAATGTTATTGCCAGCACTCTTTCTCTGATTGGGGGCTTACAGCTAAAGGAGAGAATTATATATCATTTGACATAATTATAAAATTATAGATCATTTGATATAACTTCTCAGAGATGAGGAAGAATATTTCTATTCTGTATCCCACCTAAGCAATGAATCAGTAGTAGCCTGAGGGAGGAAAAAATAGTACTAGTGCCGTGAATGAATGGATGGATGGAAGGATGAGCGTAGAGTTGCCTGAGGTTTTGAGAAGTTATATGACTTGCCAGACATAAGTTGCCAAATCTTATATATGACTGGCCAGATCATAAAGTCATTAGCTGTGGGAAGTGAGATGTGAGCCTGAGTCTTTCTGATTCCAGGTCCAGCACTCTATCCACCATATCACACTCCTTTTCAATAAGTCAATAAAAGATATTTGAGAAGAGAAACAGTCCCAATAACTGTGGGGGTGGGGGGGGCCAAGGAGCCGGTAAGGCTTCCTGTAGGCAGTGGTACATATGTGGAGTCCTGAAGGAAGCTAAGATTTCCAAGAGCATTTTTAAGAACCTTTGGGAAGCCAATGGATATAAAAAACTCAGTTTGTAACATCACAGGGGGGTTAAGCCAGAGCTGAAGAGTTCAGGATTCGACTGACTTCTAGCGTTTTGTTCAATCAGATTCAGTCAAAGCACCTGAGTTTGAATCTTGACTTTGCTAGCTATTGCTGGTGTGACTTTAGGAAGGTTAATTCCTCTCTCTGGACCTCAAATTCCTCATCTGTAAAATAAGTACGTTGGAGTAAACCTTTGTAAGATTCCTTATTTCATTCATTTGGGTTCATATTGGTCCTACATGACCTCCCACTCTCCCAGAGGAGGATAACCGTGGTCAGTCTCTCTGCCTGCAAAGGTGGCAGCAATGCTGAAGGCCTGCTTCAGGACAAATAAAGCATGAACTCTCTGGGCTGCCCACTCCCAGAGGTGAACAGGCAGACAGGAAGAGAGAAAAGCAGGCAGGCAGGCAGGGCTTTCCTTCCCCCTGAGATGGCTTCCCATTCACACTGCTGATTTCTTCAGTGTATTTAGCTGTCTGTGTGTAGTCTGCCCCTTTAGACTGTGAACTCCCCCACGGCAGGGATTATTTTGTTTGTTTGTTTTTTAGTATCTTTGTATGCCCAGCACTTAGCACCCTACCAGGCGTAGAGTAAGCATCAAAAAGAAGGAAAAAAGAAAGCTTGTTGATTGAAGGAAAGGCAGCAGACAGGCAGAAATGAAACTGATGGACACATAGGAAGGTAGATAGATACACGGAAAGGCTGACAGACTAAAAGACACACAGGCTGCAGGGTAGGCTCTCTCTCTTTTGCAAATGTATGTGGTTGTGGGGGGAATCTAAAAATAAACAGAAACTTTAAAAAAAAGATTTAAATTTTTTTTTGTTTTTATATCATCTGAATGTCTCTCCATATATACCTATCTCACTGAAACCCCAGAGAAGCATCCCTAAAAACAAAGAAATTTTTAAAAAGCAGTTTAGCAAACTGAACCAACAATTAAGTGATCCATACCCATAGTCCCCCACCCTGGCAAAGGGCAGACAGGAGCAGCACTTTTCACTGGGTGGATTCTTGTCTTTTACACACAGACAGACAGACACACAGACACGCAAACACACAGGCACACACACAGACAGAAAGACACACAGGCACACACACAGACAGACACACATGCACATAGGCACACACACACAGACAGACAGACACACAGGCACACACACAGACACGCAAACACACAGGCACACACACAGACAGAAAGACACACACAGGCACACACACAGACACGCAAACACACAGGCACACACACAGACAGAAAGACACACACAGGCACACACACAGACAGACAGACACACAAGCACACACATAGACAGACAGACACAAGCACACACATAGACAGACAGACACACAGGCACACACACAGACAGACAGACAGACACACAGACAGACAGACACACAAGCACACACATAGACAGACAGACACACAGGCACACACACCGACAGACACACAAGCACACACACAGGCACAAACATACGTCTCCCTTAGAATCATCTTTGTCAATTCCCTCCCTTTCCCCTCCTCTCCCTTCCCCCTCCCTTCTGTTTCCTCCCACTTCCTGCCCCCGCCCCCTTCTTCCGCTGTTCTCATTGCGCAGGCGTAAGAGGGGGCGTGGCCTACGCCTTGGGCGCGCACGCTCCGGCTTCTGAGGGGGCGGGCCACGTCTGGTGGCGTCATCACGTCGGCCTGCCGGTGGCGGGAAGGGGCTTCAGTGATAATGGAGGTGGAGGAGAATGGAGCTACCCCGGCCCCGAGCTCGGCTCCTGGCAAGGCCCCTGGGACTCACTACGAGCTGCCCTGGTGAGCGAGGGCCTGGGCTGGGGCCGGGGCCGGGGGTGGGGTGGGGGTGGGGATGGGTCAGGGGAGAGGGGGTGAACATCCATCAGTCAGTCAGCAAACACGCATTGATTAAGTACCTTCTGCTTGCACAGCAGGGGTGCAGCAACCCCCGTCCGCGGGGGACTCCCCCTGAACCCCGTGCTCTTGTACGGAATGTTCAAGAAGACAAGAAAAAGCGGGGGGCAGTCCTGAAAGACTAATTGTGGGAGGCAGCCCTGGAGCAACGTGGAGATTCTACGGGTGGGGTGAGGAGGACAGCATTCCAGGCAGGGGGCACGGCCTAGGCAAAGACTTGGAGATGGGAAATGGAGGGCCGTGGATGCAGCTCTGTAGGAAGGACCAAGGTGGATGGGAGGCAGGGGGTGTGCGGGGAGGGGTCAAGGGCAGGAGTAGGGGTGAGGGGGCATATGGCCTCAGACTGCCCTTAGAGCTACTAGAGCTAGAAGGGACTTCAGAGGCCATCCAGACCTTTTTACAGGGGAGGAAACTGAGGCCCAGAGGGAAAGAGACTTGCCAAGGTTTTCCAGCTAGTGAGGATGGATCTGTTTGCCCCCTAAAACTTCATGTTCTATTTATCCTGCATATAACTTTGTATGCATCTGTTTGCATGGTGTTTCTGCGTTGGATTGTAAACTCCTTAAGGGCAGGGACTGTCTTCCGCCTGTTTTTGTATCCACAGAGCTTAGCACAGTACCTAGCACGTGGTAGGCATTTAATAAATCCGTATTCATAGTTAACACCTAATGTTAATACTTATTAATAATTGTTATTACAGTTCTGTTATATATTATATATAATAGTTATTAATAGTTAATGCCTACTATGTGCCAGGAACTGTAATAAGCACTTTACAATTGTATTCTCACAATGATAGTGGGAGGTAGGTACTATTATCCCCATTTTACAAATGAGGACACTGAGCCAAAGGTGAAGTGATTTGCCCTGGCTCCCACAGCTAGGAAGTGCCTGAGGTGCTGTTATTACCCCCACGTTACAGGTAAAGATGTCAGACTTCAAATTCTATTCCAAAAAACTCTGTGCTTTGGACCTCAGTTTCCTCATCTGTAAAATGGGGGAGTTGAACAGATGACCTCGGGGTGCCTTCCTTCTGGCTCCAGACATATGAGTCCATGATGGGAACATGATAACGTGCAATGATTTTAAATGGGTCTTTTTTTTAAACTTTTGAACAGGGTTGAAAAATACCGGCCGATGAAACTGAATGAAATTGTGGGTAATGAAGATACTGTGAGCCGCCTGGAGGTGAGGCCCATGAGGCTGGCAGACCTTGACCTCCTGGAAGGGGCCAAGGGGTGGGCAGGGGGAGTTGGTGGTCCTCAGGTGTTGGCCAAGCTTGTTATAAGAGTGCTCTCCTCCAGAGGGTTCCCTGGGCAGAAGTCAGGAAGCCACAGCCTCAGGATGTCTGGGGTCCCCCTCATATGTGGGCATTCAGACCCACAGAACTCTTTCAGGGAGATTCCTGTTTGAGAAATGGGACAAGATAAGCTCTGAGATCCCTTTGCACTCTTCACATTCTCTTTAAAGACACCATTGCTGTCATCAATCAGCCAATCCAGGGGCTTTTTAAAAATTTAATATTTTATTTTTTCCTCAATTACATGTACAATTTTTAACATTCATTTAAAAAAATTTTTTTAAGTTCACAATTCTCTCCCTCCCTCCTTCCCTTCCACCCCTCATTGAGAAGAAAATTAATTGATAGGTTATATATGTACAATCATGTGAAACCTATTTGCATGTTATCCATGTTGTGAAAGAAAACATAGACAAAAGAAAAAGAAAGTAAAGAAAACGTTGATTCCGTTTGTGTTCAGTTCTTTCTTTGGAGGTGGATGGCATTTTTTATCATGAGTCCTTCAGAATTGTCTTGGATCATTGCATTGCTGAGAATAGCTAAGTCATTCACAGTTGATACAATGTTGCTATTACTGTATACAATGTTCTCTTGGTTCTGCTCACTTCCCCTTTCATCAATTCATGTAAGTTTCTCCAGGTTTTTCCGAAATCCTCCTGCTCATCGTTTCTTATAGCACAGTTGTATCCCATCGTAATCATATACTACAACTTGTTCAACCATTCCCCAGTTGATGGGCATCCCCTTGATTTCTGATTCTTTGCCACAGGAACTTTACAGTGCCAAGTACTGTACTTAGGTGCTGGGGATCCATAGACACAGATCAAGTCAACATTTATTTTTACTAATAGATTTTTATGCTTAAAATAATAGATATTATTTAAAAATAATGGATTTTTCCTAATAGATTTTGGGTTTTTTTTTTTAACATATATGCATAAATAATTGTTGATTTGTCTTCTATAAGATTTTTTCCCAATCCCCTGCTTCCCTTTTTATCTTAGGTGCATTGATGTTGTCTATGCAGAAGCTTTTCAGTTTCTTGTAATCAGAGAGATCTCTCTTCTGGTCTGTGACTGCCTCTACCCCTTGTTTGGTGTCTGGCCCAGAGTGCACTGATGTTCCCCTGCGTGAAGGCCTTTGCTACTGAAGGCATTTTTTAGAAAATTCTCCTTTTCTTTGAATTTTTCTAGATTTCATACCTTTTTCTTACTTCTGTTGCTGTTTGGTGGGAAATGAGTCTCCCCCCACCCCTGAGCATTTATTAAACCACCTACTTGGTGCTGATATGGTCCTGGGGCAGATAGGGTGGGTAGAAGGGACTCAGGCCCTGACCTTTGGGAGTCTGTGTCCTAACCAGGTTAATTCTGTATTTTTCTTATAGGTCTTTGCAAGAGAAGGGAATGTGCCCAATATTATCATTTCCGTAAGTACTTACTCTTGTGCCTCTTCATTTTCCTTTAAATGAAACCAAGAAAGCCCCATGTGAGTCCATGGGCATTTATTAAACATTTGCTGTGTACTTGCTAAGCCGTGGGGATACAAAGAAGGCATATTTTGGGGCTGTCTTCAGGGGACTTAGGTTCTGGTGGGTGAGACAACATGGGCCGGGGTAACTATGGAGAGAATGTGATCCCCGAGAGGAACTCTGGCAGCTGGAGGGTGGGGAGCCTGGGAGATTCTGGCAGAAAGTGGGATTGGAGCTGAGCCTGGAGGGAAGCCAGAATGATGGGAGAGTAGAAAAAGCCCCTGGGTTCTCACTCTGACCTGACCACTCAGGGACAGGGGCAGGATGGGGTGAAGCATGTCACTGCCCTGAACCTCAGTTTCTTTATCTGGAAAATGGGGTGGGGATGCCCTACAATACTTCCTAACTAGGGTCACCTGGAGTCCCCTCAATGGGTCATGACCTGGAACATCCAGTGGGCATGTAAGCGACCTTTGAGGTGGGAGGGAGGGACAGGGTCCCTTCTGATGCCTTGAAGCATTTACAGAAGAGTCTGTTTCTAGGGTCCCCCAGGAACGGGTAAAACGACCAGCATTCTGTGCTTGGCAAGGGCCTTGCTGGGCCCGTCCCTGAAAGATGCTGTTCTGGAGCTGAATGCCTCCAACGACAGGTGAGTCCTGGTCCCTCGGTGGAGCCAAGAGCTGGCCCTGGTGCGTGTGTGACTTTGTTCCTTAGATATAAAACATTGCTTATTTGTTCACCCCCATTTTGTGGTTGCCCCCTAGTTTGTAGGAATTAGTAAAAGTAAAGACCTGTAAAATGTGGGCCAATGGAACCCAGACTATCTATTTTTTTATTACAAATTTCTTTTGTTTGCAGTTCACAGAACAAAATAAGTATTTCCCTAACACAGTACAATAGAAAAGATAATTGCATGTGAAACTGCAAATCTGCTGTGTTCAACTTGCTTTTCTTCTAAATATGCAAAATTATCATATACATTTCTTGTTCTTTTTTCCTTTTTTTCTTCCCTCCTCCCCCTCTCCTGCCCTGGAGATAACTGCTGTTAGACACAGATGGGTGTGTATATGTAAAATCATTCTATACATGCTTCTCTCTATCAGTTCTTTCTTGGGTGCAGACAGCATCTCTTTTCATATGTCCTTTATTTTAAATTTGTGTATTTGTAATAGTCAAGATGACTTATTCTTTCGGAGTCATTCTTCCAACAACATTGTTATTACTGTATACAGTGTTTCGCTCACTTCGCTCTTCTTTTCGTGCAAGTCTTTCCATATTTTTCTAAGAGTGTTGGGCTGATTTTACAGAACAGCAAAATTCCATCACCACTCATTCAGCCATGCCCCAATTGATGGGGATCCCTGTGATTTCCAGTTCTTTGCTATAAGAGCTGCTATAAACTTACCATTCATATTCAGAGTTATAATTAGTATTTGTGGATTTCCCTCCCATCTTACTTCTACTTTCTATTTTCTTTCTTAGCCTCTCTTTTACCCTATCCTTGTTACCTTATTTTTCCCCTCACCCTCCCACCCCTCCAAGAGCTGCCCCTCATCCCCTCCTGCACAAAGTCAGTATATACACTCTACACAGTATACATGTTTCGTAAGTTCCCTCATGAGGAATCATGGCATTTGGAGCTAGATGGACCCAGTGGTCACCCAAGACAGGGAGTCCTGACCATCTTTGGCAATGTCTGCTAAAACCTGTGGACCCCTTCTCAGTCACGGTTTTAAATACATCAAATCCATAGGATTACAAAGGAAACCAATTATATTGAAATAGTGGTCAAAAAAATTATAAAAACAAGTTCCTGGAGGCCATGTTAAGAACTCCCAGTGTATCCAACCGCTGCTCCTTTACTTTACTGATGAGGAAACAGGCCTGTAGAGAGAAGGGCGTCTTCGTCACTAACTGGAAAGAGGTCCTGCCTTCTCTCAGAATTTGGATTTGAGGCAAGTCCTTATTATTTGGTATCACAGATGAAAATGGCCCCTTTATAGAAAGTACCTGAATGAAATCCTTTGCTTGTAGGTCCTTTGTTGGTTACGGAGAACCTCCTTTGAGACACTGAAGGAGGAGCTGTCATGATGAGAATGTGGGCTTTGGAGGCCCTGAGTCAAGTGTGTTAGCTTTGCTGCTGCCTAGTCTCAGTTTCCTCAGCCTGAAGATGGCCATCAGACCAATCTCAGGAGGTTCAGCAGAGGGAGCACTTTGTGAGGGGTTTTCCTGGCAGGTCATTCATTGCTGCTCCTGATAGGATCGAGGCTTGCCGGCCATCGGTCTGTTTGCCTCAGGAAGGACTGCATGGTTTGGCTTTGTCATTTCAGGGGCATTGATGTTGTGAGGAATAAGATCAAGATGTTTGCCCAGCAGAAGGTCACCCTCCCCAAAGGCCGGCACAAGATCATTATCCTTGACGAGGCAGACAGGTGAGATGGTTGGGTTTCCTGCCAGAAGCCATGCATAGGATGGTGTTTGGCCTCAGTCGCTGAGACTTCCAGGGTGTCGCTAAAATGGGGGGTGGAGATGGGCCCTCTTGGGGGAATTTGTTTCCCATGTCTTTGGAAATCTATTTAGCAGAACCTGGGCCTTCACCCTTGTTTTTGGTTGATGGAGCAACCATTTGTTAGATGACTCATGAATACTTTTGTGGGTTTGTGTGAGTGTGCCGGCCTCCTTGGCTGATGAAATTGAGTGAGGCTTCACATGGAAGTGCAGCTCATGGGTGAGCGCGTTGGCTACCTGCTGGATGGCCCCAAGTTTTTGTGGGAACAATGGGCAGCCCCCATTGCATGGCCAGGCCTCCGGTAGACATCCTCTGGCGTTGTATTTCTTGGAGGAGCCAGGAAGGACTAAGGAATGACTGGGAATGTAATGGTGCCTGACATAACTGGTCATGTGGGAGTGATCCTCATGGGGTCACTCTAGAAGACTTTAGACCAGGGCTTCTGAGCCAGGAGTCTGGGGGTGAGGATCCTGGAACTCGGATGGGGAAAAACATGGTATCTTTATTAACCTGCAGTGGAAATGTAGCATTTCTTTCAGTAACTGGTGTAGGCAGCAAACATCCTGCTGCGAAGGGGACTGGGGGCTTCACCAGACTGTTTCCAAGGAGGCCCAGCTTCCTTGTTCTCTTCCCATGTAACATTGTGTCAGTGTCTGAGGAGGTGGACTCATTCCTCTGACTCAGCTACAGGGGAGGCATGTCATCCAGCCCCTGCAATGGACCATAGAGGAAACAAGCCAAGGGAAGGGGTGGGAAGGGACCCAGGGCCGTAAGTCACAGATTTAGTGCTGGAACGACCTTGGAGATCATCGAGTCCAGCTCCTACAGTGTACAGATGAAGAAACTGGGGTGGAGGGGCGTGACAGGCCTTGTGTTTGCCCAAGAACTCAAGTCCTCTGCTTGGGGTCACATGGCCCCCTGAAGGAGGTGCAGCCCCAGCTTGGGAAGGGGTGCAGGAGCCATTGCCCCTTTGTTCCCAGTGCTGGAGGACCCACTGAGCATTTTCTCCCTCCTAGCATGACTGACGGAGCCCAGCAAGCTCTGAGGAGGACGATGGAAATCTACTCCAAGACAACCCGCTTTGCCCTTGCGTGTAATGCCTCAGACAAAATTATAGGTAAGGACAGGCTGTGGAGCCCAGCTTCCTGCTTCTGCCCACTGCTGCCTCAGGCTTAGATGGAGAGCTGGAAGGGCTGACTGGTGCTGAGAACCACCCCCACTTCCATCCCACACCTACCACTGATATGTGAGGAAATTGAGCCCCAGAGGAATGAAGGGTCACATGGCTAGTAAGGGTCTGAAGTAGGATTTGAACCCAGGTCTTCCTGACTCCTCAGCCCAGGGCTTTTTATCCACTGTACTCCAATTCCTCTCTGTCCTCCTAGAGATCCTTTCTCTTAGGGTCCTCCTCTCTCTCAACCCATTTGTGCTTTTGTAGCTTTGCTCCTTTGTTCCTTCCTCCTTAGAATGTCTTCATCCTTCTTGCCCCCTGTCTCATTCCCATCTCCCTCCACTCCTATCTGTGAACCTTTAATTCCACCTCAGCCACAGGCATCTCCCTGCCTCCCCAGCTTCTCTGGCATATGCTGCCTGCATTTGGCATTTCATGTATTCACCTCCTCTTGTTAGCATGGTGTGTGTGTGCATCTAGGGCCCTTGCTGGACGGGAAGCCCCCCTTGTGGGGAGCCTGCCGTGTGCTTGTGCCCTCCCTCCTGCCCCCCAGGCACAGTGCCTCATGGTGGTGCATTAGCTACTCATTGATCTTTTGAAACTAGAAACTAATGCAAAAGATTTGACTTTGCCAAAAATATCAGGCTTTCCAGTAGCCTGGCATTATGCTGGTACTATGTATCTTGCTCTCTAAAAGAGTATAATTAAGTGCAGAGGTTTGAGGAAATTTGAGGTTTTATTGGGATGGCTTCACCACCAGATTGCTGCAGACGTTATTTCTGAAACGGTCATTTTAGTCTGGGCATTAGCCGTGACCGCCATGGTAGGGCCACTTTCTTGGTGGGAATCCGTGGGTCCCTTGAGTTTAGAACATAAAGTCGCTGCATTATACTTGGCTGGTGCAGAGATCTCCTTGTACACTTCAGATGTCCCCTGGGTTCAGAGGCTCACTGAGTCTTCTCCCCGTTGCTGCTGCCAGTTGTAAGCACAGAAACACGCTCGGTGTCAGCAGCACCGTGCTGTTGGTGACTTCACACCTTCACGTTTTTGTCCAACAAATGCTCATTCAGTGTCTGTCGTGTGCCAGGCATCATGCTCAGGGTGGGTGGTGATACCCAGATGGAAAGGCACAGACTGGCCATCTAGCCAGGGGAAGAAGCAGACACATCCAGCTGGGGCACGTGCCAGGCTGCAGACACGATGGCATCATCATCATCATTATAACAGTAGTATAAGTAAGAGCTGGAGGCTTATAGAGTGCTTAGTATTGGCGAAATGCTTTCCATGGGTCATCCAGTTGAACCTTCACAACTCCCTGGCAAGTAGGCGCTGTAGACATCCCCATTTACACGTGAGCTAAACCGAGATTGAGAGGGGGTAAAGTGACCCGTCCAAGGTTACACAGCTAGTTAATGTCTGAGGCAGGAGCCTAACCCAGGACTTCCTAATTTCAAGCTCAGTTCCCTGACCACTACACCAGAGGGAGCTCAGTCTGGGACTGTGGGCTGCTCTAAAGCCGGCAAGGCAGATTCTATTACCCTTTGTGACTTTCATTCCCAGAGGATAAATAATTGGGTGAGCAGGCCTTTGTGAAGAGAAATAACCATGTAGACTAATGAGTGAATGAATAAATTGAAGAATTTTTTGTTTTTGGCGGTCCGAGCCCCCTCACCACCCCAGGTGCAGCTCTAGCCCCCTGCTGCCTTTCCAGTCTTCTTCCATCTTCTTCCCCAACATGCACACTTTGTTCCAATGACCCTGGCCATCCCACAGACAAGAGCCTCCATCTCTCAGTTTTGGACATTCTCTCAGGCTGTCTGCCATGCCAGGAACACTCTCCCTCCTCTGCTCCGACCCCTGACCTCTCTGGCTTCCTTTAAATCCCACCTAAAATCCCCCCTTCTCCAGGAAGCCTTCCCAGCCCCTCTTAATTCTAGTGCTTTCCCTTGATTAATGATTTCCTCTTTACCCTGTGTGTAATGTGATACACACATAGTGTTTACATGTAGGCTGCCATATTTAATTGTAAGCTCCTGGAAGGCAGGGACCGTCTTTTGCCTCTTTTTACTATGCAGTGTTTAGCATAGTGCCCCAGCATGTGATAAATGTTCATTAATTATTGATTGACTAAGCAAGCCTGAAGTAAAGCACTTCGTCAGAGACGTGTGGGCCCACAACCAAGCAGTGCAGTTCAGTAGGGTGGGGCTCCCTGTTCCCCTTGGGCACGTGCTAGAATTTACTGTGCACATAAGAAGGTGAATTAGTTTTTCATAAAGAAAACTGGATTCGGTATATAACCGTTTTTTAGTCTCAACAGTTAAATGTTTAGGAGAACGCTGCCAAATACGTTATTGTGATATTTGATTATATCCCATGTCATTCCTGGGACAATTTCCAAGAGATGCCCAGATGTTCTGCTCTGTATCTGGTTTGTTTCTGGCTTTGGCTCCAGTTCAGAACAGGAGGAGAATCCTGATCCGTGGACATAGATTGTTACGAGAGGAGTCATCTGCTTGGGAGCCAGTTCAGGAGGACTGGGATGTGCTCCTGAGGGATTCTGTAGCTTGAGGGGCTGGAAGTCAGGCTGGAGTTTCTGATTAATGAGGAGAGCTTGTCTTTCGCTGGTTCACTGGCCTTGACTGTTTTTTGAGCTCAAAATGAAGAGAATTTTATGTCCTTTTGTGTCCTTGTTCATTTGGCTTTGAACAGTAAGAATTATTCCTTCAGTATTCTCTTGAATGTTTTTCAGATGGGCTAGAACACTCCATCTTTTTCTCACCCTGTCCTTCCTCACAATTTTCTCTCCAATGCACAATTTTTTTTAAATTAATTTTATTTACTTTCAGTGCTCTACAATCATTACCATATAACTTAGATTTTTTCCCCTTCCCTCCCCGAGACGGCATACAGTTTTATATAGGTTCTACACATACATTCCAATTAAATACATTTTCACTATAGTCATGTTGTGTAGAAGAATTAAAATGAATGAGAGAAATCATATAACAAACCAAAATGTAATACAAAAGAAAAAGATCTGCTGCATTCTGCAATTGAATTCCATAGTTCTTTCTCTGGATGTGGAAGGCATTTTGCCTTAAAAGACCATTGGGGATTTTTTTAAGTCCTTGCTTTGCAGTTCCAAGTCTACCAGAAAAATCTCTCACACACTGTGGTTGTTGCTGTGTACAGAGTTCTCCTGGTTCTGCACCTTTCACTCAGCATCAGATCGTATAGGTCTTTCCAGGCCTCTCTGAAGTCTTCCTGTTCATCATTTCATATAGCATAGTAGTATTCCATTACATTCATATACCCCAACTTGTTCAGCCATTCCCCATATGATGGGCATCCCGTTGATTTCCAGTTTTTGGCCACCACAAAGAGTGCTGCTATAAATGTTTTTGTACATGTGGGACCCTTTCCCATTTTTATGACCTCTTGGGGATACAGTCCTAGAAGCAATATTGCTGGGTCAAAGGGTGTGCATGTTTTTGTAGCCCTTTGGGCATTCTAATATACAATCTAAAGAAAAAAACTAATATTACTACTTTCAGAATATTTCAGTAGGACAATATAGTTATTTATCATACAGTTCCCATACCCACTTGACCAGCCTCTTGTACCTCCTGTAATAGGAGGAGACAATACATGTAGGGGGACCAGTGGCCAGAGAATGATGTTTGGAAAGTTAAAGGGCTGGAGGGGAATAGGTTGACGCACTCACTCCAATGATAGTGACAACATTGATTTGATTTGTGGAAATGAGGGGAGGGGGAGGGAAAGGCAGATGATTGTAGTTCCCATGAGTACTACAGACTCAAGCAAGCAGAAAATCGAAATCTGGGTCAATGGTTTAGGCAGTAATTGCTCTAGAAGATCAGAGGGGAGTGATGGGACTGGTGTGATGGGGGAAAACTTTATTAAAGAATGAACTACAGAATTCCAGGCTTGGAAGAGACTTCAGAGACATCTAGTCCAACCTGAACCTAAAAGTTTCCCCCTAGCTTCCTACCCAGCAAGTGGTTCTTCACCATGGGCTTGAAGATTTGAAGTGAAGGAGAACTCACCACCTTCCATGGCACCCCAGAGTTCTGGTTGTTGGGTTTTCCTTAAATTGAGATGAAATCTGCCTCTTGCAGCTTTCTTCCACTGGTCCTTGGGCCACCCTTCAGGCTGAGCAGAGCCACTCATAAGCCAGATACTTGAAGCCAGCTAGCTCTTGACCCCCAACAGGCCATTTTCACTGAACTGTGTCTCTTCATCTTGTTCACAACGATGGCCTGAAAGCCTTGGTGGGTCAGCTTTTTGAGTCCCTGACCTGGTGTGGCTCAACCTTCACTCATTTCTCACAAATCAGCCCTTGACGAAGGCAGCTTAGAAGTTCTCCAGGAGTCAAAGTCACGCTCTGGTCTAATGTGGGCAGACCCCACTCTTCCTTTTTGTTTTTTAAACCATAATGACCTCTGCCCATTTCAAGTTCTGCTGTATGTCTGGGATTCTCTGGTATCTTCCAAGGTCACCGATGTTGGCTCAGTGAGTATTCTCCCTGCTTTTTTCTTTTTTGAAAAATATTTACTTTTTTACTTTAATTGTAAACTTGACAAATATAAACCATAACACAGGTAGCAGTAGGGACCAGACCTGTGATTGATATGGGGAATTCTTGGACCAGGAAATTCTCTCTCCCCATGTGGCTGTCTCTCCTCTAATAGTTTCAGATTGCCATGTCTGAAAATGTGTATCTCATCGGGCTCTTGGTAGTCCTCCTCCCCTCTGTCAGGGGGTGGGAAGTGTACTTCATCATCCATCTTTTGGAGTTGTGAAGATTCATTGCATTGGTTGTATCCTTTCTTTGGGAGGTGTTTTCCTTCACATTATTATATGCGTGGTTCTCCTGGTCCTACACCCTTCATTCTGCATACAGGTCTTCCTGGGTTTCTCTCATCATTACTATGGGACCATAGTATTTCATCCCATTCAAATAACTGCTCTCACCCGTTAATAGGAGCCTTCCCTTTCCCCACTCTTTTGCTACAACAGAAACTGCTGCTGTGAATGTTTCCCAGGCTGTGACCTCTTTGGGATGTAACCACTGCTTTTTCCCATCCTCTATCATTCGCCTGGGTCTGGTCCTTCGAGCTCATGAAGGCTCGACGCCTGCTGACCTTCTCTTTGTGCCTCTGGGGCATCAGCTCCCTGTGAGCCGATTTTGTTCTGTCTGTTCTTAGAGATCATTCATAGCTGAGAAAACACATGAGAGAGGAATCTTGTTGCACTTCCCTCCATTACCATCATCTGTTTCTCCTGAACATCCGTCCTTGTTCTTCTTTCTCCCAACACTCATCTAAAGCCCTTTTTGTTTTTTCTTATCATCATTTGCTAAATTCAGATCATCCTGAGCTCAGTACTTGGGTCAGTATTTTTGCCGACATGCTTATCTTGTGCTCATCCTCCATGACCTTTCCGTGCTTCAGACTTTTATCCCTGACTTTTAAAAATGTGAGCCAAGTCGCCGTGAGCACCTTCCACATCTTCAGACACCCCCTTTTCCTTCCTCGCTGGAAGGAACTTCCTCACTGTTGGCAACTTCCAGTTTCATTCTTGAGCATTTCCCATCCTTCTCAGGCTTCCTTCCCCTCTAGAATTTCTTTGGAAATTCACTTCCCAAATTTAGATTGCCCATAAAGACTGCCTGACTTTGCTTTTCTATGACAAATTCTAGGTGGCATGGTACTCTCCTTAAAATGTTCATTGTGTCTCCTCAACAACCAGTTCCCTACCCCTTTTTTTAGTGGAAAATGTTATTGTGTAATGTCGAAACAGGGTAGTGGGCTACAGCTCAGGGGATCCCAATTCTGTGGGCAGCATCCAAAGCCTGGAGTGAGGCAGACATGGAAGTCTTTCCATCAGGCTGCTTCAGTGGGGTGACTTCAGCCACATCAGTGTTGTACAGCTTGCTTATAGCCTGTTTGATCTGATGGTTGCTGGCCTTGACACCTTCCACGAAAACCAGGGCGCAGTTGTCACTGGTTTTCTCCGTAGCAGCATCAGGATTAGGCAGGAGTGTAATGGTGATGTGGAGATCAAGCCTTTTCCTCTTAGGAAGTACCTCTCCAATGGTACTGGGGTGCCTTGCATTTGAATTTTATTCTTTTTTGTGTCTTCTTGTCCTTGAAGGCCTGGGACTTGGCTTCTCCTTATGGAGAATGACAGCTTCCTTCTTCATCTTTGGCCCCATCTGGGAGAAAGGACAGAATATCATTTCCTTTTCTCTTTTAAGGGATGAAATTATAATCAAAGCAAGTAAAAAAAATTATCAGCTACTTTACTTTTGGCAAAGAGAGAGCTTCTCCAGATGCTTAGATAAATGTGTTCCTGTTTGGGCCTCCATGATGTTTCCAAGCCAGGACTGTCATCTCTTGCCTGCCTCCTTAGCAGTTTCTGCTGCCTGTCATGTAGTCAGCCATTTATTCCCTTAATTTTTATTTCTCTTTCTCCTATTTCTTCTCATTCTTACATTCTCTTAGGGGAGACAACATGTAAATAAGTATGTGAAGATAGATTCACAGGGGTAAAATGGCCATCCTAATGGAATGGGGAATAGAGAAACCTGGGAAGACCCTATCTCAGAAGTTGAACAAGCCCTACATGAGCTCCCCAAGAAAAAATTTCAAGACTGGATGGATTTATAAATGAATTTTATCAAACATTTAAAGAACTCTTAATTCCAGTACTACAAAAGCTGTTTGAAAAAATGGGAAAAGAAGAGATCCTATCAGATTTCATCTTTCTGTGACACAAATATAGTCTTAATACCTAAACCAGGGAGAGTCAAAACAGAAAAAGAAAACTGTAGACTATTTAATGAATATTAGTGCAAATATTTTAAATAAAATATTAGCAAGAAAACTCTAGCAGTTTATCACAAAGATTATACTCTGTGACCAGGTTGGATTTATATCAAGAAAGCAGGGTTGGTTCATTACTGTTGTTGTTCAATATATCCAACTCTCCATGACCCTATTTGGGGTTTTCTTGGCAGAGATACTGGAGGGTTTGCCATTTCCTTCTCCAGCTCATTTGATAGATGAGAAAACTGAGGCAAACAAAGTTAAATGACTGGCCCAGGGTCACACAGCTAGTTAAATGTCTGAAACCATGTTTGAACTCAGGAAAACTCATCTTCCTGACTACAGGCCTGGCTCTCTATCCACTGCACCACCTAATTTCCTTGCTTTATTAATAGGAAAGCTATCAACATAATTGACTATATTATTAACAAGAAGACAAAATGTATGTGATTATATCAATAGATAGAGAAAAAGCTTTTGACATGCTATAACACCTATTCCTATTTTACTAGAAAGTTAAAAACACTAGAAAGCTTAAGAGGAAATGGATCCTTCCTTAATATAAGTAGTATTTATCTAAAACCAAGAGCTAGCATTATCTGTAATGTAAGTAAGCTATAGGCCTTTCCAGTAAGATCAGGGGTAAATCAAGGATGTCCATTATCACTATCCATCATTATTATTATGTTAGTAATTTTATATACAGTAATAATACATAGTAAAATACTAGTGATAGAAATTCGAGCTATTATCATTAGAAATTCTAATGATAAAACAAAAAAAATGAAAGAATAAGCCTAGACAAGAAAGAATCAAAAATGACCACTTTTTGCAGATGCTGTAATGATTTAATTAGAGAACCCTAGAAAGTCAAGTAAAAATATAATTGAAATAAATCATGAGCCGCCTCATCAGAGCTGCAGGATAGAAAATAAAGTCACATAAATTACTAGCACTTCTGTATGTTACTAATGGCATCCAACAGGGAGAAATGGAAGGATTCTATTTAAAATAATTATAGAAAGTATTAATTACTTGGGAGTCTGTTTGCCAAGACGCACGTAGGAACTGTATGAATACAGCTATACAACTCCTTTTTCACAAGTAAATAGAGAGAAATAATTAGAGAAATAGTAATTGCATAAGCATAGGCCAAGTCTTTGAAGGAAAAATGACAATACTCCTTAATTTATGTAATCAGTGTCATATTAATCAAACTACCAAAGGATTACTTTACAGAACTAGAAAACAAGTTTATATGGAGGCAGAAAAAGCTAAGAATCTCAAAGGAAATCATGGGGGAAAAAAGTGGGAAAGAAGGGGATCTAACAATATCAGATCTTAAACTATACTGCAAAATTGTAATCAAAACAATTTGGTAATGACTCAGAACGATTGATTAGGGAAACAGATTAAGGTTCACAGTATACAAAAGCAAACCAAGCACAATGGCCTACTGTTTGTTAAACCCAAAGTTCTCATCTGTTGGAGAACTTACTAGTCACAAAAACTGTGGGGAAAACTAGAAAGTGTCAGTCTGACAGAAACTAGACCGACATCCCACACCATATACCAAGATAAGCTCTGAATGGGTACATGATTTAGACATTTAGTGAAAAATTATAAACAAATTAGAAGATCATGAAAGAAGTTACCTGTCAGATCCAGGGATAGAGGAAGAGTTCATGACCAAACAGAAGATAGATTCACAGGAGATAAAATGGATAATGTTGTATACATAAAATTAAAAAGCAAATAAAAATAAAATTGTATACATAAAAGTTTTAAAAATCTTTTTATACAAACAAAACTAGTTCAGCTAAAACAAGAAGAGAAGCAGGTAACTGAGGGGGAAAAAATCTTTACAGTAAGTTCTCTGATAAGGTCCCATTTCTGAGGTATAGGGAATTGATGTAGATTTACAAGAAAAAAGCCATTCCCCAGCTGATAAAGGGTTAAAAGATATGAACAGGCATTTTTCAAAGGAAGAAATCCAAGCTGTCCCTCACTGTATGAAAACATGATCTGAATCACTAATTAGAAAAATGCACATTGAAACAACTGAGCTACCCCCTCCTTCCCATCATATTGGCTGATATGACAGAAAAGGAAAATGATGAATTTTGGAGGGTGTTGGTGGAGTTGTGAACTGATCCAACCATTCTGGAGAACAGTTGAACTGTATCCAAAGGGATATACAACTGAGCATACCTTTTGACCCAGCAATACCATTACTGGGTCAGTAGCCCAAAGAATTAAAAAAAAAAAGGGTGGAAAAGACCTATTTGTACAAAAATATAGCAGCACTTTTTGTGGAGGCAAAGAACTGGAAACTGAGTGGATGCCCATCAGTTGGGGAATGGCTGAACAAGCTGTATATGATTGCGATGGAATATTATTGTGCTGTAAGAAGTGATGAAGGGGGTGGTTTCAGAGAAACCTGGGCAGACTTGGATGAACCGATGGGGAGTGAAGGGGGCAGAACCAGGAGAATTTGAGACAATAACAACAATGTTAGAAATACAGAAACTTTGAAAGACTGGAGATAGTGACCAGACTTGCTGCCCACCTCCTGACAGAGGTGATGGACTCAGAGAAGACTGCTAGGGGTGCCATAGTGCACAGAGCATCCGGCAGCCTGGCTGGAGTCAGGAAGACCTGTGTTCAAATGTGGCCTCAGAACAGAGGTTCCCAAACTTATTTGGCCTACCACCCCCCTTTCAAAAAAAAAAAATTACCCAAAGCCCCCTCTGAAAATGTACTTTCTTTAATCCTTTAATGGTTTTTTTGAAATTTGTGTCATTTCAAAAAAAATGTAAATTTAAAAAAAGATGACATCTTAAATTTAATAATTTATTGTAAATTTGTGGGGGGTTTTCCTGCATTTAAATTTTGATGAAGCAATATCATGTAGCCATATAATATATAATATTGTTAACAAGTCATTTTATGCACATATTCCTGATGATGCATGCTGGACTTCCTGACAGTGCGTGACACGCTTAAACCTGCCAACACTTGCTTATTAAGACCTGTCAGGGGACTTGACCACTGATTGGTTATAACTTGTATTTTGTGTGTTTCTTTGGAAAATAATATAATCGCTACGACTTTAACTGTTATACAACAGGTGAAACTGTAGGGATGGTTTTTCAAACATTTTCTTTCCTTATGTTTCTACCACTCCCTTATTTTTATTCAGTGCCCCCCCAATTTCACCCAAGCCTACTCCTGCCTCTCTGGATCCTTCCAGCACCCCCCAGCAGGGTATCACCACTTTGGGATCCTCTGCCTCAGACACTCACTAGCTGTGTGACCCTGGGCAAATCACTTCACCTCTGTCTCCTTCAGTTTCCTCATCTGTGAAATGGGGTTAATATTAGCATCTATTTCCCAGGGTTGTTGTGAGGATCAAATGATTACTGCTGTCTGGAGGCCTCTGGAAGGGTCCTTCCAGCCACCGTCCCCCTGTGAGCAAGGTAGAGGGAGATCCTGTGGTGGAGCTGGGAGGGGATTCAGGACTAGGCCTCCAGCAGTAGAGTCATTGCCCTGCAAAGCAGGGTGTTCTGGAGAGACCCCTAATGTACAGGGTGGACTTGGGGGCATCCGGGGTGAGGTCACAGGCATGTCCAGCCCATCAGCTGAGGGCTCATTTTTTAGACATTTGAGTTTGACCAGCACATTCTTTTTTCCTTTTCCAGAGGAAACCAGATTTGTTTTGGGGTAGACCTTTCCCATTGGTTAGTGTTTGTGAAGTGGCCTTCTTCATTCATTCATTTCTTCATTCTGTAGACATTGCCCAAGCGCTGATGAGCCGGGGCTGCCGGGCTGGGGCCCCAGGAGGGACAGGAGGAAGGGGCAGAGCCACAGCCCCCCACTAACACCCTGTCCCCTTCCCTTCGCTCTTAGAGCCAATTCAGTCCCGATGTGCCGTCCTTCGGTACACAAAGCTGACTGATGCCCAGGTGCTGGCCAGGTTGATGACTGTCATTGAGAAAGAGAAAGTGGAGTATACGGATGATGGGCTGGAGGCCATCATCTTCACAGCCCAGGGAGACATGCGGCAGGTAGGAGGGAGATGATGCTGGACTGGGGGAGGGGGTCTGCAGGTGGATTTGGCAGCAGGCCCAGAGGGAAGCACATTTGAGCCCTGAATTTGAGAAGGGTCCCGGTGGAGAGCACTGATCTCAGATGACCTCAGCGGGGTCCTCTCCCTTCCCCCACAGGCACTGAACAACTTACAGTCCACCTATTCTGGCTTTGGCTTCATTAACAGTGAGAATGTATTCAAGGTAAGACAGCTTCTCCCTTTGGCTTGGCTCCCATTCCTCAGGGCCTTTCACAGAATATGTCCTGTGGGAGATTCCAATAGCACACTCACATTTCCCTTCCGGAATGAGGAAAGTGTGGAGAATTTGCCCCATTTCCACCCATTCTCTTCTCCTCTCCCCCTTTGACTCTCACAGACTTGTGGGGCTGGGAAAACCATCACTCAGGGAGATCAGCTTTCTCCTGGAAACTGAGGACACTGCGCCAGATGAGAGGCCAGACTGGCCCCAGCTAAGAATGAGTTTTATATTTTAAATAAACCTGTACTGTGTTTCAAAATGAATCTTGAAAAACCATTCATAGCTTGTGGGCTGGATCTTGGTCCCTCCTATAGGGCCAGGAGTAGACCCCCTGTCTGTCAGGAGGCCTGAGAGACAGACAGATGACTGCCCTGGTCAGGCTGAGGAGTCCTGCACGAGCATCCTCTGGGGAGTTTGGAGGGGACAGAGATTCTCACCGACCCATGTTGTCCTGACAGTTTGCAGGGATGGGGGCTGCTCTGGGGCTATTAGACCCAAGGGCACAGGGGAAGTGAAGCTGGGTTAGCCCTCAGCCTTAAGCTTCTGGAGCAGAACCAGAAGGGAGCTTGAGACCCTATCGAGTCTGACTCCTTTATTTGACAGGTGAGGAAACTGAGGTCCAGGAAGGTACAGCCATTGGTCAGAGGTTATGTGGGCAGTCTGAGGCCTGGCTGTCTGGCCCCACAACCAGGACTCTCCTCACTCTGCACATAGAGGGTGGGCTGAGCAAGGGTCCCAGGGCAATGAGGCAGCTCCTGCTCCCTTGGATGCTGGCCAGGGACTGACTTGGGGGCTCTGGGCTGTACCAGGGGATGTCTCTGGGCCGGTAAGTCACTCTATTCTCACCAACCAACTCAGCTCCACGTCCACAGCAGCCAGCTCAGTTCTGCCCAGCCCAGGCCTCCCTTGTCCAGGGGCTGCTCACCCTGTGTGCTTTCTTGGGGGTCACTCTGCTCGCTTGCCAGTCCTTCTCAGACCCTGGGTCATACTCTTCCCCTCCCTGTCCCCAGGAGCACTGTCATCCCCCACAGCTGTCCTTTGAGTCATGCCCTGAGCCAGGACAGGTGCCCATCTTGTTAGTGCTACAGGCACTCCCTTGGCATCTCTCTTAGCACATTTTGTTTTAATCTAGGGGTTCCTGTGCTTAAGATGTAGCAGTGGTATGGCCCAATGGGAAGCACACACTTGCTTTGGAGGCAGAGGCCCTGGGTTCAAATCTTGCTGCAGATACTAATTATGAGACCCTGAGCAAGTCACTTAACCTCTGTTTGCCTCAGTTTCTTTACCTGTAAAATGGGAATAATAACAGCACCTACATCACAGGGTTGTGGGGATCAGACAAGAAAACAGACTTACAATGACGTGTAAATGCGCTGAGATTGTCGTGATTTTAATCATTATTGTTCAGTCCTGCTCGTGATGTTTGCCCCCAGGTGACCTTGGGGAGCACAGATAACCTCTGTGGCCTCAGTTTCCCAGTCTCTGAGATGGGGATATTGATGGCACCCACCCCACAAGGTGCTTGTCAGGACCCAGTAAGACAGCATTTATAAATGTTGGCTCCCACCCCCATGCTTCATACCTGTGTGGCCTTGGGCAAGTCAGTTAACCTCTCTGGGCCTCAGTTTCCTCATCTGTAAAATGGGGCAGATGACTCTAGACCACCCTTGAGGGTCCTTCCGGCTTTCGAGCTGTGAGCCCCAAGCCTATGACTTCCTTATGGTCAAAAAATGCTCAATTATGTTTAACAAGCTCTTTCTCCCTTCTTTCGGTGATACCTGTTAACACTTGGTGTTCCATGGCCATCTACAAGTGACTGTATTTGCCTCTGGATTAGATGAAAAGGGAAGTAGAGATGGGTGCATTGGTGACCCCTGGGGAGCTAGTGCAGGGCCCACCCTAGCCTGGGGTGTGTCTGAAGCCCCCAGGCCTGCTCTGCTTCTTTCTGGTGCAGGTTTGTGATGAGCCCCACCCACTCCTGGTGAAGGAGATGCTGCAGCATTGTGTGAACGCCAACATCGATGAGGCCTACAAGGTTTGGCCCCCTCCCTGTTTCCCCTTAGCTGCCCCCTCCCCAGAAACATCCACTGGAGCTGGGGCTGGAAACCAGTTTGTGGCTGAGGGTGATGAGAGACATCCCAGAGGACTTGGCTAGCTGAGGGCTGCACTTGGGCAGGTGATTGATGGGAGCCCAGAAGGCCTTGGCTAGAAAGTGTTGGGATTGTCTGGATGGGGATGGACTCTGTGTCATTGCCTACCTGGTGCACTCAACTGCCCTGGCCCAGCCACAGCCCAGCTTGGCTCCCTCTGCCCACAGGGGCATGGGCACCTCCCAGAAGCCCCCAGCGGCCTATGTCTCTTTTTTGCTCAGATCCTTGCCCACCTCTGGCGTCTCGGTTATTCCCCAGAAGACGTCATTGGCAACATTTTCCGTGTGTGTAAAACCTTCCAGATGCCTGAGTATCTGAAGCTGGAGTTCATCAAGGTCAGTGGGAATCTAGCAAAATCCAAGGTGTCTGTCTCATTGTAGAGATGTTAAAGAAGCCTAGGAACAGAATTGCTGGGACCCTACCCCCACCCTGGGGGGGGGAGGGGGTGGAGAAGCAGCTCTTCCTCCTTCTGTTCTTCTGAAATGTGTGTGTGTGGCGGGGGGGATATGGGGAGAGGCCCTGCTTTTGTAAAGTTTGTGCACCATCTTGGTTATTTTTGCCAAACTTTCCCCTACTTTTTGTTCTTTGTTGTAAGGGACAGTTCTCTGGGCAAGGCAGAGAGGAGAAGCAAGACACAACCACACAGATTTAGACTGTGGTTTCACTTCCTTTTCCATCCTTAGTATCCATGACTGGTCTCATCATTAAGGGATTCAGAGTTTGGGGCTGCCACAGCCTCTGATACCTTCCCCTGATTCTGTGTGACCCAGGGCCTGGACTGGAGCTCTGAGCTTGAGGTTGGGGTGGGGGGGGCCCCTTCCTCTTAAAGAACCCCCGTTTTGGCTGGGGTCTCTTGACTGGGCTTCTGTGGACCTGCCAGGATCATGTTAGGAACAAAGCTGAGCTCTGCCAAGTGTACCCCGCCATGCTTGGAGGGGCTCAGCCCCCAACTGCTTTTAGGAGAAAGAACCAGTGAGAGCTGCTGCTGACCAGACGGGAATGGGATGGGTCTTTCAGGAGATTGGATACACACATATGAAAATAGCGGATGGCGTGAACTCACTACTGCAGATGGCAGGCCTCCTCGCCAAGCTCTGCCACAAGACCCTGGCACCCGCAGCCAGCTAGAGAGCGAGCCTGGAAATCCACGCATGACCAGTGCTGCCTTGGCTCTGGCACCTCGGTGGCTCGTGTCCTCCCTGGCCCTGATTGGGAAGAACTAGCTTAGGACCTAAGTCATGCACATAGTTCAGGAGACGAGTCACAGTGTTTGCCCCAAAGGGATATGGACCTTGAACTTGGACCAGCACATGGCCTCTTCCTGCTTGTGTTAGAATGTTGGAAATAAAATACCAGAATTTGAAGCATCTTGTCATTAGAAATGCTTTCCTTAAATGGAGACCTCTCTTCTGCGCACTCTTGCCTGCTTCCACAAACCACAGACCATGACCAGTGATATTCCTCCCCTTCTCCATCTCAGTTCCTCAGAAAGTCCAGAGGGACTGGTGCAGTGGAAGGTACCAGGCCAGCCTAAAAGGCCCTGCATGTGGGAGCTGGAGGGGGTCCAGAGAGAATATCCAACTTATTCCTCATTCTCGAGGCCCAGAGAGGCTGAGGAGCCTAGCTAGGGCCACACAGCTCTTAGGGGCATCACCCCAAAGCCAAGTCTTCTGACTTGAAAATAATTTCTTTTTCTACGCTTTCATAGAAAGCATTTGCTTTTCGTATGCTATGTTTTTTTCACCTGTAACCAAGTCTGAATGCCAATACAGCTTCTTTTTTGAGGACTGGGCCCTTCCACAAGGGCACCGGCCTGAAATGGTTGTCCTCTCCAGTAAGGAAGTAGTACCAGTCTTCAGCGGAGGGACTGCTAGAGACTCCCCCATCCAGGGGAATACCAGACCCCTGAGAACAGTGAGTTCAAGCTCTGTTGTGTAAAGATCTGACCATCACTGCCTTGGAGGCGCTTAGAAATATTTCCTGTTGAATTGAGTTCAGAAGCAAGGACAAGATGAGGGGGGTGAGATTTGAGTCCCAGGGGTCCCAGCCCTCCCCGCCCTACTGTGTGACTCTGGGTCAGTCCCTGCCCTTTTCCATAAAATGCAGGATTGGATTTGTTCTCAAAGGTCCCCTCCATTGTTGACATTTTCTATGGTTTTGGTGACCTAAAAGTAATCACGCTATGGGCAGAAAACCTTCAGGTTCAGCCTTGTTTAGTGTAAAGAAAGGTCAGATTGCTCATTAGCATCTGTTCTCACTGACCTACTTAGGTGTGTCTTGCTGTGTGAGGTTAATCCTGACTGATGACCTCAGCTTTGTTACTGGAGGAAGATGCTGGAGGTGTGTCCATGCTCCCTGGCCACAAGCACAGCTGAAAATTGTGGGGGATTTGGGGGCATCCCCTCTCAAACTCAGCCTCTCCCATGTCCCCTCCCTCAGCATTTTGTCCCCCATCAGAATGTGTGGCTATTTCATACTCCGGATGGGCACTATAGGGCACCTCCCCACCTGAGAGGGTCAGGGCTCAGTCCAGAAAACGGGGACCAGAAGATGATAGAGCACCTCTACTTACCCATCTGAGTGACGGCAGGTCAGAGCCCAAAGGAGCCCCGAGCTGTGTGGTCCAACCCCTGCACAAAAGGCCTTCACCATGGCATCCGGGACAAGTGGTGATCCAGCCTCTCCTGGGAGAGTTAGTCCCCACATGGCCCAGTGCCACCTGATGGGTGAATCTCCCCTGGGCATCGAGGACAAGTGATGATCCAGCCTCTCCTGGGAGAGTTAGTCCCCACATGGTCCCGCGCCACCTGATGGGTGAATCTCCCCTGGGCATCGAGGACAAGTGGTGATCCAGCCTCTCCTGGGAGAGTTAGTCCCCACATGGCCCAGCGCCACCTGATGGGTGAATCTCCCCTGGGCATCCAGCACAAGTGAACTTGGGGTGATTGGTGTGGGCTGCTTAATCCACCTTTGACAAGACAATGAGGGGAAGTTGTGAGAAAGAAGACTGGAACTAAAAAGTGTCAGTCCTCTCCTGGCTGGGCAGGAGCCCCAGGCCAGGCTTCCTGCTGTTTCAGGCTGGGTACCGTCTGTGGGTGGGGAAGCGCGTCAGGCCTGGGCTTCGGTACCACTTTTAATTTACCATCTGTCTGACCCAAGAAGGGGAGCGATTCAATCTTTTTGAGCCTCAGTTTGCTCACCCGTAAAAGAGGGGTATTTTTACTACTGCCTGCTGTATAGCTGTGTGGGATTTTTTATTTACATATTTTACATACAAGCACTGGCTTGTGGATCCATTGACACATAAGCTCACTTCCCCACCTACACCCCTCCCCTGAAGTCCCCCAAAGCCTTCCTAGGGGGTGGAGGAGCCCCTGGTTCCTGTGGGCTCTGACAGGGGAACACAATCTGGCTGGAAGAGCCATGGATATTGGGCCCGTGGTCCAAGGAAGATCATGCCCCAAGGGCTGGCCACCGAGCACTGGGGCCTGGAGAGGGTGGTGATCTCTGTCAGTGGAGGGGATGGTCCCACACCCACAGAATCCTGGATTCTTAGAGTAACAGATCTGTTTATGAATAGGGTGAAGGCCTGACTGTGCCCAGTGAAACAAAGGAAGTTATTGCTTAGCACTCAAACCATTTATTGTAAGGGTTGAGTTTGGAGGAGGGGACATGAAAGCACAGCATCTTTTGTCCCTGGTTGTGGCTTTTCCAATTCAAACCCTTCCCACTGTGCCTCAGTTTCCCCTTCTATAAAATGAATGGATCGGACTGTTTGCCTCCTTTAAAAAGGTCCCTGCCAACTCCAGCTTTTGTTCCTGTGATTTGTCCAGTGGCCTGCACATTCTGCTGAGCATTTCTGCCTAGCCAACTTCACCCTACTCTGAGCCCAACCTGAGAAGAAGGGGCTTCTCCCTCACAGCCCAGTCTGCTCTAGGTGCCCCCTGACCCCCTCTTGCCAAAGAAAAGGAGAGGCAAAGGACACCTTTTCTAGTTTCATTTCATGGTTCCTCCAAGAAGTGACAGGGCCTATGCCCAGTCCCCAGTCTGAAAGACACCTCAAAATTAGCTCAAGAAATTTTGTCCAGTCCCCAAAGGAGCCATGGAGGGAGTGGTGGAAAGTGCAGTGGACCAGCAGTCCACTGGCTCTGGCGCCAGCCTTCTCCCTGGACCTCTGATGGTTTGTGACCACCTGCCCCACCAAGAAACCACGGTGCCCCTGGGCCTGGTGCAGTTCCTGGCACTCCCGACAGCCTCAGTAAATGTTTACTGATTTCCAAAAGTCACACAGCTCCGTAGCGAATCACCCTGCCAATACTTTGATCATAGTAAATATATTAGAAATTATATGGATGCAATACTTTATAAGAGGTAAAGCCTCCAGGTCATTACAATATAAAATACAGACCCACCCACATAAATAACCACAGTATCAAGAAGAAACTCCGTGCTTCGGACACAGACGCCAAGGGCCGAAGAAGGGTCTGCCTTCTGCTTTTGTTAGCGAGGGATGTTTATCATCGAATCATAAATTCAGAGCCAGAAAGGATCTCAGAGGCCATTCAGTCCAAACCCCTATGTTACAGAAGAGAAAACTGAGGCCCAATGAGTTTGAGACACCTGCCCAAAGGCACACAAGTAAGCAACAAGGGTGGGATTTGAACCCAGGCCCTTTGACTACAAATCTAGGCTCCTTCCACTATCCCATGCTATGAATAGAGCTTCTTTCTGACAGGTAGAAAGCAAGACAGAACCATGGACAATGAGAAAGCAGTCCTTAGGCCCTAGATGGGGGAGATGCCAGGAATTTCATGGTCCTTCCTTCACTCTAGGAGCCTCCCCAACTCACTGAGGTCAGATTTCCTGGACAGTTGGGCCATAGCTCCAAGTGTCTTGGTGCCACCATATGTCAATCTCAGGGGTCAAGTGTTGGGTTTCACTTTGAGCGACTCCAGGAAGAGGGAGGGGAAAGATAGTGGCCCATGAGTAAGTTTTTGAGGAAAATCCTTCCTCTGCGAGGTGACTTGGATGGGATCAGTAGGTCAGGTGGGTCATAGCTTCCTTCTGCTCCTCAGTCTGGCTACCTTCAACCAAGAGGAAGAGACAGATCCATTCATTGAGGAAACAGAAAGGTGAAATGCCAGGAATCCCCATTAGAGTTACAGAGCAGTCTCTACCCAGGATATGCTAAGGAGTTAACAGGATGAGAATAAAATACCTATCTGGGCAAAAACCATCCCAGAAGCAGAGTTTGTCACCAAAAAATCAAAAACCTATAATCAAGAAATGATGGAGCTACTCCAATGATAATCTAAGGACAATTTTTTCTGGACCAAACCTGTGATGTCATTGGCAGCGGAACTCCCACTGAGGGAACTCCCTCTGCCAATGCAGCCCCTGACCTGTAACTTACAGTCCTGGTGTATTGCCTGGGGGCACTGAGGATGGAAGTGGCTAGTCCAGGTCACACAGTCAATATATGACAAATATAAAGACTACAAAGAAATATGAGAAGATAAGATGATAATAATATCTAGCATTCATGCAACACTCTAAGCATATATAGCACTTGAGATATGTGGCATTTTATAACACTTTGCAGAGCTCTTTCTTTACATGTGGTAAAGTGAGCATGACCAATGGAATGGTATGGCATTCTTACAACTGTGTAAATTAAATGGTCTAATAGAGGCAAGCAGAGGGAGTTTCCATGCTGGGCGGTCCACACCAGTGCTATCACAAGTATGCTTCCCTCCCCCCACATCTGACTCCCCAGACTGATGAGAGATAAGCACATTAGAAACCATCCAGGCTATGGGGATGTGGGCAATGATTATCACCCATCAGCCCTCCCTTTACCTTCTTACTGCATGAGGCCCACTTCTCCATTCACATAATCAGGGTCACTGGAGTCATCCTCTGGGATTCCTGTAGGAGAAGGTAGGTTCAAGTTGGACACCTTGCAGTTCCTTACTCTGGGTGGTAATCCCATCTAGCCTTGAGATGGGACAGTTTGGTGGTGTAATCTTCCTAAGTTCAAATCTAGCCTCAGACTCTTACTAGCTGTGTGACCCTAGGCCAGTCATTTAACTTTGTTTGCCTCAGTTTCCTGATCTGTAAAATAAGCTGGAGAAGGAAATGGCAAACCACTCCAGTATCTTTGCCAAGAAAACCCCCAATGGGGTCATGAAGAGTCAGACACAACTGAATAACAATAGCCTGGAGATGAGATGACAAGGTCCTTCAGGGGTGTCACTGGAGATTCTGGTCCCTAAGGTGGGTAAAAAGTCAGAGGGGGCTTCTCCATGCTCTTTATTACTTGTAGGATAAAAATAATCCCCCTTCTCACAAACTTCCTACAAGGTGGAGGCTGCCTGCCACCTTTTACACAGTTTGGTAAACATTCCACTTCGCTCATTCCCCCATTGCCCATGTGGTATCCATGTGCATGTACTGTGGTCCTCCATGCACAGAGTGTGCACTTTCCTTCCCTCCCCCTCTTAAAAACTGGGGCTTCCTTTAATTTAGGACCTACTACCTTCGGAAAGCCTTTCCTGATCTCTCCTCAAATCATCTTCTCACATGGCCTATGTCCCTCCCTAATAGACTGTGAGATCTTTGAGGGCTTTGGTTTTGTCTTTGTACCTCCCAAAGCCTGGCACATAGTAGGTGTCTAGTAGATAGATGCTTGTTGAATTCAATTGAATTATATCGACTGGAGATGGGAAGGAGGAGGTGAGGTGGCCCCACCAAGGCCTGTTAGGATCCAGGTCAGCTTTAGGAAGCCTTCATTCCTTCTAGCTAATAATGCCTTTCTCCTCCCAGATTTGTTTCCTCTATACTTATATGTGCATAATTCCTTGACTGGAATGTAGCTTAGGGCAGGCCCAGTGCCTGGCACATATTTGGGGGATGATAAATGTGCGCTGATTGATTGAGAGTCCAGCTTGCTCTCTATTGTCTTGGGTCCTTTCCCCACACAGACCACACCTTGTGAGAAATTAACCCTTTGTTGCTGATTTTCAACAACTCATGCCAGTTGAAAGGATTTAGCTGAAGTAGGAACCAGGTGAAGATACAGGGTATTTTGGAGTCCTGATTTTGTTTTGACTGTTTAGTTGGAGTGGTTTGCCATTTTCTTCTCCAGCTCATTTTACAGATCAGGAAACTGATACTAACAGAGTTAAGTGACTTGCCCAGGGTCACACAGCTAATAAGAGTCCCGAGGCTACATTTGAATTCAGGTTCTCCTGAATCCAGGGCCTGGCACATTATCCACTGCACCACCAGCTGCCCCAGGTTAAGGCCTGTAAAGCTCACTCCCTGGGGGTGGGGGAAAGGAAGCAGGGCCATAGCCCATCACTGGGCACCTCTTGCTCTGACCCCCAAACACCAAGTCCAGGACACTTACTTTCTGCCTTTATTGACTGTCTCCACTGCTCGATGGATGCCGAGTTCTGATAATCCTCAGATTCTTCCACAACTGAAGGACAAAGCAGAGAGAGAGAGCTGGAGGAAGCCAGTTACAACCCTTTCCCCAAGCTGAGCTTTCATGGCCCCCACAGTCCCTCTCTTGGAGGACCAGGCTAGATAAATTCAGAGAGACTTGTCCTCAGGAGGTGAATGAGAAGAACCAGCTCAAGCAGACTACAGCATTAATACTGCTGCATCGATAAAGTGGCGGAAGCACAGACTGCTCACGTTTACTCCGTGCTTTGAAGTTTTCAAAGCCCTTGACATGTATTATTTCATTTAACCTTCATGGGCCACAGTCTCCTCATCTGTAAAATGAGGACTATGTTCTAGGTGGCCTATGAGGTCCCTCCCCACTCTAGATCTACGTATGAGTCAGAAAGGACAATCCTTGCCCTGCTGACCTCATCTTCAAGCCAACCTTAAAGATGTTTAGAAAAGGGAAGCCACCCTTATGTCCCCCACCCAGTTTGAAATCCCACAATCAGCCTTGCCCGGGGCTTCTTTCCTTTACCTTCCTCAATAGGTTTGCAGATCAGGATATTCTCATAAGAAATCGTATCTTCGTCATCTTCTGCAAGAGGACAGAGGAAAGACAGTGATCATTGAGTGCCTTTTAAAGAGAGCTGTGTTTTTGTACCTGTCATTGCTGCCTTCTCTCCTTTCATGTTTCATTTCCCTTCCTCAAAGCCCACCTCCCCCAGGACTTTATATAAATTCTATTGGGAGAGACAAGTAACTGTAGGCAAAGCCTGAATATACACAAAAAGAAAACAAGGTAATTTTGGAAGGGAGAAAAGGAGAGGAGGATGAGATCAGGAAGTTTTCCTGCAGAAGGTGTAGCTGAGCTTTAAAGGAAACCAGAGATTCCCAGAGGCAGAGGTGAGGAAAGAGTGCATTCTATGTATGGGACCCAGCCAGTGCAAAAGCCCACAGATGGGAGATGGTGTCTTGCAGGCAAAACACTGCAAAGAGAATCTCAAAAACTGGAGCATGCTGAGAAGGGGGATGACTAGAACAGGGAAGCATCTGGAAGCCAGGTCACACAGGAAAACCAGGTTATAAAAGAATGAATTGAAGGAACTGAGGATGGTTAGCGGAGAACTAGGGAGGGCACAGTCATTAAGTGCAAGTATCTGAGAGGCTGTCGCCTGGAAGACATCTCCACCTGGATGCCCAACGGACCTGTCCAAAACAGATTTCATTACATTTTTTTTTTAGTTTTGGAGGCAATGAGGGTTAAATGACTTGTCGGGGGTCACATAGCTAGTAAGCGTCTGAGGTCAGATTGAACTCTGGTCCTCCTCACTCCAGGGTCAGGTGCACTTCACCACCTTGCAGTCCGGAATTCATTACATTTCCCACCACCACCACCACCATCCATCCCTCCTCCGAGCTTCCCGTTTCTGTCAAAGGCACAACCATCCTCCCAGTCACCCTTGACTCCTTTCTCACCCTCACTACTATTTCCAATCTTTTGCCAAGTCTTGTGATGTCATCTCCTTGCCCTCCCCTCTCCTTACACAGCTATCACCCTAGTTCAGACCCTCACCATCTCTCTCCTGCTCCCTGCTTCCAGACTCCCCAACTCTAGTCGTTCCTTTTCACAGCCACCAAATCCATATTCCCTTTTTAGGCTTTTACAACAGAATATTTACTTTAAAGATAGAATCACAAATATATCTATACTTGGAAGGCAGTCTCTCTTTATGGTATAAATTCCTGGAGGGCAGGGATTCATTTGCTTTTCTCTTTATATCCCCAGCCCTTACCAAAGTGTCTGGTGTGTGTTCGTCCTTCGTTGCCAAAGAAGACCATGCCATCAGAGAAATAAAGACATGACTTGCACTTGACTTTGTTTTGAGTGAGGGAGGGTTGTGCAGGTCACCAGTCTTACTTCTACTACAGAGCCATCTGAATCCAGTGACCAGATATTCATCAGGATGACTGGAGATGACCCAGGATGAGGCAATTGGGGTTAAGTGATTTGCCCAAGGTCACACAGCTAGTGAGTGTCAAGTGTCTGAGGTGAGATTTGAACTCAGGTCTTCCTGACTCCTGCAGTGGTGCTCTATCCACTGCACCACCTAGCTGCCCTGCAATGTCTGGTATACAGTAAGTGACTAATAAATGCTGCTTGGTTGCACTATCTACCTTCAAGGTAGCCATGAGAAAAGTACCTTGTAGACCTCAGGCACTACAGAAATACAAATTGCTTGTTATTATCAGTGGAGGGACCTTCAGACCTCTTTCTCTGCAGTCATAAGCATCTTCTGCACCAGACTTCTCTTGACCTCTCCCAATCTTGTATTTAACTATTTTGTAGATACCTGTATTAATTACCTTCATATACATTTTTGTACATATTCATTGTATCTCTCATTAGGATAAAAACTCTTTTCTAGGAAGTTATCCTGTTCTTTGTGCTCACATCTCCAGAACCTGGCAGTCTGCCATATAGTAGGTACTTAATAAATACTTGTTGATTGATTGGTTAATCAAGTTCTAACTAGGCTGACCTGCTCCTCTTCCTCCTCGCCCACACCCAACTGGTCCTACCTTCCTGTTCGAATTTCCTTCCTCATCTCTGTTGCCCTTTGAAATCCCCACATCCTTCAAGGTCTAGCTGAAAAGTCCCCAGTCCAGTGATCCCCCCACCAATTCCCTAGCTCATGCCAACATCTGGAGTCTTCCCTACCTTTCAGTTGCCTCTGGAACTGCCCAAAGTTGCAATAGTCTGTTGTAATGGGATCTCTAAAGGAGAAAGCAAAAGCAAAAACAAACACAAAGACCCATGTAAAAGATACTACCTTCCATGAGCAATCAATCATCCTGGGAGCTCTCCTTTCTGTTGAGGTGTGAGACTGGCAGGAGGTCAAGATCAGCCTTCCTGGTCCCCCCTCCCCCCTTCCAAGTTGTTTTTGTTTAGATGCTGTTGCTATTCGGGGTTGTTTGTCTGGCCTCCCACCCCCTCAGCCCTCCCACAGCGTATATGATGTCAATAATTTCCATCAGCTCAAAAGGGCAACTTTTAGTTTATTTTTTTCCTCAATGTCTAACCGCAGTTCATGAAAACAGGGCTGTTCTCTCCTAGCTCACTACCTGAGGACATGGGTTCAGAGAGCTACCTTGGACAACAGCCTCCTGCCCCACCCCCACCCCACCAGTTTAGATTATAAAATCATCAGATGTCAGAGATGGAAGGAACCCTAGAAGGGAAGAGAGAGGAAGATAGAGAAGAAAGGAAAGACGGACAGATGTCCATGAAGGAAGGAGAGTCGGGGAGACAGCACACACAAAGATTATAACCATGTAAATGGAAAAAGCTACCACATCATCATCACCATAATGAATATTGTGAAGTTATAGAGAACAAGCAGGGTGGAGAGATGGAGGGAGGGGGCGGTGCGTGTGTGGAACATTGCAGATGCTGTCAGGTTCCTTCCATGCATCACTTGGTTTTACTGAGTATTTTTCCCCCCTTTTTCTAAAAAAAAAATTTTTTTTCTTCCAGTAGATGGGAGGGGGATAAATAGACAGATAGACAGAGAGTTAAATAGATAGGTAGATAGATGGATGGATGGATGGATGGATGGATGGATGGATGGATGGATGGATAGGTATAACTATTTCAATATTGGTTTTTATCTTATGAATTTTATTTTATGCATTTACAACTGGGATTCTGAGAAGTCCATGCATTTCACCAGAACTTCCTAAGGAATCAGGAACACCAAAATGGTGTGGAAAACTCTCTGGACTAGAGACTCCCTGAGGGCAAGGACTGTGTTTCTTCCCCCGCCCCCTCCCCCTCATTATGACAGGGATCTTCCACTGCCTCTTTGCTCCCCAGAACCCAACCTGGGCTCGGTCCTTTGGAGTCCACTGCCAGGAATTCCTCCCTTCCTGTGAAATTCAATATTTTGCACTTGCTTATCTACCTGTTTTATTCCCTACTCCCTACTCCCCACTCCGCACCCCCAATTAGATCAGAAGTGTTGAGCCTCTGGTGACCTTGGAAGGCAGGTGGAACCAAATGACAGGCAGGAGCCTGTGATATAAATACTCCTTCATTCAGAGAGGGTTAGAGTTGGACTGTTTCCATCAGATTGACTTCCCCACCTTTTTCTGAGATGGGACCCTCTGTCCTCACCCCCTCCCCATTTTTCCATTCTTGTATTTTATGAGGAAGAAAGCCAACATAAAAGAGATACCATGACAGGGGAAAGTCAACTTACACATAGGCTGATTCAGATTCTTTTCTACTTCCTGCAAAGACAAGGATTTGATTAGAAAATTAGCACTAATCTCCCCCAAATTCCCCCTCTAATCTTTATTGATTTCCTCTGTCTCTGTGGTGGCTAGAAAGCCAGTTGCAAAACCAGGAAAGGTTGAGTTAAAGACCTGTCCCTGTTAACTGTGTGACCCTGGGCAAGTCTCTCAGGGTTCTCAACAACTTCCTCGGGCAATTAGTTTTAGAGGTGGTGCCGACCTGCAAAGGGAGGAAGGAGTTTCCTCAACTGCACCATCCTCGCACCATCGAAATCACAGGCATAGTCGCTATCCCTAACCTATGTTTCTCACTACCTTGTTTCTAAATACATCTTTCCCTCTCCTCTCCCCAGTCAGTTGTGCAACAACAAAGTGTTTTAAAATAATAATAGCTAGCCTTTATATATAGTTTTAAGGTTTGCAAAACACTTTACAAATATCTCATTTGATCCTCACAATAAGGCTGAGTTAGGTGTTATTATTGCCCCATTTTACAGATAAGGAAACTGAGGGAAACAGACTTGCCTATGGTCACCCAGCTAGTGTTGGGTTGGATTTGAACTTAGGTCTTCCTGACTCCAGGTAGCACTCTAGCACTACCTCGCTACAATTCAGTAAAACTACACTGTCACAATCCGATAGTATAGTTATGCAGTGTTACATACCTATAGTCCCCCACCTCTGGGAGGAGAGGAGATAAAAGATCCTAGGATCCTGTATTTACAACTGGAACGTCATTTTACAACTGAGGAAACTGAGGCCCAGTTGTGTGTAATCAGCACAATCTGGATCTGAATCCAAGTCCCCTGACCCTGAATTCAGTGCTGTTTGTATTAGACCACAGAGGAAGGGGCTTCTTTCTCAGAGCAGACCTTCTGGCAGGCTGACTTACCTTTCCTGAGGTTCTGATACCTAGAGGTGTCAGGATCTGAAAGAAACCAGAAGGTATTGATATGGAATCTGATGCTGCCTAGTCCTAAGCTTGTAGTCCCTTATCCTCAATGGGCATTCCAGGCCCTGGCCTCCTAAGGGGAATTGCTTAGGGGACCTTGGCCAATTCATTCTGAGTTATCTTCAGGGGCATAATTTGTGGGTAAAGCATGAGCTAAAATCCCCAGTCAGGACCAACCTCAACCACACTTGGAGAGGTCAACTGAGTCGGAGCCCCATCAATCTCAGAGTGGTCAAAAGCTGGGGTCCTCCTCCTTCTTGCCCTGGAGTGTAGCTGCCTGACTTCCTTTCTGAGCTCACAAATGCTTGTGATTTCAGGTACCCAGTAAGGATCTCCCTGCCTTCCCAAATCTATCCTCCCACCTAACATCCCTGTGACAGAGTTTTGTCCTCCCCAGGGAGGGCTTATGTTCAGAATACTGGCTCTCCTGAGAGAGTGAGCCTCACTCACACTGAGGTCTATAGAAGGGATAGATATCAGAGCCTTTTTCCAGAGCACAGTTTCATGTGGGGGGTGGGGAGTTTGACAAGATGACCTTGGGAGACTTCTTAGTACAGTATAAAGAACCCTAACTTTAGAGTCAGAGGAACTGGTTTTAAATCCTGCTTCTGATTACTGCTCTGTGCCTCTGTTTCCTCATCTGTAAAATTAAGACTCTGAGGTCCCTGCCAGCTCTAACTCTATGATCCTGTAACCTCTGAGGTCCCTTCTAATTCTTAATGTCTATAATTCTTAAAAATAGAAATTCTTAAGCTAAGGCTCCACAAACTTATTTTTTAAAAAATATATATATATTGATAACTATTTCAACAAAATTGGTTTCCTTTATAATTCTATGTATTTTGTTTTAGGAGTTTAAAAACATTCTGAGAAGGCATCAGGAGACCCAAGCATTCCAAAAAAGTTTCAGGAACCCTACTTCTAAAAGTGTGGGAATGAGTGTTGGGGGAAAGGAGTGATCGATCAGCCACCAGGGGGAGGAAAAGGATAGGAAAGTCAGAGGTTGGGGTCTTCAAGGCTTCACAGTTTTACAAAACATTTGGTGAGATGAGTGGGAGGTGGGATAGTTTGAGAAAGAGACATATGTCAATATTCACAGTGGAACCAGCAAAAATTCATCATTCCCTCATGACCAAGAGATAGATGTTTCTGCCAAGGACCCAGCAGATTATCTGTCCTGAGGAGGGGATGGAGGAGAGGGGCAGGAAGTTGGGAATACAAGCTGGGTAAAGAGGAGTCTTTGTCCCTGTGCAAAGGTCTCTGGGCTGGAAAGTTTGGAGATGCTCTGTTCTAACCAAGTTGGGGTCTCTAAGTAGGTCCTAGTTTTGACTTCCTCATGTGGTCTTTAGGGATCCTCAGTCTAGTCTGAGGCAGTAAGGTGACACAGTGGATAGAGTTCAGAGCCTGGCATTGGAAAGACTTGAATTCAAATCCCACCTCAGACACTACTAGTTATCTGGCCTCTGGGCAAGTCGCATAACCTCTGTCTAAATCTAACCCTAACCCTCATCTGTAAAATGGGACACTCATAATAGCTCTTACCTCCCAGGGTTGTCCTGAAGATCAAATGAGATAGTATTTGTAAAGAACTTAGCACACAGTAGGCACTATACACATATTTGCTATTTTTATTATCTTGTGACAGTGCCTCTCTCTCTCACTCTGCATCCCCCACAGTAGACTCAGGGGAGCAGCCAGGCTAGGGTGGTGAGCAGGAGTCTTGGGGGGGCCCTGTCTTATCTCTCTCTGATTTTCTCTAATGGCTTCATTTCACACCCTTACTTGTGACAGAAGAGACAGTCTCCAGGTTAGCTGTGGCCACTGCAGGATGGCACCCAGGTCAGAGTTTCAGGCCCTCAGTCTAGAAAGTTGTCACAGTTCCAAAGAGGAGAAGAGGAAGCTTTGTCTCTAGGACCTCCCTCATTCACAATATGCCACCTACATCTGCTCTTAGAAAGTTGTTTGCTCCCAACTCTCCCACCCCGATCCTCAGATCTCTCCTTCCTTGGTCTACTACTGAGCCTAAAATTCCACCATTCATTCCAGCCATTCCCTTCACCCCTGGAAGTCTGCAATGTAGGAGGGCAGGACAAAGAGCCTCAAGGGAATGAAGAGACATGATATGTTAGATAGAACAGTGAACTATGAGAGTCAAGAGAGCTGGTTCCTAATATCTGATGTTATTTGATTACCTAGTTTGTGACCTTTGATGAGTGACCCCTCCCTGGCTCTCAGAGGAAGCAGGACTGTATAATCTCTAGGGCCCTTTCCAAGCCTCCAATTCTAAAACAGAGTGGGATAATTTGATGGGGGCAGGGGAAGGTGCCCATCAATCACACACAGGTCCTTATTATACCATTATAGTTCTACAGCTAGAACGGATATCAGAGGCCATCTACTCCAACCCCCTCATTTTTAAAGGGGAGGGGTGTGTGAAGTAATCTTCCCAAGGTCAGATGGGAAATAAGTAACAGAGTAAGATCTGAACTTAGACCCTTTAACTCCTGACCCAGTGATCTTTCCACTGTACCATGATGCCCCACTGGCTGGAAGAATAAATAAACTCTCCTAAAAAAAACCAAAACCAAACAAAACCAAACCCAAGAACAGACAGAGTTACAAGTGAATTCCACCAAACATTTAAAGAACAATTCATTTCAATACTGCATAAAAATATAGTTTGAAAAAAACTAGGTAAAGAAGATATCCTGCCAAACCCCTTCTATGACACAAATACAACTTTGATACCCAGACCAGGGAGAGTCAAAACAGAAAAAGAAAACTACAAACCAATTGCTCTAGTGAATACTGATGCAAAAATCTTAAGCAAACGCTAGCAAGGAGATTGTAGCAATATATCACAAAGATCATGTACTATGACCAGGCAGGAATTCAGTGCTGGTTCAACATTAGGAAAACTATAAGCATAATTTGCCATATTAATAACAAAACTAACAAAATCATATGATGGCTTTAATAAGTGCAGAAAAAGCTTTTGACAAAATATAAGACCCTCAATACTGTTTTAGGAAAAAGTGCTAGAAGATACAGGAATAAATAGAGCTTTCCTTAAAATGATAGGTAGTTTTTCTCTAAAACCAAGATCACCAATTATCTGTAATGGGGATAAGCTATCAACCTTTCTAATAAGATCAGAGATGAAGCAAGGATGTCCATGGTCACCATTATTATTTAATATTATGCTAGAAATGCCAACTATTGCAATAAGACAAGAAAAAGAAGTGGAAGGAATAATCATAGTCAATGAAGAAACAAAATTATCACTTTTTGCAGGAAATGTGATAGTTTATTAAGATACTTCTAGACAGTCAACTAAAAATGTAATTGATATCATTACCTCATCAAAATTGCAAGATATAAAATAAATTCACAAAAATCATGAGCATTTCTATATACTACCAACAAAACTCAGCAGGAAGAGATAGAGAAAATTTATTTAAAATAACTATAGACAGGAGTCTACCTGCCAACACACACAGGAACTATGTGAACACAACTATTCAACACTCTACATAAAGACAGATTTAAATAACTGGAGAAATAAACGTTTCTTGTAAGTAGACCAAGACAACATGATAAAAATGACAAAACTCTCTAGCTGGTAGATGAAGGAGTAGAATGATCTGAGCATAGCTGTCTCTTGGGTGGAAGCCACACCCTGACAAAATCCCCTATGGGAGGGCCCTGGGCTGAGCTTGAGTCAGGTCCCTGTGGTGGAGAGAGGATGACATACCTCTCCTAGTCTGCTAGTCCGGGCTGAACTCAGTTGCTATCAAGACTCTCAGAAGCCAGCTAGTCCCCCCTGCCCAAGAAAGCCCTCTTCGATGTCTCCCCCACAATCCTCCTGCCCCCTCCAGCTCACCCCCTTTAGCACAGCTCTCAGAACAAGATTTTCAAGACAACAAACTTTCTTCTTCCCCCTGGGACCAAATGGAAAAAGTCCAATCGTTCTATTCCCTAGACTTCTCTTCAAATTCTTAAACACAGACTTTGTATTCTCATGAGTACATTCTCTTTTCTTTAGTCTAAATAACCCTGGTTCCTTCAGCCCAGTTCAAATGGAACCACCTCAGAGCCCTGGACCCTTCTATCAATTCCTGCTCTCCAGGGATGATAGGATTAAGTTTAAAGGTTTTCAAAGTGCTTTATTTCATATTATATTATCTCATTTGATTTGATTTATATAGCAACCAGGGGAGGTAGGTATTTGTGTCCCCATTTCGCAGGCAGACAGAGGTTAAGTGACTTGCCCAGGGTCATACAGTTAGTGAGATCCTAAGGAAGGACCCCAGGGCAGGTCTTCCTCACTCTCAACCATTTTTTACACTTCCCAGACACCTCTAAATCATGCCTGTC
Organism: Notamacropus eugenii; assembly: GCF_028372415.1. Classification (NCBI taxonomy): domain Eukaryota; kingdom Metazoa; phylum Chordata; class Mammalia; order Diprotodontia; family Macropodidae; genus Notamacropus; species Notamacropus eugenii. The sequence goes on from NC_092873.1 coordinate 49,175,132, forward strand.
TACTGTCAGGCTGTGATCCCCACTTTCACCTTTTGAAAATGCTCAGACTTCGTTCCATGGAACTACGAGGGCTCTAACAGATAAGACTTCACTTTATCTAACCCAGATCCAGGTCTCCACCTTAATTCCTGATCTTCTAACTCTATCTGGAGGCCCTACCCACATTCCAGCTGCCCTTTCTTCCTAAACTGTCTCCTGTCTATTTGAATAGAAGCTCTCTGAGGGCAGGGGACCAGCCTGCAAACTTGCTTAGTACCACTGCTGGCTTGTGGTGGTAGCTGGGGTTTGTCCTTTGTTCTTAAAGAGGACCATGACCTCTGCAAGGTGATGCCTGGCACCTGGTATGCAGTGGAGCTTAATAAATGCTCTACCTATCTGTCTCTGTCTGTCAACCTGTCTGTCTAGCCTTCTAGTATCATTTGTTATTACTGTAAAATTTAGAGCTGGAAAGGACCTTTAAGGCCAACCTTCTCATTTTACAGATGAAGAAACTGAGGGGGGCAGCTAGCTGGCACAGTGGATAGAGCACTGGCCCTAGAATCAGGAGGACTTGAGTTCAAATTTGACTTCAGACCCTTACTAGCTATGTGACCCTGGGTAAGTCACTTAACCCTGACTGAAGGAAGGAAGGAAGGAAGGAAGGAAGGAAGGAAGGAAGGAAGGAACTGAGTCTCAGGGAATTGGAAGGGACTTTAGTAGTATCCCATCCAAACCTTTCATTTTACATATGGCAAAACTGAGGCCCGGAGAGGGCAGTCAGTCAATAAGAATTTATTAATCACTTACTATGTGCCAGGCACTGATTAGAGTTGAAAATTTGAAAGCGACCTTCAAGGTTGGTCTAGTCCAATTTTCTCATTTCACAGATGAGGAAACTGAGGCCCAGATGGGTTATGTGATTTGTCACACCTGTAGGTTCTGAACCTCATCTTTACTAAGGAGTACTTCTGGGTGGGATCTAGGCTCTGAATTCCTGACACACACACCTCATCCCCCAACATGGCTCCAGGCTCTCCTTTCTCCTCTGACCTCTCCAGGTCTCCCACTCTCTGAGAATGACTCTGGGCTGCCCATCCTTTGGGGTTGACCTTAGGCACATTGGAGGTCTGGGGAAGGGAAGGGAAGTCACCCACTTACCTTCTGCACCGGCCATGGAATACAGCCATTTGTCCTTCCTGCAAACAAGAACATGCCAGCTCACCACTCTGCAACACCAAGGTTTGTGAAAGAGGCCACTTTGAGTGGCAGACAAAGCGAAGCCCCATTGATGGCTAGACCCTGGATAGACACCAGGGGGCATGAAAGAGGGGTCCAAAGCAGGAATGCCAGCTCTGAACACTGAGAATGTTTTTAAAGGCAACAGCACAGAGTGGTTAACAGGTACATGGCCTGCAGAGTGATGGAAAGAGGAGACGTGATCCTGTTCACTGAGTCATGCCTTTGCTTGGAGGAACAAAATCTACTTACTAACTGGGTGACCTTGGTCAAGTCTAAACCTCTCTGAGACTCAGTTTCCTTCTCTGTAACATGAAGGGGTTGGCTAGATGTACTCTGAGGGTCATTCCTGCTCTATGATTCAGGGTCAAGCATGATCTAAGAGGTACTAGGACAATTCATTCGTTCCTGAATTCATTCATTCATTCACAGACTCCATTAATGGAATTAATAATTGATGGAGACCATTGATTATTCTGTTAATAAACATTTCCTAAGCTCTTTACTAAATGCAAAATACTGTGCTAGGTGCTGATAGGGTGGGACTGGGGAAGATCCAATCTAATAGGGAAAGTACTAGCAATTAATTAATTAATTAATGACAACAACTAATGACATTTGTATAGCTCTTTAAGGTATGCAAAGCTCAGTACATCCATGATCTCATTTAGATTTGGAGTCAGAGGACCTGGGTTCAAATATTACCTCTTCCACTTATTCCTATGTAACTTTGAGTAAGTCACTTAAGCTTTATGGGCCTCTGTACAGTGAGCAGATTAGGCTCCATGGCCTCTGAAGTCTATCCCAACTTTGTCTATGATGCTTTGATTTCATGTTCCTTTCAAAGAAGACAATTAGACATTAACTGTAATTAGTAGAAGGCAGGGGGAGGGGTATTCACCAAGGACTCTGGGCAGAAGAGAGAGAGGCCCTCCAGCAGGGGAACCAAGGAAGGCCCCAAGGAACGGACATCGAAGCCAGGATTTTTTTAAGAGTGACATTAAAGGCGCAGGAAGCCACAGGCTCCCTCTGTCCTACCTTATCTCAGGGCACTGAACTGTGGAATATTCAGCCGACTCTGGGACCATGCCTGCTACTGTTTGGAAAGGTGGAACAAGAGAGGCTGAGGTTAGTGAGCGAGTCATGGGGCAGCGCTATTGACCTCAGCCCAGCTCCTTCTCAGAAGACCGGATGGGAGCCCCTGCCCATTCTGCCACCTTGTTCTGCTGAGTTTTGCCATTCTCAGACCAACCCTCTCTGAGAACCACAACGGTGTCCACCCAGAATAATAATTTGTGCTCTGGCTTTTCCAAACCAAATCTCTTACAACTGTACTATGAAGTTCACCCATCTTATCGTCACACCCATCTTACATGACCCTCAGAATATCACAGTCATGGAGTATCTAAGGTGAAATGTAAACCCAGGGCTCTATGTCCATGTCACCTCTCCAGATCCTAGGAAAGCAGGATGACTAAAGCCACACCAGAAAGATGGGGCCATCTCCAGCTTCTCCCTCCCATGGTGACCCCAGTGGTTTCACCAAACAAGACAAGATGAGTCACAGAACCCACAATCAAGCTGACTGTCCCCTTCTTTTAACCACCGTTCCCCTCCCCCTTACCCCTCAACCCAACACCTTGAGCCACCTCCCACCTCCAACCTCCTGCAATCAGCCAGGCTCCTTCCTCTGTGTACTTACTGGAAAAAGTTCGGGCAACGGCAAAACTTTGTCGTCCTTCATCCCTGATAAACACATGGGAGAATTTGATGAGCAGGGATGAAGGGAAGGGCAGGGGAGGATGAGGCCAGAAACAGGGATAAAGTCAAGAGTTAGAGGGAGGGAAAGATCTGGGAAGAGGGACTGGGAGCAGAGGAGTAACTGATGGAGAGAAAGGACAGAGAATAAAGAGAGAAAGAAGAGAAAGAACAGATAAATGGAGAGGAAGGTCAGATATGAGAGACAGAGAGGGGAGATGGATGGAAAAGAAGGAAAGAGGGGGATGGGAGAGGAAGGATAGGGAAGAAAGAGGAATGGATGAAGGAATGGATGGATGGATGGATGGATGGACGGATGGATGGATGATGGATGGATGATGGATGGATAGATGGATGGATGGACAGGAAGGACAGAGAGCAGAGACAGAAAAGAGGGATGGATTGGAGGGATGAACAAGGAGGAGGGGTAAGTGGAAAAAGGATAGAAGGGGGAATAAATAAAGAAGGAAACACATAAGCTTCTTGGAGGCATAGATTGTTTCACTTCCGCTTCTGAATCCCCAGCACAGATGGCTGGCACACAGAAGGAGCTCAACAAAAGCCTTGTGATTGACTGCATCAAATATACAACTTTTCAGTGCCCCACCCCACCCCCACATCTCCATCAGGGTTCTTTGTCCACTCATTTCCGAGCACTTTTCCTATTATATGGATGGATGTTTCTGAGTTCCCTAGTTGTGATTCTGCTTTTCTCAATTTACATTAATTAAAGGTAATTTATTAATGAACAAAAGTCTTTCTTAATTTTCTTAGCTTCCTCATACTTGGCAGTCTTAATGGCATTCGAGTATTCCATTACAGTCACATATCTCCATTTATTTAAGCACCCCCAGTGTTGGCCACCTAGGTCATTTCCCCAACTTTTAGAGTCACGCCCAATGCCCCATGGGAATCTCTGGGCAGGTAGCTAACTTCCTTTGCTCATTTGCCTTTTAAACGACTTTAGATGGTATTTCCAGTAATGGAATGAATGGTCAGAATGCAGACTTTTTGTCATTTTCCCTGTTTAACTCCAGAATGCTTTCCAAAAAGATTCTAGAAATTTGCCATTTTATCAGCAGTGAATGTTGCACATTCCTGCATCTCTAGAACCTACCTAGCACTTCCTTATAAATATCCTCTGATTTAATAATTATTACTGAATCTGACCTCATCACCCCCACTAGTTATTCCAGATTAGTGATATGTATCTGGACCTTTCCGTGATAAGTGGACTGCCATTTCCTTATATCAGCAGCAGCCCACAGATTTCACTGCTTGTATCATGGTCTTACATTTTACTTGTTATATCTAAGGGCACCTCAGGGTTTTTTCTGATACAACAAAAAGTACCAGAACTGAAGATCCAGACAACCAGGAAAGGATTAGAGTGAGTCACTGCTTGGGTCCAAACCACCCACAAGACAGGAAATGACTGTCCAGATTCCAAATGTTCCTTTACCAAGTGCCCCCTGTCTTTGAACAGACAGAGGAAGGCACATCATCTCCTGACAGTAATCATCATTCTGAGGCATTGAGATTCTCACTTTTTCCTAGTGGTCCAGAATGTCAGTATTAATTAATTTTTTCCTCTCCTTCTCTCCCTATCGGTTTCTTCTCCCCTCTCACTCCTCTTCTTCCTGCCCTTCCCCTCCTCCCCTCCCCTCTTCTCCTCTCCCTCCTTCTTTCTGTCCCCATTCTCCTTTTCCCTTTTAGCTATAACTATGCCACCCATATCTATATCACATATACCTACATCTAGATATGTAGTATGGATAGAGAGCCATCCTTAGCTCCAGGAAGACCTGGATTCAAGTCCAACCTCAAACATAGCGACTGTGTGTCTGAGCAAATCACTTTGCCTCTCAATGCTTTAGATGGCTAAGACTCTAAGTTGCAGAACCTGCATTGGTAGAGGGAGTTTCCCCACCTGGGAGTTCCCTATGCCAAGCCCTGCTCCGCTCCTCTCCTCTATTTCCTCATTCCTCTCTCCTCTCTCCTTTCCAGTTCTCTGTTCCTCTCTCTTCTGCATCAGCTCTCTGCCCACCTCCCAGAACATTCTCTGCTTCTTCTTTCCATGGGGATTCTTAGAACCAGGCCAGCCAAGCATCTGCAGACCTCATCTGGGGTGGGGGTGGGGCTTCCTTTATCTTGACATCTAATTGTGGTTTTTCAGTTGCAGAAGGAAATGAGAGAGGGCGAGGGAGGGCGGCCAGATGTGCACGGACACTGCCTCCCAAAGCAGTTCGAGGCTCACACACACAGTCATACAGACTTGCGCATGTGAGGACGGTCACTGGATGGACAGTGGATCCGATGGGATTTGTTATTTCCCTTACTGCTGTGTCTTAGGCCCAGAGGGTCAGAGATCTCACACCAGAAAGGACGTGAGAGGTCTCCTGGTCCAGGGTTCTTAACCTGAGCTCTGTGAACATTTTTTTTTTTTATTGCTAACTGTGTTTCAGTAAACACTGCCAGAGGGGGTCCATGGCACAAAAGGGCTTCAAAGCCCCCGATCCAGTCCAACCCTCCCATTTTCCAGATGGGGAAAGTGAGATCCAGAGAGGTTTAATGATGGCTCAAGATCACACAGGTAGTAAGTGGCGGAAGCAGAATTCAAACTCAGATTCCCTGGTTTCCATATCAGCATTCCAAACTTCATTTCCCTGTAGTCTCCTAGGCTGCATTAGGGTTTCAATTTAATCTTTTACTGTTAGATGGTGTTTATGAACACAGTTGGGTTTTGTTTTTGGTTTCAGGGTTTTTTTTTGTTTGTTTTGTGGGGTCAGGCTGTAGATTTCAGATCATTAGAGCAGAGAGTGAATTTTCCAGAATTTAGTTAGCAGTTTTCTTCTACACTGGTCAGAGGCAACAGGCAAGCAAAAGAAGCTCATCTCAGGGATTTTGTTAAAAAGAAATGAGGGAGGGGCAGCCGGATGAGATGGCGCTGTGGATAGAGCACCAGCCCTGGAGTCAGGAGGTCCTCAGTTCAAATTTGGCCTCAGACAGTTTATTAGATGTGTGACCCTGGGTGAATCACTTAATCTCAATTGCCTCCCTCCACCCCCACCCCCTTAAAAAAAAGAAATGGGGGGTGGTGGGAATGGAATGTCATGGGGTCAGCACACAGACAACCTAGTCTACCCCCATGGCCCTGGCTATTGAACATAAAGGTTGGCCCTGAATGTCATAGTTCAGGAGGTCTTGCCCTGATGGGACAGGAGGGCAGGTCAAGGAACTACGAGCTCAGATCTGAGCCTCCCTTTACAAAGATGGTGGGGAACTCAGGAGAAGTACTAAGAGCCCAGGAAAACAACAAAGGAATTACCAAGAAATTTGACTGATGGTACCAGTTGAGGGGTTGGGGATAAGATCCAGGGAAGCAATTATGAGCCCAGGTGCAGGTTCAGTGGCTTCAGAGACACCAGCAGAAAGATCACTGATGGGAGTCAATGGATTGGGCAAGTCACCCCTAAAGCCTCAGTTTTCCCATTTGTAAAATAGAGGGATTAGACTACACAACTCTATGATTCCATATTTAGACCTCTGATCTCTACCCCCTCTTATTAATTCAATAAACATTTATTGAATGTTTATAAGACCAGTCTCAGATATTTACTGTCTGTATGACCTTGGGCAAGTCACTACTCCCTTAGCCTCAGTTTCCTTTTTTGTAAGATGAGAAGCTTGGACTAGATGGCTACTGAGGTTCCTTCTGTCTCCAGATCTATGCTCCTAAAAGTGTGATCAGACTAGGGCAGAGTATGGCACTCTGTGGAGTGTGCAGACACCAAGAAAAGATGCTTGGAATTTGCATTCCAAGCCTACCTCTCCCACACAGTGCTGGCAGTGACAAGCACATAACAAGAGAGAATTCTTAGACAGGCATAAGCTGGACTGGGTAGTCTCTGAAATCATTTCTAGCTCTGTGATTCTGTAACCCATCCCTTCCTTCTAGGGAGCCATCCTGATTGTCAGGGACAAGGCTTGTGTGTGCATGACCATGATGGCAGGAATGGACTAACTCTGACCTGGGGAGTTTGAAGTCTCAATATACTCCTTGGGTCCACAGCCGTCTCAGGGGACTAGGCACCATCTGCAACACCCCAGGGAGTCAAGTATTTGTTACTGAGGGCCTTCTGAGCAGAGAGCAGTGACCAGTGGAACACAGGGTCTTTTGGTATGGAGGCAGAGAGTTCTGGCTAGAAGGCCACAGGGCTGACAATTGGAATGATGGGAAAGAAGGGAAAACAAAAGAAAAGAAAGGAAGGAAGAAAGGAAGAAAAAGAAAAAAGAGCTCTAAAACCCTATCCTTCCTTTAATGGTGGCCAGCTAGGTCAGAGGTTGTGAATGTACAGCCAGACTTGAAGAGGTTCTTTGGATGTCAGTAGTGGTCTGCTCAAGGGCTCCTGTGTTGGAAGAATGATGATGATGAGGGGTAGAATTTATACAGTGATTTAACTTTTGCAAAGCAGTATCTCATTTGACAGGATTCAACATCTATGTCTTAATTTAGAAAAGCTTAATAAATACTTTCATTTATCTTTCTTCATTCTTTCTTTTCTCTTTTCTTCCCTTCCTCCCTCCCTTTTTCTTTCTCTCTCCTTTTTCTCTTTTCTCTCTGTTTTTCTTTCTTCCTCTCTCCTTCCCTCCTTTCCTTCTTCCTTTCTTTCTTTCTTTGGTCAGGTTTGACCATTAGATTGTTGGACAGTAGAAAGGTTCCCTTTTAATTTGCAAGGCAGTGGAGGAGACCACCCCAAAATAGTAAGCATATGGTAGACACAGTGGATAAAGTACTAGACCTGGAGACAGGAAGGTCTGAGTTCAAATCAGGTACAGACTCTTACTACTGTGTATCCCTGGTCGAATCACTTAACCTGTTTGCCTCGAGTTCCTCATTTGTAAAATGGGAATAATAATAATAGCACTTATCTTCCAAGGTTATTATGAGGATAACATGAGATAATATCTGTAAAGTGCTTTGCAAATCTTAAAGTGATATATAAATTTGAGCTATTATTAGTTCAAGGTAAATTTACTTAGGTAGATTGTGGAGGGGAATGAGCTCCTGGATGGGCTGAGGGGAAAGAATGAACTAATGTTGTAAGGAAGACTCTCACCACCTCAATAGACCCCCCTTGACCCCTCATCCCTGCCTTAGGGTCAAATGCACAATAAGTTCTGAGGATGGGGCCCCTTGGATGTTGCAGGAAGCCTGAAGGCCTTCTGAATCAATATGCTTGCCTGGGGTCTGAGCTTTCACAGATTTGTACATTCTGTCACCCAAAGCCCAGAGTGGCCACTGCCACTAGCCCAGACCCAGCATGCTATTATTATTAATATCATTATTAGAATATAAACTCTTTGAGGGTGGGAACTCATTTTCTTTGTGTTTCAGCACCTAAATCAGTGCCTAGCATAATAGGTACTTAATGAATGCTTACTGATTGATTGATAATTGTAGCAGAAGCATCACAGCCCATCTTCAATGGATTTCCTTTCTGGGAAAGAAGTGGCATCTCAGGGAGGGAAGATTCACCCTGACCTGGATCTGGGTTCAAATCCTTACTCTGTTGCTTACTCCATGTGTGACCTTGAATAATTTACTGGACCTCTCTGAGTAAGTTTCCTCTTCTGTAAAAGAAGGAAGGTTGTGCTAGATGTCCTTTGAGGTGTCTTACAGCTCTGGGATTCTAAACCTATGACCCTAAGACCTTTTCAACTCCATGATCCCAGCTGTATGAAAATAAGCAAGTGGTTCAGTTTCTCTGCATCTTAGCTTCCCCATCTGTAAAATGAGGATATTGGATTCGATGGCTTCTAAGTTCCCTTCCAGTACCAGCACTATGATCCTAACTTGTGAACCTGGGCAAATCTCTTTACCCCCATATGCCTCAGTTTCCCTGTCTGGAAGATGATAGGGTCTTGGAGGTCTGTCTCAGCTCCTGTGACCCTATGGCCTGCTGCTTGTTCAGGTTTGTGGTTCACTGATGATGCTGGCTGCAGGCTTTGGGGCTTGGAACGGGTGCTAAAGATGGTGGCACCATATGTGAAAGGCTCTGCTGAGTCAGTGAGATGGGGAGGGGTGTGGTGTGTGGGGGTCACTGGTCTAGGATGCTCAAGATTAAGTCTAGAAGTATCTTTCTTCAGTCAGAAGAGGAGACCTGGACCAACAGAGGATGAGAGAAGCAGTAGGGCAATACCTCCCAGGTGTCTTAAGAATATTAGTGTAGACATGCCCACAATGCATACAGATGCACGGTGGGTCTAGATAAATACAAACATGCAGTGGAGTGGGAAGGGATTTCAGAGGTCAATTACATTTAACCCTCTCATTTGACAGATGAGGAAACTGAGGCCCAGAGAAGTTAGGGAAGAGTCGAGAAGCAGGGTTTCATAGTGGTTAGAACTCTGGACTTAGAGTCAAAAAGATCTGAGTTTGACTGCTGTCTTAGACACTTACTAGCTATGAGGCCCTGGGCAAGTCATTCCATCTCCTCTGATCCTTAGTTTCCTCACTTGTAAAATGGGGATAGTGTAGCCATGAGGTGCAGTGGATAGAGCACCAGACCTGGAGTCAGGAAGGCTCCTCTTCCTGAGTTCAAAGCTGGCCTCAGATGTTTACTAGCTGTGTGACCCTGGGCAAGTCACTTCACCCCATTTGTCTCAGTTTCCTCATCTGTCAAATAACGTATCTCTGCAAAGAAAACTCCAAATGGGCTCATGAAGAAGCAAACATGGCTAAAATGACCACAAAACAATACCAAGAAAATGGGGGTAAATAATAGTACCTACTTTTTGTGAGAATCACACACACAGACACACACACACACACACACTTATACACATCTATGTATTACTTATATAGCAAACCATAAGATGCTATTGAGATATTAGTTATTAAGTGACTCATTCACGGTCACCCAGTCTGTAAGTGGTAGAATGAGGATACAATACATGAAAAATATATAGTTACTTATACACACAGAAACCCGCAGGGAAAGGATGTGTGAGTTGAAAGCATGTGTCATGACACGGTCCCAGCAGGAGCGTAGAATAGGGTTAGCAAGCGGGAAGTGGACTTACAGATACCTCTGCTCATAAAAGATCTGCTTGGACCTTCTTGTACCTGGAAGAACAAATTGCACATTAGGAGATGAGAAGACGCCTCCGGGGTCTGGTGGAAAAGGGAGGCCTGGCCCAGGGGAACTGCTTCAAATGAGCAGGCTCATGGAGAGAGGCCTCAACCCTGAGGTCCCAGGGCCAGGCTCCAGGGTAGGACATTGGTCAAAGAGGCATCCAGATGGGACATGTGAGGTAGAAAGATGGTCCTCAAAGTGTGTATCCTAAAGGTACTGAGTGGAGAGAATTTAGAATCAAGGGACCTGGGTTCAAAATCTGAGTTAGAAACTTATTACAGGTTCTTTCATTTCTCTGGACCTCAGTTTCCTACTTTGCTAAATGAAGGTGTTGGATTGGGTGCCCTCTAAGGTCCCTTCCTACTTTCCATTCTTTGGAAAGGATGGTCAGTCTCAGGAAGCTCTTAATAATTGCTTTACTGGCTCACCCTGTCATTCTATAGGAGAGAAAGCTGAGGCCCAGAGAGGATAGTGAGGAGGATTAAAGATCCCAGAATTTGAGAGTTGGGAGGGATCTCAGCAGCCACTCAATTCAATTCATGCCCCAAAAGGAATCCCCACCATAATATACCATGTGGTCATTCAGACTCTGTTTGAAGAAAAGTCTAGCCTTTGAGCTGGAAGGGGTCTTAGAGGCACTTTTGGAGTGCAGTGGATAGAGTGCTGGGGTGGAGTCAGGAAAACCTGAGTTCAATTCCAGCCTCAAATATTTAGTAGCTGTGTGACCCTGGGCAAGTCATTTAGCCTCTGTTTGCCTCAGTTTCCTCATCTGTAAAATGGGGATAATGACAGCTTCTACCTCCCAGGATTATGAAGATCTAATGAGATTTTATATATATATAATATAATATAGAATAACTATATAATATATTGATATATTATTACATATATTATATATAACTGTATGTATAATATATATTATACATATAATAACTATAATTATTGTAATTATTATTCCTGGGCCAAAAGACCTCCAGCTCTTCCCCTCCTCCTCCCTGCAGAAGCCCAATGCTCCACTGGGGAGGACTAGGGGACTAGGGAGAAATGGAGAGACTCATTCATTTCCTTTGAGGACACAGTAGCAGAGCAGATTTGTTCAGGGGCCAAAGGGCAGGGATATAGAGATAGAACCTGAGTGAGGGGAGCCTGGGGGACTTGAATACCTTACCTAGGCGGGGGCACCACACGCACATGCCTGCTACAGCCCCGAGTAGCAGAAGGGTGGCTCCGGCCCCAAGCAACTCAGCATGGTCCATGTCTCTGGGAATCTTCTGCCTGTAATATAAGTCCAGAAAGCTCAGTGACCTGAGGAGGGGAAGGAGCTCCCCTGCTCCATTCCTGGGGCTGGGCAGGCCTCCAAGGCTCCCACTTCTCTAGGAAGGCTTCTCCTACGTGGGATCTCAATAATTAAATGGCAGCATGGTGTAGGTAGACAGCTGTCTCTCTGGAGTAATGGAGACCTGGGTTCAAATCCTGCCTTAGACCATTACTAGCTGACCCAGGTCAAATCATTTAACTTCTCTGTACCTCTGTTTAATTATAAAATGAGGATAATAAGAGCACCTATTGTTATGAGGATCATTGTAAACCTCTCTGCTGACCTTGTTGTTGAATCTTCAACTGCCTTTTATTTGATAGCCATCTGTAACTGGATGTCCCATAGATATCTTGAACTCAACATACCCTGAACTCATTATCTTTCTTCTCAAAACCCTCTTCCTTCCTAATTTCCCTATTACATTCAAGGGTACTACCAACTTCACAGTTCCTTAGGCTCCCAACATAGGTTGTCAACCTGGATTCCTCACTATCTCTCACCCTCCTGTATCCAATTTATTGCCAAGGCCTGTCAATTTCACCTCTGTAGCATCTCTTGTCCATTTCACCTCTGGCAGACCTCTTGTCAGTTTCACCTCTACACCATCACTTGTCAATTTCACCTCTGCAGCATCTCATCCATTTCACCTGTGTAGTATCTCTGGTCCATTTCACCTCTCTAGCATCTTTTGTCTATTTCACTTCTGTAGCATTTCTCCAATATGCTCCCTTCTCTCCTCTGACACTGCCCCCATCCTGGTCCAGGCTCTTATCTCCTCATGCCTAGATTACTGCAATAGCTGCTGCTGGTGTGTGTGTGTGTGGATGGGTCTGCCTGTCTCAAGTCTCCCCTTATTCCAGTCCATTCTCCACTCAGCTGCCAAACTAATCCTACCAAATCGCAGGTCCAAACATGTCACACACTCAATAAATTCCAGTGGCTTCCTATCACTTTTAGGATCAAATATAAAAATCATGCTTTTCCAGTCATCTTGCATCTTATATCCCACTCATACTTTTCAATCTAGACACTGGCCTCCTGGTTGGTTCTCAGACAAGACCCTCCATCTCTCGACTCTACATTTTCTTTGGCTGCCCTCCATCCCTGGAAGTCTCTCCTTCCTCATCTTTACTTCCCGGCTTCCTTCAAGTATCAGCTAAGATCTCACCTTCCACAAGAAGTCTTTCCTGATCCGTACTTCATGCTAACGTCTCCCCCCTGCTAATTATCTCCAATTTCTCCTGTCGATAGCTAGTTTGTACATAGCTGTTTGCATGTTGTCTTCCCTATTAGATTGTAAGCTCCTTGAGGGCAGGAACTGTCTTTTGCCTTTCTTTGTATCTTAATCTCTTAGCTCAGTGCCTGGCACACAGTAGGTGCTTAGTCAATGTTTACTGATTAATTGACAATAAATGTCAAATGATCACAGGATATCTCTGCCTAGCTAACTATTGTATACTCATATATTACATCCCAAACCAGTTTTACCACTTTTCTTCCCCAAACTTGCCCCTTTTTCTGCCTTCTCTGTTGTTGTTCCCTTTTATCGTATTACTCCCCTTCTCTTGTAGCCTAGCCAAACTAGCTTTCTTGTGGTTCCATTTCCCACCTCCAAGTCTTTGCATTGGCCTTCCTCTGTGCACTTCCTCATCATGTCCACTTCTTAGAGACTTTTGTTTCCTTTGAAGCCATGCTCCCACAGCACTTTCTCCAGGAAGCCTTTTGTTAGTGCCTTCCCCATCTCCAACATTTCCCCCATGCATTTCTATTATATATTATATAAGCCTATATATTGTTTACATATGCACTGTTGTCTCTGTTAGAATTTAAGCTCTCTGAGAGCAGAAAGTGTTTCATTTTTATATCTTCAGCATCTATCATAGTGCCAGGCTTAATAAATGCTTATTAATTGACTGACTTACTGATTTGTCTCTCATGTTCAAAACCATGAGATTCTCTCTGGCTCTTCCCCCTCCCTCTTCTCACAAATCCTCAGCTGACAAGTGTAAATGAGTCTACAACCTCCACTGTCCCATCTTCCCTTCTGTATTCCCTCTCCACCTCTTTGCTGATGACCTTTATTACACCTCCCCACCCCACCCCCAGACTCCTGCAGAAACCTTTTATATACAAAGAAAAATGAAATAGTTCTTACCCTCAGAACATTTACATTCTAACAGGAGCGACAACATGTACATAAATTAATATATAGGCATGTATAATATGTAAGAGGATTACATGGTGGGTTGGTGGCCCTTGGCTCTCTCCCTGCCTCTGATCTGATCTCTTGCCAGTCAGTTTCCTATCCATTGCCCTTTCCTTCAAAACCTCTCAGGGGAGTTTTCATGTCTCCTAAGTCCAGGTCAAACTCCAGTCTGCAGTCAAAGCCTCTTGCCACCTATCATTGCTCTTTTCATACAGTTCTCTCCCATGCACTCTATGCTCCAGCCAGACTAGACTTCTCACCATCTCCTGGCCACATCCCATACTTTCTTCCCTTTAGCCTTTGGGTTTAATATCACCTGTGCCTCAATGCCGCGACATACTACAACCCTTTGGTATGGTGAATTCTCATTCATCCTTTAAACCCCAATTCAGATGCTACCTCCTCCAGGCAGCTTTCCATGATAACCCCCAGTAAGAACAACTCCTTCTTACAGGTAGAAAGAGATATTCCCAACAATCAGAATTCACTTTTCTGCCTCTTCCATGTATTATTTTGTATTATAGTTAATTTGCGTGTATGTGTGTGTGTGTGTGAGAGAGAGAGACAGAGACAAAGAGGGAAAAAGAGAGAGGGAGGGAGAGAGAGAGAGAGACAGAGACAGAGACAGAGACAGAGACAGAGAGACAGAGAGACAGAGACAGAGAGACAGAGAGACAGAGACAGAGAGACAGAGAGAGAGAGAGAGAGAGAGAGAGAGAGAGAGATCCCTTTACTGGACTGGAAGATGCTTGAAGGCAAGGATTAAGTTTTCACTCCATGTGGCACCTCCCCCTAAGTTCAGGGATTTAGTACATTATCTACTGGGTTGAATGGAACTGAAAAACCTCTCCAAGCTATGTGAGCATCTAAGCAGGGTCTTGAAACATAGTTAGGATTCCCATGGGCAGAGATGGGGCTGGGAGCATTCTAGGATTGGAGAGAAGCATTAGGAAGAGCCCAGGTTGTAAAGTGTAGGATGTTTTCAGTAAGCGGTGGGTTTGACTTGGAGTGCTGATGTAGGGAAGGGGGGAGGCATGTAAAAAGCTCCAGAGATGGAAGGGGGGCACCTCAGGGGCTGTCCAGTCGAACTTCCTCATTTTACAGATGGGAAAACGGAGGCCTAGGGAGATGGATAGACTTGCTCAACATCACGCAGGAAGTAAGTATCAAAAATGGGATAGGCTCCTCCATTTCACTCTAGTGATGATAAATGAGGCTAGAAAGATAGGTTGGGTCAATTTGTGAGGAGCTTTGAATGCCTGATTAAGGAGTATGGAAAGATTTATCTACTTTTCACAAGCAGATGATCAAGAAATGTATTCTTTGAGCACATTATGGGTGAGAGGGTAAAGAAGGCTTGTCTAAGGTGAGCAAAGGGAACAGAGAAGGCTCAGGGAAACACTCAGAAATCCCTCCTCATATTCTACCAAATCAGCAAATGATTTGGACAAGTAAAAATTGCTCTTTTAAGATCTAGCACCTTAACGCAGCAGCTTGCTGCCCACCCCAGAGAGGGGATGGACTCCAGTGGGCACAGAAAATGGCAAACCCTTTTTGGACATAGCTCATGAGGTGGGTTTGTTTGGCTTGACTCAACGGCATATTTGATACAGAGGCTTTTCTTCTTTTTCCACTGGAGGAGAAGTGGGAGGAAGAAAAAAAATCAATTTTCATTCACTGAAAAAAATAAAATAATATTCAAAAGTCACATTTTGGATTTTTAAAAATTCTTGAAAATATATCTAAGTCCTGCTAGGTTCTGCCTTCTCAATATCCTTCACTTATCAGTCATTCACACTTTAGTGAACTTTCTAATTTACATCAACCACACTGAGGGGATGGAATGTGGGGAGTGATTTGGGAATACTCTAAGGGGAAGGTCAAAGAGGGCAGCAGGAGGACCCTGGGTGACTGGGTAGTGGGAGAGAGAAAAGCAGTAATGGAAGTGGGAAGGAGTCAAGACAAATGATAATTCCTGTACCTCCATCCCCCTACAT
Organism: Notamacropus eugenii; assembly: GCF_028372415.1. Taxonomy (NCBI): domain Eukaryota; kingdom Metazoa; phylum Chordata; class Mammalia; order Diprotodontia; family Macropodidae; genus Notamacropus; species Notamacropus eugenii. Next base: position 49,190,765 of record NC_092873.1, read on the forward strand.
CATACATCGGGGCCCTAGCTATTTACATTCATGGCATGATTAGGATTTTGGAACTGGAAAGGGGCCACTCTCTTTATTTTACAGAGGTGGAATCTTAGAGAAGGAAGATGACTTATTCCATGGAGCAAAGCTGCTTAGTTATAGAGTCAAGTTCTATGCTTTTAGAGAGGGCACCATAAAAACACAGTAAAACCTTCCTGATTCAGACCTTATCAATTTGACATTTGTGATCATTATAGCAGGCAGAACTGACATGTAAACCCTTTAATTGGCTGATTGATTAACAATTGCTAATTAAATAGGTTAACGAGATTGCAGGGGGATTATTTGCCTTACTTAAAAAAAAAAAAAGATAACCTGCCTCTAAAAAGCTGCTGTAGCACCATTTACCTGCACACACAAGCCCCATCTACTACTTATAAATGATTCTTTTCTCATTAGAGCAGGCCCAAGACTCTACTTGACCACCTGGTAGGTATGATATGAAGGAAGCAGCACTTCCTGTTGAACCAATCTCCAATTCTTATTTTTCACTTCTCATTTTGTGTGATTCAGTTTGATTCAACATTTATTAGTCACCTACTGTGTGATATGATCTGTGACAGGCATTGAGATTCCAAGGAGTAAAGAAGAGAAAGAATCCTTGTCCTCCAGAAGCTCACATGCAGCATTCCAATGATTTCTCTCCCTCTCTCCCTGAGGGAAGATCCTAGCTGAGTCTCAGGGTCTGTCCTTCCTTGGCCTACCTTCACACTCAACTGCATTTATCCTTAAAAATTGATTTCAGGATTATTTTGAACCCGAGTCATTTTTGGTGAAGTTGACGTTAAGAGTAGACCAGTGATGACCACGGACCTCATACAGATAAAAATTTCCCATCTATACCTGGGACTCTAGTCCCACAACCCCAACTGACTACTGGACATTTCCCCTGGATGTTGCATAGGCATGTCCAAAGGATAATGTATAATATTCCCTTTTTCCTGAAGACCACCCTTCTTCCTAACTTCCCTGTTTCTGTATTTCTAATTGCTGAGGCTCTTGACTCCACCCACAGCACCCCACTTCCACCCCCAGCAACGGCATGTACAGTATATGTAATGATGATAATTAGCACTGAAGCAACACTTTTAAAGTTCACAAAACCCTGTACATATGCCATCTCATTTGACCCTCATAATGATCATTATCTGTATCTTACTGATAAAGAAACTACAAGGCAGAGATAGATTCAGTGACTTGCTCTGGATCACACAGCTAAGGCAGGATTTGTCCTTGGGTCACCTAGCTGTTTGTCATGTGTGTGTGTGTGTGTGTGTGTGTGTGTGTGTGTGTGTGTGTATTTAAATTTAATATATATTTAAATATACATTTATATTTATTTATTTAAATATACATACACATACATATATACAATGTTTATGTTCTATAGATGCACATCTATATACATAAGCACACACATGTATATAAAATATACTCTGTATTTATGTATACATATATACACAATGTTTGTATGATATAGATACATATGTATACACACATACGTGTGTTTACACTTCAGTAGAGTGTAAGCTCTTTGAGGGTAGAGAACTAGCTCACTCTTCTCTTTGTGTATATCTAGCATCTAGCACAGTGCCTGGCACACAGTAGGTGATTAATACATGCTTGTTGATTGATTGATTCGTTGATTGAGTGTCCCTTAATCTGTAACCAAATGAAAGCATGAGAACCAGGAGACTCAGGGCAGCATCTTATTGCAGTCAACAAATGGCTGTGTGACCCCAGACAAGACATGAGCCCTCTCTGGGCACCAATTTCCCCTTTAGTTAAATAAAGGATTGGATTCAGTGATCTCTATGTTGTCTTCCAGCTCAGACATTCTGGGTTCTATGATTTTGAACTGATTAGATGTTTCTTCTGCCCAGTCATCCTCCTTTCCCTCATTCGCCATAAGCCATGGCGATGCCCTCATGTCCCTTACACCTTCCATGGGGAGAATGGCCTCACTGCCGGCTTTGGGGCTGCTGGGGGTTGGCAGTGGGAGTCAGGCAGCCTTAGGAAAAATCGTGAAGTCTCTCTTTGGGATCTTCTCTTTTTACACCAGCCTCTATGGCCCATTCTACTCTCAGGAGTCTTCCGTTTCTGATAACCCCGGCCCTCATTGCCCCAGAAGGCCTGCTGGTTGCCCAGATTCCTCATTTGTAATCTTATCTCAGGCAGCTTTTGTAGAATCCAGAGCTAAAAGGCCTCCAGACACCATCTTATCCAGTGGTTCTTGGCTAGGGATTGAAGGATCCCAAAGGCATCTGGGAGTAGATTTCAGGGGTGCTGTGAACTTGATCTCCAGTTGAGTTTTTAAAAACTTGAATAACTCAGTATAATTGACTTCCTTTGTAACGCCATGTGTTTTATGGATTTAAGATCCTTATTCTGAGAAGGAGACTATAACTTCACCAGACTGCTGCCAAAGAGGCCCACCTAGGATAAGAGAAACAGTCCCAGGACAAATCCAAACTTCTCCTTAAAATTTATGGAAGAGGGAAGTGACCCAGGACATACAAGTGCTAGGGGACAGAGCCGGAATTGGAACCCAGAACCCCTTGCTCCCTAACTTGAATTCCTTCTGCCTCCCATGTTAATGATCCAGCATTTCAAAATTACCTCCCACCTCCCACCTCCCACTCCCAAACTCCTTTAAGGTCAGGAAATTTGACTGTTTAAAAGATACTTCCCTAGGTGTTTTTGTCTTGTATCTTGACTCCCCGCAACTCCACCCCACCTGGAGGCTAGCTTCAGTCACTTCAAGATACAGAGAAAGCTTCTCACATAAGCTTTTTACTGGTTGCTTATCTTGTCTCAGGGTGCCTTCAGTTGGGATTCTAGTGAGCCCAAGAATCACTTTTCCAGGAGAGTCAAAGGATCTCCTTTCTCTTTCCCCATCACAACCCAAGGAACCTCCAGCTACAGCCTAACCTCCTCTAAACAATTTGGAAAAGGGGATACAATCTGGGCCATCTTAAAATGGGTGGACACCAGATGATTGATAAAATCTCCTCTGACTGGGAGCAGAGTTAGTGGTGGATACCTCCCTTTGGAGGGCAATTCATGGGTCGGGTGGATGAGGCCAACGTAAACCAAACCAAAACAATCACCCATTTAATTTGCTTGAAGCCTTTCTTGTCCACATACCACATAACTTCATGGGAGCCAGGGCCTCAGGTCTCATTAATCTTTTCACAGAAGCGACTTACTCAAGGTCACACATATCCAAAATCAGAAGCCAAGGAAAGGCAGACATTTTGTTGCTTGTAACAAAGTTCACGAGCTCACCCAGCCCCTTTCAATCTTTTAAAGTACAGCCCTCAGACTGATTTGTATAGACCACAACTGATATGATGGGAGCAAAAAGGAGTTGAAAGGAATTTCTACTCTCTAACTTAAAGAGTGAATTCAAGTGCCTTGAGACAGAAAAAAAAGTTCAGAAGACATACAGCTACTAGAGGGATTTGCCATTTTTTTCTTCACCTCATCTTATAGATGAGGAAACTGAGGCAAAGCTGGTTAAGTGATAGCTGAACTAAGGACCACATGGCTGGAGAAGGGTCAGTGCCCCAATTTTTAGAGGGGAAGAGAGTAGAAACTGCAGGCTATAAGCTTGTAAACGTAACATTGATTCCAGAAAAAAAAATCCCCAGACATTTTAAAAGGGATGTGAGCACTTAGAAAAGGAAGTAGCAATTGTCAAAAGTCAGTATTGTGTTATCAAGGACAGGGCACACAAGACTAATCACACTTCCTTTTTGGAGAGGGTTACTAGACTGAAAATGGAGGCTTCCTGGTCTATCATTTAGAATGCTAAACTAGGAGGCAGGAAGGCACGGGCTCACATCTCAGCTCTGACACCTGAGAAAGAAATCTAACTTCTTTATACCTTGAGTTAACAGACCACATTTCCACACTGGGAGTGCTTTACACTGATGAATCAGATCCCTCACAAATTTGCGTACCTAGACTGGTATCCAGAGAATGATACTGATTCAGTTTGTATATTGAGGGTAACCAAAGGAACCCCCTGATCTCCTGGACTGGGGTAATTTCCATGGATCTGAGCCTGTACCCTGGCCCTTTCTGGTGGGCGCCATGTTTTTTAGCAAGGGAAACTACAGATCACTTGAGCAGGAGATATTAGATGAGGAATTTGGTGAACAGATCATAAACCTAGTAGAGCAGGATCTTGTAGCAATAGGGGTGGTTTAAACTCTCTGGGCACCTGCTGGCAGAGCAGTTGATAAATTTGTGATTTCCCTTAAATGATCATTTCATTCTCCAAAAAGGAGAACAACTGACAAAAGGAAAACCCAGCTCTGGAGATGACTGACTATCGAGAAGGTTTGTTACTGAAGGAGGGAAGGGAATAAGTACTTATTAAACACCTGCTGTGTGCCAGATACTGTGCTAAGAGCTTTATCTTCACAATAACCCTGGGAGATAGGTGGGTTATGATCCTACTTTACAGCTGAAGGAATGAAGGCAAATAGGGCCAAAGTGACTTGTCCAGGCTCACACAGTTAGGAAGTACCTGAGGTTGAATTTGAACTCAAGTCTTGTTGACCCCAAGACCAGAGGTCTATTTACTGATCTGCTGAGCTCTCTAGTAGAAATGAGAAGACAAGCAACCACTCTACAATGACTCATGACTGAGGAGATGGGGCCAAGAACAACCCAACACACCTTCCAGGTTTGGATCTAGCACCAAGGCTTCAAAGACAGGATAGTTAGGGACTCATACTGCCCAAGGGGAACCAACCCAGGAAGCAGTAGAGCTGGGGCTTCAAATTCAGGCTCTAACTCCAAATGGAGTGAGTTTTTCAATACATCACTAACTATGTGGCCTTGATCAAAGAACCTCCCCTTCCTGGGCCTCAGTTTATTTTTCTGTAAAATAAAAGGATTGAACTTGATGGTCCTTAAGGATCCTTTCAGGTCTAAACCTTATGATTCTATTATAGAGGACTGATAGACCAGGGCAAGGCTGTACATTTACCAGTCAGAAGCAGCTGGTGACACAGTAAACAGAGCAGAAAGAGCTGAGTTCAAATCTGAACTCAGACACTTAATAGCTGTGTGACTCTGGGCAAGTCACTTGACTTCTGTCTACCTTGCTTTCCTCAACTGTAAAATGGGATATTAGCACCTGCTTCCCAGGGTTGTTTTGAGGACCAAATGAGATAATATTCACAAAGTATTTTGTGCACACAGAGCCTGGCACATAGTAGGGGCATTTTTTAAGTTCTTGTTTCTTCTTTCTGTACACTGAGTGTTCATCTGAGATTTTGACTTGAACATCTTGAGGGAAGCTCAATTTTACATTCCAGGCATCATCTTCAAGATGAAAAAGCCTCCTTTTTTTCTAGATCCTGTCAACCCAGAGGAATAGGCCTTAATGGTGAGAATGCAGGCACCACCAGGGAGGGAGAGTTTTGTGCGAAAGGGAGCCTTCCTTTCTGGCTTTTCTATTTGGATTCTTAGTGCTAGGTACACTATGTGGCACCTCGTAGGTACCTAAGCAACGTTTCCCTGTTCCACTTCGTTTAAATATACAGGTGGCCTCCTATCCTTCTAGCTGAGAAAAAACCTGTTCCTTTCTTCCTCAGCTAGCACTGGTTTAGCCCCAGAAGGGCATCGAAAGTCTTTCTGTCTTCTCTTCTCCTGGTCCCCTTGCAAGAGGTGAGTGAGTCAGAAGGTGCCATTCCAGCATGCACAGTCTTTTCCAAGTAGCGTGACATTTGGGAGGACTGAGTAACTCATGAAAGAACGCTAAACTCAGCCTGTATATTTTTTCCAAGTTAAATTTAGGCTTTAAAAAAATAGTTTTTGTTATACTGCCTGCCCTCTTACTCATCTTCGTGTCTTCCACAGAAGGAGCTTAATAACTGTTTGGTCAATAATGAGTAGATGTCATGGGAGGTGGAATAGATTTTTCTAGCACTTTGAAGGCAAGGCGGAGGAGGAGGGAAAGCTTGTTGAGACTGTAATAACCCAAGATTGTAGACCTAATGTTGGAAGGGAGCTCATACGCCATCTCATCTGAGCCTGTCCTTTGGCAGAGGAGGAAACTGAGGCCTATGGACTTGCCCAAGGTTATATAGGTAAAAAGTCAGCATTTGAACCCAGGTTTCCTGATGCCAAATCTGTTGATCAACACTATGCCTTGTTCCCTCTCCTAGCTGTTTCGTATTTACCATGTTGAATCATCTTGTGTACGTTTTCTCTCCTCTCTTCACTCTTCCTTTTTCTTCCTCTCCTCTCTCTCCTCTTCCCTCCCTTCTCCTCCCTCTTCTCCTCTCCTCCCCTCTCTCCCTCCCTTTCTTTTCCTTTCTCACTCTCTTCTCTCTCTCTCTCTCTTTCTCTCTCTCTCCATTACTGCCTCCATCTCCCTCCTTTATACCCCTCCTTGGAGGAAGAAACAAAACCCCAGAAAAGAAAAACATGTTGTCCAAAGTTACACACCAACTTGGTAGTACAACCAAGACTGAACCCAAGCCTCCTATCTGCTGATGCAGCACCCACAACTGCCCTGTTTTGCTCTGCAGGGTCACACAACTCTCAGAAAACACATCTCCTTTGACCCCATCAGGGAGATCTAAAGTGATGCTGGTGCCAACATAATGGGGAGGGAGTGAGGGGGAAGGTGATAGATTTCCAGTGCATTTCCTACATCTGTCCTCTTTCTTCTCTTAGCCCATTTTCCCAACCCTGTCTTTTCTTTCTGTCTTCCAAGCTATTTCCACAAGGCAATGTTAGCCACCCTTAAATCTAGACCTTATTACAAAAAGGCTGATGCACAAATAATTACAAAAGGAAGCGATGCTTAAAAGCCTGGCTTCCTCTTCAGTAGGTCATGCATTAGTCACCCCAGACTAACCTCACCTAGAGGTCATGGAAGAAACTGCAGGTAGAGACTATCTACATTTTAGCAAAGCATTTGATCAAGTCATTCTAGCCTGGTCGAAAAGATGGAGACATGGATGTCTCCACTTCATGGAGGATGAGCTGACAATAGTACAATTAGGTGGATTTGAAACAGGGGGCATGACTGCATTCAAAGACCTGTTTGCTCACAGCCTCTCCAGCAACTGTCATGTTCTTTTTTGTCATACTTATCAATCTGACAGGGGTGAAGCAGAACCTCAGAGTTGCTTTAAATTGTGTTTTTCTAATTATCAGTTAATTTTTCCCCATATGTTTATTGGTTCCATCTCCTCTGCCTACAAACATGCTCAGGCCTGCCGTATCCTTGGAAAACTTTGGTTCACTCTACAGTTTCATCATGTTACCATCTTGCATCTCTCGGCTTTCTCACCCCTCGGCCAATAGAAAGGTTAGCTCACCTTGGCTGACTCTACTTTCTAAGCTGTCCCTTGATCCTTGAAACCCTTGTTAATCATTGAATTTCACTCAGGCCTTAGTTTCTTCATCTGCTGAATGGAAATATAAATAATGCCTATTTCACAAAGTTGTAAGGATTGACTGAGATAATGTACATAAGTACGTTAAATGATATAGAAATGGCTTGCTGCTATAAGTAATCTTATAATTGATAGGTAATAATAATAATATTATTTAATATATTATATAAATAATGGAAAAAATAAAATATAATAGATGTGATAAATAAATTATATGTATGTGTATATGTGTGTGTGTGTATATATATATATATATATGTAATGAAAATTTGTTGCATTTGTAGAACGCCCCGGGAAGGCAGCCCGAATTTTTCTACTTCTTCATGTCTAACTTAGGTCTTCCCTGAGGCAGCATTACACAGACACAGGGCAGCCACTACCTTGATGACACCCCTTTTTTGGGGAGAGAGAGAAGCCCGTGTGGCTGGTGAAAAAATGGAACTCCATTGCCGCATGGGCATTCACAAAAGCTGACTCTTTCTGCTCTGCCCCTTCCAAATGCGGCTTGTTAGGGCCCCTTAAACTGTGACTTTCTTGATTCTTCTCAGAGATTCTGGTTTGTGGTCTTTCTTATGATGCGTACAAGCCTGTTTGCTTCTTAGAATTTCCTAGCCAACACCAACCTTCTTCCCTGGGGATTGTAACAGACTTGCTGTTGCCCGCTACAAAATCTATCTGCGTGCAGACATTTGTACGTAACTATATTAAAAATGAAGACTTTCCCCCCTTCAGAAACTGGCTTCCAACCTCATCACTCAAGTGAAAGTGGCCTCTCCAAAGTACCCATTGACCTCGTCATTGCTGATTCTAGTGACTTTTTCTCCACCCTCATCCTCCTAGCTATCTCTTCAGGATTTGCCAGTGTAGATCTTTCTGGGCACTCTCTCCTCACTGGGTTTGGGTGACAGTGCTCTTTCCTGGTTTTCCTCTTACGTGTCTGACTGAGCTTTTTCAGTCTGTTTTGCTCTTTCTTTACCTACCTCCGTCCTACTAGATATGAGAGTCCCCCAAGACTCTGTCCTGGGCCCTCTTTTCTTTGTATTTTTCTCCACACTCTTTTGCTTGGTGATCAATTATTATTTCTCTTGGAAATTAGAAACCTCTCTTGTTCCAATTACCTCTGTGCAACAGTTCCTAGATCTGAACAATCTCTCTGCTGAACTACACAATCGTTTGATTTTGGGACTGCTTAAACAGGATGTCACATAGGCCTCGCGAATTCAAGATGTCCATAACAGAACTTATTTCTGCCCTTCCCCTCCAATCCTTCCTCCTTCCCAAACTTCCTATTTCTAGCGTTTCCCCATTCTCCCCCAAGAATCCAATCTATTGCCAAATCTACCCTCATAACAGCTCTTCTATATCCCTTTCTCTTGACTCATCTAACTACAACCCTATCTTAGGCCTTCTTCACCTCTTGCTTGGACTATTGGAATAAACTTCTGATTGGTAATCCTATCTCAAATCTCTCCTCACCACAATCCATCTTCCATTTGGCTGCCATGGTGGTTTTTCTAAAATGCTGGTGTGCCTGGACCACCCCCAGCTCAATGAACCCCCATGGTCCCCTACTAGAATCAGTGTGAAATGTAAAACTCTTCATACCTTTGCCCCTTCCCATCTTTCTAGTCTCTATATACTTGAAAATCTAGTTCAAGGGCAGGGAACCCGAGATCTTGAGGCCATATGTGGCCTTCTAGGTCCTCAAGTGCAGCCTTCTAACTCCTCAAGTGCAGCTTTCTAACTTAAAGGGTTGTTCTTGAAGACCTAGGGGGCCACATGTGACCTTGAGGCTGTCAATTCCCCACCCCTGAAATCTCGCTGAACTGGTCCTCTAATGCAACACCCATCTCCCATCTCCATGCCTTTGCATTGGCCATCCCCCATGCCTGGAACGCTCTGCCTGCATTCCTACCTCTTTATTTCTCCACCTTCCTTCAACACTCAGTTTCTGAAGAGGGCCTTTCCTATCCCCCCACAGCTCCTTTGCCTTCTGCCTACTCATTGATCTGGTTATTTACATGCTATCATCCCTTCTGGAGGGCAGGACCTGCCTTTTTGTCTTTTTTTGTATCCCCAGTGCCTGGCCCACAGAAAGACAAATCCCTGGACAAACTGGAATCTGGCTTTGGCGTCTCCACATTCTCCTATCACTCATTCTTGCCTTTAGCTCATCCAAGGCCTTAGTTGACTGTATAGAAATCTCCTTTAGGCTCTTCAATCCTTGGCATAGACTTCCTCTCTTTCCTTCTCTCTGTGGCAAAGATTGTTACCCAGTATTCCCTCATGTTGCCCAATAATCACTCATTTGGATAGGCGTTGGCCACCCAGTGTAGGAACTCATGCAAAGAGAGCCCTCAGCTGCAGGGTGCCATGCAAGCAGTAATGAAGCCTCTGTGTGACGTACCTCATGGATTGAATTTGGGGATTTACAAATTCTCTAGAGAAGGGGACATATGCAAAACAGGAAGCATCCAGAAGAGAGGTGACAGGGGTGGGGACCAGCGTCTCCTTGAGGTTGTAGAGGAGGGGGCCTGGCTTAGACAGAGGGAACGTGTTTTGTCTGAATCATGAGGAGGAGGGAATCTGGAATCTCACATCCCTGCAAGTCCTGGACCCGGAGGATGCCCATCCCAAGGAGGGTGGGGGTAGGGAGAAAAGGGCCCACAGAAGACACCAGGCCTAGAGAGAAGGCGGGCCTTGCTTTGTCAGTTCCCCTAGGGAGCCAAAATAGCAGAGGGGGAAGTGGGCAGTTATTGTACGAACTAAATTAACAGAGAGAACAAGAAAGCCCTAGGAGGAACAGACTGGAGGCAGGGCAGATCTCAGCCCACAGCTTGGGGAGCGACTGTGGGGATGGTATCAGCCAACACTTGCATCAGCCTGACCTTCTGGAGTCATGTGAGCCCCTCAAGGCTGAGTGCTTTGTGTGTCAGAGCAGGAAGGTCTTTCATCTACTTCAAATGCTTCATTTTACAGAGAGAGAAACTGAGGACCAGATAAGGAAAGTGACTTATCCAAGATCATCCAGGTAGTCAGAACCCCAGTCCAATATTTTTTCTATTATATTATACTACTTGTTTCTCTTAAATATCATGACCTTAAAATAAAGTCATACACTCAATTTACGGGTCCTGGAGAAAGCTTCCAAAATAGTGATTCTACCCACTGGGCTTAAAAATGAGTATGGCAGTCTCCCCTCCCATGGTCTCATGGACAGTCCCACTGGTCCAAGGCCTGGTAACCATAAACTTTCTTCCCCTCCAACATTTTGATAACTTTACTTCAATGTATATTGGTTTCCTTTGTTATCCTATATATTTTATGCATTTAAAAGAACATGATTCTGAGAAGGGGTCCACAGTCTCCCCAAAGTGAAGAATCCCTGCACTCCAATGGGTCTGTATGGTTTACGGCTGAGATGGTGCATTCAACCCAGCAGACCCCTCAGTCCAAACACAACCAAACATGGAATGGCGGATAACAGTAGCTGTATTAAATGGGGCCTGGGAAGCCAAGGTGGTACTCCCCACCAATCTTTATCGTCACATCAGAAGCAGTACTTCTTCCAAGAAAGAGAAAGCTGGGACACGCTCTTTGGAGCCTCCACACCATCCTATCACCCCAATCGAGACACTCAGTCAATCAATAAACATTAATTAGGTGCCTACTCTGTGCCAGGCACTATGCTAAGCACTGGGAATACAAAGGGGCAAAAGACAGTCCCTGACTTCAAGGAGCTTACAATGTAATGGGGGATATAACAAACAAATATATACAGTCCAGCTATATACAGGGTAAATAGAAAGTAATTAGCAGAAGGAAGGCCCTGGAAAGAGAAGGGGGTGGGAAAGGCTTCCAGGAGAAGATGAGATTTTAGTTGGTACCTAAAGGAAGCCAGGAGGTAGAGGAAGAACATTCCAGGCATGAGGGAAAGTCAGAGAGAAGGCCAGGAGCCAAGGGATGGAGGGTCTTGTTAATGGAGCAGTCAGGAGGACAGAGTCCCTGGAGCAGAGAGTAAAATGGAGAAGACTGGAAAGGTAGGATGGGGCTGGATCCTGAAGGACTTTGAAGGTCAAACCAGAAAGCTTGTATTTGATCCTGGAGACAATAGGACGTCATGGGAGTTTCTTGAATGGGGGGGGGGGGGTGACATGGTTGGAAAATTACATTAGTGGCTGGAGGGCGGACTGAGCAGAGTGGGTGAGACCGAGGCAGGCAGCCCCCCACAGCTGCTATTGCCCTGGTCCCAGGCATGAGGTGATGCATTGGAGACATGCTATGAAGGGAAAGTCACCAGACATTAGACACAGCTAGAATGTGGGAGGGTGAGAGATAGTGAAGAGTCCAGGATGACTCTGAGGTTGTTAGCCCGGGGACCAGGAGGTTGCTGTTGCTTTCTTCAGTAATAGGCAAGGCAGGAGGTGGGAAGGTTTGGGGGGAAAGACCATGAGGCCTGCTTTGACGTGGTGAGTTTAAAATATCTACTGGACATCCAGGTCCCAATGTCTGGAGATGAAAGGTGGGAGTTTAGCAGAGAGATTGGGACAAGAAAGGTAGATGTAAGAATGAGTGAAGACTCACTGGCTACCTTTGTAGGATCTAATAGTGAGACAGAGTCATGGATTGGCCTTTTCCAAAGCCCTTCATAACCCAGCCCCCTCCTACCCTTACAGTCTTCTTACCCCTTGCTCTCTGATACACATTCTTGGATCCAGTGACTCTGGCCTCTTGGCTGTTCCACAAAAATAAGATCCTTCCTCTCTTGGCTGGCGGTATTTTTTTCTGTCTGTCCCCCACTGCTTGAAATGTTCTCCTTCCTCCCATCTGCCTACTGAACCCCCCCTTTTAGTCCCAACTAAAATCCCACCTTCTACAGGAAACCTGCTTCAACCATTTTTTTAATGCTTAAAAAAAATGTCTTCTTTCTTATCTCCTCTTTAATCCTGTGTGCTTTCTTTGACATAGAGCTTTTTTTGCTTCAGTCCTATAGAGAGCCGTGTATTTGTTTGCATGTTTTCTCCCCCGTTAGGCTGTAAGCTTCTTGAGGGCAGGGACTGTCTTTTGTCTCTTTTTGTAGTCTCTGCTAGCAGAGTGCCTGGCACACAGCAGGTGCTTAATACATGTTCATTGATTTTCTGATTTAAACCAGGCATTGTGGCATCATGTCATACATTTATGTAGTTTCTAATGCTTTGGTGATTTAAGCATCTACATATTCATCAGTGTGAACACTGACTCCCTTTAGAGAAGTTGATTGATTGCCTTCTCTTGTACAGCTAAGATGGCGCATCAGAGTTACTGTGGCCTCTGCAGGCCTCTTGGCATCTATCTGGGCTGAACCTCTGCTGGCCGAGCCTGAATTCTAAACATTTTGGCTTAGTGGGATCTGATAGAGCTCCAGCTCTGCTTTGAGAACCCAGAAACTCCTCCATGTCATGGTGAGGAGACAGATGGATGGATGGAGGGAGACATTGAATGTTATCAGAGGTCCTGGGTTCGAAAGTTTGCATTGTACCACTCAGTATCTGTCACTAAGTCACTTTGTGCCTCTCCTAGTCACTTTGAAAAATCAAGGGGTTGGAGAGATGGCCTCTGAGGTCCTTCCACCTTTAAATCTAGGATGGTTTTGTATGTCTAACAGGCACTCCCCCTCTACCCCGTTCACTAAAGCTGTTGGCAAATCATAGATTTAGGCAAGTCTACAAGCATTTATTAAGTACTTACTTTGTACAGTCAGGTGCTGGGCCTTCAAATAGACGCAAAATAAAACATCTTGGAAGGAGCATGTTCTCACTGAGACAAGATCCTAACTGTGTGACTATGGATCTTTGTCTCTAAGAGTTTCAGTTTCTTCATCTACATGATGAGGGTAATACTACTCACCCTACCCCCTTCCTCAGGGCTGTGGGGAAGACAGATTATTAACCACTGGGTCCTATGATAATGGAGGCCAGAAGACCCTTGGGTGCTGTGGTCGGAGGGGTCACAAAGAGTCAGACATGGCTGAATGTCTGAACAATGACAACAACCACCTATGAAAACATGAAATAGGATCATCTCTCCCTCTCTCTCTCTCTTTTCTTTACTAAACCAGTGCCTTAAGAATTGGAGCTCTGGACCCTGTCCCCTCATCTGTTTTTTTTCACCAGAACTGTTCCCGTTGATGAGTGCTAATTACTTAAATCATTTCCAGACACATGGTGGTTTAACTAATTTCCCCAGCAAATTCAGTCAGTGGTTATGGCCTGGCCTTCAGGAAGGCTCAAAAATATCCTCTAACCTGCCGAAACCGAAAGAGCCCAGGGAGGCTTTAGCCCCACTCTCCAACAACTGTCTCTGTTACTTAGCTCTGGCTCACACAAAGCTCCCCCTGCTCATGGTTCTGGTTAGATGTGGCTGCTGCCAAAATTCTAAACTTTTTGACACATTTCAGACCCCTGGCTGCATTTGATGTCTTCCTCCTTGCTTCTTCCATCCGTCTCCTCACTATGGCATGGAGGGTTTACTGGCTTCTCAGAGCTCTATCAGATCCCAAATGTGGTTGATTGGGTCAGACTCTCTAGCGAGTTTGCCAATGGAGCCTACTTATAATTTCATGTTTCTTATCCTAAGTAGGTTCATTTTTAGAGACCTCCCCCCCTTTTTTAGAGACTTCCTGACTCTACTGGTGACATGAGAGCTGCCACAGCAGGCCCTTAGTCTGGAAACTCTAAGCCTGGGCCCTGGGGGCACTGGGTCTTTGACTAAGAGCACATCAAACTGCTTATCTGGGTTTGCACCCACTGTATAGTGCTCCATAAGACAGTAGGGGTAAGAGAGCCTGTATATAACTGTGTCCCTGGTAAATGTTTAACTACCAGTACTCAGAGAAAGAAAACTGCCCCCATGACACACTTTAAAGTATAACCTGTGTTATCCACATTTTCTCTGTCACTTCCTTAAGTCTAGATACAGAATCAACAAAACAGTAAATCATGCCCCGATCTGTAGCACTTGCTGACTCTTGCTGGCTGGTTTGAGCTGCCTCCAGCACATTCTGACTGTGTCTTTCAGTACCTCCTAACTGGTGACTTTCTCTTCACAGCTACTAAAATGACTTTCTTAAAGTTTAAATCTGACCATGTCACTGACCAGCTCAGCAGACTCCAGCGGCTCCCTATTTCCCATGGGATCAAGCACTAACTGTACTTGGCATTTAAGGTCATTTACAACCTGGCCATAGCCTACTTGTCCAGACTTGAGTACCCTTTCCTTGCTCTGTGGTCCAGCCCAGCTAGCCTCACCCATGCCTCTCATCTCCTTCCTCTGGGACTTTGCAATGGCCGTCATATTCCTATCCCTACACTGGCCCTATTGTACTCCCGCCTCATCTCTGCCTCTTAGAATCCTTCATTTTCTTCAGAGTTCAGTTAGAAGAAACATGATGTCTTACATTAGGCTTTTTCCAATCTGACTGTGACCTTAGGTCAAATCAAGTACCTTTCTGAGCCCTTAAATTGTAGAGAAAATGCATGAGACAGACTAGCATAATTCCAGATCCAGTCCCTACCCTGAGCTATGTGTAAGCTGTCTCTCCTGACAGGATGTAAGCCCATGAGGTCAGGGCTTACATTATTTCTATCTTTGTACCCCCAGGTAGAAGCATAGCACTTCAGCGCTTCTTTGACTGGTCTTGAGCACCAATGGATACAAACCCTATTCCTTTTACAGATGACAAGACTGAGGTCTACCTGGGTAAGTGATCTGCCCAAAGTTACCCAGAAAGAGTGGATTCTGAAGCTCCCATGCAGGGCCATTCCCTGCTTTTGCCCCTGCAGCAGGGCTGAACTGTCATGGAACAGGATGGTGCCCAAGCAGGCTCTGCCATTCCTATCTGCCACCCCTAGGAAGGAGCTGTTTTGGCTGCTGTTTCCAACAAGTATGGGATCTTTAAAGTATAGAGCTGAGGCAGGGGTCTGGATCTCTCCTGGCAGCTCCACTAATGCCACCCATCTCCCTCCTGCCCCTGGAGAAGAGCATAGAATTGTGCTGAGCCCTGAGAAGTCCTGAAGCTGGGGGTGAGCACCCCAGCCTCTTTGGGGGGCCCTTCTCTCTCCTGGGGAGCACTTACCTAGGAGCCTGCCAACCGCCTTCACTCCGGGAGGCTCATCGCTCTCTGGCTCTCTGTTCTTTCTGCTATCACCAATACAGAAGGATGGTAGGCAGAAGGCTGGCTTCCTGTCACCTTCTGAATCACTCCCCTCAAACATCCGCCCCTCCACTGGACGGGCTAGCTGAGTGATGAAGGAAAGCAGAGACACAGAGACATCGGAAGGGGGAGACATTTGGAGGCCAAGAAATGTGAACCAGACCCAAAAGAGGGGGGAAGCAGAGACAAAAATAGAGTCTCTAGGGAGAGAAGAGGAGAGAGACCTAGAGAAGGGGGGGAGGAAACAGAAAGAGGAAGAGTTTAAAAAAAGAGAGGGACGAAAACAGGGGAGACTGAGACAGAAAACAGAAAAGAGATAGAGATCAAGATGAGAGACGGGCCAAAGGGAGGGAGAAGAGACAGGGGAAGAAACTTCCGGACTCTTCAGTCTGCTTTGACCAGGATGCACTGGAGGATCCTGTCTTGCTTGTGTTTCATCTTCCTCCATTTCTCTCCATTTCATCCCTGTTGGGATGCATCATGAACTCTCACAGTGGAGTCTTTGCCTCCTTCTAGGACCGGACCCTTGGGCTCAGAATGTTCTGTGGGAACAGTTGTGGAGCCCTGGGTTCTAGTCCTGTCTGGACTAGCAAGTGTCTGGGTACTGTGCCCTGCCCTCCGGAAGCTCTTAATCTGGTCAAGAAGGGCCTGATCCAGAGACACAAATTGCAGATCATACAGGACAAGTCAATGGTCCAGAAGGGATCTTGGGAGACAGTACTCTAGAGCTTTGGAGAAGGTGGAGAAGGCCCCACCTTCTCACCTACTGACTCTAACCCAAGGACCCCTTGGCTTTGCCATTTACCCCTTTGATAGACTCTGAAGACTTCTTGGGCTTCCCATCAACCCTCCTCCCAAAATACTCCCATTGAAATTTCAGCTGTCTGAAAGCAAGGCCTCCCCAGTCTTCAGTAAAATGCTTGCCTTGTAGTAAATGCTTAATAGATGACGTTTCTTTTTTTTATTAATTTAATTAATAAGCATTTATTTCATCTCTTTTTCACCTTTTCCCATTGGAAAAAAAATAAAACCAACAAACCTTTGTGACAAATATACTTAGTCAGGCAGGACAAATTCTCCTTTTGTCTGTATCCAAAAATATCCATTCTGTTCTGGAGCCTGTCAGGTGGTGGGCAGCATGCTTCATTATCCATTTATCCATTCATTAATAATTGAGTCCAATTATTACTTATTTTACAGAGGAAGAAACTCAGACCCAGAGAGGAGCCATCCAAGGTCACCCAGCAAGGATGGTCCCAGGTCTTTCCATTACAACTCAGGGCCTCCTCTGGGGCCTCTCCAGAGCTGCTGCTTCTGCCCAGCAGGGAAAGGAAGATGCCCTCCTCTGCCTGGCAGGTAACCATATAAATTCAACAAAGAACCTCTTGTGTATATATTGGGGCAGGGGCCAGACCCTGTGGGAGGGCCTAACATCTGAATATCCTAAGCTCTAGAACTGGATAGGACCTTCAAGGTCATTTTACCCATCCCTGGTATTTTCAGATCAGGAAGTGAGGCTCAGAGAGGTTGACCTGCCAAGGTCACACTTAACTAAAAACCCACGGCACCACATTGCTTCCCTCATTGTGAATGAGACTGGAGCAGGCGAAGGGGAAGGTCAGAGCCTCCTCACTCATGCCCTGGTATCATGGTCATTTGTTCTCCTGGAGACTGTGTTTGAAAACATTTGGTTCATAAAACACCTGTTTTTTACCACTTGTGCCCACAGCCAGCCCAAATCCACTGAGGAAGACAATCCTCTCCCCTTCTCAAAACCAGAATGCCATCTTTCATGGGGCATCTAGAAGTTGGCCCATCATAAAAGTCAACCAGAACTTTCTAGGATGAGATTTCAGGGCTTGACCTAAATAAAACCATATGGTTGTCTTTTGTGTCCCTACGGCCCAGAGCTGCTATGGCTAACGTTGGGTGGAAACCACTCCAACCAAGGCCCCTCCTTCCTTATTCCTGGAGAGTTGCTCCTGAGAGTGTTGGGCCCTCCAGAGACCACTAGCTGCCTACAGATTTGACCAACAGGATGCAAGTTTGTTGCCATGCCTGGGGTTTTTATTTCCATAAAAGGTGGGCTTATCACCAGTGATATGAACAATAACTAAAAATAGCTAGCATTTATATAGTACCTACTATGTGCTGGTAGCTAGACAAAGGGCTTTACAAATATGTATCTCATCTGATCCTCACAGCCACCCTGGGAGGTAAGTACCGTTATTATCTCCATTATGCAAATAAGAAAACTGAGGCAAAGTGAAGTGACTTGTCCAGGGTCAAACAGCTGGTAAGTGTCTAATGTTGGATTTGAACTCAGATCTTCTGACTCTAAGTGTGGTTTCTATGCACTATAGTGCTACCTAGCTGCACCAAGAGGCTGCCTTATAGGCAGGAGGGGAGAAGTCAGAAAAAGACAAGTTGGACTGTTTTATATATAGTACGTGTTGTTTCCCTCTAATACAGAGTGAGCTCTTTGAGGGCTTGGACTGTTTCATTTTTACCTTACTGGCTAGAATAGGGCTTAGCACATAGTGGATGCTTAATAAATGTTTGGAATTGTGTTGAATTGAACCTGAATTCAAATCTGAGCTTTGTGTGACTGTTATTTTTCCTCCCTGACCCTCAGTTTCCTCCTCTGGAAAATGAGGGTACTAGAACTAGATCATTTCTAAGGTCTCTTCCCTCTAGTTTTAAATCTATGACCTGGTAACAATGACTAGGAAGGAAGTGGGAGAGACTTGAGAGGGTGAACACATCTATTCCTTCAGCTGCTGCTGTGGCTGACCAGGCATCGAGGGGAGCCCCCTTTTTCTGTTTGTTTTATTTTTTTAGAGTTAACTAATTAATTTTTAGTTCTTAACATTCACTTCCGTAAGACTTTGTTTTAAATCTTCTCTTCTTCCCTCCTCTTTTCCCTTCCTAAGACAGTGTGCCATCTGATATAGGCTCTACATATACATTCATAGTAAACATATTTTCACATTAGTCATGTTGTAAAGAAGAATTAGAACTAATGGAAGAAACCTCGAGAAAGAAGACACAAATAAAAAATGAGAGGAAACAGTATGCTTCGATCTGAGTTCAGACTCCCTAGTTCTTTTTCTGGATGTGGATAGTAGCATTTTCCATCATGAGCTGTCTTAGATCCTTGCATTGCTAAGAAGGGCTAAGTCCATCAAGGTTAGTCCTTGCGCACTGTGGCTGTTACTGTGTACAGTGTTCTCCTGGTTCTGCTCACTTTGCTCAGCATCAGTTCATATAAATCTTTCCAGGTTTTTCTCAAGTCCACCTGCTCATTGTTTTTTACGGAACAATCTGAATCATAGACCACAGCTTGTTCAGCCATCCCCCCATTAATGGACATGGAGGGGAGTTCCTTTGTGACTCAATGTGGAGAGGACAGTAGAGGAGCACAGGGGGGAATGTGCTGGTCCTCACTGCAGCCCTTTCTACTAGAGCAAACCAAACTGCTCCCTTACCTTTGCAGGGAAAGAGTCAGAGATTTAGGATGCTGGGGCTGGAGCATCAGAGGCCCCACCCCCTCATATCACAGAAAGGCAGTAATGTGGTCAAGGTCACACAGTCATTCAACAGGAGAATCGTAACTCTAATTCATCCAAAAATATCCAGAGTGGGGCACAGTAATACAGTGGAAAGAACTATGGTTGTCAAGTCAGAAGTTCTGGGTTCAAATTCCACCCCTGATGTGGAATTTGTGACCTTGGGCAAGTCATTGAACCTCTGTGGGCCTCAGTTTCCTCTTCTATAAATTGACAAGGATGGATTAGATGGCCTCTGAGGTCTCTACCAGCTTTAAATGCATGAGTCTATGATTCTAAGTCATGTTTCCCCATATGTAAAAGGATGGGGTTAGGTTAGATGGTCTCTGAGGTCCCATCAGCTTTAGATATATGATAAATAAGGTCAATGCCATCGGGGGATGGGTGGGGGAAAGGTCTTAATACTCTAGGGAACAGACGCTCAAGAAACAGCTTCCATAAATGTGTCTCAGCTCAAGTTGTTAATGCTGCCATGGAACCTTGGGGAAATCATTTCAGTTCAATGGACCTTCGGCTCATTCTCTGCCAAAGAAGGGTTCTCTGAGATGTGCGATGATGGGTAACCCCAGGAGAAAACAGCACTGCCTCTGTACCCACAGGGCCTGGGATTGAATCTCACCTCTGACATTTACTATCTGTATAACCTCAGGCAGGAAACTTCTGAGCCTCAGTTTCCTCATCTGTAAGGAGGGAACTAGACCTCTCTGAGGTGCCTTCCAGCTTCAGAATTTATGATCTTGAGTCCTTACAGAAAGCTTCCAGGTCTCCTACTCACCTTCATTTCAACTACTCCCTCCAGGGCCCTGTCTAAGTCACTGGAAGCTTGCCAGAGGGGCTACGCCCATAAAAACTTTCATTTACACAGAAGTCCCAATGGGACTCATCTTGGAGAGCATTCAGTGGGACCTATTACATTTGGGTTCCTAGAGTTTAGCTCTGGAAGGGACCTCGGAAAGCATCTAATCAATCCAACCTTTCATTTTACTTTGGGGAAATGGGCCCGGGAACATCTGGTGACTTATCCAACTACTGACAAATGGAGTCCACAGGCATGTATTAAGTACCTACTATTTTTCTGACATTGTGTGAAGCATCAGCAATACAAAGAAAAGCCTTCAGTTTGCTCCAGTCTAGTGGGGGAGTCCACATGCAAACAGCTCTGGACAAACCAGCTGGATACAGGATAAACTGAAGATAATATCAGGGAGTCAGTAATAAGGTTAAGAAGGGGTAGGGAATGCCTTCTGGCAGAGGGAAAGGCATTAGCTGGACCTTGAGGAAAGCCAAGTAAGTCAGGAGGCAAGTCAAGAGAGCAGTCCAGGTATAGAAGAGTATCTAGACATCTGAGTGTGCCCAGAGTTGGGAGACCCTCGAGGATCTTGTAAGAGGATCTTACTGGAGTATGTAAAGGGGAGTGAGGTGAAATATGGCTGGAAGGGTAAGAGGAGGCTGGGGAATAAGAGTTTTGAGAGCCCTGGAGGTACTAGGGAACCCCTGGAGTTTATTGAATTGGGGAGGGGGTGACATGGTCTGATGAACTTTAGGAAGACCAATTTAACAAGAAGGTTGTTGAGTGGCAGAGATGGGAATTAAACCCAGATCAGTGACTCTTCCAAGCAAACACTGGTGATTGCTAATTTCAATCCAAGGTGATTGAAATTTGAAAATTAAAATGAGATAGTCACAAAGAGGGAAAATAAATACTGGTTTTGGAGTCAGAAGACTTGGGTTCAAATCCTATCTTTGACAGAGGTTGTGTGACTTTGAATGTCACAAAAACCTCCCTGGGCCTCAGTTTACCCATCTTTAAAGGAATTTATATTCTCCTTATATTTGTTCATGTGGAACCCCTATAGCAGGGGTCCTCAATAATCTGAGAAGCTTGGGATCACAGGACCTCAGATTTAATTCTAGGGAGCCTGACTGTAAAAGTGTCCAGGATCTCTCATTCTCTGGCTCTTACCCCAATCCTGGAGTGGGGAAATGTTTATGTCCTTGATGAGGCATCATGGCTCCTGCCTAAGACTTCTCCCAAAGCAGGCTCAAGGTACAAGAAGACACAGATGTCAGAGACTGCTGATTGCTTCCTCACCACGGTAATGGCACATGCCCCCCCAGGCCTGTCAGGGCCCATGTGAAAGTATAGAGAAAACCCAAGACTCGCAGTTGGTCCATGACACTCTAGACAACTTGATGGGACTACTCATGAGATTCAGACCTCTGATCTAGCCAGGGAATAGCTGTGCTAAGTGCTTTAAAAACTACCTCATTTGATGCTCACAACAACCCTAAGAGGTGGGTGCTATTATTATCCTCATTTTACAATTGGGAAACTGAGGCAGAGAGCACTTAAGTGTCTTGCCCAAGGTCACACAGCTAAGTAAATGCCTGGGGCTGGATTTAAACTTAGATCTCCCTGACTCCAGGAGCAGCATTCTATCCACTGCATCATGTTAGTACCTCAGAAAGTCCTTCATTTAATAGATGAGGGAAGAGAGGCCCAGGAAGGAGTGACTTCCCGAGGCCACACTTGTAGTAAGTAGGAAGAACCAGGATTGAATTCCAGGTTGTCTCAGTCAATCTAGCCTCAGTCCTCCCACTGTACCCCACCATCTCCTCCAATCCTTTCATCTCTGCACCACTGCAGCCCAAATTCTAAACTCTCAGACTCACAAGAGGTAGCAAGGGGGGAATGTCTGTTTCCCAGGACAGTTGTTCACTGGTGTGAACTCAGAAAAGGGGAGAGAAAGGCAGAAGAAAGAGGACAGGAAACCAGGCTCAGATCTGCCAAAGAGAAGAGCCGGAGGTCATGGCCCCTGCCATGAGCATCTCAAGGCAGCCACCCTCACCATCACTGCTGAGGAAGGGGGAGAGGGGTCCAAAAGTAAGGCAGGGACTTTCCACAGTCCTCTTTTTTTTTCATATTATGAACTTAACAAGCACCAATACACTTGAACATTTCTATATACAAAGAACAGAAAAGAGAATTTGTATATGGAACTGAGATATATATGATCTTTAAAAGTACACATTAAATTTAAAATAGTAGTAACAACATTGCCCTATGTTCCCTGTTGGACAGTCTTGTACTGGCTTTGCTTCTGTGTATTTGTGTTTCATGACAACCCTCCCTCCTTCCCTCCCTCCCTGCCTGCCTTCCTTCCTTCCCATCGTCTTTCCCTCCCTCCTTTCAAACCAGCTCTGCCAATTCACTGAGAGAAATGATTATTAATAACCAGTTATGGGGGCGGGGAGATCCAGGATTTTTCTCTGTCCTATTTCCTTATTCAAAGCCCAGATTCAGAAGGACCTTACTGAACCCTCTGCCAAAAATCTACCTCTCCTAAGCCATCTTATCCAGGTAAATTCCTATCCATTGTATTCTACTCAGATAAATTCTTTGATTAAATTAGGTCTTAATTAGATAAATTACCCAAGACTAGGTAATTTAGAAGTAAATGACAAGTTACATCCCCAGCTCTCCAGTAGCATGATTCCACTTCTCATTATAATATTCATTCTTCTGATCAACTGTTAAGCAATTAGAGTTGATCACCACCCTCAGGAACGCCCACTCTTCCAAGGGCATATAAACTGAGCCCATTGCCATGACTCAGCTTTGGTCCAAGAGAGAGACAGCCAAGTGACCATTCTTTGTATTAATAAAATGCTAGCATTATTAATAAGATGATTAATTAACCAGAAAATGTGTCTTTTGAACTTTTTATGCATCACATCACTGTCTGAGAGTCTTAGGACCCCAATTCAACATCTGCAAATATTGCCTTGAAAGAGACCCCTCCCCCTTCCCACTGCTGCCACCTGGTGGCAGTAAGATGTACTGTATACTATCGATTGCTTTGGGAGACCCTGTTTCCCAAGGAACTTCTCAGGTGAGACTGCTCACATCCTGCTCTGCTTGATTATGTGGTCAGTGGTTTTTAAGTCATTAAGACCAGGCAGAAGATGAGCTTCTATTTTGGAACGTTCAACTATTGTCATAGAACACTTAATCTATTCCATCCCTCACCACACACATTCACATTTAAATAGATTTTTATGACTTTTTTGTTTTTGTATCACCCAGATATATCCCTATATTTTCCCCATTCCCTTACCTGAGAGAGCTGTTTTTTTATTTAAGAGGGAAAGAAAATCAGCAAAATAAATTAAGATAACACAAAATAGGGTTAATTTCTGTATCAATGCTCTCCCAGGCCTCACTCACTTTAGCAGATTGAACCTCCAGAGTGCAGCTACTAAGACTCTTTGGGGTCCTAGGGGTACTCCTGAAGGATTAAGGGTAGTACTTCTGGTGCTACAGCTTGTGAGTGCCCACCAGTGTGCTATCAATTACTTATTCAGAATTAGCTTTTACAAAGGGGTATTTAGTAACATGGTACATAGTAATTACAGTTGGTACAAAACATCCCTCCTCTAACATCTGTGACACACTCCCTCACAAGTATACACAGAGACCAGGGGAAAGTGAACTTGAGCTCAGAGCACTTTTGGTCAATAGGTTAAAGAAAGTCTTTTTGATGGAATGAGTCCTCAATGTATTCCCCTTTGGAATGGTAAAGATGTCTTTCCTCAGTCTGTCTAGTTTTTCCTTGGCTTTGGATGCAGACACTGCCCAATGTCACAGCTATACCAGGACATCGATTCTTCTGACCCTCTAGTCATGGGGAAGTGGTGAGGGGGTGGAAGAGGAATCGGAATTTTCTCCACCACTCCTCCTTCCCCCCAAGTGATCTACCATCAGGGCTTGGCTACGACTTCTCTCCTAGCTTGTTTCTAGAATCCAAACTGGGCTACTAATTTCTACAAACTCCACTGAACAGAATGAGTTTCTTCCATCATTCTTAGCACACCTCTTGTATGACATCAAGCTGCTTCATCCAGTGACTTTCATTCCTTCCAAATCAATCAAAGACTTTTTCACTTCTAGTTAAATACCTTTGATTGCTTGATTCAAGCCTGGTTCACATCTAGATCATAATTTGACTGACTCAATTGGGCTCTCTGTGCTTATTGAAGTGCGGTACAAGATACCCCTCTTACATGCAGTGTTCCATACCCACAGACCATGATCTCTGCTGTGCCACCCTGGGCAAATAAGTTCTCACTGCCTTGGACAACTCTCTAAGACTATGTAGTTGCCAGTCTGTATGGGCAGAGAGGGTTTCCATACAGGGAGTTTACATTATGGATGGAATCATACGTTTACACCAAAAAACAAAAACAAAATGTGCCAGGCACTATACCAGATGATGAGGATACACAGGCAAAAAATGAAAAGTCTCTGCCCTCAAGGAGCTTATATTCTACAAAGGGGGAACAAGAGTATACAGAGCAAATAACAGAAAATAAATACAAAATGATTTGGAGAGGTGATGGGGAGGGGGAGGGGAAGAAGCACTAACTGAAAGAGCAAAGAAAGGCCTCTTGTAGAAAGGGCTCCTTGAGCTAAGCCTTGGAAGGAGTTAGGCCTTCTTAAAGGCAGAGGACAGACATTCTTTGGTCCCAATGCCTCATTTTACAGAGGAGGAATTGAGGCAGGCCCAGTGAGAGAAAGGCATATAACCAAGTCCTGAGCTAGTTAGTGACAGAAGCAGGACTTTTCAGAAGGTGTCCATGGCCCAGTGAGTGCCCTTCCTGCTTCTTCCCTGCCGGAATTTGGTCCCCTATTCTGACAAGCATCCTTCTACTTCCCCAGGTTCTCCCATGAACATCATCCTTGACTCTTCTCCCTCTTCCCAAACCTCCATATCCAATCATAGAAAGCAATTATATTGAAAGTTATAAAAATAAATTTTTTGTGTGTGGGGGGGAGGCAGAGTCAAGTGACTTGTCTAGGTTTATAATCTAGTAAGTGACTGAGGTCACATTTGAACTCAAGTCCTTCTCACACCAGGGCCAATGCTCTATCCACTCTGCCACCTCGCTGCCCCCCAAAACACTTCTAAAAAATAAGTTCCTAAAGTGCAGGTTAACACCCCTTTCTCCCCCCCGCCCCAAATCAAGGCTAGAATTGCCAAAGAGATGGAGAACTGCCTTGCTAAAGGTCATTTTCTATTTCAGTATCACAGGTCTAGCTCCTATCCTTATCTGTTTACATAAATCCTAGTAGTTTTCCCTATTAAAACATATGTGGGATTATTTCACTGCTTCCCCTGGCACATAATAGGTGCTCAATAAATATGTTGTTCCAAGTTTTCAGTTGAGTCTGACTCTCTGTGACCCTATTTGGGATTTTCTTGGCAAAGATACTAGAATGATTTTCGTTTTCTTCTCCAGTTCATTTGACAGATGAGGAAACTGAGGCAAACAGGGTAAAGTGACTTGCCCACGGTCACACAGCTAGAAAGTGTCTGAGGCTGGATTGGAACTCAGGAGGACGAGTCTTTCTGACTCCAGGCTGGGCACTCTATCCACTACCCCACCTTAATCCATGATTTTATCTACAAAAAAAAAAAAAAATTCAAAGCCGATCAAAAAACCATAACGGCCAACTCCATTCTAACTGTAATACATTCTGTTGTGGAAATTGTGATTTAAAATATGGCATCATACTTTTTTTTTTTATCGTACTTTTTGAGAGATTAGAGGGTTGGATTAAATTATCACTAGACTCACTCTGAATTTAAAGATGGCAGGAGTTCAGGAAGACACTTATGTGGAGTAAAGCCTTCCAGATAGCTCATCCATTCGGTGTGTGAGGGTGAATCCTTAAGGGAAGAGGAAAAGTCCCAGATGCTCATTGCTCATTAGGAAAAGTCCTCAGGTTCTCCCTCAGTCTCAGAAGACCTAAATTTAAGACTTAGAATCTTGCTTCATCCATAAACTGAAGATCCCATTGCACTATCTTTCCTCTTAGGCAAGATGTGAGGACCCAAGGAGATGCATAGGGAAGCTATTTGCAAATGCAAAGTGCTGTTTTAGTGGACATCATTGCTGTCATCTGGTTTCTGGGACTAGTACTACCTCTTGAATCAGAGGAGCCAGGCTTGAAGCCCACCTCAGGTACTACTTGTGTGATGTTCTCCAAGATACACATCATCTCCCTGGGTCTGTTTCCATCTTTCCAATCATGATCCCAGTGAAGAGGCTGAGGATTGCTTAACGCATTGTGAAAACATTAGAACAACAGCTAATAGGAAGGACCAAAAAAACTACAAAACCCTGATACAAGACCTCAAGGCACATGAAGTCAGTCAGTCAGTCAGTCAATAAGCCTTTATTAAGCACCTACTATGAGCCAGGCACTGGACTAAGGGCTGGCAAAAACACGGTCCTTGCCCACAGGGAGGCTCACATTCTAATGAAGGATGGGGCATGTAAATATGTACGTAACAAGATTTATACAGAGCAGATGGATGGTAATCTCTAAGGGAAGGCACTAGTGTAAGGGACAAATTGTCAATGGCTTCGAAAGCACCAGAAACTATTATTGCCAGTTAGGCAGACCCTGATCACATCATGGAACCCTGGACCACCAGTAAAAGTTACTGTCATTTTTTCTCTCTTAATGGGCAGTAAAGTATGAGAATTATTTTTAAATAAAGATAAAAGATATCAAAATTAAAGTCTTAGTGCTTAAAAGAGCCAAGCTTTATCTGAAGAAAAAAACAAAATAACAAGAAATATGTGAACCTTTAGCCTGCAGTCACATAAACAAATGGGCTGGTAATGGTTCTTCCTTTTAAATATAACTTACCTTCGAAGACAGGTAGTTCCTATTGGAACCATTTCTTTCCATTCCCCAAATTAAATACCCAAGAGCCCTCTACTGTTGGAATACTATACTTTATTGTTTTTAATACAGTGATACAAATTATACAGGTTGGTTACAGAAGAGAAACTAGCAATAGGTTATATAGAATGAGGTACGTACTATTTGTTGTGTTTTAATTAATTTCCAGTATCCACAAAAGGAAGACTCTAAGAAGCTAGGAATACACATAAAAGCCTGCCAACCTCACATAGTGAGAAACAAAGAAATGCCCACTCCTGTACCAGACAGAAACTTCACAACCTGGTCTTCGGTTTGGCCTGAAGTCAAATGTCCTGTGACAACCACCCTAGTCTTATGAATTCTAAGGGGGTGAAATGTCATGTGGCAGAAAGAGACTAGATTTGCAATCAGACAACTTAGGTTTGCGTCTCATGTGCTACCTGCGACCTTGGGAAAAACCACTTCCTCTTGGTCCATTTCCTGCTCTGTAAAATGATGAGGTTGGACTTGGTTGGCTATCTAAGCCTCTAAGGCCCATCTAGCACTGAATCTATGACTGGTCAATGCCATTCGGAAAAGAAAAAAGATAAATGCTCAGATCCTTTAGGGTGCCACTGATGGCCTTTCCCCACCTACCCCATCATTTGGAGAGGTTATTTCTATGCATTAGCGTAAGCATATAGAGGGAGGCAGGCTCAGTGGCTGTGGGAATATGTAAATATACCAACCACATATACTGAATGGAGTCCTAAGGATCTTGCTCATCTGTTTTCTATTACAGACTTAACTATGAACCTGAGGAATGCATTGTGTCTAATTTTTGGTCCCCAGATAACTTTCCCAACAGTCATTTGTTAAATAGCAAGTTGGAGGGAAGGGACATGAGACAAGGCATAGTCTTGGGTTCAAGTGTTCCTCTGACACAAAAGGGCTGTGGGACTGGATAGGTGGGTACTTTAACCTTGGTGCCACTGGGCAACTCTCTTAAAAGATTCCAGAGCAGATGCCAGTTTTCAGAGGTGTACAGTTTTCAGAGGTGTAAAGTTTCCTCACTGGATTCTGATAACAATGTAATCACAGGTACAGATTTCCCCACTACCACCACCAAAAAAAACCCAAAAAAACCCAAGTATCGAATTTCAAGGGAAGTATCAATGCCAAATTATTAGAAGGGCTTTGAAGAATTAGAAACTGCACAACATTCAAAATTCAGGCTGTCATGCTGCAAATTTAACAGCTATCAAAGTGGGGGGAAAAATAAACAAAAAAATTTCCTTTTCTCTTCATTGTTATTGTTTCTCTCAAGATCTTGTTAATTGGGCTTGAGGTTTAATTAGTCCCAAGGAAGAAACTGCCAGGGGACTTTCTGTACCTTTCCCATCCCTGGGAGGCCCAAGTGGTCTGTTAAAGACTGAGCACCTGCAATTCCTCATTCTGTTTCCTTGCCATACATACGCATCAAACATAGCTCCTCCCACCAGCTCAGACTTTCCACAGGGACAAGCTGCTTTTGGAAGACAACACTCATTTTTAGGTGGACTCTTTAGCCATGGGTCAGGATAAGAGGTTCTAAGAACTTCCTGCTAGAAGCTAGAATTCAAATCTGTCGTTGCTCTAGAAGAACACGGCCAAAAGCAAATTGCCCAGATTTAAGACTGATACTAGGGTATCCTCTTGGGAGATATGAGGACTTTGGTCGGGCAGACAGGGCCAGCGTTGAACTTCTAAGATTCAAAGAACTTCAATCAATACACCAACAACCAGTGGTGCTTCCCATTCAGCTCGAGTAGCAGATCACAATGAAGTTGCATCTAAATTATAATTTAATCCACTCATGTTACTGGAAATGGTGTTGAGAGCATGAAACATCCTAATTGCCATTTTCACCCCAAGATTTTGATTTCTGCACTGTTGCTTCTCAACGCAAAGATCTGTAGCAATTAATATCCTTTAGTAGATAAGCAATGGGTTTCCTGAGCCAGAATTACCTGCAGGACCATGCATTCCCTCTACCCAGATGCAGAAAAACAAAGTTAGAGGGAAGTCATTTTCCTGTCTGGAGGAAAACTTCAGACTCATTCCCAGTCATGAAGGAATCCTGGAAGACTTTGGGCTACATGAGGGTTTTAGCCTAAGTGACCAAGTGCTCCTCTCCAGCTCTAAAGTCCTATAGAAATTCATCACAATTCTTTAGCTTTTTTCTAAAACTTTCTCCCATTTACCACGGTAACCACACAAGTGGGTTTTAGGGTATCAGAACCTGGGGTTCCTAGACAGGGGCTCTTTTCATCTTTTGATGAAGGCTGACTTTTCCAGTACTAGTAAGAACATTTTGACTCCTGGGACCAACCTTTTCCTTGAGTCTAGGGGGGTAATTTCTCATCAAGCAGCCAAAGGGCTGCTTTAAACTGCACGAACTGTTCCTGATCTCTCTGGGCCTCATTTTCCATCCCTGTCAAATAAGGGGGAGCTAAATCAGATGACCCCCAAGACTGCTTTCCAGCTCAGTCTACGATCTTGTTAGAAAACAGAACCTACATCAAGGAGAGAAGCTCTCTCTGGATCAGGCACATTCATTATGCACCTTGAACTTGGTTAAAAGGCTGAAACATCTCATAACTAAAGGAAACCAGAAGTTTTTGACTTAATGACCAGACAATCAAGTTGCAAGGGTCTTCTTCCCCTCATTAAAAATGAAACACTTCTCACTACCAGTTTCTCTTTTTCACCAGGGTACAGTCATTTAAAGGGGACAGAAAGCTTTTAACCTTCCCAGGAAGGTAAAATCAAAGAATGGGCAATGGTAAAAAGGGTGGCAGGGGAAATCTTGACAGCTGGTTAGATAAATGCCTGCAGGAAGTGAACCAAATGATATCTTGTGCCTTATACCAGGTGATGTCCCAGGTCCCTTCCTGCTCTGAGCCTGGGGCCTTATCAACTTTTAATGTCCTTCCAAGCACCTTTGTAGGAACAGCAGCTTCTCAGGGCATCACACAATTCCACCTGCTTTCCCCTAGGTTTCCTGGCTAGAAGGCAATTTATTTCTCAAGGTTTCCTTTACCTGACATTGATAACGAGGCTTAAAGCTCTTTAATCACTGCTAGGTTAAAAAAAAATCATATTGAAGGGGACCTTCCAGGAGGTCCATCAACTTGCAACAAGTTACAAAAATCCAGGCCAATTACTCTGAAGTTCTACCTCGAATACCTGAGGTAAGTCAGATTTGAAATTTTTCTGATCATAAAAACTTCTCACATTTTAAAAAGGAATTCTTGTTACCTCCTCCCCATGCCACTCTATCACCATTTTCTAGCCCAGAGCTATCACTAGATTACACCTGAAAACTATGTTTCTGTCTGGTAGAAACAGCTTCTTTTCCAACTTCAGAAAAAAGGGAGATAGCGTGGACAAAAAGCCAAAATGAGGTTTGCTACGATTTAATTTCTAGCTTTTTAATTCATTTCTCATTAAGTTTTCTGCCATTTTCCAATGTCAAAGTAAAAGTCACAACAAATGTTACAAATAATTTAAAATGGACCTCTTTCAAATAAAAACTAGCTAACATAAGTTTTAGCAACAATTTATGGTTTGCAGCTGAAAAACTGAGGGAGACTTCTATATAAATAAAGACCGCATT
Source organism: Notamacropus eugenii (assembly GCF_028372415.1). Taxonomy (NCBI): domain Eukaryota; kingdom Metazoa; phylum Chordata; class Mammalia; order Diprotodontia; family Macropodidae; genus Notamacropus; species Notamacropus eugenii. The sequence goes on from NC_092873.1 coordinate 49,221,369, forward strand.
AAAATATTACTTAAGGTTTTCTTTTATTTAAAAGATCATTCACAAAATACCATATCCATAAATTTACTTTCTGTCATGAAGCAGAATGGCTGAAGTGTTTGGAATTCCATTCTCACATTTAAAATGCAACTGGATTAACCAGAAGTTGGGACTTTTGCTGCTGTTGGTGTTAATCTTTTCCACATTGAAGATGTAAGTAGGTCATCTGAAAGCATCCGTTTTGATTACAACCACATAATGCATGTCTTTCTTAGATTACGTGTTGGTGTTACACAAATGGTTTCTTATCTTAGGAGCAGAGAGTATGACAGGTGGAGAGAAAGAGTAAGGGAAGAAAGCAGGAAGCAAGAAAAGAGGAGGAAGGGGCCTGGAAATTGCTGTAACTGAGAAACAAAGAGAACAGTAAGTAGAGCCAGGAATCAGGAGTCACAGCAATCAGACTGAGCTAAGTGGCTGAAACCCTGACGTTGCTGGCTTCCCCCTAGCTACCATATGCCCAACCTGAAAGCTTTGCCTTTTATTCTCTTGAATATTTTGCAAGTGGAAAGGTACCTCTCCCCTGACGAGCCTTCAGGTTCTAAGAGGTACAGGTCTTCAACATTAGTGCTACCCATGAGATGTTTCAAGGTTCTTGACGAATCTCAATGAGACACAATATCGCCAGATCCTAGAGTCAGCTCTCCTGACCCATTTAAAAAAATGAAGATGGGGAGTACAGCATCTCATTATTGACTATTTACACTTGGGGACAAAGAAATACTGGGGCTGGATGCAAAATATGTGGCCAAGGGTAGTAAGTTTTACACTCTTTCCAATGTAACACAAAGTCAATTTTATCTGTATAAACCTGCATTTAAAAGTTACTTACCAACATGGAAAACTAAAAAAAATAGTGTAATTTTTTAAAAAGCAAAGATTCAATGAGCATTTTTTAATGTGCACATAGGCACAGATCCACACCACTGTGCAAGCCCCAAGCCCCCATCCCAGCTGACATAACAGCAGACTGCAGTTTGCAATAGTTGAACAAACACAACCCTCTAATCTGCCTAATCAAAGGAGTTCCCTAGTAAGAATTTGGGTTTGGGCAGAGCTACCATTGACAGACCAGTGGGAATGAAATGAATTAATCCTCTAGAGCAATATCCACTCTCCACATCACATCTAGAGATATATACTTTTAAATGTGATCCTATTCTGTCTCATATTATATCTGTTTACAGGAAGAAATTGGGGAGTGAGCGGTAAAAGAAACGCTCAGTGAACTGCTTGGAAGGGCTGTGCCAGTGTTTGATCCCCAGCCTTAGAGAAGGCATCCCATTCTCCACGGAGGTCAACAGATGGTCCAACCTGTTGGGGAGGTTTTTCCTATTTGCTTCTTTGGAGCCACAGCAACCCAGAACCAAACATGCAGGTCAGAAGAGAAGTGAGGGAAACCCAAAGGAAACAATATTGGAGTTTTAACAAAGTCTAACCAGTGTTTCTAAAGTAAAACAGAGAAAGCTAAGGAGGAAAATGGAGCAGCACCTCATCCCCAGGAACTCCTTCCCCTGCCGAAGATGGTAGCTTCATTCATCTGCAAGAAACCACGTGCTGCGATAACGAGAGGAAAACAGGGAGGGGAGGAGAGGTGGAGAAGGGAAGGTAGGGGGCCGAGGCGGTGGGGGAAAAAAACAGCACAAAACAGGCACTAGATACAGCAAAGCCAAGAACGTACTAAAAACCACTTGTTAACAGCTGACATGCATTCACAAGCTCTGTGTTTTCAGTTTCAAGAAAGGAGGAGGACAAATGTCAGGTGGCAGGAATGGTAACTGCAGGGTTGACGTCCAGAGTAATGAACTCTGCTGCTGTCTTGCTCAATAATTCTCCCCCCCGTTCCCTCCCAACCTCAAGCTCATTCTTGCTCTTTGTGAACCACTTCCTCTCGGGGCCTGGCTCCGCCGAAGATAGCCGAGTTGGGATTGGCTACTTGATTGAGGGGGGTAGCAACTGTTCGAGGTTTAAGCTGAAGTCGGGGCCTCTGTGCTCTTTCCTCTGGAAAAAGAAATACAACAGCATTTATAAAGCATGATTCCCTGGTCAAGAAATTATGATCACAATGACGGCCTGGTACCAGATCACTTCACTCACAGTAAAAACTACAGATACAAGAGAGCACCAATGGTCAGGTGTTTCTCCCATTAAAGGGCAAACTCAAACCTGACTAGGGAGTGACAATTCTTTTTAAGAGCTGTGGGTCTTAAAGACTCACTGCTTGCATATGGCAGTTACTGGCAGATCTATGGCACAGCAGCATTATACCTTCTGTTGGTTCTCTGAAATCCATTGAAGAGCCCCGAAGGGGTGGTCCATCTCTAAAGCGACTCCCCATTGGGGGACCACCTGTTCGCCGGTCACCTGGGCGACTGCCTCCACCCCTGCCTCCCAAGAAGTCATCCTTGAAGCCTGGAGAAGGGAGAAGTGAAACATCAGAAAACTGCTCAGGTCCAGCACATCCTAAGTGCATCCTTATCTGAAGTGGGGCTGGTAAGGACTGGACCTGTGAATGGCCTGGAGAAATCCTACAGAAGGAAACTAAACTACCTCTGTAGGTCAGCATACTCCTGGTGACCTGTGTCTTTAGAACTGCCTAGAGCAACAGGGTCAAATTCAAATACAAACAGATCCCTACAGGTTGCATGTTGATTTAGAAAACCACAAATGAACAATATCCATGTTGCATTATATTTTTACTTATCATCAAACATTTCCGAATTAAATTTTCATTAGCAGTCTGAGGGCCCTGAGCTCAGGAGAGGTTAATCTACTTGACCAGGATCCCAAAGCCAGCAAGGATGTGTGGAAGGTAGGCTCTCTACCCACTAGGCCACAGCATGCACTCTAGAGCCCAAAGAAAACGAGCCCCAAATTCAGTCTAATATGAGATCTCTAGGAAAGTGCACCTAATTTCTGTCTCCAGAAGATAGCACTTTGCATTTCTCGACTTAAGTTGCTGTAGTACAATAACCAATTTGAAGCTTCTTACATCTGTGTGCAAAGGGAAAGTGACAAAGGTGCCACTGAGGACTCCCTGAGCTTATGGCAGTGAGAATGGGGTCAGGAGAGGTCCCAAGGAGGGCTTATGTTGTTTCACGATGGATAAACCTCAAAGGAAAGGAAATCTAGAAAATCTTGACAAAGAAAAGGTCAACAGAAAAATTTAAGGTTCACCATAAACTTTCAAATGCCTTCTCTCCATATACAGCAAAGTCATTTTGTCAGCTGGAAACCAAACTTGGAAACCATTCTCTATTGAAGAGTATTTATTGCATAAGTTTATCAGGTAAACCCCTTTCTTTTGATCACAAATGTATAGAAAAAAACATGAAAACCGCTGCCACAAAGCACTGCATTTCTAAGTTTCTCATTAGTTTTTTTTAAAAACAGCTGCTGTGTAGATCAAATGCAACACCCCTTATGCTTCTCCACAAAAAGCCTTCTGTTATGAAAATCACAAAACTAATTTTGAGATGTTGCATTACAGTCTTTACTTCATTTCAGAAAACTTATTTTCTGAACAGTTTTGAGGAGCTGAGGTTTGGGCAGAATTCTTTTCTATAGGTCAAACATTAAGTGCTTCCTATATGAAAGACATACCATGAGTTCCAAAATGCTCCTAGAATCTTCAAGTTACAAAACCAACACCAACATACAGAAGGATCAAATGTTACTTAAATAATTTTTGAGATAGTGTGAAGTTGGCATGTCTTTAATTCTTAGCAAAAATAATTTAGGAAACATGGTATTAAAGTGGGTGATTTTCTTAAACAAATGTCACCAGCACACAGCTAAATGAGTCTACTTCAAGAGTTAAACACTGAGGAGCCAGGCCTGCCAGTTAGGACGGTGTCCCCTGCAGCGAGAAGATGATCCCCTGAAGAGCTTTTGGACTAAGAATAGATCCAGTGCTGATGGACAGCTCCACAGAGCCAACTAGCTGGGTGTACAACACCCAGAGCAAGTAACCTCAAGAGAGGCAGATCCTCCCTCACAAGTAAAGGTTTTGAAAACTATAGGCCAGAGAGCTTCCCTTCACTTTCTGGTATAATTTAGTGAACACTTGTCTAGAAAGGGAAGCAGTGATTACAAAAAACACACACAGCTTAATTAAGAACAATTCATCATATTATTCTTTTGGACAGTTTGCTGTTCTGTTGTTTCAGTCCTGACTCTCTATGCATTCCTCTGTCCACCCCCACCCCACCCCCCTTAGGGTTTTCTTGGCAGAGATACTGGAGTGAGCTGCTATTTGTCTCTCCAGCTCATTTTACAGATGAGGGTTACGTGATCTACCCAGGGTCACACAGCTAATAACAGCCTGAGGTTAGATTTGAACTCAGGTCTTCCTAATTCCAGGCCTGGCATTCTATCCACAGCACCACCCTACCCTGGTGCCCTGCTGCTACTTTACTAGAAAATCAGGGGATTGCAGTAGGTATCAGTTTTCTACAAAACATTCCCCAAAGACATGCTTTCCCCTCTGGGGAACAAAAATCATATGGTCTAGACATCACTAAGATCTACAGTGGAACACCTGAGGAATCTGTGCTTGGCCTGATGCCATCTAACATTTTTATTAACGACAAGAATAAAGGTAGGGATAGTATGCTTAGTAAATGTTTAGAAGAAACAAAGCTAAAAAGCCTGCCTAGCCAATACAAAAAATGACAGAACATTGACCAAGGTATCAGGAGTGGAATTTAAAAGGATGGAGTCCAATAGAAGTAAATATGAAGTCTTAGAATAACAAAAAAAGCTTCATGTGTTGGGGGAGGAGATGGTGAGAAAGTTGGGATACCTGGCAAGGACAACTGTGGGACTGAGCACAGGGCAGCCAGAAGGGTAAAAGCGATCTTATGCTGCACACAGGGAGAAGCAATTTCCAGGGACAGGGAAGTGATGGGCCTGCTGGGCAGACCAAATGTGGGACACTATGCTCATTTTAGGGCACATATTTTAGCAAAGACACTCACAAGATGGAACATTTCCAGAATGGTGACAATTGAAGAATGTTCTATGAGCTAGGGCTATCAGTCCTGGAAAAGGGAGAGCATGACAGAGGGCTCTTCTATGGATGGGGTGAGGGCTTCCAGCTGAGCTGCTTAAACCCCAAGATGGAATGAAAGGTGCAGGAAAGACTTCCTGTCCGATGGAAGTGGGGGCCTGGGGCAAGAGGGCCCCCTCACAGTGTTAGGGGGTGGCTTGGTTGAGCTTCAACATTTTTTTATTCCAAGTCTACCCTAACAAAATAACCTAAGTCTTACCTTGGAAGACTCTGGGCTACATGTATATTTGATGAACGGAAACACTGAAATCTTATGAGATAACAAAGCAACCTCAAAACCATCAGATGTGAAAACTCAGGCTAACAGGACAAAGGTGTTTCTGCTGCAGCTTCCACTGAAGAAGCAACTGCTCTGAGTAATTCCCAAGCAGCTGCATTTGGAGAAAAGCCTTGTGGCATGTTTCAGTCAGAGACTAGCTTATTCAGGTTTATTACATTACACTGCATTTTTATGAATAAGCTCGTTTCTGATTGGTTGGGATTATGGGGGGAAGGGTTGGGGCTGGTTTTAATCCCTGAAATTATTCAGCCTTCTACTAAGTGGGGATGGCTGTATTTATTTAAAAACCAAACAATTTGGTTAAATGGCTGCTGAGAACTAGAAGGGAGCCAGAGTCAGGCACTTGATCCTGATGAGCTTAGAGAAAGGCCTCTCATGGGCAGCGTTCTGTTTGCACAGTACTGGCAGCCTGGGACATCATCTTCCCCACCCTCAACTCAAGGAACCAATGACAGGTGACAAGCACAGATTGACAAGAAAACATGTAGGAGCCGTGGATATAAAGGCAACAGGTTAAGTGCAAGAATTTAAATCTAATACCAGAATTAAAGTCATCCCGGGAGTCCCATCCACCTCTAGATTCTCGAGAACCGCCCATTCCTGAGGAGAGACAAAGAGAAAATTGTTTGTCCTCAATGTGGCAAGAATTCATTTTAAGACCTAGATGACTTTAAAAATGGAGAGAAGCTAACCAGCAAACGAAACCAGTAAAACCCGAGCACTGGTTGGCTGGTGATTACAAGGACCAAGCTCAGTTATTCACTTCCCACTTCAGGAAATGAGTCGATGTTCTTCTGTGCAGACTGGGGGCAATGGGCATCAGCACACAGACTCAGGTCATGTGCTCATCACTTTTGCTAAGCTATTCTACCTTTTATTTTCTGCCACAAGCAGTGGCCCACATCTGGACACAAAGGTGATGCACAGAAACCAAGAAACGGAAAACAGAAGTGATGAAGAAGCTGCCCAGGCTTGGCTAGCCTTGTCCTCAGACTCCAGAGTCTGTCATGCTGCACCCAAACTTAAAGCCTTTCTTGGCTGGCAGGACTGCCAGGGTGAACCTGCCTGCAGGCAGGCACTGCTGGACGGCCTCTACCCCTAGAGGATAGGCAGGTAAGGGATGAGATCTTTGGCATCTCTCATCTGCTGCACCCGTCGGGGGCAGAGTTGACTTGTCCCTGTGTGTGCTTGAGAATAAAATCACCGCCTACCCCTATGACTGGAGGATAGGGCCATGAACATCAAACCTCTATTGAAGGAAAGAAGGCAGCTCAGTTATCTCTCCTTTCTCACCAGCTGCACTACTTGGTGACGTCCCTCCCCACTACTATCTTCCTCTAAAGATTGTGTGCTCTTTGAGGGAAAAGACTGTCCTTTTTTGGTTGGTATTTGTTTCTCCAGCACTCAGCACAGTCCCTGGCACATGTGTTGCAGTTTAGTTTTCAGGAATGTTCAACTCTTCATGACTCTCGCTGGGGTTTTCTTGGCAAAGACCCTGGAGGGCTTTGCCATTTCCTTTTCCAGTTCATTTGACATATCAGGAAACTGAGGCAAGCAGGGAGAAGTGACATGTCCAGGGTCACACAACTAATATTTGAGGCCTTCAGGTCACCACTCTATTCTCTGCACCATCTAGTTGCCCTACAACGTCTGTCATACAGTAGGCACTTAATGTTTACTTAGCTGAGCAAAAAGGCTTCAATCCCTCCTGTCCGAGAGAAAAGCTCATTAACAGGCATCAAAACGCCCCAATAACAGACTATAAATGTTCTGACTCAGTGCAGTATGAGCTAAGCTTTTACAGTTAGTTTGTAAAGAATCACCTCTGTCATCTGGTCCACCTTTCCTGAATCCAAAGCCACCTTTATCTTGTTTTCTACCTTCGGCAATGTCCACTCGAAGTGACCGATCACCCAACAGCTGGTCATGAGAAAAAAGAGTGTAAGTAACCATATGAACAAAAAGTACTAGGAAACTAAGTTGGCAGAAATTAATCTGAAAATATACTTACTGCACCATCATAGGTCAAAGCTTCCTTAAGGGAATCCACCTCATCGAATTCTACATAGCAAAATCCTGTAAGAGAAATCCTCAGTTCATACTAGTATTTGTAGATTAACAATAGAGAGGTAAGTTTTCCTCTTTTCAACCTAGAAGGGCTTAAAACCCAGCCCCATGAGTAGACTGCTTCCCTCCACTTGTAACGGCCACTTCCAATCACCGTATTTACACTTTCACATGGCTAAAGTGGAAATGCTTTGTATGATTTATGTATAATACCTATCACTCTGCTTACTTTCTCAAAGGCTGGGAGAGGAGAAAGAGTGAGGGAATTCAAAACTCAATTTTTAAAAAATCGGCGGTTAAATTTATATGGCTTAAATTCTTTAAAAGATTAAAAAAATTTAAATTAAAATTTTTAAAAATTAAATAAATATTTTAAAAGATAAAAAAATATATATTACATTTTCACATGTTGACAGCTCCAGGCACTAGCATGTCTAGTCTTAATTATTTGGGACATAACAGTCCAACTTTAAGGGGAAGACCAGAAAGAGTGGCTTATTTTAGGCTGAGAATGTGTTTGCCAGTATAAACTGAAATCTTGGTTGGCAAAACAGAATAGAAAAATGCTAAAGAGTTTAGCAATGAGACCCCCCCCCCCCCCCCCCCACCATGAGAAAGGCCAATGCCTCACTTTCCAATCTTTTATTTGACTGTGATGTGCAGTAACTTAGGGGTAGGGACTAGGGGAACTGGAAGGACCCAAAGACTAGAAGAAGCCTGGAAGAAATTGACTCAATCAACCTGTAAAGATGGGATCTAATTGTCTCTAGATCTGGGCAAACAGAGCAAGAACATTCCTCCCCCCATAACCAGACCCACTCCCCAAGTGTCAAGGTAACTTCCATGAACTTAGCTTATTCTGTACCTAATTATCCTAATTTCTAATGCATTAGTTTTCTTCATGGTTAGATCACTTATAGAGTTAAATTTTTCAGAAAATATTACCTCAAAAATGAACACAGTGACAGCATTTTTGTCACTGCAGAGAACTAGAAACAACCTACATGTCCAATAGTAGAAAAATGGCTGAATTATGGCCTAAGGGCTACTATACTGGATCCAGATTCTGCCTCTGACATACTGGTGGTGTGGCCACTGGAAAGCACTCAAGCTAAGCCTCAGATTGTTTATTGTCAAATGATTAAAAACCCAAACAAACCAAACCCCAACATAGTTAGTACCCATTCCATCCCAGGGATGTTGGCAGGTTCAAATGAGACAAAGCTTTGCAAACTTTAAATTGCACTGTTAGTGACAGCTGCTATTATTACGATGATGCTTTCCTACTTTCAACAGTACGGTCTTCCATCTCCACAAAAGGCAACTGTGATTTTGTGACCCAACAATAAACACCTGTCACCTGTGATCATTCATTTCTTGACCACCTTTGAAGAGGTACACTAATTGGAGAGCAACCAGACTAGGGGAAGAAATCACATCATACAGGGCTCAGAGGAAGGCACAGACAGTTCTCTTCAAGGATGTGAAGGGGTACAAACTGAGGGGAAAATGAGGAGCCACAAGTGGAAGCTGAAGAGATGTACATAGGAGACTGATGTCAGGAAAAATTTCTGACCATGTGAGCCACTCTCCCCCTGCTGGGAGTCTTCTGGCCAAGGCTGGATAACGACTTGACGGTTCCCTCTCAGGTCTGGGCCAAAGTCTGCTGCTTTGCCCCCCGTTTCATGAGGCACTAGTGGAGGAATTCAGATGGGGCACCACCATGCAAGGGAGGCCCAATTCAATAAGCATGTATCTTGTGCCTAGTGTGGGCTGGTACGAGATCAGACCAGGCCTGAAGTTGCCAACTTAAAAACAGATGAAGTATAAACATTGCAGGGAGGTGGGGGCCCCCTCAGTCCAGCCCTGCAGCGAGCTCTGTGTGGTAAAAGCCTAGAGACCATTCGGAGCATGGGGGAGGGCACAGGGGAGCCAATGGCACAGAAGCAATAGCAATTATGCTCTGTTGGACTGGAATGTTGAGTATGTGAAATAAATCTGCAAATGCAGACAGTAGTCAGATTATGAAAGGCTTTAAATCCAGAGGAATATTTTATCCTACAGACAACAGGGAGTCATTTAAGCTTCTTGAGCAAGGGAGTGATACAGTGCTTTAGGAATATTGATGCAGCAGCTGGAGGAGGATGTTCTGGTGGCGTTAAATGGTGGTGAAAAATGGCATGTGAAGATGGAGAAGCAATGAAAAGGAGGCTAGATAAGACCAGCTTCAGGACAGAAGCCTCAATGTGTTGATATTAAGAAAGAAAAAGAATGAGGGGCAAAGTTAGGCCTGTGTGTCAGCCTCAGGGAAAAAGTCTCTGGACAAGGCTGAAAGGACAATGACCACCTGCTTCCAAAAGTCATCTAGACATCTGCCCCAGGAAGCAGGATATCGATGGAGAGAATTTTCAAGTCAGGTTTTAGCCTAATATAAATAGGCTCAGCTCCCTGATAATCAGGACAGCCTGCCTCGTTGGTATCAAGGTCCGCTCAAAGGGTATGGGGCAAGGTATGTAGAAAGAGGATTCCTACTTTGGGGAAGGGCTGACCTTTGAGCCCCATGATACTAACTGGATGCTTTTTTTATCTATGTAGATGTGTAAACTATGCAGACTATTCTACATATAATTTTAAAATGATTATAAATATTGATATACATGATACATAATGCTACATGATAATGATTCACCATACACTGATTACAAGCATTGATACAAGTCAAGAAGCATTTCTTGAGGGTCCTGGCTCTTCAAGAAGTGACACACTAACAGGAGAACACAAATAACTAGCTAGGCACACACCACATAGAGCAAGAGCAGGTGGAAGATAATTTCAGGATAAAGACATGAGCAAGTGAGGGTCAGAGGTCTAGGAAAGGCCTCCTGGGGAAGGCAGCATCAGAGCTGAGTCTCAGAGGAACACAAGAAATTTAAGAGGAGAGCACACCAGGCCTGGGGAAGATGCAGGGCCTCAAGGGGATGGATAGAGGGTCATGTGTGAGGAGTTTTGAAATTAAATAAGAGAAATGTCAATCACAAAACTCCTTGATTTTTCAAATTCCTTCCTTTCGAGTGTTCATCAAGATTTTCTGTTCATCCAATCATTTTCTAAGCATCTTTCCAGATTTCTTTCTGTTCTGTGATTTATCTATTGCTCAAATCCATGACATTTATGCACTAAAATTCAAACATGCTACTCCCCATGTTTGCAGGGCTGCCTGCTACAAAGGTCTCTGAGCAGATACTGGTTTGGATAACACTCTCTCAGGATAACCTGTCAAAAAGGGAAATACAACACTCATCACTTTCCAATGTCTGGCTTTCATGGATGTTCATTCAAGAATAACCTGTCAGGTTCTCCTTCGATTTGGGCACAAATGGTTACGTAGGACAGCACTCACCTGACCTCTTCTCATTCTGGATTCCCTTAAACCAGCCCTCTGTTAATGTGCTGGTTTCCTAGTCCCAAAGACCCCAACCTCTAGGCCTGGGAACTGTGGCTGGGAAGGAACTCAGACTCAGGCCTTGAAGTTTTAGGCGGAGCTTAAGATGAACACAATTGGCAGATCTTGGTAGCAGCAGGGTCTTACCTGCATCATTTTTCTACAAAGTTCCACTCTCTAAAAAGTGTGGATTTATTTAAGACTGCTACACAGGTCAAACACCATGACAACAAATGAAAATTTCTTTTTCAGATACTTAAAAAGCTGCATTCATTCTAGGTCCTCAAATGAAACCACATAGTATCCAAGCATACAGCCACAGTCACAAAGGAACAAAACACACTGTCAGGCTTAGAGAACTCTCACTGACCCTAAATAAACTTTCTGGATCACTTCACGAAGACATCACCAGTGGACTCCATTGGTGCTCCTTGGTACTCACCTTTAAATTTATCCGTTTCTTTATCTCTGACTAGTCGGACGCTCCTTACGCTGAGATCCTTGAAGATCGCATCTATGTCTCCCTGAACAGTATTGAAAGGCAGATTTCCTACATAGGCCGTGTAAGGGGGCTCTGTTGGCAGCTCCTTCTGACTCCGGGAACCATGGCCACCAGCACTACCACGGGACCTAAGAAAGACCAAACACAAGGTAAACAAGATGCTTGCTCTGACCTCCAGAGGGCAGGAATTATGACTTCTATTCAGTCCAGTTAACCTCCCAAGGGATTCAGAGTTGGAACCCTGCCCCTCTCCTCACTGAGAGGTCCCTCCCCAAAGTGAAGTGAATTTCCCAGGGTAACATGGCTACTAAGCACCTGAGTTGAGACTGGCTCAAGTCTTTTGAAGTCTGCTACTCTGGCCATTCTTCCAGCCTGGTACCATCCTGAAACTCATTTTCTTTTAATCTGGCATCCCCCCGGCAACTGAAGAACTCAATGACTTAAATGAAGATTCTACCATTTAGCCTTTCTCCTGCTACTGTGACAGGCTGACCAAAATACATTCTGTAAATTTACTTGTTTTGGGGGCAAATTAAATACACCACAACACCTGACCAACAGAAGCTTAACCCTTCAATGCTCTCTCTCACCCAAATTTACCGTAATAAAATTCATATCTTAAAATTCATATCTAAGTATGTATTTCTTCCTCAATCTTATTAGCTTTTACTAAGAAACCATGGCACAGACCAGTAATTAAAGACTAATTAAAGGTGAAGGATTGCAGTTTAGTGCAGGGGCTGCTGCTCTCAGTCTCCCTGTTGTCTAACCACAAGCTCAGGGACTAGAGGAATGATTTTATTTTCCATCTCTAACAGTCTGTACAGCTTTTTTTTGTTTTTTTTTCTGTTGGGAAAACACATAGAGAAATCCTGAATATTAAAAAAAAAAAAAGTGTTTGCCCTTTTAACCTTGCTGAAGGCAGGATCAGTAGAGTGCCAGAGTTCACCCATTCTGGTGGTCACTGAGTTATAGGACGCTAATCTAGCTTAGTCTGACCACAAGGGGCAGAACTGGTAACAAGGGCAAAGCACAAAAGTAAAAAGCTTAACACACCACCAACCCCAACTTAAAGCAATGACTGACCACTTCTCCAGGTTATTAAAAAGGGTGCTTTGATACACAGAAAAGAGATAGATCTCGAAATGGTATTGATGAAAATAGGATAAAAAACTTTTAAGGACTACAAATTTGAAGCTCTGTGACTATTTTTTACACAGCAGCAGAAAAGAAACTCAAAGCTTGGCATATCAAGAAGCTTGAATTCAGGTGACTGAGTGCATACTAAATGAAGAACATAAAAAAGTGTTTTGCTACTTCCCATTAGGTGCCTAGGAAGCCTGACAAACATAAACCCAACACACCAAGTTGCTGGCATTAAAAACAAACAGCTGGGCCCTGCTTCCATCCATCTACCGTTTCTACACTTGCTCTTTTCATAACCCTCCCTTCCATTAACCCAATGGCCAAAAATACCCGAACAGCTCAGCAAAGGGAACTCTCAAGTGTTGGTAATTTGGGTTCAGCCTCAAACCTGTGATTCTGTACTTGGCCAGGGCTGCTCCCCAAATGAAACACACAGTCCTTCACTAAGTGGGCGTAACTGGAAGCCAAACAGGCTAGGATGTAACATAAAGTTTTTAATCCAAAGGCCCAATAGGCACTTATACCTCAATCAAGTGCAATCAATGAGGAGGTTTGATATACTCTACAATAGCCTCAAAGATATCCGATGAGATAATACATATTAATGTAGTTTAGGAACCTTAAAGTCACACACACACACATCTGTATTTGGAATTTTATGAATCCTGAAGTGCTTTAATGCATATCATCTCATCTGATCCTCACAACAATCCATTAAAGGAGATGCTATGCTCTTAAACTGTTGAGGAAACCATGGCAAAGAAACGTCAGTGAGTTGTGGGCCCATGGCATGCCATGATTATTCAACGTCTACCCAGAGCTTCCTGGCACCAGTCAGTATTCTAGCCTTTCTACCACAGGGCCTTTCAATTAATTTTAAAAGAAATTCCTGGCTGCCATTGAACACAGGTCCTCACGCAAGTAGTGCAGCTCCTTTTATCGTGTCTGGTCTTTCAGGGTTCTGGGAGGCGCTCAGGCTAACAGGGTCACTGAGTCAGGCCATATCAAAGGTGGGCCTCAAACCAAGTCTGCCTGATTTTAGTTGGCTCCCATCAGTAAGGCTGCCTCTCACTTACTACTGGGTTCATCCATACAGAAGACTTAACAAGTCAATACTATCCTGCCTCCAGAGGGTATTGTCATTTTTACAAACAAGAGGGGAGAATTCAGTGCCTTCTCCCTGGATTTCTGATTTCCCTGATCTAAAGGTAGACTGGGTATAGATGTTGTATCTTCCTGACTAGACCTCAAATGCCTAGGTTTAACAGCTGTATACATTAGAGACCACGAATTCTTAACCATTTTTGTGTCGTGTTACAAAGGAAACCAAAGATAATGAAATAGTTATTAAAATTACAAATTATCTTGCTTGCCCTAAAGGCTGGCATCTGTTTAAATTTAATAGTTTTCATCAACCTGTATGCTACAATGACTGCAAATTTACTAACTGAAATGTCTAACCTATACTTGTAAGATGTCAAACATAATAATATAGCTTTAAAATTTGAGAAGATGAAATGTATGTAGTTTGGAATCTAAATCCAACTTTAAATGCCTCTACTATCAAAACAAAACAAAAACAAAAACAAAACCCCAAACCTCAACTCTCTAACTTCTAATGAGTAAAAGTATTCTCCAAATGCAGGCTAGTAACAGAGGGGCCACAATGCATCAGGACATGAAATCAGCTGAAATAAATATTCAACTAAAAGCATTATAAATGAATGACAACTGAATCTGTCAAAGAAACTCAATGTCATTGCTCAACCCTATTTGGGATAAAGAAAAAAAAAACACTTCAATATACAAGGACAAATTAATTCCCAACGGCAGACTGCTACATAGTTTTTCATGATTTCAGAGTCTGTGGCAAATTCATTTCTGCCACTAAAGTCTTGAGATTTCCTTTCAAGTAGTAAGGCATTCTTTATGTTAATGACAACTGGTTTTTAACAAGATACTCTAGACAGTATTGATCCAAAACTTTGCAAATACCTATACAGAAAGTATAACTTGCTATAGCAGACTTTTGTGATATGCTAAGGCAAGCATGCATACAACAAAACCCCAAACTACTTTAGTTTCTATTCTTAGGTGAATCCTTCATCCCAGGAGATTGGGCATTTCCTTCAAAATTAATATAACTCATTAACATGCCACAACTTCTCATTCTGCTAACTCATCCATATCTTTCTACCAGTGTGAAGATGCACACATGCAAGGGGAAATACCCCACATTTTAAAATGTTTTCAGATGCAAAGGAATAAGTTGGCTTTTTTTCCTCTCAAAAAGAAAACAGGTCACATTTCAAACAATGCTTGGAAAGGCAGTTGGGCAGGGCTATGGGAAATTCCCCTGAGGCCTGCATCCCAGTTTTATTGATTTCTACTGAGGACAATTTCCTGAAAAACAAACTCACAGCTACATGAATGACTATTTATGAAAGGGAACCCAACATTTATCTATGTTTTCATCAAAAGGCATTAATTATTGTTTAGAGACTACAGGAGTGAAACACTGGCTGAATAAAGAGATCTTAAAAAGGGTTAACTTCTGGCTCTGTGGCCTCAGGTCAGTTTCCTGAATTCTCTGGACTGAGTAAAAAGGTCTCCAGATTGAGTGCCTGCTACACAGATGATCCTGATGACACTCCCCCTCCCCCCAATGCCCTGGTGGGCACTTTCTTGTTCAATGGTTTTATCTAATTCTCTGCACATTTCTGGATGACCCACTTTCCCTCCTGGGTTGTACATGCCCTGTGTGTACAATGTGACATCGACACCTTGCACCCATGTCTCATCTTTCCACTGCCTTTTGGGGAGTGACACCTGCAACTGACTTTTTTGAGAACCAATGTTCCATAGTTTGCAACCATGTAGAATCAATGGGAGAAAACGGGTATTAAAAGCTGAGCCCATGCAGACACAAGCAGCTTAAGTTCACTAAAGGCACTATATGATGTCCCAGAATCAACCCAGTCTTCTCTCTCTTAACACCTGTGGCTGGCTTGCCTGTCAACATGCACTGCCAGTCCAGAGCACATATACATGGATTACTTCAACAGGTACCTGCCAGTTACACATTATCTGGCCACCAAAGGCTTGTGCTCTGGCTTGTTTTCAATGTGGATGGTTTACAGCCTCATTCCAGGTCTAACATGTAGTTAGTTACATCTCATCTACAAATAAGAACCTCTGGATAGTGCCGCCATCCACGGTACACAGCAGGTGCTTATACTTGTTCTTTCTCTAATCAACAAAGAACCTACAGAGGCTGCCCTTCAGGACACTAATGACGGCCTCTGCTAAGTACAACACTTCCCTGCATGGCAAGGAGGAATATCAGTCACGTGTCAGATTTTTGTATAATTTTAACACACAAGGGAGATACCTTTAAGAATGACTGTTTTTGTCCCACCCTGTCAAACACATTCTCAAAACCAACACAGAGACACCATGGGATGTTCTATTCCCTATAATCACTAACTGTATAAATGCAAATGTGTAATCTGATGTAGAAAAAGCCTGAGTGCTCCCTCTCCTGTTCTCAGCAAGAATTTTTCTGATGAGTGGATAGACTTCTGTTACAGATTTTAGATATGTGAAGACAAAGCAGTTGTTGATGTCCTCTGAGTTACATTTTTAAGGGGGAGAATCACATAAAATTACTGTTCTTCTTTCCTTTGAATCTTTGCCTCGGAGATACCTTAAAAACAAAGCCCTAAGCACTTTGAGAATTAAGCGCAGACTTTTCCTCGTGCATCTGGACAGGTCCAGGAATGCTTCTGATGTCATCTCCCCTCTTCACTCAGTACATCAGAAATGGGCACTGAATCCCTGGGGGTGCCATGATTTGGTTTCATTTATCTGTTATCTTCCATCCTCCTCCTTTCATTTATTTCACAAATAAGCTTGCAACTCTAAAAGCCCTGAACCTCTTTCCCATGTGGAGAGACAAGTGTTCACTGGGAAAAGCAGTTTCTAGTCTGAGGGAGCTCTTGCTTTTAAATCAAGTCCACTGCTCTATGAAATAGAGTTTAGAGGGTGTTCTCAATCCAGCCATGAATACCTAGTTTAACAGTTATATTTGTAATCTGTCATCTATGTCCAACAATGAAGGGGCAGGAGACACCACTGGAGGAACAGAACTCCATCCACACTGACAATCAAATTATGAATTAAATCAGAAGATGTAAATAAGCCAGGGATACTCCAGTGCAAGGGACACATAGAGGTAAAATCAGAGGTAAAGGAATTGTTACAATTGGTTTCATCTTGTGCCCAAGAACAACTCCTTCATGGTACAGTTAACATCACAGTGTTTAGTAGTCAAGATAAGCACAAACAGAGTACCATGAATAACCCAACCTATACACCACCACCCCTTTCAGAAAGTGAAGTAGACAAGTCATATGAACTTGGCAACACCTCCAAACTGAGGAAATATACTCTTTGATTCTTGGTGACTTGAATAAAAGGGCAAAAAAACTAGTGTTGGAAAAGATGGTATGGGTTTCAAAATTTTAAAATTATAACACCAAAAGGCAAAAAGATGTCTCCATGAGGACCATGAAATGTCCTAATTCTTGAGACCTTCTGCTTCATAAACTTTGCATTTACTTATATGGGACACCCATAAACAAATTTTCCTATAAGAGACACGTCATTTTATCTGAAAGTTTAATAATTCCCTATTAATTTGTACAAAACTCAATGATATGAGTGTCTATTTAGCCAAAATTTAAGGCAGGTATCATTTCTGAAAATTCATACATAATTCATCATTTGTTAATAAGTTTCAAAGTAAACAACAATATCCCCACATTTTAACTCCAGGTTTTCTAGGAAAGTCACTGTGTTTGTGTACACAAACTTTAAGAGGAATGCAAGTTTCACGAAACTCCCTCAAATAAGCTGTCCCAATTAACAGCACCATGGTCATCACAATGCTTCAGTACTCTTTCCAAGGATGCACTGGCTTCACTTCTGTCAATTAACAGAAACACAAATTTTAATATTCTCTGAATTGTGCCTTAGAGGCTTTTAACTGTAGTGGCCTTCTCAAGTCCAGCTGGTACAGGAAACCACCAAGGAAAAGCTTTTGAACCAATGTACTCAATGGCAGGTGAGGGAGCAGCACCTCGAAAAAGCCAACTGGCCCCTCCTCTCCCCAGAGCCACAGGGAGTTTCATTCAGAATTAAAATGCCTGCACAAGACACAAACACAACAGTTTCTAAGAAAAAACTGGAATTCAACCTGAAGTTTTCAAGGTATTAAAAGAACAGATTAAAGAATTTTTTTAGTCCTAAAAGTATTCACTTGTTTCACTGCTGAGATAAGTCCTTTTCAAAAGCTACCCTACAACACTGTAAACAGATTTACCTGCCTGCTGAAATCCTCTCTAAACCCCCCCAAATTTCTGAACAGTCCAATGTATCCTCAATCCTACAATTAATGATTGGGAATAGCACTGACCCTTTCCTTTTTCCAGTCAGCATCTTCCAAACAAGTTTTCCTGTGATTATATAAAGCAGTTATATCCTGCTTTATATAACAAATAAACAGTGGCATACTTAGTGTATATCAAGTTGTGGTGTGTGTGTGTGTGTGTGTGTGTGTGTGTGTGTGTGTATGTGTAGTGATAATAGACAAGCCCAAAAGATCCATCTGTCCCTGTTCTCAAGGCACTTCCATTCTAACAGGAAAAGATGGCACACAAAAAGGAGCAGCAAAGGGTGGTGGAAGGACAAGGAGGCAAAGTCAAGAAGTCCAGAGAGTTGGGAATGGACCTGGGAGAGAAGTGACCATGGATAGCCCAAGACTCTTCATGAAATCATGATCGTGGGCAGGAACCCAACACAAAGAAGAGAAGCCAAAGGGAAAAGAGTCAGGAGGGGAAGGAAGGGAGCTGGAGGTCAGCTTCAGCTAAACTAGTCAGTACATCTGGGTCAAGTTCCAAAGATATGTAGGCCCTCCCAGCTCCAGTTCATTAGCACCAACTCCGTAGACACCATTCTGCAAATGTCAACCACCTTATTAGACAACCATGATCCATGCCTCCTTTCACCTGCTAATTCTTCTCAGCCACCCTAACTTTATCCCCAAGGATAAAAGAATGTTGAGCTGTGCTCAACATAATAAGGCTGACAATAGCAACAGAGTTAATTTACAGATTAAGACGTCATATCAAACAGTAAAGGTAGCACTCAAAAGAACTAAAATAACATTTATCTGAAGGAAGAGGTATAGAATCTCAAGGGAAATAATTCTTACAAGGATAAAAAAAGACAAAAAAGCAATAAAACAGCATTTGTAGAATTCAAATTATATTATAAAGTGATCATTAAAATGCTGCTATAAATTTCAAGGAAATGCATTACTCACAAAGAATGCAAAACACGTTAAACACCTTTCTGAACCAGAGCCTCAGAGGCAGCTTCTGCTTCATCAAATCTGATGCTTTTTCATAATCAACAAACAAGAAGCTCTGGAATCTTGGATTTTCTACATTTTTCATTTAAATGCAAAGACAGTAAAGCTGTGGTCCACTATAGAATACAGCTTTTTGCCTCTTTCCCTAATACTCTCATCAAGGATGTTCTCAATTTGTGAAGAAATGAGTCTCAAAATTTTGTCTAGATGAGAAAATAGGTATTTGGGTTGGCAGTGATTGAAATTCTTACCTGCCTCCCCTGAGAGGACCCATGACTTTTCCCTCCACTTTCTGAACTGATCCTTCAATACCCTTGTATTGTGTTGCTGCAGGCATAGATCTCCCAGGGCACTTAGTACAATCCAGTGTTTTCCCCTTCTCTGTTCAATTATGGTCCAAGTGTGGTGGTTCCACTGTCCTTGATGGCAACCAATTTGTTATAAAAATCTTTGTAGATATTTTCCATTTTTCTTCTGTTTGCTGTCCTATTTCCATTTTTGTCCTTAAGTGCCCTAGGGATGACTTCGTTCTCTTGCCAAGCTTTCTTTAATTTAGACTGGTTTTAAGTTCCAATGCATCTCTGTATTTTATTAGGTGACAATACTGATAATCCTACATCATCCTTCTCTATAAAATTTTACAATTGAGTATATTCTAAGCTGGCTTTGCCTTTGACCACTCTTTGTTTGGCAGAAATAACCCTGTTCACCAACTCTTTGATCAAATATCAGGCAAGGAATAAATAGGAAGATGTGCAATTTCCAAAGGTGTTTGGCATAGTGGTGGAGACACAGGGCAGAGTCCTGAGGTCTCCCAGATTATCTTGTTTTCAGATGACACTATTCTGGCTGCAACAAGCCTATAAACAAAATCTTCTGAAAGACAGCTATAAATACTCAAAAGTGCTTGCCTGGATCATTCACATGGGAAAAGACCAAGTAGATGAAAAATGATGATTGACCAGATTGGATACTGGATATATATATATGCCTATTTGAGATAGACAGCTAAAACAGACAAGTTGGATCTATAATTAAAGAGGAGTGCAGTGGGCTACACTGCCTTCAGGAAATTACAAAACTCCTTTTAATGACAAACCCTCTCCTACCCCCCCCAAAAAACAACTTCCCCCGGAAACAAAGACATCTTTTTAATATCAATATCCTACTGCTGTATGGCTGTGAGACATGGAACCCAAAAGATTCTGAAAAACTGAAAATGAACAGAAGGCAATGGAGGGGCACAGGGTGTGGTATGAGCAGGCTGCAATATATAACCACTGAGGAACTTCAAATATTACTAGGGAAAAGTCTGATAGGAATAGAAGGTGGTGAAGGATGTTAAGAAGATGGGCCAAGTTCTTTATTGATAACCTGGTGATATCTGGACAAAATACGGAAAGCCTCCAGAATGGTAAGGGGAGCCCACTATTACTTTCAGAAGGAAACTGGGAAGCTGAATCCTAAGAGCAAACATGCAAATCAACAAGGTCCCTTCTGAATAATCATCATGACTACCTGGCATTTATTAAAAGCTAGAAAAACAGATCAGTATAAAGAGTAAATAAATACCACCTCAAGAACTCAAGAGTTCAATAAGCCAAAGAATATAAGTTGCTTGGGGAAAACTGAAAAACAATCTGGCAGATATGAGGTTTTCAGCCAACATCTTATGCCATATACTTCAGTAAGTTCAAAGTGGTTATGATACAGGCCTGAGACAAGGCCAGACCATAAAAATTAGAATGAGAACTGTAATTGTTTATGACTATAGATTGGTGGGAAAGAGGGAGGATTCTCAATCAAAGGATAAAGGTAATCATGAAAGATAAACTAGGTAATTTTATTCCACAAAGTTGAAAAGCATTTTCATAAACAAAATCAATGCAACTGGGGTATGAGCTATCAGCTAGGAAAACTTTGTATCACATTTCTCTGGTAAGGGCATCATATCCAGTGTAGATAGGAAAATAAATATAAGACTAGATAAAAAAAGTGGTCAGAGGGTATTAAGAAAAAGTTCTCAAAAGAATTACAAACTACATGAAAAACTGCTCCATATCAAATACAAACATTAGGGAAAGATGTCTATGAACTGAGACAGAATGACTGAGCAGAATTTATATCAATTTATTATGTCAATAAGAACTTACACAACAACAGTGACACTGAAAACACTTAAAAATTCTGACCAATGAAATGATCAGTCATGATTCCAGAAGACTACCACCCACTTCCTGACATGGAAGCAATAGACTAAAATATGAAAATGCAGACATTTTGGGACACAGACAATATGGAGATTTGTTTTGCTCAACTAAGTAAATTTTCACAAGAGCTTTGTTTTTCTTTTTTTTGGAGGGGGATAGGCAAAAATGGAGGTGAGAGAAAAATAAATCTTTGTTAGATAAAAAAAGTTAATTAAAAAATCAAAAGATGAAAAGTAAAATTAAAAACAATTGAGGTTCCTACTCACACTCAGAAAACTGGCAAAGATGACAAACTATGAAATTCCTTTACATTGTAGGATGATGGAATTTTACTTTTAAAAACTGCCTAAACTATGCCCAAGGGGCAAACTGTGCATACTCTTTGATCCAGCAATACTAGGTCGGTATCCTAAAGAGGATCATGAAAAACGGAAAAGGATTCACATGTACAAAAATATTTATAGCAGCTTTTTTTTTTTGTGGAGTCAAAGAATTGGAAATTGAGGGGATGTCCATCCATTGGGGAATAGCTGAACAAGTAATGGTGTATTAATGTACTGGAACGTTATTGCTCCATAAGAAATGGTGAGCAGGCAAATTTCAGAAAAACCTGGAAATACTTATACGAATTGATGCTGAGTGAAGTGAGTAGAACTAGGAAAACATTGTACACAAGAACACAACAACATTGACCAACTTTGATAGACTTAGCTCTTCTCAGCAACTCAATGATCGAAGACAATCCTATCATGACAGAAAATGCTATCCACATCCAGAAAAAGAACTATGGAATCTGAATGCAGATTGAAGCATATTATTTTCTCTCTTTTTTTTCATGGTTTTTCCCTTTTGCTCTAATTTTTCTTTCACAATATGACTAATGTGAAAATATATTTAATATGATTATACATGTATAGCCTATATCAGACTGTACGCCATCTTGCAAAGGGGGGAATATTTAGAACTCAGTCTTATACCATTATGGAGAGCATCCAAGGGTTATAAAAATGTGCCTACCCTTTGACCCAGCAATACTGCTTCTAGAGCTATATCCCAAAGAGATCATACAAATGGGGAAAGGGCCCACATGCACAAAGATTTTTATAGCAGTTCTTTTTGTGGTGGTCAAGAACTGGAAATCAAGGGAATGTTCATCAAATGGGGAATGGCTGAACAAGCTGTGGTATATGAATGCAATGGAATACTATTGTGCTATAAGAAATGACAAACAGGTGGACTTCAGAAAAACCTGGAAAGACTTATATGAACTGATGCTGAGTGAAATGAGCAGAACCAGAACATCATACATAGTAGCAGCCACAATGTGCAAGGACTATTTCTGATAGATTTAGCCTTTCACAACAATGCAAGGACCTAAAACATCCCCAAAGGATGTTTTAAATGCCATTCACATCCAGAGAAAGAACTATGGAATTGGAACACAGAATGAAGCAAATTATTTCCTCTTGTTTTGTTTTTTTCTCATGGTTTCTCCCATTCAGTTTAATTCTTCTGTGCAACATGACTGATGTGAAAATGTGATTTAATAAGAATGTATGTGTAGAACCCATATAAGACTGCATGCCATCTTTGGGAGAGGGAGAAAATTTAAAATTTATGGATGTGATTGTTGAAAACTGAAAAACAAATAAATTAATTTACAAAAAAAAAATGAATCCATACAGTGGTGAACTAACAAAAAATCTTATAAAAGTGAATGCTGAAAACTAAAAATAAATTTTTAAAAGTGTCCATACTCTTTGATCCATAAATTCCACTGTTAAGTTTATACCCTAAAGAGGTCAAAGAAAACTCCCACCTACACCAAAAGTAACCAAGAATGAGAAATAAAGTAAATGTCCCATCAACATAGTTGTGGTACACAAAAATAATGGAATATTACTGTGCTATAAGTAATGATGACTATTAAGAATTCAGAAGCACAGGAAAACATTTCTATGAATGGATGCACTGAAGTCAGACCTATAAAAACAATATCTACAATATAATTGCAAAGGAGAAAAATTTGAACCTGGATGCCCAGTTATTCCAATGACTACACTTAATTCTGGAGATTGAGACAAAGACATCTCCCTCTTATTTGCAGTGGTGGGGACGACAGGGGAGGGAATACGGTCTGGATACTGTATTTACCAACCAATACAGCTGATGTATTGGTTAGTTTCACTGAAAGGACCCCCGAACCTTACTTTAAAGTTAAGTACTTGGAGGACAGGGATCGTCAATGTTTTTATTCCCTGCACTTAGCACGGTTCCTTGTGCAGAACAGGTAGTTAATAAACATTTACTGAATTTAAGTATTGGACATGTCAGTCTGTTCTCAATTCACTACAAATCAGGGAAAAGAGTGAGCATTCATTAAGCACCTAGTGTGCAGCTCTGTGGCTACGGCACTGTGCTGAGCACTTCACAAATGTTATTTCATCTGACTCTCACAACTACCCTGGGAAGTAGGTGTTTTTATCTATTGTTCAAATGAGAGAACTGAGGCAGAGAACGGTGAGGTGAACACAGCCAGGCACATGTGAGCTCAGTTCTTCCTGACTCCAGGCCTCTTGCTCTGGCCCCTCTGCCCCCTCACATGCTTCCCCAAGTGTACCCTGCTAGATGTTTAAGGGGAATAATGATGGCAGTGAGTACTTTTATATATGGACCTTCTGAGTTTTGCACAGCCCTTTATATGTGTTATTTTTCTTCTCATAACAACCCTGAGAGGCTGTCACAGTGACCCCTGGAGATCTTTTCCCACTTTTCTCATCTTCATTCAGAAGGTTGTGGAGACGACTGATGCTTCAGCTGAGAGCCAGGCCAGGTGGATTAATACTTTCCATTTCAGAATATTTCACTCAAGCATAGTCCTCAACGGAGAATTAAAATCTCCCTCCCTCTAATGAAACATTGTCATTTTGATCTTTATTTAGTCCTAACAAAACATTCAACACAAGAAAACATACCTTTTCTAAGAGGAATCAAGTATTATTTTCAAACATCTGCAGATGTTATTGAGATTAAGAATCATTAAAAGCATTACTGAATTCAGGACAGTTTTTTGTCACTTACTTCATACATAACTACAGAACACCAGAACATCTATTAAGCAGGTCTACAAAGTAAGAGCCATTCCCCAACATAGGTGCACAAAGGCCGGAACAAAGAGTCAGCAGTAGACTATTGACAACCACATAAAAGAATGCTTTGAATCACCAATAAGAGATATGCAAATCAAAACAGTCCAGATGTTTCACCCCACACCCTGCAAATTGGCAAAGATGACAAAAGATGGGAAGTTAAGAGGGAGGAGTAGTGAGAAGATTGGCACAGTAATACATTGTTAGCTGAGCTACGAATCAGGGCAACCATTCTGGAAAAGCAATTTGGAATTATGCAAATAAAGTGACTAAAACGTACAATCCCTTTTGACCTATTAGACTTGAGTAACACAATTTGTTTAGCCATTTTTCTGTTGGTGATGAGAGCTATTTCCCTATCTACTCTATTTCCACAAACACTGCTACTACATATATTCTGGTTTATGAGGGCTTTCTTTTCATCAATAATCCCCTTGGGGTATTAGCTTTGTACACCGAGAGAGTTATTGCCATAACGAATTAATACGATGAATACAGAGATGTATGGAAAGGTTTACGACATCTGATGTAGAACGAAATAAGCAGAATCAAGAAACAAATTGTTTTTACAAGATTACAGAGACAACCAAGGCCCCCTAAAATGAGTCGAGAAGGTCCTGCCACCTTTGCAGAGGTGGAAAGTGTACACGGAGATGGAATATTTTCAAACTTTTTTGACATACTAATTGGGTATGCTGCTCCCCACCTTCTGTTTTTTCTTTTTAAAAAAATCTGCTAAATGGATTATAATTGTTTACATGACTAATATAAAATATCATGATAACTAATGTTATATGGAATGGCTCTTTGAAAGAGGAGAGATACTGGGAGAAATTTTGGTGATTTAAGAAACACATATATATTTTAAACATATATATTTTAAAAGACATCTGAAGAAATCTGACATTAAGAAGGGAATTTTTAGGAGTCAGTGAGCTAGGTTAAGCTCACTCTATCTACTGTAAACACCTACTGAAAACATTCAACAATACAAATAATCATTAGTCTGTAGGCATTGGAAATCACACTGTGTAAATGATTTTACCAAAATGAGCAAACTAGCAAATAAGCAACAGACACATAAACCCAGATGCTTCTGCTTCCAAATCCAGTGTCTGATTATAGCACATACTTATATTCTGGCTAGGTATTACATTAGCATATGATTGAAAACTCAGCTAGAAATATTCTGCAGTAGTCTATGTATTTTGGAATTCATAGAGCTTAAAAAAAAAAAACAAACAAAACCAAAAACCTCAAGTCTGGTGAAACTTACCCGAAGGAAAGCAGAAAATCAGAACACAAATGTACATACTACACAAGATTATGAGACACTACATGGCAGAAGCAAAACTATAAACTAAGACAATACTCTCCCCTGCCTAGATCAGCCAATAAACATCTGAGTGCTGCCAGGTACCATGTTAGGTCTTACGGATAAAAAAAAAATCCCTGCCCTCAAGAAATTAATATCCCACTGGGGCACAACCAATACACTTATCAATATGTACCAAAACAAAAGGTAATTTTGGGAAGAAGGCACTAGAACAGATGTGGAAAGGCATTTCAATGTGTATCATTTTAATAATGTGAAAAATGTCCTCTCCCTACCTTGTTTTCCTTATCTGCCAAACAAAGGCAATGATTTAAATATGGCTATAAAAGCATTTCATAAATATGAACTGTTATATGATATATTTAACAACAACAATAAAATTTTTACAAGTACAACTAAGAAACACTTACAGCTACATTGCTAATGAAGGCCATGACTGGTGCTTGGAGCAAAATAAATCAGACAGCACATGAGTGCAGTGACAAGTTTGGACTGTTCAGACCCAATCCAGGTAGTCAGTCTGAACTAGATGCTCCACAGCAAGAATTTGGGGCATGACTGGAGGATCACTTTCCCCACAACCAGTGCATCCTCTCCCCTGCCCTTTTACCCGTACAAAAGCCTTACATGTTAATGTTTTTAACAAATGCCACTTTCTTAATCTGTAAAATGGGGAGCGTTGATCAAATGCCCTGAGGTCCCTTCCTAGTCTAGATCTAGGAGTTGACTGTAAGAGTCAACAATAAAATCACCTCCCAGTTTCCAGAGATTGAGAAGCCACACCAAAAACAGTAACTCCTAATAAACTAGTGATCCTTCATGATTCAAAAATCCATTTATTGAGGCCCCTGTGCTAGGAGTAGTCCCCTCCCACAAGGAACTTTTAAGCCTAGCTAGTGAGACAAAACACACAAAATGCCAACAGAAAAAAACTATCTGATAAGCGGCATCAAGTGTAAGTATAAGAGTAGTCCAACAAGTCAGATCTCAGACATTTTTGTTATGCTTGTTAGGGGGAAAGGAAATCTGGAAGAGGAAAAGGCCTAAACCTTGCTAGGGCCCTAGTGGATATTACAGGAAATAATATTAGGAGGACAGTCCAAGAGAACAGGGTGGAGTCTTTGACTTGTGAGTGTATATTTAAGAATCAGGTTTTCATAGGTGGGAGATCCATGATGAAGAGACGGATGTTTAAAAAAAAAAAATTCACAAAATTTCTCATTAAGTTTTCTAATCAAATTTAGATCATGATAAAAGCACCACCAAATGGAAGAAAATGTTGATTTTAGTGATAAAATATACAATGCAAATAACCAAATAAGTGATATTCTTCAATAATCTGATGTAGTTCTTCTAGAAAATAAGCCACTTACTGTCTGATAACCTAAAAGCAGTTCTTAACTTGAACTGTTTACAAATATGCTGATAACTTTATTATCAAACAAAACTTGTAGAGTCCCATTATGGTAGATCCATCATCTAAAAAATCTGATTAGCCCTCATTTGTCCATAGCACTATGTATAAATTTGACTAGGGAAGGAGGTTCCTGGCTCCCTAAAAGTGTCCAAAGTAAGATTTATATATTTGAGTTTGTATTACATATACACTTCTTTGTTTTATATGTGTGCTACATACAGCATTGTCTCCTAGAAAGCAAGCACCATCCATTATCTCAGGTTGGGATCTAGAACCTGTAACAGTATATTGCACACAGTAGGGGATTAATAAATATTTCTGGAGTAATATTAAGAAAAATAAAAGAAAAATATACCACATTGAGAACTTAGTGGTCAGATAATAAACAAGAATATTTACATTACATGCAAAGCACAGAAAGTGTATGATAAAAGCCTCTGGAAAATGATGGAGAATCCTTAATAGGTCTGTGTTTAAGTTAAGGGAAATTTTCCCTTAAAAAAAAAAAGACTCCTTAAAATTGTTGATAATTTCTAGGCAAATTACCACAAGTTAATACAGTAAAATGATCCCAAATCATCAACTACACAGAAAGCAGAAAAAGCAAAATGAGAAAAAGGCTATTTATACAGAAATTCTAGGTCTTGAAAGCTATTTTCCTTAAAGTGCAATTGAACCATTTTTCAGACTCAGACTACAAAATTCCATTCTACAGCCCAAGCTGTCTCTAAAATACATCACCCCTGCCCCTCAAAGAGGAAGGGATTCTCTTGGGACACCATTTTAAGTTACTAGCTAAACAGAAATAAAGTAAGTGTGGAAGCGCATCCTTAGCCACCACTTGATATTTCTGGGCTTGCTTCTGTTTTCTATCAGTCTCATTTGCCAGCTCATCTAGACATTGGACTAGATCTCTCAAGTCCCTTCCAATACAATTCAACTATGAATTTAACTTCCCTTAACTTAACTGTAGTACAGATAATATTGTATCGCTCCAATTTAAGATAAAACATTGGAAAAATTCCTTGATAGACATAAATAGGCAACACTTGACTGTCCAGTCCCCATCAATTCCTAGGGTACTCTCCAGTGGCCCCTATTACTTCCTCCATGATCAAATATCAAGTTCTCTGGCATGTAAAGCCCTTTACAACTTGGCCCTTCAGTTTTACTGCTCTCCTTGCTGTTTCCTCAAAACTGATGCTTGTCTCCTAACTCCAGGCCTAGAATGACTTCCACCTCTTCCCCAAAAACCACTTGCTACTTTATATGTATTTTTGTTTGTACCTAATTATTGATGTTGTTTCCCCCATAAAAACCCAGCTCCCTGAGTCAGGGACCAGTTTTTGTCTCAGTATCCCCAAATGTTCAGCCCAGTGCCTGGCACATGCTTACTGAGTGCTTAAAATGCTTATTGAGTAATTGGAATAACTGATGACTGGTTCTGTTCTTATGTTGCATCCCCACCTGAAATGATCTTCTTGAAGTTTTCTAAATCTTTGGGGGTCCTTTTTATTCCCTATTTTATTCCCCCCATCCATGACAAGTTCCAAAGACAAAATTTGGGATTTACAAAATCTCAAGTGAGGTAGAAATAGCAAAACAACTTTTTTTTGAATCTCAGATAAGTTTATACATTCTAAGTATAAATCTTAATATTAAGGATTATTAAAAAAAAGTAGTATTTCCTGTAATGACTTGTTTCTTATCGAGTTAACTATAAGACCCTCATTTCTCACTATCAAAAAAAAGTCCCACCCACCAAGGCATATAGCAGCAGACCCTTCTTTGTTGGGTGAGGACATGGTGGGAGGAGGGAAGATGATCAGGGCAGAGTGAGGGAAAGGCCAAAGAGAACCACTAACCACCTCAGGACCTATGCCAACTTCTATTCTAGTCACGCAAAGAAAACAATCAGCAAGTTCTGGATAGCAGGGCACTGTACTGTACCAATAATCCATCTTACTCAAGATTGTGATTTGCTAAAAGGGGGGTCTGGGGGGCTTCAGCCTGCAACACCTACTTAAGCACACATGACAGATCATGGTTTAAACTTTTACTTACAATTAGAGATGCCAATTATGTCTACCAGATGACGTACTGTGCATCAATTATAACCTGTCATTATTTCTTTGGAGTTAAAAGCTTAAGACCCCACATATTTCTATTCCAAGTTTACCTTCCATCAAATCCAAAGATCTCTTCTAAATGCACTAAGCCTGAATCTGGCTGAGCTAACCCTGTACCACTTAAGTTGCAGTTTTACCAGGTAATTTCTAGCATTTAACATTCCAGCTCCCGTGACTGTAAAGTCCTCCACCCCGTTTCTATTTTCAAGGCTAGCATGCTTTGCTAATATTAAGCATCCATGGAGCTCTGGTTCTATAATAGTTCATTTATATAAAGGTAGCATTCCTTACTAATCCTCCCCCCACCGCCGGGGGGGGGGGGGGGGGGGGCGGGGAAGAGAAGGAGAGAAACAAAACCAGTTTACCCAAGTCACAAAACAGGCACTCAAAATTTTTATGTTGATTTATTTAGGATTTGGTTATCAATATCTTGCAAAAAAAAAAAAATAGGACCCTCACTTCTCTTTTTCTGGAAGCTGCTCACTTTTTAGTGCTTTCCAAATTTCTTAATGTTTCTCTTAAAAAGGATACCCCAATAAATTAAAAAATAAAACACCCTGAACCCAAAAGAGTAGACTGACAACAGCTCAAGTAAAGTGTGTACGTGGGGGGATGGGCAACAGGACTTCATATTCAGTTGCTCCATCCATTCTCCCCACTCCAAGAAAAAAAATATTTGGAAGAAAGCCGGTATTAGATTTTGACACAGTGCAAATCTTAGAAAGAATGTAGTAAGCCTGACTCTGCCTGGGTGATAAGTCTCCAATTCCTCTGGATGAAGTATTCAGACCAGGTTTCTCCTTTGCACTCAGGGCATGCACTAAGCTCTATTGGGGTCAGGGAACTGGTGTTTCATCTTTCTATCTCAGCACCTAGCAGAGTGCCTTGAACAAAGTAGGAACAGTATATTTTCTGAGTTGACCTAGTCCTTCCTTTATGATACATACCACGGAGTCAGCACGGATAGCCAATGTAACACATACTCCCCAATTACCAACAGTTGTTATATATTACTGGACTACAATAATTTCAGTCATGCTAGAGACCACAGTTCTCTTGGGATAAAAATGTAAATTACTTCTTTATTATTTATTATACACTTTATGAGTTCATTACACTTTCAGCTTTCTCTGAATCTTCCCTTCCACCCTACCTTCTAGACCAGGGCTACAGAAATGTTAGGAAATTAATCCAGTCTCACTTTTTCGTTAGTTATGAAATCAATTTGTAACTCCATAGGGGTACATGTATGTAGTAAGAGATGAGGATATAATAAAAAGATGCATTCTAGATTCCAAATTAAGGGGACAGAAGAAATATATTACTCCACTCTCAACCCTCATTTTTTCCATCTCCACCTATGCAACAGAGCATCTTTTGACTTGACCACCTGATTCCTATCTGAAATAGAAATAATTAACACAATCGATTTAAAATAGCATTTTAAAAGAATTTTTTTGCTCATGAAGGTACAAATTAACTAGTCTTTTTCAAACTATAAAACCACCCAAGATGCTTAAGAATTATATTATTCTTGGAAAAAAGGGCCTAACTAAGAGTCCTCTCATACAATCACAAATCTAGACCCAAAGGAGACCTAAGATGTCACCTAGATCAACCCCCTCCATTTTACAGACAGGGAAATGAGGCATAGGCAGGGTAAGTGATTTGCCCACAGTCACACAGCCAAGAAGCATCTGAGGTGGAATTTGAGCCCAGGTCTTCCACCAAAGCTAAATTCTTTCCACTTCAGGATTGGATTTAGGATTGGCAGAGTAACTCAAACAGGCTTTATAGACCTTTATTCTAAATTCAATTATACGTGCTCTAAGCAAGGAAAAACCTTGCTTGCTTCTGCTACTTTACATTTTATCACTATAATACACACTGAACGATGCACAAAAAGCTGCTACCTGAAAAACCTGCCAAAGGCAAGACGATCATTATGTTATTCGAACTGTAATTTTTATTAGTGTCCCACGCGCTCGACAATCAAGACCTCGTGCTATAGAATTACACAAGTATTTCTGGCTAATTAGTATTGTTTGTGCACGTACAAAAAGAATCCTTTCCTTCTGAGCTGTTCTAAGGTCAGTGCATTAATACTGGCAACTTTTCATTCAACAAAGGTACTTTTTTTAAAAAAGTGAATGTGTGTGTGGGGGGGAGAGGGTCCAGAAACAATGTATCAATGTAACTCATCAATTTAACAATGAACTGGATACCTTGCTTAGCTACTGTTATTACCCTAGCAAAGTAACTAAGTCTTTTAGAAAAAAGCAAAGGGAAAAATATCGTATTTCTTGAAAAGAAATAACAATGTTCATAGCCTAACTTGTAAAAACAGTTACGAAGTAACCAATAATTACAACAATAAAACCAAGGTGGTTTGCTCCAGTTAATAGGTGACATTTTTATTGAGCAGGGAACGGGGCTATTTTTTGTAAGACACCGCCCCACCAATAGACTGAGGTGGGAGGGAAAGTCGGGTCAGTTCCCCCGCCCAGGCCCGAGGAGAAGCTTCTGGGTGCAGAGGATCCCCCTAAGTCCGTAAGGGACAAGCCCACCTTTTCCCCTGGGGGTGGGGAAGAAAAGGGTCCTGGGCTCCGGGGGGAGAAAGGAGAGGGGGAGGAGGGGAAGAGAAAAGAGCAGGAAGGGAGAATAAAGAAAAGGAGGGAAGGATGGAGGGAGGGCCCGGGGATGGGCCAGGCACGAGCTGGGGGGGGGCTCCCCCCGAGCGCCGGAATGGAGGGTCGGGGCCGGGCCGCCCTGGGCCCGCCGCCCAGGCCGCTCCCCACCCCCATCCCCCGCGCTCCGCTCGCCGCCGCCTGGGCCGCGCTGCAGCCCCTGGAGGGCCGGGCTGCGGCCTAACCGCCGGGAGGGCCGGGCCAGACGCGGCCTCCCCCTCCTCCTCCCCTCCCGCGCCCGCCCGCCGGGCCCGGCCTCCCTCCGCACACACGCCGCCCGCCGTGGGGCGGGAAGCCTCCCCGCCGCGGCTCGGTCCGCCCTCGACCCTCGGCCCCGGTCCCGACCGCCTCCCCGGGCCCGGCGGACGCGGGGCCTCCTCCTCTTTTGGCGCCGCCGCCGCCTCACCCTCTGCCGCCGCCGAAGCTGCTGTAGGCCCGATCGTCGTAGGTATCGAAGTCCGCCATTTGCCGTCTCCGCTCCGAGAGGAACCAGGGCGAGCGAGGAAGGACCCCGCAATATAACTCGCCCCCCCGCCCCGCCCCGCGGTCGGGGCTGCCCGCCGCGCTGCCTGATCGCAAACCGTCCGTACGCACGCACGCAGGCACGTACGTAGCCGCAGCCGCGGCAGCAGGACGGGGCGCACGCACGTATGCACGTATGCACGCACGCCGCGCCGCCACGCCGCGCCCGCCGGCGTGCGGCTCGGCTGGGCTGGGCTCTGGCCGATTCCTCCTCCTCCCGCCTCGGCTCTCCTCCCTCCTCCCCCCTCCCTTCTCCACCCCGGCTTCTGCGCGCCCCCCGCCCTCTCCCCATTGTGTGCTGGCCGGCCTCCCTCCTACGGCGCCCCGGCCTGCCCGGGAGGGACTAGTGCGCCGCCCGCCTCGCGGCCGGGGCCGTCACTCACCGGGAGAATGGGGTGGGAGCCAGGGGCCGCGGGTTCGAATCCCTCCTCCGAGGGTCCCCCTTCCTCGAGGGGGGCCTCGCTTTCCCTTTCCGGACCCGTAAAGACGGCCCCGCCCTCCTTCCTATCCCGAGGCGGGGGTGGGGGGACCTCGTCCTGACCGTGGCGGGGGTGGGAGCATCCTACCTAGGCCCCCACCATTGGGGGCGGGGGAGCGGACCTGGGGCCTTTAGTTGGCACCTACGGTGTGCCCGCCGGCCCGCTGCAGGACCCCAGAGGCCGTCTAGCCCATCCCCCCCTTTACGGATGAGGACACAAAGGCCCGAGGTCACTCCGGGGTGAGACCTCAACCCAAGCCTCGCCACCCTAAGTCCACCCTGTACTCGGCCTGGGTGCTCCCTTGTCCGGGAGGGGTGGGGGAGGGGAAGCGCGACCCTGGAGGCGAGAGTGGGCGGGGCGCGGCCCGGGAGGTGGCGGTGCCGGAGACCCGCGCAGCCCCCCATTGTGGAGCCTGGAGGTCCGGCCCAGCCCAGCTCCCCAGCCAGGCCTCCCTGCGGGATCCCAGCCCAGCCCCCCAGCCAGGCCTCCCTGCGGGATCCCAGCCCAGCCCGGGGTCCCCGAGTGCCCGCGATCGAGGTCTGGGCCACTGCCTCCGGGGGCTGGATCGTGGCTTCTGTCCCCCCATCATTTTTATTCTTTGTTACAAGAGAGCTCCAAAAAATCCATCCCTGAGAGACAGCTGGTGAGCTCCGAGTGCAGGTGGAAGCGCACCTTTTCGCTTTATTTTTCTTGGCTTTTTGGAGTGTGTTTTCTTTTGCAACTTGACTCCTATGGAAATATGTTTTGCATAACTTCACGTGTATTATCGATAGCACATCGCCTGCCTTCTCAAAGGATGGGAGGGAGGGAGAGAATTCGGAGCACAACATGTTTGTTTTTTTAAATGAACGTTAAATTTAAAAATATTTAACAGGGGAAAGCTCAGCGAGTAGTAGCAGGAGGGAAAGATATAAAAACAAAAGATTTCAGTAACAGTATCTTGGAAAAATTTTAAACAAAAGTTTGGAGAAGGTGTCAATGAACCCTTTTTCAGAATCTTGCTTTCTTGGCCTGCTTCACTTCCTTCAGAACTTTAGCATTTCTGACCCTAAGATCATAGATTTAGAATGGAAAGGGAACTTGCAAGTATCTTTAGCTCAACTCTCTCATTTTACAGTGGAGCAAACTGAGGTCCAGGGAGGTTAAATGAAAGTGGCCAAGGACATTGGAGTAGTAAGTGTTAGAGATAGGTTTTGAACCCAGGTTCTAAGAACCTTTTTACTTTCCCTTGAAACTTACCTTCACTCCCAGAAGTCTTCCTGGACTATCCGTGGTCCCTGGACAAGAGTGCTGTCTTCCTCAGAGCTATGGAATCACTGCCTGTCCCCACTGCTGCTGCCTAGCTGCTTCCTGGGCAGCTTCCCTCCAGAAAGTCAGGAAAGGTGTCTTTGACCTCTCTCATGGCACCTAACCCAAAACTGGCCATATCCTAGGTACTCACATATCTATACAGTTGACTTCTTTTGCTTAGTCTTCCCTTGGTTCTCCCTTTATCCTTAGGGATCAAGATTCATGAGCATCCCAAAAGGAAGCTTTGGAGGCTCTTTGCTTGCTGTGTGACCTCAGACAAGCTGCTTCCCCTCTGCGGTCCTCAGCTTCCTCCTCCTCCTCTGCAAAGTAAGGAGACTGGATTAGAAAATCTTCAAGTTTAAGTTTCCTTGCTCTGGGTGCCTCCCACCCAGTCAAAAAAAAGAAAAAGAATTGCTTCCCTGGATCTGTAAAATGAAGAATCACTGGTCTCTGAGGTCCCTTCTAGATCTAAACTATGAATCTGTATCATCTTTCTGTCTCTGTCTTTGTCTGTCTCTGTTTCTGTCTTTCTCTGTGTCTTCTGTCTCCTCTCTTTCTCTCTCTGTCTCTGTCTGCCTGTCTCTCTGTCTCTGTCTGTCTCTCTGTCTTTCTCTGTCTGTCTGTCTGTCTGTCTGTCTGTCTGTCTCTCTCTCTCTCTCTCTCTCTCCCCCAGTACCAACTGGAATGGGAGTTTTGAGCTGCTCCATTTTCCCAAGCTGGGCCACATTGCTACTCCTTTGAAATCCTATATATTTTATTTCATGCATTTAAAAACATTATTCTAATAATTGGTACATAGACTTCAGTACGCTGCCTAAGGGGTCATGATAGGCACACAAAAAAGATTAAGAACCACAGGTTCTTAATTTCCAGGTGACAATCCTATCTATTTGTAGTAGAGGTCCCCAGAATGGCTCTCACACTTGGGAGAAGCTTGCTTTAGAAAGGGGAAGAAGTGTACCAACCAGTAGTAGCAGTGGCTACTAGCCAGCCACCACGTCAAGCCTGGTACTTTGCTCAAGAGGAAAGAACCTCTGAACAACACCCATCCATGACGCTGAACTTTTTTAGCGGATTCCTGCTCAGTAACGAGGGTTATACTTCACCTTGATCATAAAGGGCTCTAAGGACTTTGAGGCATAGACATTCATTATACAGCACAGAAGCCTCAATTAGAATGGGGCAGGGGAGAGACCACAAGCCAAAAATGGCAACCCGCAAACTCAGCCAGACTGGCTTCTAGCTAATTGGAAGGGGAAGGCAAAGGGATGAAGTCAGGGCATTTTGTGAATAGGAAACAGGCATCATCATTAATATTACTGAACTAACTGTATGAGGTGGGCCTTCCTTCACACTGTAATCATGTGCCTGGAAAGGGTTGTGTGGGCTGGAGATGAAAATCAGATCAGCCTTTAAGTTCACCCTTTGAAAGTACCCTAGATGCAGAATCCTGGCAGCTTGATCTGCTTCCTAAATTTGGGTTAATTATGTATTAGCTTTGCAGACAGTAGGATGCTTTTGTATTATTATTTCATGCATAATGGCGAGGTCTACTTTGATCTAGGCCAGGTTTTTAAATCCCTCTTGATAAGAGTCTAGTAATATATTATAAAAAGATAAAATAATAACTATACCCCCTCACTGATAGAGAGAGTAATTTACAGTTGGTGAAGGATCATATTTGATCCTTCTAGAATTTTAGAAGGGATCTTGTAGATCACAACAACCCTTTATAATAAATAGATGGGGCAAGTAGATCCCTGTCTGATGATGAAAGAAACTGAGGCTTAGAGGGATGGTTAGTGGAGGTGAGACCAGAGTCCAAGTCTCCTGACTCCCAGACCAGTGCTAATTTTATAGATACAAAACTTAACAGATATATCTTGGCAGATACTATTTTAATTTTCAATAACCACTACCGTAATGATAATAGCGCAGCACCTTGAATGACTACTTGTCTCCTATCCAGAATCTCCACAACATTCCCACAAAGCAGTCCTCCAGTCTTTTCTTCAGCCTATATTGAGGGGGAGCCCACTGCCTCATAAGGCAGCTCCTTCCACTTTTGGATACCCCCTCCCAGATTTGGGTCATCTGCTAATTGAGTACAAACATCACCTATGCCTTTACCTAAGTATTTTATAAAAATAGTAATTATCATAGGTGGGGTGTGGTGGTATGAGAGATCTCTGGCCTCTGAGTCAGGAAGACCTGAGTTTAGGTTTGGCCTCTGACACATACTGGCTGTGTGTGTGTGAGAGAGAGAGAGACAGAGAGACAGAGACCTTGGACAAGTTATTTAATCATTTAGAACCTGAAAACAGAATGTAAACTTCAGAGAAGATTCAGACCTCATTGGCAGAGGGCATTTCCTTTGTGTGGCTTAGAATCAATCAATAATCAATTAATAATCAATCAAGCTTTTATTAAGCATCTCATAGGTGCCAGATACTACTAGGTATGAGTGATACAAAACCCTAAATGAAATAGTCTCTGCCTTCGAAGAGTCCTCATTCTATCCAGAGAGACAGTGGGTGCATGGACAAGCATCTGCAGACTGCACAAACATAGAACATTTCTCATCCCATGCCCTGGACTTGCTCCAGACTGATCGATGTTAAGCCAGTCCTTATCACGATGCATCAGTGCCATGAACCAGTCTGGCCTTTCTCCTCACCCACTCCAATTCAGTTCAATTACATATTTAACTGCAGGCACCTTTGCTAAACCTGTAGTTACAAAGCCAATGATGAAAAATTTCTTCTCTCAAGCTTACCTTGTACTGAGGATGTGCGGCACTTACAGATAAATGAAAAGAGGTTAATTTGAGGAAAGAGTGGGCACTACCTGGGAGGATCATGAAAGGTTTCTTGTGAGAAGTGGCTCCTGAGAAGAACCAAAAATATGTAATCAAAAATTAATTCATAAGAAAACAGACTCAAGTATTCCAATCTCTTCAATGAAACCTTCTTAGGTAAATCAGAGGAGATCTAAAGGCTTATTCACGTCCTAGTCAAACTGGGCCTGGACTCCTCCCACCCTCTCCCCTATCCCAGCTTCTCTCATTGACCTCCACTCCAGTTATGTCTTTGCTTTGGCACCACATATAAAATGCAATAAAATACACTTACCCATGGCTTATATGTGATGGAAATATCTTACTGCTCATTCTTGGATTGACTTAAGGATTTTATTCTACTGTTTGTATGTCCTGGCTGTATGTATCTGCCTCGATGTTGTCTAACTGGGAATGTTAGTTCCCAGAAAGCAAAGGGCCTGACTTATGAAATTCTCTCTGTAGCTTAGCACTAGCTCCTGCATCATCAAGTGCTTAATAAAGGGTTTTAGTGATGGTGATGGTGATGATGACAGAGCCAATGGTGCTCATGATGCTGATGCTGATAAGACCATTGAGAATGGTGCTTGTATAGGTGATGACAATGACCTGCCACCACCATATTATGATTACCATGTGATGTGCAGTGGGATGCGGTGGAAAGATCTCTAGCCACAGAAGTTAGACTTAAGAGAAGGGACTTCAGATGCTGTATAGTCCAAGCCATGATGGAAGCTTCCACAACATCTCACAAAAGGTGATCATGCAACCTTGTCCTCAAGACCTCCAGTGAGGGGAAGCCCCTTCCACTTTTGGACAGCTTCCTCCCCGGTCTAAAAAAATGCCACTTACACCTTCAATCTAATGAATTAGCAAAAATGTTAAATAACACAAGACAGGCAGAATGGTGGCGTAGACAGAGATTGCTCCATTGAATGAGGAAAATATGGGTTCAAATCACATTCTGACCACCCTGCCTGTGTCACCCTGGGCAAGTCACTTGACCTCTTGAGTGCCCCAGGCAACTCTCTAAAATTATTAAATTGCAGAGAAGGCTCAGGTTGAATGAGATTCTCTCATTGTAAAATATAAAACTGAGACATATAATGCCCATTTTAATTCCATTGAATTTAATCGAACAAGCATATATTTAGTGCTTGCCATGTAAGCTCCTGGCACTGTATTAGGCTTTGGAGACATAGAGATAAAGAGAAAGCCATCCCTGCTCTCAGAGAGATTACATTCACCTAAGGGGTAACAACATTGACATTGCAAAGAACATACAAATTATATCCAACAATAAATATGAAGTCATTTGGAGGAGAGTCACAAAAGTCCTCATGTAAGATGAGATTCTTGACTTCAGCCTAAAAGAGAACTAGGGATTACAGCTAACAGTGTGATGGATAGAGTTCAGATAGAGTGAATAGACCTAAGTTCAAATCCTGCCTCAGATGCACTCAATCAACAGCTGTATATCCTTGAACAAGTCTCTTCACTTGTCTTTGCCTCAGTTTCCTCATCTGTAAAATGGGGATAATAATAGTACCTACTTCCCCAGGTTGTTGAGTTAATATGTTAAAGTACTTTGCAAACCTTAAAGCTCTGTATAAATGTTAATTGTTATTATTAAAGAGTCAGAGGGAAGGAGGGTGACAACTGCAAGTCTAAGGGTAACCGTTGAAAAGGATCAGAGACAGGAAACAGGATATTGTAAAAGGGACTAGTTTGGCTAGAATGCAGGCAAGGAAGGAATTATAAAGAACTATCCTGGGAAAGATGATCTTGAGCCAGATTTAGAAAGAGCCACGCTAAAGAGTCTGAGTTTGTGCTTTATCATCGTTCAGGGTTCTGCACCTTTCTAGTATCCTGGACCCCTTGGCAGTGTCTGGTGAAGTGTATAGAACCCTTCTCTACATCAAGTTTTTAAATGCATATAATAAAATACATTGGATCACAGAGGAAACCAATTCTATTGAAACACAGTTATCAAAATATTAAGAGAACAAGCTCACAGACCCCAACTTAAGAACCCCCTGGTTCTTAATGAGCAGTAAGAATGAGATTTTTTTTTTTAAGAATGAAATTTCTTGAGCATGGAATTGTTGGAACCGTGGTTTAAGAATATCACTTTGGCAATTGACTGGACAATGGAATGAAAACTGACTAATGGACTTTTGAGGCAGGAAGACCAGTTAAGAGGTTCCTGGATTAGTCTAGGCAAGAGGTGATGAGTGTCTGAATTAAGGTGGCAGCCATGGGAATGAGCTTTGTTCCAGTCTCAGAGGATAAGGTAGTCTGCCATCTTGCCAATGGCACTCTCTCTACTTTTGTCCCAGATCCCATCCACTCCTGCCTCCTCCAGGATTTTGCCTATTTAACCATCCCCTCTATCTCCATAATTTTCAACATGTCCTTATCTATTGACTCCTTTCTGCTGTTTTTGAAAAAGGCTAGATCAGTGGTGTCAAACTCAAATAAAAATGGGTAGGGGCCACATGCTGACTTGGAAAACCACAAATTAACATTATCTGCCACATTGTATTTTGTTTTGTTAAACCTTTCCCAATTACATTAAGATCTGGTTCTAGAAAACTGAAGAACAGTGAGTGTGATCTCCTCTGGCCTAGATTATCTCCATTCTAAACAAAAACTCAACAACTTTCACTCAGCCTTACTCTCTCCTCAGGAAAACATCCCATGTCTTTCCCCCTTTCACAGCCAAACTATTACACTCATGGAATCTACTTTTACATCTCCCATTCACTTTTCAATCTTTGTATTGAGTCTTCTATCCCCAAACTTCAACTGAAACTGCTTTCTCTAAGATCACCAAAAATCTCTGTAAAACTTTCTTTGACTTAATCCCTCAATCAACACTCTTACTTTTAGGTTGGGTCTTTGGAGGAGCAGCCACTCTCAGGTTTTAGGAGTAGGCCTATAACGAATTACTTCTACTACTGTAGCGCCTGAGCCCCCACTAGTGTGCTTCCAGTTAGCAATCAATTTGTAGACTTCATCAGCTCTTAGCAAAGGCATTTTACTCAACTGGCATTGCAAAAGCAGTAGTTAAAAATAATACTCCTCCCCCAACTAAAACCTGGATTATACTTTCACACAAATATGAAAATAATATGACAGTGAGTCACACATATATCATCAGAGAGTCTTCAACTAATATGGTGAGAATAAATTCTATTATATACATAAGATAGTTTGTCAAAAGAGGATAACAGAATGGAGTCAAAACTAGAATCCAACAATTTGTTGTTTATAAGAAACTTATTTGAAACAGATACACATGGAGTTAAAGTAAGGAGCTAAAGTAGAATATATTATACTTCAGCTGAAGTTAAACAATTGGGGTAACAATCTCAAACAAAGTAAAAGCAAAGAGAGAACTAATTAAAAAAGATTATCAGCGAAACTGCATTTTGCTGAAAGGCATCATAGATAATGAATTAATATAAATATTTAATATATATATATACACCAAATGGCACAGCATCTAAATTCTTAAAGGAAAAGTTAAATCAGCTAAGGGGAAAAATACAGAGTAAAATTATACTAATATGAGATCCTATTTTACTCTTCTCAGACTTAAATAAATCTAAATGAAAATAAACAAAAAAAGAAATTAAGGACCTAAATAGAATTTTTGAGAAGTTAGATATGATAGACTTCTGAATGATGTTGAATAAGAATAGAAAGAAATATACCTATTTGTTATCTATGAATGACACCTTCACAAAAATTGACCATATAGTAGAGCATACAAACCTCACACAAATGCAGAAAACCAGAAATATTAAATGCATTTTAAAGACCATAGTGCAATAAAAGTTATATTTAATGAAAGGCCTTTGAAGCAAAGATAAAAAATTGATTAGAGACTAAGAAACTTAATTCTAAAGAATGGGTGGGTCAAAGAACAAATAATTGAAGCAGTGAATAATTTCATTCAAGTCAATGACAATAATGAGACAACATACCTAAATTTTTATGATGCAGCCCAAAGCACTTAGGAGAAAATTTATGTTTGAAAGCATTTTCATCAATAAAAGAGGGAAAGGGCAGATCAATGAATGGGTTTGCAACTAAACACACAAACCCTAGAAAGATAACAAATTTAAGACTGTCAAACATCAAAATAGAAATTCTAAAGATCAGAGAAGAAATGAATTAAATTGGAAGCAAGAAAAAATTGTATTGATAAATAAAATTAGGAGCTTTTTTTTATTTTAAAAATCAATAAAATAGATCTATTAGCTAATCTGTTAGCTAATGATCTTTAAGAAAGAAGAAAACCAAATTTTCTAGTATCAAAAAATGAAAAAAGTAAATTCCCTACCAATGAAGAATAAAATAAATTATTAGGAGATATTTTGCTCAATTAAACCCCAAGTAAATTAATCATCTAAATGAAATGGATGAATATTTACAAAACTAGAAAATGTCCAGATTAATGGAATTGGAAATAAAAGATTTCAGTAATCCCATATTAGAAAAAGAAATCAAACAAGTCATAAATGAACTCCCAAAGGAAAAACACTCCAGAACCAAGTGGATTTATAATCAGACTCTACCAAACATTTAATTTAAGAACAATTATTACCATACTAGTTAAACTGTTTAAACAATAGGAAAAAGGCATTCTTCTCTGATTCAAATATGTTCCCTTTACCTAAACCAGGAAGAGCCAAACCAGAGAAAGAAAACTATAGACCAAAATCCCTAATGAATATTGTGCAAAAAATTTAAATAAAATATTAGGAAGGAGACCACAGCAATATGTCACTAAGATTATATGCTATGACCAGGCTGAATTTACCAGGAATTAAGGATTAGTTCTATTTAGCAAAAGTATCAACATAATTAACCATATTAATAATAACAAAAACTTATCATTATATTAATAGGTACTGGGAAAGCTTTTGATAAGACACGATACTTGTTTCTGTTAAAAATACCAGAAAGCATAGGGATAAATGGAGCTTTCCTTAATATAATAATGAGGTAGTGCAGTGGATAGAGCTCCAGGGTTAGGGTCAGGAAGATCTGAGTTTAAATCTACGCTCACTTAACTAGCTATATGACTCTGGGCAAGTCACTTAATCCCTATTTGCCTCAGTTCCTCATCTATAAAATGGGGACACACTGGATGAAGAAATGACAAACCATTCCAGTATCTTTGCCAAGAAAACCCTACAGACAAAAGTCATACAGCCATGTAGAGTCAGACATGACTCAGCAGCAACAATCTATTTAAAACCAAGAGCTAGCTTTATCTGTAGTGAGTATAAACTAGAAGCCTTTCCAATAAGATTGAGTGAATTTATTTTTTTAGAGTGTCCATTATTACCGGTACTATTCAATATAGTGCTATAAATGTGAACGATGGCAATAAGACAAAAAAGAAAGAAAGAAAAAGAAAGGAAGGGAGGAAGGAAGGAAGAAGAATCAAAGGTCTAAGCAAAGCCAAAAAAGGAAACAAAAGTATTACTTTTTGCAGATGATAGGAATTACTGAGAGAACCCTGGAGCGTCAACTAAAAAACTAGTTGAAACAATTAACATCAGCAAAGTTGCAGGCTATAAAACAAACCTACATAGTAAGTGTCTGAGTCCAGATTTAAAAACTCAGGAAGATGATTCTTCCTGACTCCAGGCCAGGTGCCCTATCCACTGTAGCACTGAACTGTCCTATGGATAGGAGAGGAGTTCATGGAAAAAAAAAGGTGGGGAGAGGGATAGAGAATTTCACAGGAGGTAAAATGAACATAGACTGTCAGCATTTTTGTATATTTTACACACACACACACACACACACACACACACACACACACACAGAGCAGGAAAGGCAGAGACATTTCATTTAAAATACCTACAGATACTATAAGGAACTTGTGAGTTTACCTGCCAGGTCACACACATAG
Organism: Notamacropus eugenii; assembly: GCF_028372415.1. NCBI lineage: Eukaryota > Metazoa > Chordata > Mammalia > Diprotodontia > Macropodidae > Notamacropus > Notamacropus eugenii. The sequence continues at coordinate 49,264,336 of NC_092873.1, forward strand.
GAACCATATGAACATAATTACAGAACATTCTTTACACAAATAAAGGCAGATCTAAATAATTAGAGAAACATTATTTGTTCTTGGGTAGGCCAAGCCAATGAAATTTTTTAAAAAGATAATACCTAAATTAATTTACTTATTCAGTGCCATACCAATCAAACTTATAAAGGATTACTTTACAGAACTAGAAAAAATAATAAAAATCATCTGGAGGAAAAATGATTATGAATTTCAAGGGAAATAAGAAAAAAAAGTGATTAAGAAGGAGGCTTAGCAGTCCCAGATCTCAAACTATACCATGAAACTGTAATTATCAAAACCATTTGGAGCCAGCTAAGAAATAGACAAGGTTATTTATGGAACAGATTAGGTACACAATATACTGAAACAAATGGATACAGTGGCTTAGTGTTTGAAAAAAATGCAAAGATCCTACCTATTAGAGCAAGAACTCACTATTAATTAAAGACATGTTGGGAAAAACAGGGAAGCTGACTGGCAGAAAATTGGTATAGATCAACATCTCAAACCACATAGCGAGACAAGCACCAAATGGGTATATGATTTAGATATAAAGGGTGATATAAATAAATTAGAGGGGCAAGAAAGAAATTACCTGTCAGACCTATGGAGAGGTGAAGAGTTTATGACCAAACAGGAGATATTTATATATACGTATATATATTCTCTCTATATAAACAATTTTTATTACATAAAATTGAAAAGTTTGTGCACAAGCAAACAGTTAAAATGAGGGAGGGGAATTTTTACAGCAAATTTCTTTGGTAAAAGTCTAATTTTTGCTCTGAATTTATGAGGGATATATAATTTAGACATACAGTGTGATATCATAAACAAATTAAAGGGATAAGAAAGAAATTGTCTGTCAGATCTATAGATAGAAGAATTGTTGTTCAGTCTCTTTTATCATGTCCAACTCTTTGTGACCCCATTTGGGGTTTTCTTGTCAAAGATACTGGAGCGGTTTGCCATTTCATTCTCCAGGTCTTTTTACAGATGAGGAAACTGAGACAAGCAGAGTCACCCAGGGTTACCCAGCTAGTAAGTGTCTGAGTCCAGATTTAAAAACTCAGGAAGATGATTCTTCCTGACTTCAGGCCAGGTGCCCTATCCACTGTAGCACTTAGCTGCCCTATGGATAGGAGAGGAGTTCATGGGGGAAAAAAAAGGTGGGGAGAGGGATAAAGAGTTTCACGGGAGGTAAAATGAACAATTTTTATTACATAAAATTAAAAAGTTTGTGCACAATTTTCCAGTTAATAAATGATCAAAGGATATCAACAGACAGTTTTCAGAGGAAGAAATCTAAGCTATCAATAGCCATATTAAAATGTTTTAAATCATTAATAATTAGAGAAATGCAAATTAAAATAACTAAAGAACAATCTCACACCCATCATATTAACAATGTTGACTATAAAACAAAATGACAAATGCTGGGGGTGCTATGGGAAAACAGGTACACTAAGGTACCGTCGGTAAAACCACAAACTGGTTCAACCATTCTGGAAAGCAATTTGGAACTATGCCCCCAAAGTGATTAAAATATGTGTGCCTTTGGGTCAGGTTTGAATGCTGTGGATAAGTTCACTTACCTTGGTAGTGTACTTTCCAGGAATATACACATTGACAATGAGGTTGATGCACGCATTGCCAGAGTTAGCTCAGTGTTTGGGAGGCTCCAAAGAAAGGTTTGGGAGAGAAGAGGTATTAGACTGACTACCAAACTAAAGGTCTACACAGCTGTTGTGCTGACCTCATTGTTAGATGCTTGTGAAACATGGATAGTCTACCAGCGCCAAGCCAGGAAACTGAATCGCTTCAATTTGAACTGTCTTAGGAGGATTCTGAGGATCACCTGGCAGGATAAGGTACCAGACATTGCAGTCCTTGCTCAAGCTGAACTGCCAAACATTCAAACTATGCTTCAGAGAGCACAACTCTGATGGGCTGGCCACGTTGTTCGAATGCAAAATGTACACTTGCCAAAAAGACTATTTTATGGATAACTCACATGGGGCAGGTGATCACATGGTGGCCAGAAGAAACGATATGAGGATACTCTCAAGGTCTCTTTCAAGAACTTTGGATTTGACTGTGCAACATGGGAGACACTGGCACAGGACTGCTCAGCATGGCGTGCCCACATAAGAAAAGGTGCTGTACTCTTTGAGCAAAGCAGAATTGAGACAGCACAAAGTAAACGCAGGATATTCAAATTTGGGATATCCACCCCAAACATTCAAACAGACTATCTGTGCCAAATATGTGGTAGAGCATTCCAAGCTCCTGTTGGTCTGATCAGCCACAGTTGGACACACTGAAATTTCACTTTACAATGGTGATGTCATTTTAGTCCTTTTCAAAGACGAAGAACAATGACCAACCAGATCTATGTTCCAAGGAGAACAAAGAAAGATGAGAAAGTTCCATATATGCAAAAATATTTATAGCAGCTTTTTATGGGGGGGGGTGTAATATCAAAGAATTGAAAACTGTGAGGTTGCCCATCAGCTGGAGAATGGCCAAATTTGTCATGGTATGTGAATGTTATGGAATACTCCTAATTATTCTCCTTTTAGTATTAGAACCCAACCAACATTAACACTTCCTCCTAACTTACCAAATCAGAGAATTTCCTCCTCAATTCAAGTACTTTCTAGGACCTAGAACATGACCAAGGCTGTCTAGACCTGGATAATGTCTGATTTGCAAGCCACTCCCACTTTCTCTTTAAGAGAACTAATGAATGCTCTCATGGTGAAAAAGGAGGCCCAGCTGGATCCTCCTAACAGGAAAACTCCATTTCCCAGAGCTTGGAATGACCTGGGATCCAGAAAACTTGGTTAGGAAGTTCCTTGGGGAAGAGGATTGAAGGAGAGACTCGGCCCAGAGGGAAATGTTAAATCAACACCAAGGGTTTCATTATGAACTTATTTTATTACCTTTATAGACCTGGTATTAGACTGGTGCAGGGCATCATCCTATTTATTTTTCTTGTAGCCTCTGGCCACTCTATGTCCCCAAAGGCCATCATTGGGCCACTTTTTAGAAGTGTTCTCACAGCGCATTTCCCACCTCCAAGCTGTTGTCCAATCTCATACTGTGCCTTTACCCTTCCCCTTCTCCCATCTTCTCTCTTTCTCATAGCCTTGATCAGGGACTGGGTACCTAAGGGCCAGAGTCCTGTCTAGAGAGGATACACCAGTTTTCTCAATCTCCATGCCCTGTTTAGGAAGTCTCTGGGATGCAGGGAGCTCCTACCTGGTGACCCTTAAGGCTCAAGGTGAGGAAACTCAAAAGGGGTGGTGCACACAAATCTCAGCTTACCCAAGAGGCAAAGCAATGGGAGGGGGCATCACAGAGTAGCCTTTATATCTAGACCACATTACTCATGTTTTATGAGGGGGATTCTTGACTTGCAGGTCTGAGGGATGATGTTCCTGTCAGCATTTTGTACAGGAAGGACTGTCGTGAGTTGTGAAAGTATAGAATGATGGGGGAGGGCGGCATGTGGTTTAGAGACCTCCTATCTCACCATGCCTTAGAGGCATAGGAAGCCACAGGAGTAGAGCAAAAGGTGACCATCACTATGAGGTATTTTATACAAATTGGTTTTGGTCTTGACCATACCACTATAAGTCTGCGATTAAAATTACTGAGAGTTTGTCCTCAAAGAAGCATGGAATTTCCTGGTTATAACTTTCTCCTCATTTGTAGCAATCATCAAACTATACAGAAGAGCAGCTAAGCGGTGTAGTGAGTAGAGCCCCAGTCCTGGAGTCAGGAGGACCTGAGTTCAAATCCAGTTCCAGAAACATTTTAGCTGTGTGACCCTGGGCAAGTCACTTAGCTCTCATTGCCTCAAAAAACCAAACAAGTGAAACTGCAGAAGTACCAGGGCTATCTTGTAGGTGATGACATTTTTGGTCCAGTCAGATTGCCAGAAGACCATTATAGTGTTGCCTGCTATACTAACTGGAAAGCATTTGCCCAATACCACCAGTAGGATTTACTTTCATGGGAGAGAATAAATCTTTTCCCTGTTAGAGGCCCTACTTCTCTGGCAACTAGGTGATACTTTCACCTTCTTGTCATCAGAGAGTAAACCATCATTCAACAACAGTCAACTTGGTCCTCCAAGTGTTTCCCAGGAGAACATGCCCAGTGACCTCTAGGTACTATACTGGCAACAATTCAGAGGGGTCAATCAGTTCTGGATTACAGTAAGCAAAGGACTGCCCAGCATGGTGTGCCAACATCAAAGAAGGCGCTGTGCTCAAGCAGAATCGCAGTAGTTCAAAAGAAACGTGAGATGCACAAATTTAGAGCCATGTCTGCTCCAAATGTTCACATGGACTATTTGTGCCCGACCTGTGGCAGAACCTTCTGAGCTCTTCAGTTGTTTCAATCATGTCCAATTTTTCATGATCTCATTTGGGGTTTTCTTGGCAAAGGTATTGGAGTGGTTGACCAATTTCCTTCTCCAGCTCATTTAACAGATGAGGAAACTGTAGACAGTTAAGTGACTTGTGCAGGGTCATAATCTTGTAATAATCTGAGACGTGATTTGAATTCAGGACTTCCTGATTCCAGGCCTAGCACCACCTAGCTGGCCCCAGTGAATATATAGTACCTCACGTAACCACCTTCATCCTAAATATACAAAGTCCTGCTGAACACAACATCCTTCACCTGCACATGATCCCACAAATGTTTCATTCAACATATAACTTAGGACTTTGCAGACCAACTTCCTAGTAGAGACAGATGACCTCTCACTAGTTCCTAAAATTCTTCTGGCTGACTGTATATACTCTAAATAGGCCTGAAAAAGCTGTAAAAGTCAAAATTTGTAGCCAATAGACTGAAGCTGCTAGCTACCAGCAAACAAACTTCTTTACTTTGCTAATAAATTTTTTTTTCTTTTCAGTCTCGCTACTCATTTTATTTGACCTTCAAGTTTGGGAACCTGTTGGTGAGTGAAATATTCCCAGGAAGCCAACTCCCTCCTGGTTGACAACTTCTCCAACAACACAGATCTCATGTCTCTGCCCACTCTCCCATGCTCTGTAGGTGAGTAGGGAGATAGGGCTATATTACCTGCTATCTGTGGTGCAGGCTATAGTCCTATAGTGACAATAAGTTTTATTACCTTAATAAGAGAGTGGGAATAATTTTGTCAGTTTAGTGTAACTACTTGAGTGAGTTGTTTTTTTCAATAATAAGATAAGCGTTTGTGTGGTGTGATGTATTAAATGACACTTGTGATTTTAAATAACTGATAAGCATGTTGGTCTCTCTGGTAGGAGAGAACATCAACAGAAAAATATTATAACCACTTTAGCAGCAGCAGTAAACTACTGATCAAATTATATGTTAACTGAATTAGGAATGCCCATAGCGAAGATTTACAAGGAAAGCATCGACGGCAAGGAAAATAGAGAGCTGACCAAGCATTGCATTTCTAGCTGAACAGAATTAGAGATGAGATTATGTCTTGGGAAAGCTTTGAAATTTTTAGCTGACAAACTCTTAATTTTTCTGCCTTTTTCTCTTCAGCTGATCAGATTACAGGGAAAAGGAATTCTATACAGATTACCAGGGTACAAAATACACTGCGGACGGTGAGTCATTGTCATCATTATTATTAAGTTTAAAATCTTCCTAATATTGAACCAACCCTACATTCCTGGTATAAACCCAACCTGCAGGGTATGAGTGTAAAATCTTTCTAATATGTTGTAGCTTACTTGCTAATATTTTATTTAAAATTTGTGTGTCACTGTTCACTAGAAAAAAAGGTCTGTCATTTTCTTTCTCTGTCTCTCCTTGATTTAAGTTTTAAGAACATATTCTATCGTAGGAAAAGACCCACAGTGTGTCTTCTATTCTTAATAATGCAAATATTTTATGTATTTGGAAGGATGGTGGCATGTGGGGTGTTGTTCTGCCCATATAGATTATGTATATTCACATGGGTCTATCCATAAGGAGGCAAGGATAGACTTTTCTAAGATTTCCTCCCATTGACCATTCTCCAAGGAATGGAACTTTGGAACTTCGATTCCTGTCGGGAGGGGAAGCAGGAATCCGAAGCCAGAGGCTCTCTTCTAAAAGAGGGAATACAGGCTAAGAATTATGTGCATCTGCTCCCTTAAATATTATTAGTCTAGAGGATGTAATTTTTAGTTTGAAAGTAATCTCTTGATTACTATTTCTTAATGGGAAAGAAAGGCTCCAAGTTTTATATTCAACATTTGACTTCTTCTTATCAAATGCCAATTTCTCAATGAATACACATATCATATAGCATAGAAACCCTTTTATCCAAGTCAGTAGCAGAACAGAAATCAGAGAAAGTAAACATAGGAGAATATAAGTGCCAGCTACTGATTAAATGAGCTTTCCCTTTGGGAGCAAGGTAAGTCAGTTTAACCAAGAGAGAGATTCAAGTGCTCACCTTAAGGGAAATTCCCCAAAGTCTCTAGTGTAGCAAGCTGGGGACAGGGCAATAGAGCCTGCCAGCCCCTCTCATGGTGACTTCATTAGATTAGGAGTTTCTTGAGGCTGGGGGCCGTCTTTTGCTTCTTTTTTGTATTCCCAGCACTTAGTGAAATGCCTGGAACATAGTAGGAGCTTAATAAATAATTATTGACTAACTGACATCCCAGAATCTTTTTTTCCCTTCAGAATCCTGAAGAGTAGTTGGCATCATGAAGCTTATCTTTCAAAGCTGGAAGTTAGAAGAGCTCTAGGATTCCACTTGGATTCTGTTCTGGGGAGAGAGAAGAAACTCTCCAAGTGTTTCCCAGGAGGACAGGCCCAGTGACCTCTAGGTACAGTACTGGTAGTAATTCAGAAGGGTCAAGCAGTTCTGGATTTTAGTAAGCAAAGGACAACCCAGCATGGCGTGCCTGCATCAAAGAAGGTGCTGTGCTCAAGCAGAATTGCAGTAGTTCAAAAGAAACGTGAGATGCACAAATTTAGAGCCCTCTCTGCTCCAAATGTTCAAGTGGACTATTTGTGCCTGACCTGTGGCAGAGCTCTTCTAAATAGACTCACAGGTATTTTGCTTGGGAAATAGATTTATATATATATATAGAGAGGGGGGGGGGGGGGATGAAAAGAGGAGAGAAAGAGAGACAGAGAGATGGAAAGAGAAATAATAAGAGAGAGAGACAGAGATGGAGAGAAGAGGGAGACAGAGAGAAGAGAGACAAAGAGATATGGAGAGAGGGAGAGAGAGAGAGAGAGAGAGAGAGAGAGAGAGAGAGAGAGAGAGAGAGAGAGAGAGAGAGAGAGAGAGGAGAGAGAGAGAGAGAAAGAGGGAGATGGAGACAGAGACAGAGACAGAGACAGAGTCAGAGAGAAAACTGCAGAGGAAGAGATAATAATAGGGGGAATCAGGAAAGAGCGTTTTACTCTGAAGCAAACCACATGTTCTCAGTGGGGAAGGGGCATTTGAGCCTTGGTGAATGGCTTCTGCGAATGCCTAGAGGCAGGAGACACAACCTAGTGCACATAGAAAGGCCAGTCGAGAAGAACAGAGCCTGGAGTGGCAGGCAGGAAGCATGTCCTGGAGGACCTCAGATGCTTAGTTGAAGATTTTGTATTTTGTCCTGGGGGCAATAGGGAACCACTGAATTTTTAGGATTTGAACTCAAGTCCTCTGACTCTAAAGTTCTGCGTTCTTTGCATAGAGATTTCAATTAGAATGTAAGCTCCTTCGGAGTGGGGACTGTCTTTATTTTTGCTTCTGTTTGCATCCTTAGCACAGTGCCTGGAACCCAACTAATTTAATGCCAGCCTGGGGAGGAAAGACAGAACCCACAGAATCTCAGGACTGGGGCCCCAGAGACCATCTAGTCAGAGGGACATCTAAACAGGAATTCCTGACACAAAGTCATCAACAAGAGGCTGTCCTGCCTTGGAGGAGAACCTTGGTTCAAGCCCCGGTCCTGACTAGAATCTTAGCTTTGTGTTTTGCTACCTAAGGCAAGTACCTCAGTCTCCTCCTTTGTAATAATAGGTAACATTAATATAGCCCTGTATGGTCTGCAAAGACACTATACATGTTATCTCATTTGATCCTATCTAATGCTATTATTATCCCCATTTTTCAGATAATGAAACTGAGGCTGAGACTGCTTTAGTGATTTGCCCAGGGGCACACGGCGAGCCTCCCATCACTCTATCCACGGTTGCTCCATGTTTGCTATGTCTCCAGGGGAGGTGCCTTTTCAGCTCTAAACCTATGTTCTTATGATTTTTTTTTTTTTTGAGACACTCAGGGTTAAGTAACTTGCCTAAGGTCGTATAGCTAGCAAGTGCCTGAGTCCAGATTTGAATTCAGGTCTTCCTGACTCCAGGGCTGGTGCTCTACCCACTATGGTGCCATCTGGCTACCCCTGATCTTAAGATTCTAAGGCAGCCTTGAGAATGACTAATTGTTGGAAAGGTTTTCCTTGCTCGCCTCAACCTGCCTCACTGAGGCTCCCTCTCATCACCCCTGGACCTGGATGTTGTAGGAGGCTGCTCTAGACGCACGGGATCGGGAAGGGACACAGGAGCCTGGGGACTCAGCCTGTTCTAGGAGGGAGCTTGTAACTTAGAGGACTTCCTTTTCTGCTACTACAGCATCACTCATTGGTCAAGAACCGTGAGTCTTCACCCTCTAGTGGCCACATAGGGGGACTGTGGTATAAGGATCCAACTTAGAACTGGGGGGAGTCAGATAGAGGGAAACAGAAATGAGGGGCCTCAGTAAAAAGAGAATCAGAAGAAAATATAAAACCAAAAAAAAAAAAAAAAACTCGAGAGAGAAAGGAGACTCCTGGAATTGAGAAAACTCTCTGCCAAGGCAGGTCAGCATCTTCTTTGCAGATTTAACTAGAGCCCCCAGCCAGGATGGCACACAGGCTTGGTGCACAGCTCTTCTGGCTTGAAGGCATTCTCCTCTGCCATGTTGCTGTGCATGTGGCCTTTGGGTATAGCATGAGGTTAATGCGTTGTTTAATTAAATTTCCCTTTTCACTGGTGATACTTTGACTAACCCACTTCCTTTTCCAGTCATCTGTTCCATTTCCTCATAGTACTTTTGGGGGCTGTGGATTATCAATGGGCATATCTATGACTTGTCTCTAGGCCCTCCCTACACCTGGAAGGCTCTCCCCTCCCGACTTCCACCACTTAGAATGCTGTCTTTTTCCCACTCTTTCTATTCCACAATTAGGTGGTGCCATAGTACACAGCATGCTGTGCCTGGGGTCAGGAAAACTCATCTTCATGAGACCAAATCCAACCTCCCTCACTAGTTGTGAGACCCTGGACAAGTCACTTCACCCTGTTTGCCTCAGTTTCCTCATCTGTAAAATGAGCTGGAGAAGAAAATAGCAAACCACTGTATTATCTCTGTCAAGAATTCCCCAAAATGGGGGCATGAAGAGTTGGGCACAGCTGAAGAACCACTCCCCCTCCCCTGCAAGTATCGATCCCTCTTAAGTTACCTTACATCTCCTTTGTAGGTATCTTGCATACACATAGTAATTAAAGCCTCTCCCATTAGAACTGAAGCTTGTGGAGGGCAGGGGCAATTTTTTGCCCTTGTTTTCTTTTCCCATAACCAGGGCTTTGTAAATGTTTGTGGCATGAACTCTCCCATTAGAATGTAAGGTTCTTGAGAGCAGGGAGAATTCCATTTTAATCCGGGTAATCCCAGGGCCTAACAAACAAATGCTTAATAGAGATGATTGGTTTATTGGTTATAATCTTGTTTCTCCACGACTATGATTAACTGTGAGCCTGCCCTTCCTCATGCCCACAGGTTGCTGTTTCTGGTCCTTCATTCTCAAAAAGGACCGTGACATCAGAGAGGTGATGCCATGACATGCAAATGAATTGGGTTTAAGTGAGACAGGTATATGCAAAGTCATCAGCCTCACTTTCACCTCCTGAGCCATCTGGGTCCAGTGGCCAGATATGGATCAGGATAACTGGAGATGGCCCAGCATGCAGTGGGGGACCTTGGCCTTTTCAAGGAAAGGTCTCAGTTTGGCTGAGGCAGTGCCCATTCAATGATTAAGGCTTAATATAGGGGCCAAAGAATGACCTCTTAAAAAAAATAGACCTGTGAGGGGAAGACCCTTAGGGTTTCTTTGTAAATAACACAAACAATTATTATTTACATTCATTCTGAGCCAAATCAGGGCCCCAACAGTGACCAAGTAGGGCTGGGTCTGGGATCAGGCTGATCTTTAAGAGGAAAAACCTCAGGATAAGCCACAGTGCATGAAAAACAAACCCACATAAATATGCTTTCCTGCAAATATAAGCCACGTTGTGTGACCGTGGGTCAGTCATTTCTCTTTGGGCCTTCTGTAAAAAGAGTGGGTTGGATTAGATAGATCTCTGTGACTTCATCCAGCTCTGAATGGTTGATCCTATGAACATTGGCCAGTCTGTCTCCTTCTAAGTGCAAACATTTCCTCAAAGCATCTGCAGAGGACTTGGATACCTTCCCACCAGCCCCTTCCATGACAAGCAGTAGAGAGCCTAAGGACCATGGAACATGCTGGGTTTCTTCAGGGTTTGGTGGAAGTCAGGAATTCTAGAATCAAATTCAGATTCAGTCCTCCCACCTACTGGCAACATCCTGGGAAGGAGGATGTCCGTCTGGCCACAGAAGATCTGGCTCTCAGGCACATTCTCCCTTGGTTGAAGGTTGGAGGACGTCTTTTCCCTTTCTGACTGCAAAAACCTCTTCATTTTTCTCCCTGGATCCCATGTATCTCTCATATACCTGTTTTTCATAAATATTTCATAGTTAAATGTTATGGACAGGTATGTGGCACGATGGATAAAGTGTTGTGTCTGGAGTCAGGAAGACCTGAGTTCATATCTGGCCTCAGACATTACTGCCTGTGTGACCCTGGGCAAGTCACTTAGCCTTGTTTGCCTCAGTTTCCTCATCTGTAAAATGAACTAGAGAAAGAAATGGCAAAGCACTCCAGTATCTCTGCCAAGAAAACCCCAAAGAATAGAAAATATCTGAAAACCGTTAACAAAGCTTGTTTAAAGCAAACCATTTCCCACCTGGGGCTCAGTTTGCTCAGATCACCAAATGTAGATGACAATACATGGTGAGCCCACTTCTTAAAACCACTGTAACATTCAAGTGAGATGAGCAATGGGGAAGCCTCCTTCTGGGTGTGTGCGTGAGTATGTATGTGTTGGAAGCCCCACAAGGGGCAGGGACTGGGCTCATTTTTCATCAACTCTCCAGTGATGGGTACAGAACGGACACAACTATTTTAGGGGAGAGACGAAGCCTGGTCTAGTGCAAAGAGCCCTGGATTTGGAGTTCCATCTCTTCTACTTAGTATTTGTCTCACTTAGGACAAATCACAGCCCTCTCTGAGTCAGTTTGCTTTTCTGCAAAAGAAAGGGCTTGGCCCCTTTGAGCTTCCCTCTAGTTGTAAGTCCAGAATCCTCTGATCCCCATTGGAAGGTAAGCTCCTTGAAGACAGGCACTTCTTTTGCTTGTATTTGTGCCTGAGCCTAGCAGTCTGGAAAACAGTAAGCACTCAATATGTGCACATTTCCTTCCTTTCTTTCTCTGAAAGGGAGGAGCAGTTAGAGGTAGCCTCCGTGGTATGGCCCCACTGTGCAACTTGGATCAGATGAAAACTGAGAAATATTTAACAAAATAAAAATATCATAAAACCACGACGTTACTATGTGATTTTGTAAGCCTCCACATGCTTGCAGGGATCTTTACCTATGGCCCAGCGGCCCCCATTTCTACTAGAGTTTGACCCCACTGGTGTAATGAATGGGACTTGCAATTTGGGAGTCCTGGGCCACCTAGGGGAAGTGTTTCCTCATCTATAGAATGGGTGACTTGGCCTCAATGGTCCTTCTCAGCTCTAGCGCTAGGATCCTATGAACTTTCCAGCCCATGAACTCTCCTGGCCAGGCCCTCCCCACCCAAAGAAATAGGAACACACTTCCAAAAGGCAAAGACTGGTGGGTGGAAAGTATGGATTTTATTGTGTGTTATCACAGGTCTGGAGGGTGCACTTCCCACCTCCTTAAAGAAATATCCCATTTCTAGGTTTTTTTTTTCTTTCCAGGCCAAAGTGCACTGAGAAATGCATCACAGTTTTAATACTTTCCTGTAAGCTCAACTGAGGCAGAGTGGGAAAAAAAATGGTCCCCAAATGAAAGAAAAAGATACCCCTTCTCCCTCAAAACAACACCCCCCAACTCCCCCCACCCCTACAGCCCCTGTATGAAAAAATAATACAAACTCTTTTTAAAAAATATATTACACAAAAGAACCTGGGTAAACAGTAGCATGGAGACCCCCCTGCTCTACCCCACACAGGTCCATCCTTGGGGGAGGGAATCAAGGATGGGGGCCGGAGGGCAGAGATGAAGGGCTGGGGAGGAGGCAGGAAGACACTTGCTGTCTCTCTTACCCCACCTCCCCTTGGGCCTCTCCAGCCCTTTTGGGGGTCAAAATTGAGAGACTGTGCCACCGCTGCTTCCCAGAGCCCCTCGGGCACTCCTGTTTAAGCAGCTGCCTGGGCTGTGCTGAGACACAGAGGGATCTAGTAACTTCTGATGTGGTTTCAACGAAAAGAAAAGAAGGGGGAACACTTTAGCTAAAGGGGTTTCTTTCCCCAAGGATCAGTACCTACTGACAGAGAGGAAGGGGACCTTTTCTCTGTGCTACAGACTAGGGCAGTAAACAGGCCCCTGCCCGGGCTTCCCAAATACCCCTGGGATGAGGGAGGAGGGCAGTTCATCAAACCTAGGCTCCTAGGCTGGCATCCTGGGAATGTCAGCTCCCACTGCCACGACCTCAGGGAGGGCAGGAACAGGTAAAGGTTGGACTTCCCAGGAGACAAGCATCCCAGGCACTGGACTGGCCTTTTCTGGTTGGCCTACCCTTTGTCTCCCACTGCCTTGGCCCTTGTTCCACTGAATGGCTCAGTCTACTTCCCCTTGTGTCCAAGCAAAGAGATCAACACACACACACACACACACACACACACACACACACACACACACACACACACACACACACACAGAGTCTGGGTTCTAATCTTGGCTTGGCCACTGACTCCAACTAGATTCCTCTCAGTACAGTGGGCCCACCATGATATCACTGAGATAACACAGGGAGTCAGCTCTGATCTGTACTTGCTGGGGGATCCCTGGGCCAGAGTCTTCTTTTCTCCTCTGTGAACTGAAGGGCATGAAATGATGAGATGATTTCTGAGGTCCCTTCTAGCTTGGACCTTCTATGTAATATGGCTCTAGTCCCGCTCGGCCACCAAGCCCTAGGTGTGATCACCTGGGCCTCAGAGTCCGTATCTATACAATGGGAATTTAATGCCTAGCATGTGTAGACAACAGAGTTGTTGTGTGGCTCAAAGAAGTGAATGAATATGAAAGAAAGGGCTTTGAAAGGTAGAGAGCCTCATGCAGATGTTAGATGAGATTGACCATGGAGACAATCCACATGTGCATTTCCATTTAGAGGCGTGTGCAACTGGGTAAAGCAGATCTTCACATCTGCTTACATATAACACACACACACACACACACATACACACACACTCCTTATGTATTCCCTGAAACAAGGACACACTTTCAACATCATGGGAGACAGGGAGAGAAGATGTCCTGAAAAATCCAACCACAGGGAACACACATTTGGAGTAAAGCCCTATAAAACCTTATGAGTGATTCCTGGAAATTCTATATTTGAAAAAAATAAAATAAAATGATAAACTAAGGGTTTTGTGCCTCTACCCTTCCTCGTTCCCTTCCAGTGCAAACCCCCTCAGACCCAAGGCACCACTCAGCTAGGACAGGACATGCCGGGGATGCTGGAAGTGCTAGGGCTGGTCCCTTGGTTCTTTCTCCAGGGACGGGGTGACCCCTCCCTCATTCCTCCCACTGGGGGAGAGGAGAGGAGGGCAGCTTCTCCTCCCTTTGTAGGCCCAGTCTGGACTCTCACCCTACCCTATCCCCTATCACACCACAAGTGGGGGGCTGGCAGTATGAAAGGGAACATGGCTTACAAAGCAGGGCCAAAGCTAGTGAGAATGAAGAACCATGACAGAAGCATCACCCGGACCAGGGTGCCGGTGAGGGTCATGCTTTGGGTGTGGGGCAGGAACAGTGAGCTACGGGCAAGGCTAGAGGAAGAGCGGTCACTACCAGAAGCCAAGGGCAGTCCCAGGGAGGGTGAGGAAAGACAACGCAATGGGAGGTAATGTTGGTAAAGGACAAGAGTGAAGGGTTTGGTAGAGGATGGTGGGTGTGGGAAAGGATGGGGGAGGAGGGCATGAGTGCCAAAACATGAAGATGGAGTGGTCACCAATGGTGACTGCTTCTAGGAAGGTGTCTAGACACTCTCTCTGCCCTGCCCTCCCCAACTTCTCAGGGTAGGGTCTTACCCACACCCCGAAGCCCCAGGAGATCCTGAGCCCTGAGCTGCACTGGACAAACCTGGCTTAGCCTCCTCGAAGGAAGGGAGGGCTCCTGAGTTGGGGCCAGACCCTAGGGTGTGGCGAGCTGCAAGAAGGAGATGATGACTGTGCATTTTAGGGGGGCTTGGATGACTCCCAGGAGGGGCCCTGGGAAGACGGATGGATGGGGCCAGGGAAGGTTTCCCTGCCCCTCCCTCCTGCTCTGCTGTCAATGTGAGCGGATGCTGATGCTATCTGAGACGGGGGATCCTGTGCAGGATGGGGCCAGGGGGGTCAGGGCTGTCCAGGCGGGTTCAGTCAGGGACCTCTGGGTGCATGGGCAGCCCGCTCTCGCCCCGCCTGTGGGTCTCCCAGAACCCCTTATCCAGCTGTTCCAGCTGTGGCCCCAGGGGGAGATGGATGTCCAGGTGCATGCGGAGGGTCTCGAGCCATTGTTCCAGCTTCACAAAAGATGGCCTGGGGACCCGAAGGAAGGGACATTTTGGGGGTGGGTACTTCCTCACATGCAGAGAGGCCCTCCCCACATGGGGGCACTTCCCCTCTGACCTGCCCAGCCTCAGCAACTCCCCCCACTCCCTTTAGCCCCAGTCGTCCTCCCTGTAGTTTATTTTTCCTCCATCTCCCCAGCCCTGGCCCCGGCTGCTCATGGGAAACTGGCCCTCCCTTGATCTACGGATATAGCCACTCACCTCTTCTCAGGGTCTAGGTCACAGCAGCGGACGGTGATGGGGAAGAAGCTGGGTGGGCAGTTGGGGGGACAATATCGATCTAGGAAACCTCGTACATTGAGGCCAAAGTCCATTGTTCGGGGAAGGTAGTCAGGGTCGGCGTTCACCCGGCCAATGATCTAGCAGACAGAACAGACCAGAGTCTCTCTAGACACTGCTGGCTGATCATTGGGTTGGCCAGAGCATTAGCGTCTGACATTTTTCTGGCCAAGGAGCTCAATGGAGAGAAATAAACATGTCTTTCTGAGAGAGATGGGCCCTTTATGTTCCTGAAGGGACCTGGGAGGCCACTGAGTTCAGCTCCCTCACTGGACAGGGGAGAAAACTGAGGCATAGAACATATAATCTCTGATGATAAGAGGGACCAGATAAGAGTATGATGAGGGGACAATACAGTTTGATATGAGGGGATGTGGTTAAGAGTACTGAACCTGGAGTCAGGAAGATGCCAGGAGTGGAAGAGGATCCATTCTTAGAACATTCAGGTGGGACCTTCCCTTCTAGGCAAAGTTCTTTGCTTAGATGCTGTGTCAGACCAGGGGACCCTAATGCTACCCACTAAGCCCTCCTTATTCCTCAGCATCCTGTGGAACCTACCTCACAGAGGACGATGCCAAAGGAAAAGACGTCTACCTTCTCGTCATAGCTGTGCCCTGGGTGAAGAGACAGAAGCAGTCACCACCAAGCTGGGGGCACAGCTTGGGCCTGAGAGAATAGGAGACACCCCAGTGTATGAGCCCCCACAGGGGCTCCTGGCAGATGGAGGGGATGGGCTGGATTGAGACCCTGGCTATAACCATCCCATTAGACCATAAGTTCCTTGAGGCCTCGCAGAGCGCCTGGCAAACAGAAGGGGCTTAATAAATGCTGGTTTGTTGGTTGTTTAATTTAATATGGATGCAATCCATGACCTCATCTTTTCAGGCCTTTCCATCACTGGAAAGGTTTTCAGCTGTCTTCACACAACTCATCACTGACAGTCAACTATCTAAGATGCCCTGACTTAGCTGTGGCTGAAATTTCGAGTCACTCGGGCCCCTTCCTGATTTCCCAGGCACTGGTCCTTGCTCTGGCTTCACTCTCCTCCTTTCATAAGCCTAGCCCACCCTTTGTCTCCTTCACTGCTCATCTCTTTCCAGACCCTGACTACAGTTTCATTCTGCCATCAGTGTTTGCTCCTGTCCCTGGGCTTTAGAACCGTTCTAGAAGGAGTCATGCAAATCAACTGACTGGACATTCCACAAACCAGTGGTATCCAACCTCCCTACTGCATGCCAGTCCTTCTCCTCTTCTCTGAGTGACCATCACATGCCCCAAACTCTCCTCATGCCATCTATGCCACCCTCTTCCCTGATCTCCCAACACTCACACTTGGCTCAAAATACTAAGACCATCAGTAGTGAGTCAATCAGTCACTCACTATATGCTAGGCACTGGACTAGACCCTGGGCATACCAAGAAGAACAAAGGCAGGGTCCCTGCTCTCAAAGAGCTCACAGTCTAATGGGGGGGACAGGGCGAGGGGGCAAAGCTCTCTCTCCCTTCCAGTCTCACACATCCAATCCCTTCAGCACCAGCCCCCTCCTCTCCTGCTCTGCCTCCATCTCAAAGGCCAAGTTGACTGATTCTTCTCCCTGTCAATACCAACCCTCAACCTGAGACCCTGGTGCCCATCTCCAGTCACCTTTCGATCACTCTTTTGCCTCAATTGTCTTTTCTCTTTCCTTCCTCCCCACCCCCCCCCTTTTTTTTTTTTACAAGTTTTATCGATGGCTCCCATTTTAATATTTAAGGGAGCTAATTGTTTCTTTACTGCTGAAGTCAATAGTTTTTTTTCTCCCAAGACCTCATCCTTCTTGACCTCTTGGCAGCAAAACCCTCCTTCTGTTCCTTCTCTTCCCTTGGGTTTGATGGAATTTTCCTGTTATGTTTCCTTCCTACCTAGCCAATATTTCACAGTGTCCTTTAATGCAGGTTATTGGAATAAAGGTCCCTGAAGCCAGGAATTGTTCCATTCTGGGGATTTTTTTGGTCTCAAACCAGCATTTTATTGGCCTGGGGATGGATGGATGAGGAAACTCCCTCTACCAGAGGAGACAGGCATCTGCTCCGAAACTTAGAGCCTTAGAAAGATGCCTGGTGCCCTGCCCAGGGTCACAGAGGCAGGGACTTGAAGACAGGTTTTGCCGTCTTGGTCAGCTCTTTCCTCACTCCATCATGTTATACAAATGGCACACTGTAGGTGCTCAATAAATGCTTATTGGTTGAATGGTGGATGGAAGACACATATTTCACAGATGAGCCTTAGAGACCTACCCAAGGTCACATCTAGGTGTTAGGGTGCAGAGATGGGATCTGAACCTGTGCCCCTTGACTCCTAATTTGGTGCTCATTTCTAGTGGGCCACAGGTTCATGGCAGGGAGGTGACGGTGGCTGGGGTAACTCTGCTCCAGAAGGGGAGCTTGGGGACCCTGGGATGGATGCCTAGGACTTACAGGCCCTCTCTGCAGCATTCTGGTCTCTCCTGAACCCATCTGGAGATGCTCCCTGGGAAGGGCACGGGAGAAGGGACGGGGAGAGTCTACCAACACTCACCATTGATCATCTCCGGAGCCATCCAGTAGGGATTCCCCACCACTGTGTACCGTTTTTTCCTGTCTGGCTTCTTCAGGCTCTTCAGTTGGTCAGGCTGGTTCTTCTCATCCACCATGAGCCGGGCTAGTCCAAAGTCAGCCACGACAACATTTTTGTTCTGGGGGGTAAAGAGAAAGGACTCCTAAGACCCTGCTGGCATCTAATCCCGAGGGGAGTAGTGGATTTATCAGATGAGGGCTTGGCCCAGATGACCTCAAAGGTCACTGCCACCCCCATGAATCACTGGGAAGAAGGGGGCACAGAAGGCCAGAGGAGGCAGCTCTGTGGGCCAGGGTTCTTGACTCTGTCAAGGACTTATCCCTGCTGGTCAGGGGTCCCTCTAGTCCCTCAGCAAGGGTGAATGAGCACGTGACTGTCAAAGGGGGTCACCTTGCTCTGAGGTGGCCAACTTCACATACTGGCTCTAATTCCAGAGTTGTTTTCCACACCCTGTAATTACTTCTGCCTCTACCTCTTCTCAATGTGTCCTCACTAAAAATGCCCCCTCTCTTCTTCTCTACCCAACCAAATCTAGCTGAACTTATAATGACCTCCCCTCAATTCCTATCTCTTCTAGGACACCTTCCTGCATTCCTCTGGCTTATGCTGACCTCCCCTGTCCTCAGTTGAGCCCCCCATCCAACGCTGGCTGCTGTCGGATGCTCTGTGAGCCGTCTCCCACCTGGGCTGTGACTTCCCAGAGGGCTGGGACCCTGCCCTTCTTTTCTCCAGTCTTCCTCACAGCTCAGCCTAGCACAGGGCTGGTCACACAGTCACTGCTCGGTGGAGACTACAGTCCCTACAGGAAGTTGGGTGAAGGAAGACAGAATGGAGGGGAAGCCCCACAGCTTTGGGGGTCTCACTGGGACGCTGCTCTGAAGCCAGCAGGCCACACATGTCTTGTGTGGGAAAGAGGAAGATA
Organism: Notamacropus eugenii; assembly: GCF_028372415.1. Classification (NCBI taxonomy): domain Eukaryota; kingdom Metazoa; phylum Chordata; class Mammalia; order Diprotodontia; family Macropodidae; genus Notamacropus; species Notamacropus eugenii. The sequence continues at coordinate 49,283,149 of NC_092873.1, forward strand.
CAAAGCACAGAGAGGGAATGAAAGGGAGGGAAAAGGGAGAGAGAGGAAAAGAGAGACAGGAAGACAGGGAAAGACAGGAAGATCCAGAAAAGAAGAAAGATGTAAGAGACAGAAAGGAACACGAATGAAGGACAGAGAAGGTCCCCAAAGACTTTGGCTCCAGCCTTTTCACCCCAGGTTTCCTGGTTGTCAGTGACCTTACCTCTCGCACCAGGCAGTTGTGGGAATTTAGGTCTCTGTGGATGATGTTCATGGAATGCAGATATGCCTGTGTGTAAAAGGAAGATGGGAGTCGGCTTGGGCTATAATCCCTCTGCCCCTGACCTTGGCCCAAGACGACAGGGATCCCTAGGTCCAGGCTTCTGCCCCTTGAATACTATCCATCCCATCGCACTCTAAGGGCAGATGTAACCCCAGGTCTGGCCACCCCACTCCAGCCCTGCCTCCTATTTCTGCACTCCAGCCCAAACCTGGGGTGAGTTGCTGATAACCTCAAGAAGAAATTTATGTATTCCCCATATCAGGGAAATTTTCATTTTAAATAGAGATCTTGGAGAGAGGACACTGAGAAGTATTAGGCATATAGGAAGGGAACAACAGAAAAATGCAAGGGAAGTGAGGACACAGAAGGAGGGGTTTGCTGCCAAGAGGTCAAGAAAGATGGGGTCTTGGGGAAAAAAAATCTTTTGGCTTTAGAGTAAAGAAATAATTCTACTTAGAGATAGAATTTCCAATGCTTGAAAAGACCAGTGAAGGGAGTGGCAGGGAGGGTCTTCCTTGCGGTTACTCAGGGGCATTGGACCCCCTCCCACAGCCCTCTCTGTCTTGTTTCCCCTTTCCTTCTGCCCCCTGCCCCTTTACCATTCCAGAGGCGATGTCCTTAGCAAAGCTAACCCGCTGGCTCCACGGGTACTGGCTATCCTGTGGGGACAGAGGGGATTGTCACTGAGCTGTGACAAGAGATGGATGACAGGCACACTGTCTAGCAGCAGAACAGCCTCAGGCCATGCTGCAGAGGCTGGGCACCCCAGGTTCCCTCTGAATTGGCTTAGGGGGATCTTGGAGGTGAACTGTCTCTGCTCTAAAAGGAGGCCCATTTCTGCCTGGCTCCTGGTAGACCCCTTCATTTGGCCCTGCCCCAGAATGACCCCATTGTCGTTGGCCCAAACCCCTTCTCTCAGCAGAAGGTTTCTCCTGGAGCCTACATTTTGTGAAGGGGCCCAGGGCTGTCTGCCTTCAGCCTTTCTTGGCCTTGTTCCTGACTTTCTGGACTTCAAAGCTATGTTTCCATGTTGAATACCTTCACTGCCCTGCTTCCCCATTCAGGGCCTTTTTAAGTCAGATCTTCCCCCATTAGAGTGTAAGCTTGAGGGTAGGTTCTGTCTGCTTTCATCTAGTATTTGTATTATCCCAGTGTCTGACACAGCAAGGGCTTATTTAAGTAAATGCTGATTTCCCTTCTTCCTCATTCGTTCCTCTCCCTTCCCCCACGGACCCCTTGACTCTAGGTTCAGACTCTGGCCTCAGCATCCAGATTAGACCTTCAACCCTAGACAAACCGATCCTATCACCAAACAGAGGCCTGGACCTTGACCCTGAACTAGCTCCCAGGCCTCTGCTGACCCCAGTCAGTGGTCTCACAAATGCTACTGGCCACCAAAGGGCTATTCAGTGCTTAGAGTAGGGCAGTCCATAGCTGTAGCTCTGAGCCCCCAATCCCCACTGTAGCACTGGCCACTATGACACACTCACCATGCTCTTGATGATTCCCCGGAGAGTGCCACCCTTGATATACTCAGTAATGAAGTTCAGCCTCTTGTCCTTGTAGAGCACCCCGATGAACTTGAGCACATTGGGATGCTCTAGGCACCGCATCACCTTTACCTGAGGAGAGGACAAAGGGCAAGTACTTGAGGTGGAACAGCTGTGGCTCCAGGTGGGGAAGGTAGAGAGAGACTCTTCTGCCTCTTGCAGGCCCATGGCTCCCTGCGATGATACCTGAGCCCACTTTCCAAGCTCAGCCTTCCTCTATCCCATAGGCACTGTGAAACCCATAACCAAGAGAAGGCAGTGCGGTATAGGGGAATGAAAAATGGATTTTGAGTCAGAGGATCCAGGCTGAAATCCTGGTTTGGCCATTTATTCCTATGACCTTTGGTAAGCAACCACTATTACCTCCCTGGGTCTCTAGAAAATGAAGGGGTTAAAATAGACCTCTAATGTTCTTTCCAGCTCTAAATCTAGGATCCTTTTAGATTTGTGCTGGTGGCAGGGGCTGAAGCCAGGACTCTGGTCCCCTGGCTCTTGGTCCAGTACTGGATCTGTCCCATCCCAGTTGTCTGTTCCCCAGGTGAGAGACTGGAGATCACAGGCATACAGTAAGTGCTTAACAAATGTTTAAATGACTGTCCAGTGCTGCTTCATGGTTATGGGAGGACTATACAAGATGAGGAGGTATGGCTAAATTACAGTCTACAACAGCTGAGGGAGTCTCCATGGATAATATCACAGAGACAGCAACTATCCAATTATCATGGGCATTACTGATGACCCTCACAATAGTAAGTATGAGCTACAGCCTACTAGACAGCCTCAGATACACTGGTGTGCCTGGGGCACAGTTCCACAGCTGTGAGCTAATCAGCTCCTGCCAATTCAGGATGAGAGTCCCAGCTCCCACTCAGAGCTAAAGGCAGAGGTCTGAGCCCAAGGAATCAAAGGCCAGGGGTCAGAGCAGCTAAAAACATCCTCCAGAAGATCCAGCTGGGACAGGAAGTACAGAGCTTTGGATAATATTAGTGATCCAAACGGCCCCTTTGGGAAAGGTTACTACAGGTTGGGAATTTTGGGTGAGTTTGTGAAGAGCTGTTCCCCCCCCTTCCCCTGCCCTGCTTAATCCTTCCCTGATTGGCTGTTTCGATGAGTCTATACATCTCTCTCAGGGTCGGAGAATGAAGTAGAGGCATGAGGAAAGAAACATCCTGTTCCTGGGTTCCCAGGAGAATAGGGGCCCCTTGTTCAGGGAACTGAGGCCGGTCTGTATCTGACAGAAAAAGATGGTGTCAAGCAGCTGGGGGGCCCTTGCTGATGAGACCTAAGGGCAGACGAGGCTAGCAGAAGAAAAGGAGAATGCCTTCAGAGAACCCCAAATCTTTTTGAAAGTGTTTTCTAATTACTCTTTACAGATGCTTAGCTTTGGTCAACTTTGGTTAAGTCACTTACATCTTTGGGTCTCAGTTTCCTCATCTCTAAAATAAGGGGGTTGGGCTACATAACCTTCTAGCTCTGTGGAAATGCACTGTCTTCCTGGAACCTCCATATGTTGATAAGACCTAGGCTCACTGCTCAGTCTACACTATCAGTTCACCTCTGGCCTGTCCCACCACAACCCTGGCTTTCCAGCCCCCTGGGAACAGTAACAGCCTGAACTCATTCCTCAATGATAAACTCGTATTCCAAACCCCTGCTACTCTCCCCATTTCAGTGATGCTGAAGCTTGGCTGTCATTGGATTAGCTCTGTGGCCCATCCCTCTCCACTGGCTCCCTTGGTCCCATCTCCCCCAACTCCTCTCCACCACTGTCCCACTCAAGATCACAGCCTCCCTGACCCCTTGCTCCTAACTCACTGGTCCTAGTGGGAAAGTTGGAATAATCCTTGTGCCCCATCGCCAATTTCAGACTCTTCTTCTACTATCATCACACAACAGCCTCTCCCCCTTGGAGATTCATTCACTTCTTACTTTTCAACCAATTAAGAATCTGGCAGCTGTCATCATAGATCCTAGGACACTCCTCCTCCCTCCATGAGGTCAATGCCTGGCTCACAGTCTCTCTTCTGCCTGATTCCTCCCCTTATACTTGGTCTCCTTTGGTGGATCTTCCTTCAAGCCATAGCCACTAACCACGAGGGTCCCCCTCCTAGGCCCTCTTTTCTTCCCTCTTGATACCACAAGGATTCAACCATCGTCTCCACATGGATGAGTCTTCATCATCATCATCTCTGTGAAGCTTTGGAAATGCTGTTGTAGTGAATGGGATATCCAGGCCTAACCTCTCTCTTAACCTCCAGTCTCTGATCTCCAAATGCCTATTGGATATCTCAGACTCTTAAATTCAGCATGTCCAAATCTGAATTTGTTACCTTTCTCTTCAAACTCTCCCCTCTTCCTAACTTTCCTACTATGGTTAAGGGCATCACCATCCTCATTGTCACCCCAGCTCACAACCTAGGTGTCATTCTCAACTCCTCAACTCCTAATGCCACCCTCTGCATCCAATGAGCTGCCAACTTCTGTCTGTTCTAGCTTCCCAACATCTCTTGAACATTTCCCCTTGCCTCTGACCACCCAAGTGCAGACCCTCATCACCTTCCTCCTGGCCATAGTTGCCCACTCTAAGCCATCCTCCACTTACAACTACCAAAGTGACCCTCTTAAAGTGTGCCTTGGAGCATGTCCACCTTTACCCTCTCCCCACTTAAAAAGCTCCACCAGTTCAGTAGCCCCTCAGGATCAAATATAATGCCCTTGGCTTGGCTTAGAAAGCCCTTTACAACCTGGTCCCCTCCCATCCTTCTAGTCTTCTACCTTACTGCCTTCCACCTGGTGGAAGGATCTGGTGACACTGGACTGTTTGCTATCCCTCCAATAAGACAGCCCATCTCCTATACCCGGTATTCCTGGCTTCCTTTAAGTCTCAGCTACAATTCCACCTTCTACAAGGGACCTTGTCCATCTCTCCTCAATGCTGGTGCCTTCCCCATGTTGCTGATCTCTGTTTTATCCTGGCTATATCTTGCCTGTACATCATTGTTTGCAAACTGCCTCTCCCAAGAGATTGTAAGCACCTTGAGGGCAGGGAATATTTTTACCTTTTTTTGTATCCCTACCATTTAGCACAATGCCTGGCACACAGCAACAACAATTAATTAATTATTAATTTATAAATAAATAGTTAATAAACAGTTATTGTGGTTCCTATCAATAGATTTTTCTAAGCTAATGAACAACATGAGTGGGTTTTATTCTTTCCCCTTTAGTGGAAAGACCCCAGTGGCTTTGAGGTCAGAGGTCTCGTCTGTGGTGTTCACTGCCTGTGTGACATTGGGCAGGTGACTTTCCCTCTCTACATGATCCGTCCGTCTGTAAAACAAGGGACTGGATTAGATGGCTTCTGACATTGCTTCTAATTCTAAGTCTTTGAGCTCAGGGCCCTCCCCTTATCTAACCTCTAGCTCACAAGACTCTAAATGATCTACAAATTGGATAACCGAGGCTTGGAGTTTTGGGGGCAAGTGGATGGGGGGGAAGGTAGGAAGAAGAGAATAGAAACCTGAGAATAAAATAAAATTGAATTAAAAAATAAAAACCCCCCAAAACTGAGGTTTGGCTCAAAGTGAAATTGATGCTTGTAAGGCCCCTTGGAGCCAGACTGACCTCTTTGAGAAACGTCCTCTGCGTCTCCTCATCAAATCGGATGAGCTCCTTCATCACCATCACCTCGCCAGTCTCCCGGTGAGTCACCTGGGGGATATTGGCACATCAGGCTTGGCTCAGAGGGGAACTGTCAGAAGACCCTGCTGCTCTAGCTCCTCTAGAGAGGAAGGCAGCTCAGCAGGAAAACCTTTTGGCTCACAACCTGCCTGAACTCATTCCTCAATGATAACACAGAGGAACTAGGGGAGAAGCAGGAGAGCAGCAAGTCAACATTGGGCCTTATAATCCTCAGTGTATGAGTTGAGAGGCAGATTTCACTTCCTTCTGGTTCTGCCCCTTGCTGTGTGACCCTGGGGCTAATGACAGTGCCTCTCTGAGTCTCAGTCTACTTATCTGTAAAGGGAAAGCTGTTCCAGTGTAACTCACATGATCCTTCTAGATTTCACATGCTATGCTTTTGTGCTCTAAATATAAGGGAGAAGGCTGAGGGGAGGAGGAGGTTCAGTGATATTCTGTGTCTTCCCACCCACCCCAGGGCAAAGTGAGAGGCCATACCTTGATGGCCTGTCCAAAGCAGCCCTTTCCCAGCACTTCACCATGAATGAGGTCAGAGGGCCGGAAGATGCGGTGGGTCCGAGAGACAACGCGGAGGGACTCGGAACGGCCCAGGTCCTTGCGTTGGGAGGCAGGGGAGCCCAGTGAGCTGCCACAGGGTGATTTGTCAATGCTGCAGCTTCTCCTATAGGCCCAGACAAGAGAGACATGAAGGGACTGGTGCAGAAGTGTTCCCTACTGTCCTCTACGTCCCATCAAGGTGGGCTGAGAGTGGGACCAGAATCTTCTCCTGCCTCTTGAACTACCTCCTCTCTTACCCTCTATCTTTCTTACCCTAATAACCCTCTCCTACCACCCCCCACCCCCATCCGTCCATAGTAGAAGCATATTTAAGCAACATGTTCAAATCATGCAAACCTGATTCTAATTGGAGTTCCTTCCCCTCTTTGAGGTAACTCCCTCACTCACCTAAGCTGCTCAATAGTCTCATGTTCCCATCCCTATTTTATTAAACCCTGCCCTGTTCTTTACACCTTAGTGTGAATGAGTGCCCATATTCCAGCAGGGATATGTGAATGTGAGCTTGAGTCCTAACTGGGCAATGTAAGCAGGGGATACTTCACTTCCATCCTTCTATCTCCAGGACCTAGAAAGTGCTATGCACACAGTAGGCATTTAATAAGTGTTTACTGATTAATTGTGTAATGTCAGAGGAAGGTGGAGGACAAAGGGTCTTCTGGATCCTGTTGAATTCATACCAACTGTAGCGACTTCTTACCTTGTCAACCTATAGGTAAAGTCCAGGGAGACCATGTCTTAAGTGGTCTGATTTCCAAAAGGTTTCTCTCTCTCTCTCTCTCTCTCTCTCTCTCTCTCTCTCTCTCTCTCTCTCTCTCTCTCTCTCTCTCTCTCTCACACACACACACACACACACACACACACACACACACACACACACACACACACACACACACACACACACACACACACACGAATGACCACTCAATTCCTAGTCAGTAGAGGGAGCTGTCTACAAAAACAACTTTCTCTTCATTAGGTGCCTATGGCTTATTCTCAAATTGGGCAACAACCAGAAAAAGCAATAGTGGGAGAAGGTGGGCCTTGTTTTCTACCCTGGTCCTTGTCTGAAGGCCCAGAGCCAAGGAGTATATTCTGGAGGTGACTTACAGGACAGGCCTCTGCCGGACAGGTCCCCCTGCTTCTGTGTTGGGGGTTCGGGCTGGGGAGCACAGTGGGCTTCGAAGATCTGCCAGAGGGCTGGCCTCTGGAGCTGTGCCATGGGCCAGGACATCATGAGGGTCATGTTCAATGGTCAACTGGAGCAGGCGGCTGGTCTCTTGGATCAACAGGTCAATCTGCAGAGAGCAAGCATAGGAGTGCTAGAAAGAGAGGGTATGAAACCTTTCAGCCCTCCCCTACTCACTAGACCTCCCTCTATTCCATTGGCCCATCTCCAGCACAGGCTGAAAGACCCCACTGTGGGGAATACCTCATCTAAGGGGACGTTCCGTATGGGAGTACCGTTGATTTCTAGGATTCTGTCTCCAATGTGGATGGAGTTCTTCACATCTGGACTGATGCAATCAGGGTCCACTCTACAGGGCACAGAATAGGAAGAGTTAGACAGGTCAGCAACCATAACGCAGTCATGGAATGTCAAGATGGACAGATACTGCCAGAGTCATCTGGACCAACTCCCACATTTAGCAGAGGAGACAACCATCATTAGGGGGCAAGAAAGACCTGAATGCAAACCTTAACTGCTGGCAAAAGCCAGACCATTTACACCAACAATTGGCTGGGTAGCAGCCAGATTCAGGACCCCCCTCACTGGGAGTCCTGACAACTAGACCACTGCCAAGTCCACTGTGGGACTATGATCTCTTAACACACAGAAAAGGAATTCAGCTTATTCCTCTTAGCCCCCAAAGGAGGGACCAGGAACAACAGGGACACTTAGCAAAGTGTTTCTATTTCCAATTGGCAGGGTGGGCCTAGAGAGGGGAGGAGTAAAGTCTCATAACTGCTAATCAATCTTCTCCCATGTCCAATCAGGGCCCCATTTAATTGAGTCTCCAGTACTCAAGGCCTTCTAATCTAAGAGATCAGAGATTCCTAGTTGGAAGGGTCTTAGAGGCCCCCTAGTCCAACCCTCTCATTTTACAGATGAGGAAACTGAGGTCCAGCTAGGGGAAGTGATTTGCCTAAGGTCATACATGTAATAAATGACAGAGCTGGGACTTGAACCCAGGGCTCTGATTCCAAATATCACATTCTTTTTGCTTAATCATGCTTCCAATTAATTTTTTAAAAAGATGCATTCCTAGGAAAAGATTGAGGAGCTATGGGTGAAAGGCATTTCCTTCTGGGAAGCTAGAGGAAGGCAGAAGTTAACAAGGGGGGATCTCGTTCCTAAGGATCCTTCCCCAAACTTAGAGGACTTGGGGTACCTGAGGCCAGGCTCTGCCTCCTTCCTGTTGGGCCTCAGTTTATCCACTTGTATATTCACATGGTGTCTCCCCTACTAGGACGTGAGCTTCCTGAGGGCAGGCAACTAATAAAAGTGCTGTTTATTGGCTGAGAGTTGGAAGGGGCAGTAGGGTTATGCTCACTGATGGGCCTGGGAGTATGGAGATTGGCCAAGAGTGAGCACGACTCTTGGATCTTTCTCTAGGGCAATGTGATTTAATTTCTGGCTTCTTGCCCCTGCCCAGCCTCCAGTCGGGGACAGAAAGGGTCAGAATTCTCAGGGGCCAAGCAGGACAAGTCTTGCCCTTTACTCCAGATTACAGTCCTACTGCCATTTGAAGAGAGTTGCCATCCCCCATGTACTGTGCCTCTCTCCCAGTCCCACTGGCCTCATCCAGTATCTTCTCTCCAGTCTAAATATCCCCATTCCCTTCAACCAATAACATGGTTTCTAGATTGGCAACCATCCTAGCTGTCCTTCTCTGAACCTCCTCCAATTTGTAAGTGTCTGTGCCCAGGAATGGAGATGCCACCCCAGGTCAGAAGGCAGTTCCTTGCTCTGGAGAGTGATGGGGCCAAGCTTCTAGGAATCATGAACTGATGGTTCCATTGTACCATCCTGTTCAGACTGGCACATTGTGTTCAGCCCTGGACACCACAGTTTAAGACGGATGTTGATGAATTGGAAAGTGTCCAGAGGCAGACAACCAGGACGGTCAAAGGCCTTGAGTCCATGTCATATGAGGATGGAGTGGAGGAAATGGAAATGTTTAGTCTGGGGAAGGGAAGACTCAGGAGCGACATGATTTTTCTCTTCAGGATCTGAATGGCTGTCACAAGGAGAAAGGTTGAGATTTGTTCTGTTTGGTCTAAGAAGGAAGAACCAACATCATGAGTGGGAAACAGCATTTGGGTTTAATGTCAGGAAACCTTTCCTAGCAAGGAAAGCTGTCCCAAAGTGGAGGTGACTGTCTGGGCAGGTGGTGAGTTCCTGGTGAGATGCTAGATGATCACTTGTCAGGTATGGTGTATGTGTGTTTATCCTTGCTTAGGTAAGGGCTGGACTGCCACGATCAGTGGCATTCCTTTCAACCCTCAGACTCTGCGGTTCCATGATCTTGCACCATATTCCCTGAACGAAGTGAAGCAAGGGCCCAAGGCCAAAGCCTGAGATTTCTGAGTTTTTGCTTCTTCCCCAAAACTTCGCCTGAATCTCCTAGCTGTGGTTCACAAGAAGTCCTTACCCATATTTTCAAAATCCCCAGTCCCAAGGCCAGTTCTTTTCCTCCTAGTCCTTAAGCTTAAGTAGAGGCCACACAAGCCATAACCTTATCGTGACCCACCTTTGCCCTCCCACCTCCTGAGGGGCCCTGAGAGGGATACTCACCCACGAACTCGAACGGTGTGGGAGTGCTCAGAGCCACAGCCCTGCTGGCCAAAGGCTGGGTCGATGGACACAGAAAGCCCTCGCTTGCCATCCGCCGATGCTGGGATGGACACCAAGGTAACTGTATGTGGGAGGCGGGACCCTGGCGAGTCAGGCAGGATTTGCTCGATGACCGGAGTCACCACCATTTGGTAATAGCAATGCCCGCTGGTGAGGGCAGCAACAGTCAAGAGAGAGGAGGAAAGATAGAGATCAGGCAAAGGGAGAAAAAAGAAAGCATAGTAAAATGTGTTCTAGTTAGTCCTGGCCCGCCAGGCTGTTTTAGCATGTGAGAGTTGCAAGGGTTCTTAAAGATCCACTAATCCACTGTTTTAGAGACAAATTGTCATGGATCTGCAAAAAACTTCATTAGGATAAATACATAATTTTGAAACCCTACAAACAACTGATTCCTTTTTCTGCCAATCTCAGGCTTGCTCTTTTCCCTCATTTCTAGGTCTCCATTTCTTGCTTTAACCCCTCCCCCCTCAAGTGCTCTCACCCTCCCTCCCACACTATTTTGAGCATTTGTGTATTTATTAACTTTGTTATTGATACTGTATATATTTTCATAGGGACTTGTCTCTCCCATTAGAATATAAGTTCTATGTGAGTAGAGATTTCGATTCTTTATACTTGTGTCCCCAGTGCCTGGCTTCTTGACTGACTGAGATCTCTGGAAGACTCTTAATGATGAGGACAGGAAGCCATGGAAGATTAGCTATTTTACTAGTCTGTAAGATACCTTGGTTTGGGAAACAATAATCTAGTTCAGCCCTTCCCAGTTCACAGAGGGGGAAAACTGAGACCCAAAGAATGATGTGCTCAACAATATACAGGGAACTTACTGGCAAAGCCAGAACTAGAACCCAGGGCCTTGGTCACTCACTGGGCCTGAACTCACCAGTAGAGCTTGGATCGTTCCACCAGAGCATAAGTATCCCCATCTCCGATGAAGGCCCCACATGTGAGACAGATGAAACATTCAGGATGGTATTTCTGGTCCCCTGCCACCTGGAAACACAGGGAGAAAAACAACAGCTTGGAGACTGTCCTCTTTCCCCATGATGGACACAGTACTGTCCTCTATGCCCTTCTCTTAGCCAGGGGTCACCAAATTTTCCTCAACTTCTGCCAATCACTGATTCAGTGACTCAACTTAATCCACCCATCTATCCATCCATCCAACCAACCATCATCCGTCTATCCACTCATCCATTCACTCACCTATTAATCCATCCATCCAACCAACCATCCATCATCCATCTAATTATCCAACTAGCCATCATCCAACAATCCATCAACTCATCTATTTATCCAACCATCTAACCACCCCTCATCCATCCATCAAACCATCTATCCAACCGTCCATCCACTCATCCATCCAACATCCATCTATCCATCCATTCAATCATCCATCCTCCATCTATCCATCCATCCATCCTACAGACCTTCATTAAGCAGCCACTGTGTACAAAGTGCTATGTTAGGCACTAGAAGAGATACAAGTTCAGGTGGGACACAAGCCTTTCCTTACAGAAGCCAAGAGCTCCGGGAAGGCTGAGTCAGATTTAGCTTGGCTCCTTAGAGACCTGAAATTCTGAAAGGCAAACTATGGACACAGAGACAAAGGACTTTACCCTGTCAGAGCAGGGCCAGGCCTGGACAAGAAAGAGTCTGAATGTGCACTAGAAATGGGGAGGGAAATCCAGGGATAGAAGAGCCCCCAAGATAACAGGGGTGGGGTATATGTGTGTGTGTGTGGCAGGTACTCACCATGACCAGCCCTTTGGTGATCTGCTCGGAGCAGCCATGGCATGACTCGCCATAGCGGGACCAATAGTCCTTCTTACAGTACAGCTGCCCATCCTTTTCATAGTACTGGTGGGAGAGAGAGGTGCCACACTCACAGCACCTGGTCCAGAGACAAAAGGGAGGTTCGGATGGGTGCCCTGCCCGTGGACCACATCTACCCTCACACCTGCTCATGTGCTCAGCCTCCAGGAAGAACCGCTGCCCAGCAGCCAGGTCTTCCGGTCCATCAGCATTTGGAAGAGGGTATCCCCAGTCTCCATTGGCATAGCACACCACAAGGAGACAAACAAACTGGATTGTATTTGGGAGGGGTGGAGGAGAAATGCCAGACCTAGATAACCAAACCACAGAATTTAGCATTGGAAGATAGAAGGGAATATCTAAATCCTTTGACTCTTTGGTCATAAGATTGCAAGCTCTCAAGCATTTGAGTGAATCCTTGGTCTGACCCCCTCACTCTACAAAGATGAAACCAGAGGCATGGTGGAAGTGAGACTAAGGACTAGGACCAGGGTCCAAATCCCAACTATACTGCTTGTCACCTGTATGAGCTTGGGCAAGCACCCCCTTGGCCTCAGTTTCCTCATCTGTAAAATGAGAGGCTCAGACCAAAGGCCTCTGAAGTTGCTCCCTGCTCAGCCCATGAGCTGAAAACAGAAATTCAGAGACATTAAAAAATCTGCCTGAGTTCACCCAGGGACAAGAGCTAGGGTTAAAACTCAGGTCCTTTGACCCCAAATCCTGAACCATCTGCACTGCTTAGACTCCTTTGGAGATGGGACAGACTTTAGAGACCTTCTGCACCACAGGCTCTTAGCCTGGGCTGGAAGAATTTGTTTTTTAGAAGTCTCGATCACTGTATTTCAATAGTTTTCTTTGTGAAGCTATGGATTTTATTTCATGTATTTAAACATGATTCAGGGAAGGAATCCGCAGGCTTGAACAGATTGTTTTTTTTTGTGGCCGACAAACAAAAGAGCCGTTAAAAGTCCACCTCCTGGTAGTCTCCTTATCCTGCAGACAAAGAAACTTAGTCCAGAGACAAAGTTCCCCAAGGAGAGCAGCAGTTTCCCCTCCCCGGAGGGCTTCAGGAGAGGATCACCAGCTGGGGTGTTACTGAGGGTAGAGGCTGGCTCTGACAAAGGGATGAGCAAAGTGGTTACGCAAATCTCATTTAGACTTTTCAAGGTCATTCCAACAGAGTATCATCCTTGGAAGGCACCACAGAGGGCATCTAGCACAGACCCCTCATTTTACAGGTGGGGAAACTGAGGCCCGGGAAAGCTGCTCAAAGACTTGTCCAAGGTCACACAGCGAGCTAACAGCAGAACTCCAGGCTTGCAGCCTTTTTACCTGCAGGAAAGAACTCAGCTGGGGAGGATGGGGATTGGTGGGCCCCTGAGGCTGGAACGGGATCTGTCTTTCCCGAGCAGGAAGCCAGGCTGATGACATCATCGGTCAGGCTACTGCAACTTGAGATCCCCCCTCCTGAGTTAGGACCCCCGGCTCAGGCCTGATTAAGGAGTAAGCTGGAATTCTGCGGGGACACAAAGGGGCTAGCTGTCTGGCCAAACAGGAAGGAGAGGAGAAGGAGGAGGGAGAAAAGGGGGGGAGCAGGAGAGGCCAGGCAGGAGAGACTGCGGCATCCCTGAGCCAGCCTTGGCGAGGCTTTCTCTTTAAGGGGCGGACAGCTAGTTCCTCATTGTCTGGGAGCTGAAGCGCCTCCCTGCTCCCTCCCCCATCTCCCCAAAGAGCCCAGGAGACAGTGGAGAAGCTGCCTGCCGCAGTCCTGGGCTGCAGATGGGGCTTCGAGGGGAGGGGGCAGGGTTGGCAGGGTAGAGGAGGGAGGAGGGGAGGCACCAGCCCTGAATTGTATGGGGGGGGGGCGGAGCCCAAGACAGCAGAGCAGAGAGGAGAAGGGCATTTTGAGCAGCCTGGGACTGCCTCCCTACCAGGGAAGCCAACGGTGGGGAGGGTGGGAAGAGTAACCCAGGTGTGCTCAGGGCCCCAAAGCTGGGCCTTTGGGGGTGGGGGAAGAGAAGAAATGTGGCCTCCAAGAGTCTCCCACTACAGTGCCATGATGTCATCCCAGAGCTCAGTGGTAAACTTGAACCCAGGCAGGGCTGGCCTGGCCAGTGGCGGCTCAGGGCCAGCAGGGGGTAGGGGGTGGGGCTCAGCCACTCCATTAATTCCTGCAAGGCTGTACCCCACCAGATCCCAAGGGGATCTGGCTCAGGGCCCAACCACACAAATGAGCCTCACTCCTCTCTGCTCCCCCTCCCCAATCCTCTGCAAGGATGCTCAGCTCTCCCAGAAATTACCTCTGAGGACAGGACCTGAGTCTGAGAGTCAGGAGAAAAAACGACAGAGTCCAGGAGTGATGTCCCACCCTGGGGCCAGGCTTTCTTAGGCTCCTTTGAGAATAACACCAAGAGAACACCAGTACCCTCACACTCCTGGAATGCCTCAGTTTACAAAGAATGTGAAGGCGCCAGGTACGCAAAGGCCACTTAGTGCCCAGCCCTCCTCCAGCCTGGGCCTCTCAACCAAGTGCTTTCTTTGAGATACAGGGCGCCCAGAAGTCTTGGTGTTGGAATTCTAATCTTAAAAGTCTTTCTTCACTTTCACTTTGCTGGTAGATGCCGCACTGGAGGAAGAGGGTGACGTCAAAGCCTCCTGCCCCGTTGTTCCCGCCCCAGACAGTGAGGACACATTGAGAAATCGGATGTGAAACACAGGAGCGTGGGCCCCCATCCACAGCAGGCAGTCAGGGAAAACCCAAGACATCTCCTGTTGCCGAAAACAACCCTAAAGATAGCCCAATCCCTCCCACTATGAGAGAGAAACTGAGGCTCGGTGAGGAAGTGACTATCTGGTGGCTGTACAGCTAAGGGTCAGAGCCAGGAAAGCAGTTGAAGTTTTCTGTATCCCAGCCTTGTGGCCCTTTCCGCAAGGCTATCTTTGCTGAGATCCTTGGGACATAGACTATTCTTTTTTTGAGCCAGGCTAAGCCTGGAGGCTGGAGGTCCATATAATCCTTCTTTCATTCTTTCACTGCTTTACTTGTCCCAAGACCTTTCTCCCACCTGCCCCCTTCTCCCTACTTACCAGCTGACACCAGTTCAGGACCTCAACACATCTCCCCTGGACTACTGAATGGGCCTTCTTGACTCCAGCCTCTTCCCTTCCCAAGTCATCTTTTCCATGCCACATAGAGGGTCCTAAAGCATAGGTCTGACCATGCCAGGGCTCTGCTCAAAAAGTCCAGACAGTCCCTATGGCCTCTAAGGTCTAAGACACTGCACTGATTGGCCTTAAGACCCTTCCCTCTCTGTCTCACTTCCAGTTGTCCTATCCTTCCTACCTCCATGCCCTTCCCCAGCCCTGGAATGCTCCTCCTTCCTCATCCCTGCCTCCAGGAACCCCAGGTTCACTTGAAGACTCAGTTCAAAGGTTCTTTAATCTATGAAGTTTTTCACAGTTCCCCCAGAAGGCACCCTCTTCTAAAAAAAAATATTGCTTATCTATGTGCATGGGCTTCCTCTAATAGAGTATAAACTCCCTGAGGGGAGAAGCTGTTTCATTTTTTAAAACTGGTATCCAGCTAGTACAGCACCTGGCAAACAGCAGATGTTTAATAGAGGTTTGCTGAACTGGACTGACTTGTCCAGTCCAGTAATAGCACGGAGGTACTCCAAATAGGCCCAAGGTGATGGGGAAGAGTGTAGATATGAAGGCAAAAGAAGGTCCTTTCCCTGCCTTGGAGGGGGGTCACACTAACTCCATCCTCTCCCTCCAAAGGAAGGGGCAAAAGCCACAGAAAGGGAGCTGGGAGGGGTCTTCATTAGGAGAAGCAGCAGCATCGGTCAATGGGTACATTCCCTAGGACACAGGGCAGCCTCTGCCTCCAGTGGGGTAAGCCACCCAGAGAGTACCAGCTGCTTTTTGCTCAGTGGCCAAGGGTATTCTGGTCAAGCCTGATAGGTAGCTTTGGCCAAGAATAACCAGAGAGCTGATGGGGAAGGAGGGGAGGAAAGCAGTCTGAATCTCACAAGGCACTGGGCTGGTCACCAGTCTCTTGGGTTGGCTTAGAGGTAGAAAGATAGAAAGAGGTAGAAAGAACCCCACTCTGCTTATTATCTGTGTGACCTTGGGTCAGTCCCTTCTCTCCCTGGGACTCCATTGCCTTTTCCATAAACTGAAAGGGTCACATTGAAGCCTGAGGTAAATAATATCAGGGCACTGAGGTGAGGGAGTAAAATAAGCTAAGATAATGAGAAGAATCTATTATCCTCCAATCCAGCCAACCAACCAACCAACTCTCAGAGCACTGTCCCAGGTCCTTCCATGGATGGATGGAATTCTCATTTTACAGATGTGGGTGGCTCTCCAGGAGGAAAGGAGGCCGTCTCTGAGAGCAGGTCAACAACTCCTTAGCAACCTAAGTCTTAGGAGGATCACCAGAGAGTACTAAGGTTAGAGGCCATGTCTCAGGGTGGGTCAGACCAGGGGCATCCTCTAGTCTCAGGCTGCCCTTGAGCCATCCCCTACCTCAGGCAGGATCACAGCACTTGGTCCTACCATCTCCACCATGCCAGGATGCCCAGTGCAGAACATGGCCCTCAGAGGCCATGGAGTCCAAGGGTGACCCGGGCTCAGAATCATATTTATAAATGAATAAAATAAAATACATAGAACCACAGAAGGAATTAATTATGTGACATAACAGTTCTCAAAAGTATTTTTTTAAAAAAGTTCACAGAGCACAGGTGAAGAACCTCTGATCTAGGCTGGTCCCTTTGTTTTACAGACAAGGAAACTGAGGGACTTAGCATTGGCATTGGGATCTGAACCAGAGGCTTCTGACACCAGACCTCCATCCTGATCCATGAAGGGGATGGATCTGGCCATTCCTAGTTGCCCCTCAGGCCAGGGCTGTCTGGGCCGTGGAGCTATCAGAGAGGCCTGGGTCAGCCCACATAATCACCATCTCCTTCATGGTTCCACCATGTTTCACTTCTCCAAGGCTTCCCAGACCTGATCCCCCCTCCCCTCCGACACACACAGCCCTGGGGCATGGGGGCCTAAGGGAGGGCACAGGTCCCTTGGATGAAGAAGCACCAAGGAGGCCTCTCCACAGGGAGTCAGAGGGGGACAAGGATCTATTTGGACTTACTTGGCCCTGGCGAGGAAGTAACGTCTCTTGAGGGTTGAGGCCAGCATCCTCTGTAGCTGTGACCTCCAGGGAAGTTAGGGACCAAAGAGGAAGCTGAGGCGTGGTCAGGGCTCACAACTCCACCCCTGCCCGCAGCCCTAGTCTATACCCCTAGAAACCACGAAGCCAGGGGTGGGGCTAGTGTGGCCGCAGGCTCGGTGGAAGGCCAGGGATAGGAGAAAGGAGAAAATGTGGGTGAGGGTTCTTCCCCATCCCACTCCCCAACTTTCCAAGGGGCCAGTTTCAAAATGCTGCAAGTTCCTGTGGTGGGCTATATTTTAGAGGAGGAGGGTGGGGCCAGGGCAGCAGGGGCTCAGCCTTACCCCAGGCTTAGAAGTGTGGCCTCTCCTGACCATCCCCTCTACCTCCCTTCTCTGACCACCTGATCTAGCACCTATCTCCAGGACCACAGACTTGGGGCTGGAAGGGATCTTAGAGCCCACAGAGCCCAAGCTCCTCATTTTACAGATAGGGAAACTGAGACCTAGACAATGACGTGCCAGGTTCCCAGTCCTAGGAAGTCCTTGGTCCAAGGTCCTCCCTCATAGGATCATAGCTTTAGAGCCCACTTTCTTTATTTTATGAGTGAGGAAACAGGCCCCACAGAATGAAGCAAACTTGTCCAAGTTCACGAAGGTGGGATCACAGAACTGGAACTGGAAGGGCATTTAAAGGTCATTCAGTCCCCCTCATTTTACATATGGGGAAACTGAGGCCCAGAGAAGGTAAACAGTCAAGATGTAAATCCAAGTTATTATTTTATCGTTATATAATTTATTATTAATCAATTTATTAAATTCAATTTATCATTATTAAATTTAAATGCAATAAAATAGAAGAAAAGAATATCTCACAATCATTTAATGCTGATAGATGTGAGTTAGGTTTAGTAGTCAACATGCTTATTTTCCTGCGTAGGAATTCAGTACTGTGTGCTCAAGCCTGTGTGAGGCTACACTGCGTGGTGAGGAGGGAGGGATTCACCGACCACAAATCACAGGTCTGAGTCTGGAAGGGACCTCAAAGGCCATTTAATCCACTCTGTCCCTCATTTTTACAAGTGAGGAAACTGAGGCCTAGAGAGGCCTCAAGGCCTCCCAAGATCACACGGGAAGGAAGGGCAGTGGAGACGAGTGAGGGAAACACAGACTTTGGAGCCTGAGGACCAAGGTTCCAACACAGGCTCCTGTGGTATAAATGGAATGAGCACTGATATTAGAGTGGGAGGACCTGGGCTCAAATCTCACCTCTGACAGTTACTATCTGTGGGACCTTGGATCCCAAGAGCCCTTCTGCTTTCTGGGCCTTGGTTTCCTATTCTGTAAAATGAAATGACTGGAATAGATGCTCTCTAGAGTCCCTTTCAGCTGCCTACCCTGTGATCTGTATTTTGTCTGCCTGGTGGATCCAGCCCAGGGCCAGGACCCCAAGAGGAGGTGACCAGAAATAGGTGGTAGGTGAATTGTTCAGGAGAAAACTCTGGGCCCAGGTTAGCCTGAAATCATTGCTGAGACAATATATGTGTGCCAGGCCCTCAAGGAGGACTCCAAGCTTGGGCAGGCATGAGGAACAGATACTGGAAGCTGGGAAGGCTGGTCTCTCTAAGGCCGTTCAGGATGGGGCTGGGCTAGGAGCCTCCTGAGAGCCAGACACTTCAGACCTGCCCATTCTGCCCCTCGGATCACGGCATCTGAGCTCTTTGGGGGGAAGTTTCTTTTTAAGAGAAAAACTGAAACCCAGAAAAAATGCCTTGCCCAAGGTCTCACAGTGAGTCAGTAACATAGTCTGGATTAGGTAGGACTCAAGCTGGGTTTTTCTCATTATGATACCCCACTTTCTCAGCACAGAGTCCCCCATGCCTGGCACAAACCACCCCTTAGCATGGGCCACAGACAAGAGCAGAGTTAGGTTCCAATCCTGCCCCTGATGCTGGCTACCTGAGTGACGTTAGATAAGTCACATCCAATCTTTGGGCTCAGCTTCCTCCTTTGTAAAATAAAATAACCTTGGAGTTCTCTTCCAAGTTATGATAAACAGAAGGTCCATTCATTTGAGAATAATGACCCAGATATCCCATCTTTGGGTGCACAGCTCTTTCTTCCACATCAAGGCCCTATGGCACTCCACTAGAGAGTTTTTTCTGATTTGACCTGGGCCAGACCAAGGTTTGGTCACTCTGAATTCACCCCCACTGCACTCTCCACATCTTTCCACTTTGTCCACTTACATCAAGAGTCCTTAACCTGGGGCATGTGAACTTGTTTTTAAAAATATTTTCATAACCATTTCAATATCATGAGTTTATCTATGTCTTTTATTTGGTGCTTTTAAGAAGAGGATTTTGGGAAGGGTCCATGGGGTTTACCAGACTGTCTGCCAGAGGCCCAGGACACACCAAAAGTGAAATCCCCTTAGATGTAGCGTGATGTGTCTCATACCCAAATGAAATTATAACTAGCATATAGATGGGTGTACCTCTCTCTCTTTCTCTCCCTCCTCTTTCTTTCTCTATCTTTCCTCTCTTTCCCCTCCTCCCCCTTCTCTCTTTCCTGCTCTCTCTTTCTCCGGTGAGCGCTCTCCCTCCCCCCCCTTGTTTTTTTTACTTTACATATGTTAATTTGTGTGATCCAGATAAATGGTTTCTCTGGGACATCCCAGCTTGACCAGGGGATGGGAGAAGCCACCTAGTTCATTCTTCAGAAATGGAAACTGAAGCCCAGACAAGGTAATTCCTTCGAAAAAGGGAATTTGGGGCTGAACTGGGTTAAGGGCCTCGCTCTCCTGCTTCAAAATCCAAAATCCTTTTTATATCGCACTGTTTTATTAGGGGTATCTGCTTAATCATCGAGGTGCAGCCTGAGGTAGTGGATGACCAGCTACGTGGCCTCAGACAGGAGGTCTTGGATTCGAGTCTTGCTTCTGATACATCCTGGCTTCACAGTCCTGGGTCAGTCACTTCACTTTCCAGGCAACTTTTTAAGATTGCAAACTGCCAAATGGGGAGCAGGGCTGTCCTGGTGGAGGGAATTCTTTCATGGGGAGCTCCCTGTATCAAAGCAATCCCAAGTCTGGTCCTGTTCAGCCCCAGGGCATTTCTGAGTTCTGCTGGGGATCCCTGGACCTAACAAGTATCAGGAGAACATTTCCCTCTTTCCTGCCCTCCCCTCTTCCCCGCCCCACCCCCCCCAGCCCTACCTGAAGCAGTCAGAATGCCAGTCAGCATTCAGGGCCTGGAGGTACTGCCCATCATAGATGCTCTGGCCACAGCTTGAACACACGGGCAGATCACTTCCTGTAAGGGGTGGAGCAGATGGGGGAGAAGGGAGACAGCGAGTGAGTGACTGCTTGGCATGGTGCCCACTCCTCCCCCACCCATGACAGGCTGGGGCAGAGCAGGACCCTCCACTAGGCCATCTGGACCTCGGGTTCAGAGAGGATTAGTTGGGGGAGGGGGAAGGGAAAGGAGGAGGGATCAGTACATCAATCGGCATTCTTTACGTGACTACTACATGCCAGACAAAACCAACTCAGTTCCTATCCTCAAGGTTTATGGCTTACCTTGACCAACAGGAGAAATGAAGACAAGGATAGAGATTCTTCCCCAGGCCAACACATCCTTTCTTCCTCTCCCTGCCCATCCATTCCAAAGAGAGCTAGTGTATTGGTACCTAATAACCTCAGGGTGGTCTAGGGTCCTTGGCTCTGGGGCCTTGGGCACGGGCCCCTATGGGGTCCCCTGGAATCATTTGAGAGTGGAATGGGGTGGGTCTGGGCCTGTCATATTCCATCTCTGGGCCTCAGTTTCCTCCTATGTAACAGGAGGACGTCGGCTAGCCAGTCTCTGAGGTCTCTACTACCTCTAAGTCTATGAGCCTGCAATTCATTTCCAGATTGTGGCGAAGGGGACAGAAGCCCAAGGTATGTCCCTGGTCAGCCTTTGGCCATCATTGTTCTAGCTGGGCCAGGAGAAGAATGAGGCTGAGGACCCCAGAGCACCCGAGGGCTCCTCTTTGGAGAATTCTGGGGAGGAGCAGGGGAAAAAAGTCTCTTCTGCCAGTTTATCCTTATGTGCTTAGTCATGCCTCCAGCTCTCCTCATGCCGCTGGCCACAGAATGCTGGAGATGATGGATCCATCAGGGATCCATCGGGCCAATGCCCTTACATTATGGAGGAGGAACCTCCGGTCCAGAGAAGGAAATGATAACTGATGTTCAGGATTACAGTTAGCACTGGAAAGGACTTTCTGACCCTTTCTACATTCATTCTCTCACTGGAATCTCACCACAATGCTTTGAGGTGGATATAATAAGCATTATTTTCCCTGTTTTACAGATGAGGAAACTGAGGTCCAGAGAGCTGGTGACTTGCTCAAAGTCACCCTACGTGGCCCAACTCCCAGCTTTGCCAGCACCCACATTCGATTTTCCATGACAATGAAATGGGGATCCAAGGTGTGCCTAATTCAATACATCTGAGGACCCTCACGTTCCTTCAGTTGGTTTTGGAGAACCTAGAAGGGTGGGATGGACTGGCCTCAGAAACATGCATTAGCTGGATACACACTTGAAAGCATTTGGGTTCCTTGAGGCTACCCTGGATGTGGCTGGTGGTGAGGTAGATGGCAGTGGAGTTGGGGGCACATGGAAAAGTCTTGGAGTAAGGATGGAGGAAGAAGCTACTTCTATATTAAAAATCTGCTTTGAAAACGCTCTGATTCTATGTGTGAACATGTGCAAGACCTCAAGAAAATCATTTAACCTCTCTGTGCCTCAGTTTTCTTTTCTGTAAAATGAGGGGTTTGGACTCAGTGATCTCTGCAGGTCCTATGAATTCTAAGTTGATGACCTTACGAGCTTCCACAGGTGAGTTCGGAAGGCCAGCCACCAGTTGTCCATCAGCTTGGCCCCATGGGTCAGGAAGGCTCCATATGATGGAAGGTAAGCAGAATAGCCCCTTGCTTCCAAATACTGTCCCCTAACTTCACTGAGGCCTGACTCCCCACCTTTGGCACCCCACGAGGGACCCAAGTCCTCCATTCTCCTGAGAGGTAGCAGGATGGGAAAGCAGGTAGCCTTAGGAGGAACACTGGTCCCACGGGGGAGGGAGGGTCCTGGGGTGTGAGGGGCTTTCATCTCAGCTCTCCTCCAGAGCTTGGTTTGAGATGAGCAAAGCCAGGCACCCTGGAGCTCTAGAGGGAAGGGGGAGGAGGCCTGGCAGACAGAGGGAAAGGGCCTGGAAAGGGGAAGCCAGGGATGCCCTGACTTCTCCGACGTCATGGGTCTGCTCTGCCCAATCCCCCACACGAGGAGACATTCTGCCTGCCAACATGCGGAGCGCGTCCATGGCATAGGAAGTCAGGGCTGGAAGGAACCTTGGATGTTCTTTTACTCAACCCCTTCATTTTCAGAGGCGGAAACTGAGGCCCAGAGAGATCCCATGGAAAATGAGACACAGAGCCAGAACTAGACCCGAGTCTCCTAATGTAATGAGCCAGCTCCCTCCTTCACTGTGGGCCTCCGTACTGGGAGGGCTGAGAAGTGAGGGTAAGACCCATAGCTGGCAGCCAAGGAGTCAGGGAAAGGAGAGGCCACCCCAAATTAGTCAGGGGTGGAAATCTATCCAGGCAGAAGGGAAGGGTCTCTGAGACAGGAGTCAAGAAAGGAGGGAGGAGAGGATTCCAAGAGGGGGCCCAGTGGCAGACCACCTAGGAGAGGCTGCTTAGTGGGGAGAGGGTGGGATAGGGATGGTGGGAATTGGTCCATTGGGCCCTCTTTTAGGATGTGCTTAGGATGGGCTGGGGCATGGGAACATTAATAAAAGTAACAGGGGCGGCTCAAAGAGATGGGGATAGTGGGGGGTTGTAGCGGCTAGGATGGGTCACGGGGATAGCACTAGAGGACACTACAGAGGACAGGAATGGCTAGTGAGGGGCAGTCAGAGAAACTAAGGGGAGAGGAAGAGGGATGCTTAGGGTCATTTAGCTCTTGGAGGTCATCCAGTCCAATTGCCCCAGTTTACAGATGAAGAAACTGAGGCCCAGACAGGTCAAGTGCCTTGCCCAAGGTCACAGGCAGTGAAACAGCAGAGGGGATTTGCACCCAGACCCCTGACTGAGGGGCCTTTGGGGGTATGCAGAGAACACCAGAGCCGGACTCACAGGGCCAGGATTCAAACCCTGGTGTTGCTGTTTCCTACCTGCGTGACCTTGAGAAAAGCAATTCGCTTTCTGGACCCCACTGTCTTCATCTGCAAAGCGGGGAGGTGGGGGCACAGGGTGCCGACCCCCCCAGTCAGGGGTCCCAGGACTTCTGTGGGGGGGTCTTTGTATTACACGATGGGGGTGGGGCATTAGGGGGGATAAAGGGACGGATAGTTGGGGGGGGAAGTTGAGGGGGTCGTGGCGGGGTGAGGTGAGCGGCGGTCCCGGGACACCGGGATGGGGCTGGGGCTGGGCAGGCCGGGCGGGGGATGCGATCGGAGGGGGTCGAGGCTGGGGGAGGGGCCCGGCCCGCTCTTGCACACTTGCCCACGCGTGCTCACCTTCCTCCTCTCCCATACGTTCTTCCCTCCAGGTGCAGCACAGGAGCATCAACCTCATGCATTCGGCAGGGCCGGGCCGGGGCCGGGGCCGGGCCGGGCCGGGCGCCCAGCGCCGCAGCCACCAGCCCCGGGGTCGGGCCGGGGGCGAGGGCCGGAGGTCGGGGTGGGGCTCGGGGCGCCCCTCGGGCCGGCCGGGCTGGGCTCGCCGCTGCCGCTGCTGCTGTGTCGCCGGGGCTGCCGCCGGGCGTTCCGGGCTCCAGCCGCCGCCGCGGGGAGGGGAGGGAGGGATGAAGGGCAGGGGGCGGGCCTGCGCAGCCGGGATCCCTAGGACAGAGCTGCTGCGGCGGCGGCGGCGGCTGGGCCCGGGCCCGGGGCGGGGGTGGGGACCCTGGCAGCGCCGGCGCGGAGGGTCTGGGGGCGGGGCTTGAGCTTGGGGGAGGGGCCTGAGTCTGAGGGCGGGGCCTGGGACTCTGGCAGCGCCGGCGCGGAGGGTCTGAGGGCGGGGCCTGGGGCCCTGGCAGCGCCGGCGCGGAGGGTCTGAGGGCGGGGCCTTGGCCTGGGGGCCGGGCCGGGGACCCCGACAGAGCCTGCGCAGAGGACTGGGGCGGGGCGAGGGCGGGGCTCATTGGCCACCGCCTCCAGTCTGGGTCTCTCCCTCTGCGCTCCCACGATCCGGGGAGGCCGGGTCCCTGGCTCCCCCCAGACTCCCCCTTTCCCTTGGCACACACTAGGCGCCTCGTGGAGGTGTCCCCTCGCTTGGCCACCCGCGCCGTCCCCCTCCCCAGGATCCAGGGCAGGGGCCAGCTCGGACCCGGGGTCTCCGCTGCCCACGCGGGGCCGTGGCCAGGATGGGCACGGGGACAAACCGGCGCGGAAAGGGAAACGTGCCCGGCTCGGAGCTTCTCTGGCCCTCGGCCTTTTTCCCCACCAGCGCCTACCACAGAACTGGGCACAAGAGGGGGCCGGGGGTACCTCTCCCGGTGCAGAGCAGCCCCTTCTCCGTGGCTCGGTGGGAGAGGAGCCCGGGGGGTCCCAGTGGTCCGAGAGGACAGGGCAATCTCCGTCCTGTGTTCTGGATTCTCCCCAGGCTGTGTTTGTCTCCCCAAAGAAGGGACAGCGTCTCCCGGGAGCCCCTGCCCACCTCCCCCTACTGCGCCCAGGACAGGAGCAGCTCTGGCCCAGCCTTTGCCCAGAGCCGTAGATGGAGGCCTTGGGAAGGACCATGACATGTTGCCTTTAAGCCAGCCCCTCACTTTACAAAGATGGAAAAGGAGGCCAGTGGAAGGAAACTGTTTGTCCAAGGTCACGCAGGAAATAATGAGGGGCCTCCCAATTCGATAATAGGCTTGAGCTTCCCCTCCTCTCTCTGCGCTGGCCTCCCCCCTCTCCTTCCAGCTCCCATTGAAGTGGCAGCCGCCTGTTGGACTTGAGTGTGCGTCTTCTCTTTCTCCCCAGCCTAGACTTTATAGAGTCCAGGAATGGGGTCGTGAGCCCCTGTGGCGCCCACCTCAGTACCACACAGGGCCTCAGATACTGCAAACAGTGCTTTGAATTGACCTGTGCTGCTCAGACCTCTCAGGCCCAGGCTGAATGAGGCCCAGCTCAGGACCAGGGAGAACCCATGATCTCTCCCTCACTCATCTCCAGCACGGGGCCAGGGCGATTTGACCTGGAAAATCTCTGCAGGAGATGTGTTATAGTTTGGGCCAATGGGCACTAATTGAATCAATTGTTTTGTCTGAGTCTGGCTAAGTCAGTTGTTTAGAGAACCAAGCTTAAGGGGAGTGTGTGTGTGTGTGTGTGTGTGTGTGTGTGTGTGTGTGCACGTGTGAGAGAGTTTGTGTGTGAGTGTGTGAGCTTGTGTGTGTTGTGTGTTTTTGCATGTATGTGTATAAGTGTGTTCCTATGTTTTTATGTGTGTATGAGTGTGTGTTTGTATGAGTGTGTGTGCATGTTCAGAGCGGAGGCTCTGGGGTGGGCCCTTCAGGTGGACTGAAAGGTGCCCAGGACAGCCCAGGCTGAACCTCTCCCTGTCCCAGCTGTAACTTCCTCCCCTAAAATGAAGGGGTCGGGCCAGACAGCCTCTAAGGTCCCTTTCAGCTATTGACTTTATGACTCTGTCATGCTATGACTGTCACTGCCTGTGTGATCTTAGGCAGGCCACTCCTTGGTCTCAGTTTCCTCCCCTGTAATATGAAAGGGCTGGACTGGACAATCTCTAGTGGATCTCTATGGATCTGTCATGAGGTTGTAACATCGTTTTGGACCTTGTGCTTTAATGTGCTTTGGCCCCACTGGGGACAGGACAGGGATTGGCAAAAGATTCGTTCCTCCTGGCTCCCCCATAATGGGGCGATGCATCCAAGAGAATTGGTCACTGAGCTGTGAAAAATAGCCCGCTCAATAGACTTTAAAAGCAGCCACTGCCCTCTGACCTTTTGAATTTTCCTTTCTCCTGAATTTTCTCTGGGACTTCCCATGGGATGAGGAGGGCAGAGCAGGGAGGGAGGGGGCAGAGCTACTAATTGTAGCTGCTCCCACATTGTAGCAAACATTTGTAGTGCCTGGGTGAGTCTGAGCCCAGGGCTTGGGCCCTGGCTGTCCCTCCTGCTTTATGACCAAAAGTCCATTCTGAGAGGGGTATTTCCAACCCCGAAGCAAACCTCATGAGTTTGGGAATTTGTTATCTCCCACATCCCTCCTTTGGTTCCAGTTTCATTGCAAACTACAGATGGAAGGATTGACTCAAGCCCTGATCTAGTTTATTAGGAGACATAGAACTTGAGGGAGCTTTTTGGGCAGGGTAGAACCAACACGAATATGGCATGATTATTTAACATTATTAAACTAATTATTAAATGCTAAATATTCTGTGTTTTAACATGTTACTTACCAACCAGCCAAGAATGTATAAGTGTAGCCCCAGTGCCTAGCCTGGTACCTTATGCGTCATACAGTAAATACTTTCAAAATGCTTGTTAAGTGATTGATTGCCTCTGTGGCTGCAGATCCTAGAACACCTAGAACACCTAGAACACCTCAGCTCAGGGGCAATTGAAAGTTGTTTCTTGGTGTAATGGTTTGAACACTGGACCAGGAATTAGGAAGACCTGGCTACAAATCCTGCCTCAGACACTTAGTTCTGGGCAAATCACTCAACCTTTCTGTGCCTCCTAAGTGAGATGACAGGCTTGGGCTTAGTGACCCTGCAAGTCCTTCCAAGTTCTAAGTTGCGGCTCCTGTGATCCCAAACATGGCTGGTGAAAGCAGTCTATGGTATGTTAGAGTGAAGCTGGAACGTGGCAGAACAGAGAAGAGCTCTGGATCCAGAGTTGGAGACCTGGATTTCAATTTAGGCATTTCTGCGTACTACCTATGTGAGCTCGAGCAAGTCCCTGTCTCTCTCTATGTGACATTGGGCAAGTTACCATCCCTCTTGGTGTCTTATCTGTTGAACTAGATGACTAGAGGGGTCCCTTCTGGCTCTAAATCTATGATCCTGTGATATTTTCTGCTTGTCTAAAGCCTCCTGTCCTTCCATTATCCCTTCCCCCTTTCTGACTCCTTATAGTACCAAGAATCAAGCAAAAGCTCAGTTGTTTTCTAGACCATTAGAATGTAAGATCTTTGAGGACAGGGATTCTTTTTTCTTTGCAGCCCCAGCTCAGCATAGGGCCTAAACATAGTAAATATTTCCTGAATGCTTGTTAATGGACTTGGATGAGTCTTGTTTTCTTAACTATCGAGTCTGCTCCTGGAGCCTCAGGAATGTCCCATGCCTGTCCCCCATAGCTTCTAGCTGAGGGCTGGGCACCTGGCAAGGACTTGATCGCAAGTGAATGAGATAAGTCAAAAGAGACCAGGACACCATTTCCTTTAAAAGGTTTTCATTTATTAGTCTGTTTTCTGAAGCAGTTACTTTCCTTTTCTTATAAAAAAAAGTGTGTTCCATCCAAAGTGATACCAAAGTGATTAAAATGAACACAGGGGGGTCAGTTCCCCTCTGTGGGGATACAGCTCCCCAAACCAGAAAAATTTAAACACACACCCCCAAAACAAAATCAAACAAAAAATCCCAAACCAAAATAAACCCCAAGTATCCAGGACAAAAAATAAAATATTTATTGATCTATCACAGCGAGACACGGAGACAGGGCCTGAATGTTGGGGAAGAGTTGCTCCGACGCCCAGGGGCTCAAGGGACTGAGGATACAGTACTGCTGTGTGAGATATACCAGGGATAGGCACGGGGGCTCTGGGCCCTCATTTCCCTCTGATTCCCCTCCCGCCACAGCGCCACCCTCGGGCCTCTTGGGGTTCTAGGCAGTGGTGGCTGGCCCAGGCCTGGGGATGGAGTCGCTGTCAATGGTGAGTACATGCATGCATTCCCACGCTCCCAAAGGCAGGGGTCTCCCCTTGCCAATGGTGTGCGTGAGTGTATGTGGTGGCAGGGTTGGGGTGAGGGGTAGAGGTGGGGAAGACCAGGCCAGGTCCTACAAGGTGGAGGGCATCACTGAAAGACATTCAAGTCTGCTGGGGCAGGAGCCTCTTGCCAGACTGGGTGGTAAACTTTTTTGAGTGAGGGGTGGACGGATGGATGAAGGATAAATTCCGAAAAGATCAGGGGCATGTCTGTTCCCAGTCTTCAGGTATACCGGCTCCACAGATGGATGTGAGGAGCAGTAAGGGAGGGAGAGACTGAAGGGACAACCCTCTGGCAGGGAGATGTGGCCAGATCTAGACAGGTCAAAACCAGGACTGAGGCTGACTTAAAGTGCTTGGGCACAAGGTAGGGCAAACAGATCCAACCCAAAGACTGGTCATCCCAGTGAGAGAGCATGGCTGTGGGTCCTGGGCTGACCTTTCCTGGTGGGGGTAGGGTTGGATGTCTTGCAAATCTCCAGGGCTGTGCTTAGAGGAGCCCTCGGGTGAGGAGCTCCTCCAGGGGACCCCACTCTTCCCTCCTCCCTCGCCCCCAAGAAAGTAATGAGCACCAACAAGTAGCACCATATTTC
Organism: Notamacropus eugenii; assembly: GCF_028372415.1. NCBI lineage: Eukaryota > Metazoa > Chordata > Mammalia > Diprotodontia > Macropodidae > Notamacropus > Notamacropus eugenii. The sequence goes on from NC_092873.1 coordinate 49,311,642, forward strand.
CCTCAAGATCATGGACATAGAGGGGAGAGCTCCTAGGTGGGAATGAGGTGGTAGGGAGGGAATCTGATTTCTTCCCTTACCCAAGCTCCTTTAGGGAAGGGGACAGAATTCTAAGCTGACCCCTGGTTCTTATGTTTACTTGCCCTGTGGGCCTGTGCCTCTACCCCATCCCCTACCCCCACCAGGTGGGTGGGTAACTGTAGGAACACTCCAGTGAGAAGGATCTGACCCTGGGAGAAGGGTTGGGAAAAGGCGGCAGGGGAGGGAGGGGAAGAGGGAGTCACTCAAGGTATACATTCTAGACTAGGCAGTAGCACCAAAGTTCATGAGGTCGCGGGTCGGGTGTCCTGGGAAGATTTACTTTCTCTTCCGGCCACACATTTTCCCCAAACAAGCCCCACCTGGGAAGGAAAGAGAGAGATATTTAGTGAGGTCGGTGTCCTTTGTACAGAGGAAGAAGCAAATGTCCAGGAAAGGGATGTCATTTGCTCTTGGTTACAAAGATGTGAAAAAGACTGGATCTAATGTCCTTGTGGAGCCAAAGTGCCTGGGAGGGCAGAGGTAGCTCACATGGCGTTATTATTAATAATAATAATATACAAATTATTAATAATAATATATAAATTATATTATTAATAATAATATACAAATGAGGATGAGGATGATAGCTAACATGCATTACTTTAGCTTATTAGTAGGCACATAGTAGGCATTTAATAAAAGTTTGATTGATTAACATCTACACCCCCCCCACAAACACATCATATTGAATTTGACCCACACATCCCCGTGAAGTATATGCATTTTATGCCCATTTTAACAGTTGAGAAAGCTGTATCATAGAAAAATTAAATTACCTACCCGGAATCACACAGCTAGTGACATTACGAGACAAGATTCATAGCTAGGTCTTGCTGCTTCTAAAGCAGAGGTTCTTAACTTGGGAGTCTATAAACTTGTTGTTTTTTTTTAAATTCTGAGAGCTGTGTTTTAGTACAAATGATTTCTGTGCTAATCCTGTGTATTTTATGCCTTTCCAAACCTGATTCTGAGAAGGGGCTTCCCTAGCCTGCCCAAGGGGACCCATTAAAGTTAAGAACGCTTGGTCTAAGGTTACAGCTTCATCCACCAGACCAAACTGTCTCCCACTCTGGGGAAGACAAAGCAACAGTCCAGAACCTTATAAAGTTCTCTTGTGGAGTGAGCTCAGCCAAGCAGGAGAAAAAAGTCTCTGACGTGCATCCTTGAATGACGCAGGAAAAGCTGTGAAAGCTCCTTCTTCTCTCTTATTTGATTGGCATGGAAGAATGGGCTTCTTGGACTCATGCTTATTTCACTTAATCATTTGTTTTCATCCATTTTAATAAAAGAGTAGTTTTCCCCCCTACTTAAGGAGACCTAGAAATGAGTTGCTGAGATCTCAGGTTAGCAAGGTCCCTGCTTGGTCCCACAGAAGACTCTTCACCCCCACCTGGTGGCAGCCAATATACATGCAGGGAAAGGAGGACCAGCCTTTCTGCCCACCCCAATTCTGGCTACTGCAGGCTTGCTTGAGACTTTGCCCTCAGGTCTTGCTTCAGGTAGGATGGATGTGAGAGGTCTGGATCCTAGTCTTGGACCTGTACCCTGACTCCCTGTGTGGTTGGGGGTAAGTCATATCACACTCAGGTTCTGTACCAGTCAAATAGAGCTTGCCTCAGAAATTCTCTGTGGAAGTGCTTTGGGAAATCAATAGTGCCTATGGATTAGGGGGTAGGGGAAGTAGGGGGCAGTGGATGAACAGATGTGCCCCCTGCCCCCAACAACCAGACACTCTGGAGGAGGTCAGCTCCTTCTCATCACACTCCGCACCAGGAATTTCTCTCTTGGCTTTCTCTCCCTTTCTCTTTCCCTCTTTCCTTCTCTTCTGCTGTTCCCACTTCCCACCTTCACTTCCTTCCTTCCCTTTCCTTTAATTTCTTCCTCCTTTTATCTTCTCTCTTGTTTTCTCTTTCTCTTTTCAGTTTCTTCTCTTTATCCTTCCTCTCCTCTTTTTCTCTCCTTCCTCTCTCTCTTCTCTCTCTCTCTCTCTTTCTGTTTCTCTCTCCTTCTACATTCCTCTCCTTCTTCCCCTGTTCTCTGCAGGAGGGGGTGCTGAGAAGGATGGGACTCAAAGCCTTCTGGTCTGATTTTTGGGGAGGACAGCCCTGAAAGAAGGAGGGTCCTGGAAGGCTGACTTCTACAAGGTAGAAAGCATGTCCAGCTAACACAGCAAACACAGGGGCCCTGGAGAAGGCTGCCCTGGCAGTGCCCAGGGAGCCGGACCAGGGAAGTGGCTGGGCTGGAGGAATTTTGCCATTTATTCCTGTCTACTTGGGCATCAGGGACATTCTTCTTCTGACCCACGTAGGACAGTGGGGAGTCACTGGCAATGCATGAGCTAGGTTGTGACCTCTCCATCTCAAAGTCTTGGAAGAAATAGACATTGACCTTCCCTCCAGTTCAGCTGGGGCACCTGCCCTTATCCCCACTGCCCTCATATACCTCGAAATCCCAGGGCTCCAAGGGCGCCGCCGTACTGTTTGGAAGGTTTTCCTGTGGAAGACATAGTGGGGGAGGGGAGGCATTTGTGAATCATGGCAGCTCTGGGCTCCTTCCCTCTTCTCTTGCCAAGCAATTCCAGTGCCTAGAAATACCTCTCTCTGGATAACTCGACCAGTAGGGGCAAAGGGCCCGAAGGGAGGCCATTGCAGCTCAGGAGGCTGTTTGGATAGCCCCAGTTCCTTGAGGCTCAAGGTGGTTACTGATTTAAGAAGAACCCAAGTCTTATCATAGAACCACAGATTTAGAGCACCAGACCTAGGGGGCCAGCTAGTTCAAAGCCCTCATTTTACCTATGAGGAAACTGAATCTAGGGAGATTAAGTAACTCACCTGAGGTCATGTAGGTAGTCAAACATCAGACCTCAGAACTCATACCCTTTTCTCTGTACGCTACTGTCTGCCTAATTATACCTGGACTGTTGTAAGTCTCCCATGGACAGGTTTCTCTATTCCCAGCTTCTCTTCTTAGAATCTGCTTTATGCCCAACTGCCCTAATGGTCTTCCTAATATACCACTTACATGATCTCCCTCATGAACCTTCGATGGCTCACCGTGACCATTCCTCAGAGTGTAGTCTAAGGACCCCTGGGGACAGAGGTGTCCTGGTAATTGCTTACCAACCAGTTCTCCAGGGAGAAGAAAATATATTCATGATACACTTTTAAGTTTAATCTACATTATTCATATTTTCCCCATCACTTGAAGAAGTCAATCAACAACATGGCCAATGGGGCCGTGCTTTGTAGTATTTGCTCATTTCTAAGGTCTAAATGCAACCCTGGACTTTTAACAATCTGTTCTTGGCTATTTGTACTGGCTGCAGTACACCTCTGCTTGAGGATCCCTGAGACACTTTCAGGGGTCTGTGAAGTCAAATATATTTTCATAGTAATAGTAAGACATCACTTATTTGCCTATTAACATATTCTTCCCTTTGCCTACTACATATGTGTACAAGGCTAGATTCTCTTCATATATTTTAACTGAAACAATCTGTCACAACAGATTGAATGCAGATATGAGAATCGAGCTGTCTTCTATTAAGACAGACATTAAGGAGATATGCAAAAATATATAAAACAAGGTTACTCTTCCCATTACATTTTCTTTTTGTTTTGGAAAATATAGTGATTTTCATAGAGATAAATTTCATAAACAGTTATTTTCATAAATATAATGTATTTTTGTTATTTATAAACAATAAATATTTTTAAACTTTATCAGTTTTAATCTTCAACATAGTAAATATTGAGAGATAGAAACTACATTTTACAAAGCCCTAAGTAGGGGTCCTCAATAATTTTTTTAAGAGTAAAGTGGCCAAGAGGATAAGATCTAAATTCAAAGTGACAAGCTGACCTTGTCATCTTTAACTTCCATTCCTCAAGCTGCATGTGTCTGTGCTTGTCTTACTGCTGCCTCTGGACCTTTGTCCAGCCTAGAATGTTCTCTCTCTCTCTCCAAATCCTACCCATCCTTCAGGGTCCAATTTTGGCAGAAAGTTTCCCCTGATCCCTCTAGTCCATTACTCCCTCCTCTGAACTCCTATAGGATTTTTTCCCCTTTACATTCTGTCTTGAATTAAAGGTCATCTCTGGATTCTATGTCTCATCTTTCCTCCTAGACTAGAAGCTGCTTGAGCATGAGAACCATGTCTTGGACATATTTGAATCCCTTATGGTATCAAGCTCAGAGCTTTGTGATGAGGGATGCTTAGCAAAAAATAAGCACAAAAACAAACACAAATACAGAAACCCTAGCAAATAAAATTAGATTTCCTAGATCCCTCTGAATCAAGTGATATGGATGCTGCCATCTTGGTATAGGTTCACTTACCACCAAATCCCAACCCAGCAGCTCCACCACCTGTAATTCAAGAGACAGGGAAAATGAATCTACTTCTCATTCAGTTAACAAGCATTCAGCCCTTTCTCCCACTCTGCCTGGAAATAGAATGGCCCCATAGACTCCCCAGGACAGGGAAGACTGAGCCCAAGGCCTGGGAAGGGCATCTGGAGAAGTAGTAGATAGTAGTCTGGCTCTACCATGAATTTGCTACTTTGGGACTTTCCCTTTTGGGGATTCAGCTTATCTCCTCTGTAAAATGGGAGATTAACTTTTGCTCTGTGTGTGTGTGTGTGTGTGTGTGTGTGTGTGTGTGTGTGTGTATGCATGTGCGCACTAAAGACAATATGTGAGAGGTGCTTTGCAAAAATTAAAAAGTAATTGAGATATGTAAGGACAAAGGAAGACAAGAGCTAGAAGGAGAGAGAGAAGGAAAAGGGAGAAGAGATAGAGATGGAGGGAAAGAATAAAATTACAAAGAGGCAAGGGAAAGAAAGGAGGGAGATTTCTCAAAAAGGGAAAGAAGAAAAGAATGCAGGAGATAGGGAAGGAGGAGTTTAGGGGAGGATAAAGGAAGGAAAGCAGAAAGGAGAGAAGGAAGAAAGAGGGAAGGAAAGAGAAAAGGGAGGGAAGAAGGAAAAAAGGAAGGGAGATAGAGGGATGTGGGAGGGAAGAGGAAGGAGACAAAGATGGAAAGGAAAGAAAGGAGAAAGAAAGGAAAAAATGAAAGATGAAAAGAATTCAGGAGACAGGGAAGGGGGAAGGAAACAGGAAGATGAAGGAAGGAAAGAGAGAAGGAAGGAAAGAAGGGAGGGAGAAAAGAGAGAAAGAAAGAAAAGGAAGGAGGGAGGGAGGAAAGAAGAAAGGAGAGAAAAGGAAAGAAGGAGAAGGAAGATAGGAGAAGTAGGGAGGCAGAGGGAGTGAAGGAGAAGGAGAGAGGGGGTACTTTACTGACTTCCAACCTAAATCTTCATCCCTTGGGATGAGAGCAAGGTGGCTCCATCTCAACCCCCGAGGGCACCCTGCCTGTGACAGGACCCTCAGATCCAGAAAAAGGAGGGGGTGTGTTGGGGAGTAGGAGCTGCAGTTTACATGTGTAGGATTACACAGATGAGGATTACTGTGTATTCCTTTGAGGATTACACAAGGTTTCCTTCATCTCCGTCCTGGGAAGGAGGTAATAGATAAAGATTATTATTTCCATTTCACAGATGAGAAAGCTGAAGCTTGTTGATGAATTGTGGCTTGCTAAGTAAGGAGGAGGGAGAGAACTCCTGGCTTTCCTCAATCTGTGAATATAAATGGAGGGTGGGTCTTGCCAACTTCACCTACCTGGGAAAATAGGTGAAAGTCCATAGCCAAATGATGGGGCACCTGTAAAGATGGGGAAGCAAGGGTTAGCGATGGCTGGGCTGGGGTAGGGTCAGAGGATGTTAGAGCTGGAAGGTCCCACAGAGGCCAGGTGGCCCAATCCCCTCATTTTACAGATGAAGAAACTTGAGACCCAAAGAAAAAAATTGACTTGCTCAGGGTCATTCAGAGAATGACTGACAGTGGGTTTGCTAACTCCAGCCCTGCCATACAATGCAGTGGGAGGATCGCAGCCAGAGTACTGTGAAACTTCACTTTTTCCCCTAGTGCCTGGTATATAGTAGGTGTTTAATATGTGCACGTTGATTGATGGATAGAACAAGGGATTTTAAGGGATTTTGAGGATGGAGGACATTGCAGGTATGGGGGACAGTCAATCAAAGGTACAGGGGAAGGGAGATAGAGCCAGGTGTGGGAAATAGTCCAGGTTGCATTGTGGGAAGGGAAAAATAAAAATCATTATTATAGCTAATATTTATATAACACTGTGTGCAAAGCACTTTACCAATATTATCTAATTTATTCTTTACAACAGCGCTGGGACTTGGGTGCTCTTATTATCCCCATTTGACAGACAAGGAAACTAAGGCAGACAGAAAAGAAGTGACCTGTCCAGGGTCAGACAGCTAGTAAGTGTCTGAGGCTGGATTTGAACACAGGTCTTGCTGACTCCAAGCTCAGCACTCTCTCCATCGTACCACCTACTCGCTTCTAATGTAAAGATTGGAAAGGAATGTTGGGACCAGGGCTTTAAAGACAATTGAGAAATTTTATATTTTATCACAAGGTAATGGGAGCCAGTGGAGTTTATTGAGCAGATGAGTGACTGTAGGAAAATCACTTTGGCAGCCATGCAGAGGCTGGAATGGAGTGAGGAGAGACTCCCAGGGAGGCCAAAGAGGAGGTGGTTGTAATAGTCCAGTAGAGAAGTGACCTAGGGCAGGGGCTATGAATGGAGAGAGGGGATGAAGGGAAGACACTGTACACGAAGACAGATCTGGCAGCTGATTGGATTTGGGGGGAGGAGGTGAGAGAGGGAAGAGGTGAGCATGATGTTTCTGAGGCTGCCAACCTGGGTGACTGGAATAGGGATGCTTGGACCCCCAACTCTAACTTGGTCTCTCAGCCCCAGCTCTGCCTGCTCCCTAGGGTTGTTGGGAGGGTAGGTAAGAACCAGGTCCCTGATCTCCTGGGCTGGCCCAAGGAGGAGGAGAGAATCTATATTTCTATCCTATCATGTCTCTGGAGAAATCTGGCCCTCTCTTTCCAAGCTTCTGGACCCAGGCCTGGTCCCTGGTGTAGTGCTCACCACACCCTCTTGCAAGGACCTAAGTTGGTTCCCTTGGATAGGAGACCCTGGCCAAGGTCTCTGACTCCAGTCTTCTGGGCAATGATTGCCTTGGTGCCAAGGGACTTCCCAGATAGCTGCCTCCCATCATCCTCAGTGATGGAACTGTTGGGTGGGGCCCCAAGGGTGGTACTGCTCCCCCACTCTGGGGTGGCTGAAAGTTCAAAAGCCTCCCTGGGCTGCCCCGAACTTCAGGGCAATGAAAGCACTTGTCTGTTTGGCCTGGGGAATGAGAGGGGAAGGGAGGAGAGAATCCATAGCTGTCACTGCTGCTTTCTACTGAGAGTCACCTGACGCTCCTAGACATTGTCTCCCCTTCCCTCTGTGCTGTCTTATTGACTGTGCTGACCCACAGAAGTCAGAGATTTTTTTCTCATTTGTCTGTCTTGATATTAGGGGCTCCATATTTCCCCCATCAGTCAGGGGACTTCCCAAAGGCCGGCTCACCATCAGATGGGGGCTTTCCAAGGATAGGAACCATGTCTCCCCCATCAGACCTCTCCAAAGTCAGATCTCCCCCTAAATCAGCCCATGGACTCTCCAATAACAGATAGTCATTGCCACCCCCAAGCATGGGGGTGATGTTCCTTTTTCCCTGTCTCTCTCCTCTGTGTCCAGGCCAGTGTGATTCAGGGCACAGGTGTCCCCAAACAAGTCCTAGCTTGTCTCAGAAGGGTCCCTACCCTTTGTCCCTGCTTCATCCCTTTCTCCATAAGTACACACACTGACCTGTGCACCCAAGAGCTTCATGTAGGGATTGAGAGCCAATGATTCCTGGCAGGTAGGTTCATAAGGAACCTTTATCCCATTAGAACGGAAAGTCCTTGAAGGCAGGAATGACTTCTGCTTTTTTTTCCTTTGCTCCTGGTACTTAGTATGATGTCAGACACAGAGTAAGTACTAACAAAAGCTGGTTGATTTCTTGAGTTGGGTTGAAGCAAAACCATGGTCTCTGCAAAAGGACTTACCTGCCCCTGGCAGCACTCGGGTCCCTGGCAAGGCTCCAGCTCCTGGCACGAGACCAGCACCACCTAGAACAGAGGGAGACTAGAAGTCAGGCCCCAGATCAACAGGAGCCTGGGGGGCGCTGGCAGAGCTGCTGCCTCCTCTGCCAAGACCTCCTCCCAGACCAGGGCATGTGTCACCTCCGAGAGGCTCAAAATCACTGGGCTCACTGGGGTTGCCCCCTCGGCCCCATCCTTCTCAGTGCTTCTCTGTTCTTATGCCCCCCAGACCCCTCTGCTATCATGAACAGACCCCCCTCTGCATTCTAGGTGTCTTCTTTTCACAAGCTTTTGATTTGTTGGAGTTCCCTGAAACCTGGCAGAGATCAGCACTCACCATACTTGGCTGCTTTGGCAGCAGCTTTAGCAGCTGCAGCTGGAATTCCTGCATCTGTGGGGCAGAGAAGAGAAGGTTCAGACTTCTACTACCACCTGGAGGCATCCTCTACCTGTCTGACTTCATTCATTCATTCATCCATTATCACCAGACTTTTGTTGAGCATCTATTATCTTTACAGCTTTGTGCTAGATGGCTGGTAGAGGGAAGAGAAGGAAAGGAACACACAGGCCCTGACTTGGAGGAGTTTCTAGTTTGCTTAAGAAGAGAAGACTGAATCCCTTGACAAGAACTGCCATCCCGAGTTGGCATATGGTCCAAAGGCATAGGCCAGGCAGGCAGGGTTGAGGAGGCTGAGAGGAGGAGTGATTAGTGAGGCTGGAGCGGTCAGGAAAATCTTCCAGGAGGAGGAAGTGCCTGCCACTTGGGGGATGACCATTGGGATTTGTTCAGGTGGAGGGGAAGGATTTCCAGGTTTTGGGGAAGGGTCTGAGTTGAGGGTTGGAGGAAGGAGGGAGCAGGCTGTATTTAGGTGAATACAAGGAGGTCCTATCCACACATAGATTCAGGAATGACAACTCACCGCCCACTCCAGGGACACCTCCAACACCAGGGACACCTCCAACACCAGGGATGCCTCCAACACCCGGAACGCCTCCAACACCTGGGACACCTCTGTCTGCTAGACCACCAACTCCTCCAAGGCCTGTGGAGCGTGAGGAGAATAAAGCTGTCATAGACTCATAAACTCATAGACCCTGGGAAAGTCATTTCACCTCTGTCTGCCTCAGTTTCCTCATCTGTAAAACGTCAATAATAATAGCATCCTCCTCTCACGGTTGTGAGGATCAAATGAGATAAGCACTGGAAAATGCCTGGCACATAGTAGGCACTACAGAAATGTTAGGTCTTTTTTTCCTTGCCTAGGGTCACACAGTGAGTGAGTGGCATTAGGATTGAAAGCCAGATCTCCTAAGTCTCAGTCCTATGTTCTTTGCACTACACCAAGTTCTGTGGCTATAGGAAATGTGAGGAGGGAAGAAGGGGACACATTGGGGGGTGGTCAGCAGTGAGATTGAACGCTGAGGACGTCTCCGTGGGGCACAGGAGTCTGAGGCAGCCTAGCCAGTGAAGGTTCACAGGGACAGAGAGGATTGGTGGCACAGATGGTGAGGCTCAGTAGTGACTTTTAGGGGACTGGGGACATAAGTTTAGGTGGTTAAATGGACAGACTTCTCTGGTGGAGACCAAGAAGCAGCCTGAGAGCGGGGATGTTGGGAACACAGAGAAGACAGAGGTCTCCAGGGCTGGGGATGGCCTGGGGGAGCAGGACACTCACCATACTGGGCAGCCTTGGCAGCGGCCTTGGCAGCTGCAGCTGCAGCCGGGGTACCTACTCCTAGAGACAGACAAAGGGCTAAGGGATGGCCCCCCTCCCACCATCATCTTGCCCCCGGACTATGGCAGTCACCCACTTCTTGGTCTCCTGGCCTCACCCAGCTACCAAATGATCTTCTAAAATCGCAGATCCAACTATGTCCACCTCTCCCACCATTCAGTAAATTTCAGTAAACTCCCATTGCCTCTAGGGGCAAATATAAACTGCCCTGGCTGCCTTTAGAGCCCTTCACAGCCCGGCTCCTTAGATCTCCCCCACTCCATGCACTCTATAACCCAGTCACAGTGACCTCTGCCATCTCCTTGAACATTTCCTGACTCAGAGCCTGGATGTTTTCATCTTCTCCTGGCTTCCCTGACTTCCTTCCAGTCCCAGCTAAACTCTCACCTCCCCCTGGCTCCCATGGAAGGGCTCTTCCTCTGGGAATTGCCAAATTATCTTGTTTGTACATGGTGGTTTCTATTATCTCTCTCATGATTAGCAGGATTCTTGAGGGCAAGCACATTTTTTTTTTTTTTTTGCCTTTTTAGCTCTTAGTACAGTGCCGAGCACATAGGAAATGCTTAATGAACATTTGTTCACTGCCCAAGGACTCCACTGCTCTACTCACCTAGACCTCCAACCCCTGCTCCTGGGACTCCAGCCACACCAGGCACCAAGCCACCTCCAATCCCTCCCAGACCACCAAGGCCTCTAGCAGCCGCTGCTGAGGGAAAGAAAATCAAGGCCCTTTTAACATCAAGTCTCAGGGGTATAGGGTCCCCAGAGCAAGAGACAGATAGTAGAAGAGTAAGGGAAGTCAGAGGTTGATCAGCACATTCCTCCTCTCTCCTCCCAGGTTCCTCTTTCTAGGGCTGGAAGGGGCCCCAGGAACCAAGGAGTTCAACCCCTCCACTCTATAGGTCCTGGGCTCATCCATAGATGGAGGACTAGAAGAGAGATCATCCATCTGCTTTCCAGATGAGGAGACAAAGGCCCATGGAGAAATAGTGATGTACTTGCCTAAGGTCACATAGGTAGTAAGTTGTCAGAACCAAGATTCCACCCTGTTCCTCTTGACTGTTTTAAGTTGTTGTTTTGTCAGTTAGTCATGTCTAACTCCTTATGACCCCATGTTGGATTTTCTTTGCGAAGATACTGGTTTGTAATTTCCTTCTTCAGATCATTTGACAGATAAGGAAACTGAGGCAGCCAGGGTTAAGTGATTTGTCCAGGGTCACACAGCTAGGAAGTATCTGAGGCTGGATTTGAATTCAGTTTCACCAGACTCCAGAGCTGGCACTTTCCCCGCTGTACCACTTAGTTGCTTCTAGTTTCCTCATTTGTAAAAAAGGGGAGGGACGTTGGAGAGAATAATACCTGTCCCTTCCTGCCTTACAGAATCAAACAAAAATGTTCAAAAGCTAAACAAAAGCAAAGAATAATGATGGATGCCCCACAAGACAGAGAAAGGCACTCTGGGCTTATGAAGTTCTGGGAACTCCTATCGCACCAAGGATAAAATACAAACTCGTCCTCCTGGGAGAGAGCGTTCTGCCACACATTGGCCTAGAGGCCTTGGGCAAGTTCTTTCCCCGATCTGGCCCGGTTTTCTCCTCTGTCAGAGGAAGGGTCAGGCTGGATGGCCTCAGAGGCCCTTCCAGCTGGAAAGGCCTGATTCAGTGACTGGAGATGAGACTGACCTTCCTCAAAAGCTTGTGGGTTTCAGGCCAGCAGAGTGGACGTGGAAGCATGTGAGCAGACACCCCTGGAGTGTGGCATTGGAATGAAGGGGATGGAAAAGAAAGGGATTTTCCAAGATGGAAATTGGGCCCCCAGTCTACAAGCCTGGGCCAGTCAGTGGACTTCAGCTGGGTCGAGACGTCCAAGAATCCTTTTTCACGCAGAATCCTAATAAACCAAGCTGAAAATCATCTGTTGGGCTGCCGAGTGCAGGATGGGCCAGAAACGACAATGTTCTCGTTGGCGGCTGGCGCAAGCTTGGCTTTGGGGATGTGCCAACCTGTGGATGCTGTCATCCTTGCCACGTCCTCAGAGGCCCAGAGGGCCCCTCCTCTGTCCCCCACCAAACAGTTCTAACAGAGAGGATCCTAATCACAGTGTGGGCACAGATCAGGGCAGTCAGATGACCAGGAGGGTACTGTAGAAACCTGCAGCCTTGGCAGGGGAAGTGACCCTGCCAGGCAAGCTGGTCAGTATTCAGAATCTGGAGAAGGTTAAATCCCAGCCCCAAGACCAAGAGAAGCTGGTTCTTCAGCATGGGAGTGGTGCTTTCCTAGTGTTCTGGTACTCTTAATTTATAACATCTATTAAGCTCCTACTGTGTGCCAGATATTACATTGGGGATACATAAAGAGGCAAAAGATCGATTGATTGTTGGGCATTGGAGATACAATGACAAAAAACAAATGAAAAGAGCCTACAATTCCCTGATCTGATCCAATGCAAAGCCCAGACCTGAACCCACAATCCATTCTGCACACAGCTCTCAAATGACGCTCTTAAAACCATTGAGTGTCTAGGTCTTAGACACTAGACTAGACTCTAGGACCTAGGCCAACTTTTCTTGGCAGAGATACAGGAGGGCTTTGCCATTTCCTTTTCCAGCTCATTTGACAGATAAGGAAACTGAGGTAGACACGGTGAAATCACTTGCCTAGGGTCATATAGTTAATAAGTGTCTGAGGCCAGATTTGAACTCAGGAAGAGGAGTCTTCCTGACTCCAGACCTGGCTATTTGTACACTATGGCGCCACCTAACGACCTAGCCACTTGGTTCCTAGTAGGTGCTTGTTAAATTGAATTAAATTGGGAAATCTTTGCTACTATATCTGGGATTCATAACTTCAAGATTTGAGAGGGGTGTCTTCTTCTGTCTTCCTATAGCTGAATGTTGTTTGGGTCCGCAGGCACCACATGGCAGAGGAGACTGGTCGGTACAGTGAGCATGGGGCATATGAGTTGGAATTTGGATTCCTCTCCTTATGTGAGCCAGTCGTGTATAGTTCCATGGTCACAGACTGACTCCTCACTTCATCAAAGTGTTTCATAATGATTATGTTTTGACCTACAGTTCCCCCTTGCGCTTTAGTAGGTGAGGAGAGAGAGGAGAAAGAGAAGAGGGAGGAGCATTCCTAAAACCCTATTATGTAAGAATTTCGAGGAAGGCTTAAGCATGACCTAGGTATGTCTACAAGGTTTCTGCTCTACAGCTAGAAGAAACCTCAGATGCATCCAGTCTATACAACCTATTTTAAAGAAGAAGAAACTGAGACCCTAGGAGGCCTTAATTTTATCCTACCGATGAGGAAACTGAGGCCCGGAGAGATTAGACAGCCAAATTCCATTCCTTTCTTACAGTTTGTGCTGAACTGTAAGACTGTGATTGTTTTTGTTTGTTTTTTAAGAACGCTGGACTTGGAACCTCCTGAGGCAAATCACATGGAGCTGGAAAGGAGCTCAGAGGCCAATGAGTCCACCCCTCCCCCTTTTGATAGATGAGGAAACTGAGGCCCGGGGAACTATTTGAAATAGCCAGATGTTTTCATTTGGGATGTTTGGGGTCACATAGGCATATGCAACTCTGAGCTTTATGAAGCTAAGAGACTAATCAATCAAACAAGTAATCAGTCAGTCATTAACCACCATTTATGAGACACCTACTATGTGCCAGGCATTGTGCTGGGTGCTGGGGTTACAATGTGGCCTGCTTTCAGGAAGCCTCCACTCTAACGTCACAGACTCAGTGTTTGCTCACAGGATTGCTCTGGGGCTCGAAGGAGACCATGTGTGTAAAGTGCTGTGTAAACCTAAAGCGTTCTATAAATGTCCGCTTGTCTTGTCCCAGCTGGGTCAGCATTTTTTCCCTTCCCAGATCTCCTGATTTTTCCTGGCTGAGTGCTTCTTCTATGATGCCAGTCTTGCATCAGTTGAGAAATACTTCTCTTCCCCCACCCTGAACCTGCTAAGCCTTCCTCTGAGAAGGGGACCTTCCAAGGACAGGACCCAGGGCCACGTGATTAGGACAGAAGGTGCCCTGAGGTGACAGAAGGGGCACCTGGGACTTGGCCAGGAGAGGACCAGAGAAGGACACTCACCATACTTAGCTGCTTTTGCTGCTGCCAGGGATCCTGGATCTGGGGAGGAAGAGACAGAGATTCAGGGACTTCCCCACACTATAACCCAAAATGTATAGAGGTACAAGCTTCTGGGACAAGGGGCCCTTGAGACCTGAACTAGACCAGACTGACTGGAAAGTCCTAGCCTTCTAGGCTCAGGGCAAGTCTCCCTTCCAGGAAGCTGATACGTCACAGGATCACAATTCACTGGATCTCTCCCTCTGCTAAACTGTAGCTCTGACTGTTCATGTCTTCTGTTAGGGGTTTATCCCAGGTCAACTTATGACATCTTTGCTATTACTCTGTTGAAATCTTGAAATCTTTATTTCCGCTATCAGATTACAAGCTCCCTGAGGGTAGGGCTTGGGTCTTCTCTCTCTCCAAGAGCACCAGTCAGGTACTCAAAGAATGTTGATTGAATAACTAAAGTTACCAGTGGCTTCTCTAAACTTAGGATCCACCAGCTCCAGATCCCATCCCAAACCACTGAACTCATGGCCAGGTTCATACTCTTTACAGACCCTAAAATGGCTCTAGAGAAGAGAAACCAACTCCTCTACTTCCCTCACTGAGCCTAATTTCAACTAAAACCTGCTCTAGTCTGGGATGCTCACCTACACCAGCCCCAAATCCTGGGATGGCTCCAACACCAGCGGGGAAGCCACCACCATCTGCAACTCCAGCTGGGAAGCCAGGAACTCCTCCTGGAGAAAAAAAGGTCCTGGGTGGGCACATGGGCTAGGAACCCAAGGGAAAGCTGATCCAATGGAAAAGGGAGGTGACCAAGCAGCTAAGACCCCAAATGTCTTTCCTGGTGAGAAATATCACAAGCCAGTACAGAACTGGTTGAGAAGGAACAAGAACCAAAGCAATCCCTGAACCTTTTGTCTTGTAAGGATTTCGTGGGGGCAGAAAAGAACAGAATCCATATGTGGATGGTTAGCTTAGGGTTGGTTGTTAAAGTCTAGTCCTAGGGTAAAGTCTCTAGGTGGGACAGTAGACAGTTCTCTAAAATGTAACTTACGGAACTGAGCTTTGGCAGCTGCTTTTGCTGCAGCCTGGGCCTCTGGAGATACTGCTCCTGGAGACACAAAGTGGGAGACGGGTCAGGGACTGTCCCATCCTTCCTCTGGGGGGAAGACCTGGTAATGTTCATGAGGCATTGCCTCTCCCACCCCCATGCCACAGGGATTCCCTATTACCTGGGAGACCTCCAACACCAGCACCTGGGACTGCTCCTAGTCCTCCCACACCTGGGACTAATCCTGTGGAGAACAAAAACAAGGGACCTAGTGCCCATGTCTAAGCCACAAGGAGATGGGAACTCAAAGGTTCTGGAAGTGGACTGGGTGGGAGGTGAGCAGACACCCAGGAGGTGATCTCTCCTGAAAGCCTTTGGGACACATGATGGAGAGCCTGGGGTCATGGAAATCAGTCATATTTAAAGCCTAAAGGGACCTCAGAAGTCTTGTAGTCCAATCTTCCCATTTTATAGAGGAAGAAACTGAGGGCTGGAGAAGTTATAAGACTTGCGTCAGATCCCACAGCTAGTAAGTGGAGAGCCAGGAGTCAGACCCAAGCCTCTCCTGACTCCAAATCCAACAGTTTCCATGCTGGATTGGATATTAGGAAACCTGAGTGAATCTAGCCTCAGATACTTCATAGCTATGTGACCCATGAAAATTACTTAACTGCTCCCTGCCTCAGTTTCCTCATTTATGAGATGAAATCCTCAGAAGTGCCTACAGCCTTTGATCTAGGATACTATACATTTGCTACATGTATGTATGGCTTTGGGGTCATGAAGAGTTGAACATGACTAAGATGACTGAACAACATTTATGATCTTGGCCTCTCTGGGCCTCAGTTTCCTCATCTGTGAGATCTCTTCCAGTTCTAAATCTATGTTATGCTTTTTCTTATTATGAGTGGAAAGAGAATCATGTGCTCTGTGCTTTTCAAATCCCAGATTATCCTTTGTTGTCTGGGAGGGCCACCTGTCCCAGCCCTTTGAGAAAGTGGCTGATGATAAAGAGGGCATCTTGGGGGAAGGACAGTGGAGGCAGATATGAAAGAGAAGGATTGTGATAGATAAAGAGCTAATGAAGATGAGGAAACTGAGTTGGGGGACCCAGGTCATGAATATTGTTCAGTCATTTCAGTTAAGTCTGACTCTCTGTGACCCCATTTGGTTTTTTTTTTTTTTTTTGGCAAAGTACTGGAGTGGTTTGCCATTTCCTTTTCCAGTTCATTTGACAGATGAGGAAACTGAGGCAATCAGGGTTAAGTGAGGCCAGATTTGAACTCATGAAGATGAGTCTTCTTGACTCCAGGCCCAGCACTGTATGCACTCTGGTGCCATTTAGGTCATGAATAGTCAGGCCATTAGCAAAGGGCTGGAGTCCCCGGGAACCGAACTGGATCTGCAGACTGACATTTTTTGTGAGGGTACATACCATACTGGGCGGCTTTGGCGGCAGCTTTGGCAGCAGCTGCTGCTCCTGTAAACAGAGAGAAAGGGAAAGGATTGAGTAGGGGCAGTTAAGGTAGAGAGGGGCCCAGAGAGGAGAATCCATCCTCCCCACCCCTTCCTTCCTCCCAGCTGAAACAGGCTACATGTTCATGAATTTTCAGCTGTCTTCAGAAATTCTTCTCCGGCAGGCTCTCCTCTGATGGGAGGTGGTGTGGTCAAATTCTAGGTTTGTTTCTAACTTACTAGTGTGACCTCAGGCAGGCCACGGTCCTTGATGGCCCCATATCTTAATCTGTAAAATGAAGGAGTTGGATTTGACCTATAAGGCAGCTCTTGGATTCTATCCACGCCCCATTTCCCAAATATGATAAATGGACAAGACAAGTGAGCAGTGTTGATGGGACAGCTATAAATCTATACTGAAAAACGTGCTTGTCTGTTCTCCTAATCCCCTGTATCCTTGTCTTGGAGTCAGCACGCCTTCCAGGACAGTCCTGGTATTTGAAACTGGCTTCGCCAAATCGTTTTGAAATGTTTGTTTTGGTGGGGTATAAGCAATTTGAGAAATCAGTTTGGAATCGATTCAGGAGAACAAAAACACAATAAGGAACTATAATGGACATGGAAAGGTCACTAAAAGGAAGCTGAACTCTGAGTAACTGAAAAGTGATTAGAGAACAGAAAAAATCTGCTATGGTCCTTCCTCCTGGCAGAGAGGCGGGGACCGTTGCATACATCAGCAGGCCAGCTCCCTGCACTGAGGGTTTTGGGGTAAATGTTTTCCTTTGTGAAGAGCAGCTAGGTGGTACAGTGGCTAGAGCACTGGACTCGGAATCAGGAAGACTCAAATCTAGCTTCAGAAGCTTTACAGTTGTGTGACCCTGGGCAAGTCACTTAACCCTGTTTGCCTCAGTTTCTTATCTGTTCAGTGAGCTGGAGAAGGAAGTGGCAAACCACTTCAGTGGTTGCCAAGAAAATCCCAAATGGGGTCACAAAGAGTCTGAAATGACTGAACAGCAGTAGTTTTCTTCGCGAAAAGAGAAGATTACACTAGGAAGGAGGGGAGGGATGAAAAGGAGGGCATATTCCCTGGAAAGTTTTTTTTCAAAGTATCAATAAACCTCACTAAAAAAAAAAAAACAACAGAGAAATTAGTTTTAATGGATGATTTTCTCCCTAAAATAATTTGCATCTGAAACAATTTCGAAAAAAAAAGTCTAGTATCTGGGGGCAATCATAACTTCTAAGGCAGGGGCTCTTAGTCTTTCATAAGCATCACGGACCCTTGGACAGTGTCTGGGGAAGCCTGTGGAGTAATGTTTTTAGATGCATAAAATAAAATCTGAAGGATTATAAAGAAAGCCCATTATAATGAGATACAGTCCTGTATGTCCTGTACAGTCAAACCATCTTTTAAAAATATTTACATACTCCTACTTTAAGAATCTAAGAGAAATCTTTGCAGGTAGATGTAGCAGATACTTGAAGGGAGGAAGAATGATGTTATTTCATAAAGAAATAAAAATGTTATCACAGAAGAATCATCTTATGATTGGAAAAGGTGGGAATGAGCATTCAATCTGCTGATATAGAGAGATAATTTGTTACTCAAATGTTCTCTGTCAGGTTCTGGGCCATGAAGAAGAGAGACCCTGCTACCTGATAAGGAATTTAGAATAGCAAACTAAAGGTTTCTTTAATGACCATAGAGAGTAAAGACTGAGGAAGCCTTGGGCATCCAGCAGCAAAGCACCATGAAGGGTTTTTTGAAGTCACATCAGCCTCCAGTCCTAGAGCTTTCCTGGGAGCTGCCTGACTCCTAATGCAAAAGCACTGGGATGATCTGGTGGTTAAACTGGAGTTACAGGAGGCTGTGATCAAAATATTTCAGAACTGGGGGAAAAGGTACTAAGTTGTACCTCATTTCCTTAAAGGCTCATTCTCTCTAAAATGTTTGATTTTTGATTTAAGAAATAATTTAAAGGAAAACTCCATTTATCTTTCACTCCTTTAACTAAGTCTATGACTGAAGTTCCTAGCCATCTCACCACTGGCCTTTGATTCGGTCATCATCCTCATCTCTATTACCTTCTCCTCCCCCTCAACAAGGACTCCATTCCTTAACTCAGACACATGAGCTTTTTACTTTAGCTTACCGGGAACCAGGCTTATACACTGTTTACCCTGACCCCTTTCCACTCCCCTTTATGTTATGTTTCTCCCAGTAGAATATAAGCTCCTTGAGGACAAGAACTGTCTTGATTTGCTTGTATTTGCATCCCCAGTGCTGGTCCAGAGTAAGAGCTTAATAAATGCATTATCTTTCCCTCCCTCTGTATCTATCTGTCTGTCTATCTATCCATCTTTCTCCCTCTATCATCCATCCACTCATCTATCATCTATCTCTTTCTTGTCTTTCTATCCATCCATCCTCTATCCATCCGATTATTCACCCATCTATCTATTCATCTTTCCATCTATCTCTTTATCATCTGTCTATCTATCCATCTGATTACCTATTCATCCATCTATCTATCCATCTTTCCATCTATCCATCCATCTGACTGTCTTATCTATCTCCTCCTCATCTTTCTTTTCATCTGTCTCTTGGATATTAGGGTCATAAGCTAATAGTAAAGCTTCACTACTCATCTAGTGTCGATCTACCTTAACTCCAGCAAACAGAAACATGGAATGATGGCAGTAATGTTTCAGCTAATTTTGGCAGTGTGTAGGACATGTGTAAAGCACAGACAATCATCAACCATCCTCCCAGGAGACTGTGTAAAATTTGTCACATGATTTTGAAAGTGCATTTTCTGAGGGTCTTGTTTCTTCTAACCAGCAGAGTTTCAGGTTTCAGATTAAATCTGAGTGATGCGTAACATGTAGTAAGCAGATAGAGCCCTGGACTTGAAGTTAGGATGACCTAGATTCCAATCCTACCTCAGCCACTTACCAGCTCTGTGGTCCTGGGCCTCAGTTTCCTTATTGTAAAATGAGGATATTGGACTGCATGGCTGTTAGGTCCCTTTGAACTCTAGTTCTATGATCTCATGATTTCTGGTTCTTAAAGTGGAGGATGTGAACCACTGGTGGGGGGGGGGTCTGTGAGGTTAAAACTATTTTCATAATAACACTAAGACATTTTAAACTTCTCATGTAGTTAATATTGTTGTATATAAAACTCACATAAGCAAAAGCTCTTTAGGAGTTCCTCAATAATTTTTGAGGGTGTAAATGGGTCCTGAGACCAAAAAGTTTGAGGATTGCTGTCCTGGAGAATAACAGATCCAAAATGAAAGGAAGAAGGCAGCCTGAGGACTGATGGTATGAAGGGCTCAGGAGAGCCTTCATGCTAGTCTTGGTGGTTCTACAGACTCTGTGGACTTTGGTCACAAAGGAGAAATCCTTTCCCTTTAGTTTTCTTCTCTGTAAAATGATGGGTCTGGACTAGAGGGTCCAGCTGTGACATTCTGCAGTTCTAAGAAATCATTTGCATCCTCCTCAGACCCGTATGGACCCCTGACAAATAGTTGCCTGAAATGGGCAGAGTCCAAACTGAGTAAACGACAGCTTACCTGGAACTCCAACGCCTCCAATGCCTCCTGGAACAACTCCCACACCTGGGATGCCAGCACCAGGAACTACCCCTCCAAGACCTCCAGCACCTGGGGAGATTGAAAGAAGTCAGGTCAGCTCTCTGCTGTACCCTAAACCACAAGGGGAGCAGAGTGAGCTGAATTAGAGGGAGCAGGGAAAAGGAGAGGGGAGGGTGAGGCTGAGTGATGGGGAAGGGAGACAGAAGAAGGAAGCAGGGGTGCAGGGAACTCCAAATTAGGATGAATCATTTCTGCTTGGAATTGGATGGGGGGGAGGAGGGAGAGAGAGAGAGAGAGAGAGAGAGAGAGAGAGAGAGAGAGAGAGAGAGAGAGAGAGAGAGTTGAAGTCTATGAAATCTCTTTTGCTTTTTCTCTCTGTCTCTCCTCTCTTTGTTTCTCAGTCTCTGTTTCTTCCCTCCTCCCTCTTCCTTCTATCTGCTTTTCTAACTCTGTCCCCTGCTACATTTTGCAAAAAGTGATTCTTTCTTTGCACCTTCAACTTGTGAGTCAGTCCACCCACTGATTCTCACAGAATACTTTAGTTAATGAAAAGCTACAAAATATATCTCTTTGCAAACTCTTCTCCTATAATGTGGGGCCATTGAAAATTGAAGCTTGACTTTCTGAGGGCAAAGACTGTGTATGTCTTCCCTCTGAAGCAGACTAGCACAGAGCTGGGCACAAAATCACTCAATAAATGTTTCTTAAATGGCCTGACTTCCTTCTTTCTGTGTGTGCTAGACATTATAGGGGAGAGGGGACAAGGAGATATGGTCCCTGATCTCAAGGAGCTTGTGGTCTACCTGAAGAGACAGGATGTACCTTCCCAATCTTATTCAGGGACGATTCAAGGTGTCATATAAGTTCTAACATATATAATGCTGAAAACATATGTTATAAGAACTCAGAGGAAAGAGAGATCACTTGACTGGTATGGTTAGGGAAGGACTCGCTAGGGGATTTGACTTCAGTTTGAAGGATGGGGAATATCTGGAGAGAGGGAGAGAAGTTAGATAATGGCGGAGTGGATTGGATGCTGGACCGGATGTCAGGAAACTCCTGGCTCTAATGCTTATTACTTAAGAGAATTTGGTCAATCTTCTTTCCTCACCTGTAAAATGGGACTGGAGTAATGATCAGGTGATCTCTAAGGTCACTTCCAGTTCTAAAAACCCTAGGAAACTTGCATAATCTTTCTTAGCCTTAGTTTCTCAACTGTCCCAGGCCCTCTTTTCTCTACTGTCTAGCTTGGTGATCTTGTGGATTCATGCATCATTCGTACACAAATCTTTTTATGTGGTCCTTGATTCTCTTCTGGGGTCTGGTCCTGAATCTCTCACTGCTGGACATTTCCATATGAATATCCTATAGTCAACAACTTTGGTCCAAAATTAGTTTTATTATTAAAGTTAATTAAAAAATCTGAATATCCCATGGCCAACAATTTTGATCCAAAATCAAAGTTATATTATGAAAACTTTTTAAATTAAGCCCTCCCCTCCTCCTAATTTCACTATTTCTGTTGAAATTCTTTTAGTCACCTAGGTTCATAAGCTTAGAGTTATCTTCAACACTGGATTCTCTCTCACTCACCACAGCAAATCAAATTCCTGAGATCTTGGTAATTTTGTCTTCCCAACATCTCTATGATCTGTCTCTTTCTGTCCTCTTACTCCAGTGAAGTGGGATACAAGAGGACTGGTTTTTTTTAAAACACATAATACTTGAAAACAATAATAAACAAACACCCTGTTGCTTCAACTATGATCAGATTCCTCACCAGACACATCCTGCCCTCCTTCTAACTAACCAAAGCTTATTTCCCATGAGGGTATTTCCAGGGACTCATGACATCAGCTCTATGTTTGAGCTATGTCCTAGTGTTGAGTCTGGCAGCTTTTAAGGTCTTTCCAGAAGTCTTCCTGCCTGTCAAACATTTCCTGATTGTCAGTGCAGGCTTGATCTCAACCCTAGCTCCCTGGAGATAGCTGGGACATGGGATGGGAGGAAGGGTGCCACATCCTCAGGAAGGAGGAAAGAAATGAATAGAGGTGGGAAAGGGAAGAGCAACCCTTCTGAGGTGAGGAGTCCATGTGGGCAGCTTAAGCCCTTCTGACATCAGCCAAAGGCTAGGCAGGCAGTGAACTGGATCATGGCATTACAGACCTGGAGGTAGAAGCAACTGTGACCAGTGCTTGTCATATAGTAAGCACTTAATAAAATACTTCCTTAATACTTAATAAAAAATACTTGCTGACTGATTGAATGACGTCAGAGGATCTCTGGTCCAGTCATCTCGTTTTACAGAGCTTTGACCCAAAGAAAGGGAAATGACTTGCCTAGGATCATACATATAGTCAGTAGCAGAGTTGGGATTTGAATTCAGGTCATCCAGCTCCAGAGCTGGTATTCTTTTCTCTGCACTGCATGACCTCCATGGCCAGACTGGTAAAAGAGACATAGCTGCCTCTTTGGGGTCCTCCTAGGGTCCTAAAGTGTCTGATTCTTGTGGTGGAAGGAGGGATAGGAGAGGTCACTGGCCTGGTCTGGGAGAAGGGAATCAAGGGCACTCACCATACTTGGCTGCTTTGGCAGCAGCAGCGGCAGCAGCAGCTGTGGGAGAGATGGGAGAGAGGGAGACTTAGGGACTTTTGAATCTCCATGTGATCGATACCTACAACTGGAGGCTTTCAGTACCTGGGACAGCCCAGAAGCCAGGAAGGCAGTCTACACTCTCCATAGAGACCCAGGGTTAGAAAAACCAGGCTTTCATCCTTTCCCCACTCCCACTTCTGGTGATTGAACCCAAACTCACGGGAGAGAGCTGCCCCAGGGATACCTCCGGGACCGACTCCTGCACCAGGAACAGCTCCAGTGCCAACCCCAAAACCTGGAACTCCTCCAGGGCCCACACCAAAACCGGGAACTCCAACTCCAGCGCCAGCCCTGGCCCCTGAAAAGAAGATGGTAGCATGGGTGCAAGTGGCCAACAGAGAGAGAGACTTCAAGCCTCCATGGTGCCCTTTAGAATCTGGGAGGGGCCAGGAGCAGGGGCAGGAACAACCTAGGAGGTACTCACCATACTTGGCTGCTTTAGCTGCTGCTTTGGCCGCTGCATCTGGGGCTCCTACTCCTGGAGAAGGAGATGGGGAGGGAGAAGGTATGTAAGGATAATGACAACAAAGACCTCAGTTTCCTCATCTGGCACTGGTGGGTTTAGATTAGGTGGTTGTTAAACTCCAAATCACAGGAACATACACCTACAGCTGGAAGTGGCCTTAGAGGTCATCTAGTCTAATCTGTCCATTTCATAAGTGAGGAAACTGAGGCCCAGGGAGGTTAAGCGACTTGGACAAAGTGACTTGGACAAAGTCACAGAGGCATGAAGTGTTATAAATGGGATTTGAACCCAAATTTTCTGACCCTAAATCCAGGGATCAGTCAACTGTGCAGGGCTGCCTCCCATCTGTGAACCTATAAATAACCACTGACTTTATGCAGGTTTTTATGGTTTGGGAAGACCATTGAAAAATCATACATGATCTGATTTCAGGTACTCAGCAACATTGTGAGGTAGGCACCTGGGTCTTCTTATTCATAGAGGTGCCTGTGGTCACAGTGCTAGTTGGTGTCAGAGGATATTTCAAACGCAAGTCTTCCTGGTTCCAGGTCCACTATACTTCACCACTTCAAACTCAGGAGACCACCCTCCCCTCTTTCTTCTTCTACTCCAATCTCAGCTATACGGAGACACAGAGTCACATATATGTTTGGATACAGGAACTGTAGCTCTCACCTGGGATGCCAGCAGCACCCGGGACACCGCCAACACCTGGGACTCCGCCAACACCTGGGACTCCAACACCTGGAACACCTGCAATGCTTCCAATTCCTGGGATGCCACCAACACCTGGTACTAAACCTCCAGCAGCTCCTGTTGAGAGAATGGAGAATTGTCTTTTCTATCCATAAGATGCTGAGGAGGATCTCTCAGCACCCAAGTGCCCAGGAGTAAGGCAGAAATTAAACAGTGGTCATCCTTTTCTGAAACAGTCTCAGTTCAAGCCACATGAGGAATTGGGGGTATTTAGCTTAGAGAAGAGTATCTGAAGAGCTGTCCTGTCCAGGAAAGATTTGGCCTGTTATGCTTGGCCCCAGAGGGGATGACCAAGATCTCTGAATGCAAGTGCAAAGAAGCAGATTGGTTTGTTATCAAGACAAGCTCCCTGAGAATCCGAAAGCTGGGGGCCAGCAGAGTTCCTTCCTTATGGCTGGGACCCAATAACCATAAAACTCTGCATGATGCCCAGTCCATCTCTGAGGACTTTAGTAAAGACTTCCAGATGATGACAAAGTGGAAGAGGAATCCTAATCCAGGGTGAGAGGTACAAAGGGAACTCTAAGGATTTGAGATCCCTGAAAAGGGTTTAATAGCAAGGGCCTCCTATTGCCAAAACACAAATCCTCCCTGGAGGAAGGAGCCCTTTCCTCCCTGAGAGAACTGAGAGGCTGAAGGACATGCCCAGAGTTACACAGAAGTAAGACTTGAATCCAGGTCTACCTGCCTCCAAAACCTCCTCTCTGACTGCCCCTGCCTCTCATACGAATGTAATGGGAAACTAATGCCCACCTTGGGGTGAAGTATGGAGATGAGGGGAATGCTCTGAACCACATAAGATCACAGAAGGGCTTATGGAGGAAACTCAGTCGCTCAGCCTGGGATCTGGCTTCAGGGACCCAGGCAGAGGGTGAGACAGAGAGGATGGAGGGAGTCGCGCTGAGAACACTCACCGTACTTGGCTGCTTTAGCAGCTGCAGCTGCAGCAGCGGCGGCTGCGGCTGGGGCCCCAGCTCCTGGAGAGACATAAGGAGAAAAGGGTCTCAGAGGGACCTGCCTGCCTTCCCAGGAAAACTGGCCCCTCCTCTTCCACTTCCAAGGCCAGAACTAGGTGGAGGGAAGGTAGGCAGTCACTCAGGGGGTGATGTACATGAGAACATAACAAGGACCAATCCTCCTGAGGTCAGGGATTAGTACTTAGCCAAACTCTGCATCTGTTCCAGCACCTGGTACAGTGTGCCCTAAATAAGAGGCCATTAGTGGATCTCAAGCACTTATTTACTTTTTCATTCATTCATTCACTCACTCACTCATTCATTCACTCACTCACTCACTCATTCATTCATTCATTCACTCACTCACTCACTCATTCATTCACTCACTCATTCATTCATTCATTCATTCACTCACTCACTCACTCATTCATTCATTCATTCACTCACTCATTCATTCATTCATTCTTGTGGCATGATTATTCTTTCTTTCCTCCAAGAAATTGAGGCACACCAAACATTTAGACTGGCATGTGCTTTTAGGTATAAGTTCCATGTAATTTTTGGAATAACTTGTACATAATTGAGTTGCAGCAAAATTATTGAAAACCTCTGTAATAGGTACCTCATACATAGTTGTTGAATTGATTGGAAGTCACAGTTTTAAAACTGCTTTTTAAATTACATATATATATGCATAAAAATACTCTCTGTAAGGGTAGATTGGGGGTAATGACTAGTACACATTGGATAATGAAGTCTTCCTCACTCCTCTCTAGTCATTCTGTGGTCTAGCCAAATTAATCCTGATGTCCCTCACATACTCCAACCCCCTTATCTTTACCGTTGTACTAGTGACCCCATCTCCTCCATGCCTTCTTTTCCCACCTGAGCCTTTTGGGATCCCAAGACTCAGCTCAAGGGTCATCATCTATATAACACCTTTCCTGACCCATATTCCCCATTTCTAGTACCTCCCTCTGAAATCATCTTGTATTTGAATATATACTGCATTTATTTCCGTATATATATGTGACCCCCCCCCCCCCCCCATAGAATGTGAGCTTCCTTTGGCAGGGAGGAGTCCCTTAATGAATTCATTCAGTAATGATTCATTCAGTAATTTCTTGGTCACTTCTGTTGCAAGTGCCCAAAATTAACTTGAATTTAACTCATATGCCCTGTATATGTTATGTACATGCTGCTTCTTCTCATCGAAGACAAGGTTCTTGAGGCCAGGGATGGTTTCATTTTTGTCTTGCATCTACCACCTAGAGATTTGGAGGTGAAAGGGACCCCTGAGGGCATCTAGTGCAATCTTCTCTTGTTACAGAGCAGGAAAATGAGGCTGGGGGGTGGGGTGGGTAAGACCTGCCCAAGACTCCTAGGCCTTCTGACTCAGAGCCAGAGTCTCCAGCACCCATTCACTGATGCCACCGTCCACCCTCAATCTGGAAACGTTGACCAGAGCTCAGCCCTGTGTCCTTTCCTTCCTTAGCTTTGTTCCCTTACCCCCCACCTCCCACCCTTGCCCAAAAACACTTTACCAGCAATGCCTCCAATGCCAGGAAGTCCTCCAGGTCCAACTCCAAAGCCTGGAAGTGCTCCAGGTCCTCCTGCACCAGCACCTGCAGAGACAGACAGTCCTCTGATTCATCAGCATCCGAGGAGGGGCAAAGGATGGGATGGGGTGGGGCCAAGCAAGGGGCTGGGGAGAATCCCCCAAAAGCTGGCCACTTCATCCCTTTCAGCTCTATGGAAGGCATTTAAGGGGCAACCCCCAATGGCAAAATGCAACCCCACTGCTTGGTCCTTAGAGAAAACATTAAAAAATCCAACAAAACCCCCAATGCACCCATTTTCAACACACTCATTAAGGGACATGTGTGTTTTAAACAAATTGCGCTTTAATCACAGTCACATACTGAGAAACCACAGGCAGCTCAGTCCCCTGGCCAGAGGGGCCTCAGCAGGAATGTTTGAGTGTTCTCATCCCAGTGCTCCTCAGAGTTGTCCAACTTTGTAATATAACCAGTCCTTTGGATTTGGCTGTCCTTCCCGCTGGGTCTGCCCTTGCCCCCCCTCCCAATCCCCTTTTCCTGGAGAATTCCATTCATCCCCAGCCCCCTCTCCCTATCAGGGCAGATGGCTAAGAAGACAACCCAAGGAAAGGAGGCTAGGGGCCCTTGCGACTGTGGTCTGGGTCTATGACAATTGAGTAGAGCGAGTGTCCTGCTCAGATATTAGCATTCCCCTCCCCTCCAAATGTAAGGATCATTCTTTTCTCCAGTCTTTGGGAGACTGGGGGAACTCTAGTGAGTATGGAGGGGGTCAAGTCCTCAGATAGGAGGGGTGAAAGTTCTTTGTGGTGAGGGATAGACATTTTATTTTTGACGCCCCCCCCATGCTCCTCAGTACCCAGCACATTGCCTGCACATAGTAGGCGCTTAATAAATGCTTGAATGGCCTTTGAGGTCCCTCTCAATTTTGACATTTGCTGTTTAGTCATATCTGATTCTCTGTGACCCTATTTGGGGTTTTCTTGGCAAAGAAACTGGAGTGATATATTTTCTTCTCCAATCCATTTTACAGATGAGGAAGCTGAGGCAAACAGGGTGACTTGACTTGCTCACTGCTCTAGCACTACGGTGCCACATAGCGGCCTCTCTGACATGACAAGAGTACCAAATCCAGTTCCAACTCCTGCCCAAGATAATTTAGAGAAAGGAGGTGCTGGGTTATAGGGGAAGAAAACCAGGTCAGGAGTTAGGGGGATCAGGTTCTAATCCTAGATCTCCCATAACTAGCTGGGTAACCTTGGGAAGTCATTGAAACGCTCTTGGATTCTGTTTCCACCTCTGTAAAATTAGTAAGTTGGAGTAGAGAGGCCTCTAGAAACCTGCAACTTCCAGACCTCTAACTTAGTTTTTTAGGGGGATACACAAGATAGATGAGACTAGTCTATCAAGACTAGATGGGGGTCCTCTCATTAAGAGAACAAAGGAGGGAAGGGGGTCTGACCAGAGCAAGGCATCAAAAGGTTCACTCACCGTACTTAGCTGCTTTTGCGGCTGCAGCTGCTGCAGGACCAACTCCTAGATTTGGAAATAAGGAGATTCAGCCATTGTGGGGTGGGAACCAGCCCCCTCCTCAACCCTGAGAACATACCTCCCCATGAGACCCCTCCCACAAGCAAGTTCAAACAGAGTGAAGAGAATGGGACAGGGCCCTGAACTTTCAGATTCAGACTGGTCCCAGACTCATGGGATAGGGCTCTGAGATGCTTCTTCGGCAGTAAATAAAGGCTGCATTGGACCGTCCTCACTCTCACCCCTACTCTATGTGACCAAAGGCATTTGTGAGTCACCATGGAGAGGTGAGAGATGGGACCCTGGGTGGGAGCTGGCCTCTATGGAGATTCTGCCTATAACCTCAGCCCCACTGGCCTGTAGAGGAATCTTAGTGGCCAAGTCTAGAAGGGTAGCTGTTGGAGGAAAGTCTGGCTAGGATCCATGAGTAGGACTGAGATGTAGGTACCTTCCATGCCCTCTTCCACATGCTGTTGATGAACCAGAAAATGAGGCCATACCTGTTCCTGTGGGATATCCCGCTTTCCCCGCACCTGCCCCAGCTCCAGCAATGCCACCTGGACCGTAACCTTTGAGGGCAGGAAGGAAGAGAGTGTCAGCCTTTGATTTACCTGTGTGTGGACCCACTATTCCTCACTCCCAATAAGTAAATAAATTCCTTGGTTTTTGTCTTTGAGCTTCCAGAATCATCCTTGGCCCAAAATATACTTACTTAATTTTAAAAATTTTTTCCTTATGATCCACTTGACAAATATCATAATAGGCACTTAAACCAATTCTTGGTTGATCCAGTGAATGATTGAAAAGTCTCTATGAATAATGACTTTGCTATTAACCCACCCAGCAGCTACGTGTTCTAGTGGATAGAGAACTGGATTTGAGAGTCAAGAAGACCTGAGTTGGAGTATGGGCCCCTGACATATGCTGGCTGCATGACCTTAGGTAAGTCACCTGCCCCCTTGGGTTCTTGGCAGCTCCCCAAGACCTTCACTTCTAAGTTGCAGATCAGATGCTGATTGCACTGAGCATGGCTTCCAAAGCCCAAGTGAGTCCCCTTGGTCTACCTTTCCCATGCACATTTAGCCTCTGGCTACACTGGACTAACCCTGGATGTTGGTGGACCTTTAGGACCAGGACATAAAAGAAAGCCCCAATTCACTTACCATAAGGCAGTTTTCCAGTGCTATAGGGCAATCCATAGCCACCTGAGGGGAAGACAAGATCTGGTCAGGAGATTCCTCCATACTTCATTCCCGGCCTGAGCCCTGAGCACAGGAGGTGGGCCACCCAAAGAGCAGACTCCAAGGGATGACTGGAAAGAGCCTCTGCCCCCAGCCTCCCTCTCATTTTATGAGGGATGCGTATCTCCTGAGTCATCATGGAAAGAACACTGTCTTTAGAACCATAGGACCAGCTTGACTTCTTATAACTGATGTGACCTTGGACCAGTTATTTCTTCATCCCTCTTGTATAAAACAAGGCTCTTAGGATCCCAGATGTAGAACAGGAAGGGACCCTAAGGATGATCTGTTCCAACCCCTTCTTTTCACAGCTGAGAAAAATCAGCCTGAAAGGGGTGAAGTTAATGATCCAAGATCATAGCTAATGACCTTATTCATTAGTAGACTTGTAGCTAGTTAGTAACTACTTAGTAGAAGATCTGGGATTCAGGCTCAGGTCCTTGAAGTCCAGATCCAAGGATATGCTGAGTAAAGTGAGCTCTCTTAGCTTCTTTCTAGCTGTGAATCCAATAGTGCTACGAGATCTCTGAACAGGGGCTAGAGTCCTTCATCCCCCACTGAGGGTTCGGGATCTGAGCACAGACACCCCTGGCATAGGGATCAACCCCCATCATCCCGGAGGTGGAAGCCTTTCTCTGGCTCAGGTTTTAATAGTGAGAGGGCAAAGAGAGCACTAGAGCACTGAATGCTAGCAATCGATTCTCCAGAGGTGGAGTTGGGACTCTGAAGTCTGGGAGCACCCATTTTGCTAGGGCGAAGGCCATTGATTCTGGAGTCAGAGGAACTGAATTCAAATCCTGCTGCTCACTCCAACTGACTAGATGACCCTGAGCAAGTCACCTAACTTTTCAATGCCCAAGATCATTCTCTGAGATCAGGCTACCATGATTTTTACTATCACACGGCAGAGATACTTCAGAATCAATCGGTTTCCCCATCAGTAAAAGAGAGGGTTGGTCTAGATGGCGTCTGAGGTGCCTAATCTCTCTGAGACTCAGTTTCCCCATCTGTAACACGAAAGATTTGGACTTTGAGGTCCTGTCCAGCTCTAAATCAATGCGCATGTGACTCCTGAATTCAGAACCTCCTCCTTCCTCACCTCTGCACGAACTGTCTTCCACACCTGCTTTTGCTTCCTCAACATCATCTTTCAGCGTCCTTTTCTTTCTCCAAGGCTCCATGCTCTCCCTGGCAAGCCCACCCTGATCCACTCAGCTGTTAATTCTCTTTTCCTCCTCAAATTTTTCTGGAGCATTTCTTCTGTGTTTGTCCATTGACCCCCATCACTTATCAGTGTTCATTTCCACCTAGTAGATTAGAAGCTCCCTGATGATAGGACTGCGTTTTTGTCTATTTTGTTATTGGTCTTTTAGCTCCAACGTTCAGCACAGGGTCTGGCACATTGTAGATGCCTAATCAATGTCTATTGGACTGAATTGAACGTTAGCAGGGCCCTCTCCAAGTCTGGATGATGCCCGGAACAGGGTCACTCGGGGCAATCTGGGAAGGAGATGGGATCATTCACAGAGGTAGGGCATACTCCATCCTTTCCCCAATGGTTCTCTCATCCGGGGACCAAGCCTGCATTTCCTCTCTGAGGAACAAATTCCATAGGGATCCAGCCTGGTCTATGAGGTCCCACCTCCACATTGTCTTCTGAGAGAGTGGGCTCTCCCAAATATCTCAGAGAATAGGATAAGGCTCATGAAAGTGATGTTATCAGATAGAGAGTCAGGGTCCAGTTTTCAAATCTTGTCTCTGGCAGATTCGACCTCAGGAAAACTGGGTACAAACCTTCCAGTTTTGTGACTACGGGCGATTCCCTTTAACTCTCTGGGGCTCATCTGTAAAATGGGTATGCAGATAAACCCTCTAGAACCTAGCTCAGTGTTGTTTTAAGGCTTCATGGAGATATTTTGAGTAAAGTGCATTGTAAACCTCAAAGTGTTTTAACTCTTCAAATGTCAACTTATCCTCATCACCAGTGCCCTAGCTCTGAGCCTCTACCCCAAACTCCCAATTAGTTCGTGGTTTACCTGGGAGCTTGGGTGCTTTGATAGGGTAGCCTAGGGGGACTCCAGGCTGCTGGCCTCCAAAAGGTCCAACTCCTACAAACAAGAAGAAAAAAGAATGAAGTACTTACTCTTTGTCCTTCCCCCACCCCCATTCAACAAAGGTCCCAACCAGGCTTTCCATCATTTGTTAATTTCATAACTACACTCACACCAGACTGATTTCTTTAGCGTCTCCCCCAGACGCCAACTTATTCTTGTCTCTGAATGTTTGCCTCTGCCATGCCTTTTCCCTCCTTCAGCCCCTCTCCAAATCAGATCTCTGAGACCCAGTTCAAGTTCACCCACTCCAGGAAGTCCTCCTTTACTATCCCAGCCCCCACTGAACTCCACCTCTCTCTTTGAACATCCAGCATTAATTTTTGTACTCTCTTTGGTCCTTGGCATTGACAGCCTATGTTTGCTTATTTTTATTTTCATGGATGAGAATCCCGGCTTCTTAATGAGACCAGAAATTCTTCTGGGTCAATAGTGTCTGTCTGCCTTGTTTCCCCCAAAGTACCCACCATGGGGCTACATGGCAGACCCTTGGTCAAAGACTGTTGACTAATGGATTTGGGGTTCTCATGTCCTTTCCCTGTCTAAGAGCCCTACAGAAAGCTCTGCATTGCTGTCTAAGGCCCCAAAGAGGCTTTTCCCCTTAGCCAGGAGGAGGTGGGAGCCTAAACCCCTGGCTTGGGGAAGTCCCAGGTGAGGGTAGGAACAGGAGCAGCTCTCTCACCTGGAATTCCTGCAAAAGCTCCACCACCTGCTGCAAGAAAAGAGAAACTGGTGACTACCTGCCCATGAGGATGTCCTAGCATCCTGGGATGTCAGAACTGTAAGGGCGAAAAGGCCATCTGGTCCAGAACCCTCATATTACAGAGGAGGAAACTGAGGCCCATGGAGGGGGAAGGGAGTTGGCTTAGGAACCAGATAAGAAAGAATGTTTCTTATCTGAATTGTTGACATTTGGTGCTGTGTATACACAGTTTCAATTCGAAACAGTGGAAAGTAGCTGGCTCTGGAGTCTGAGGACCTGGGCTCAAATCCTGCTTTATCATATTCCACCTATGAGATCTTGGGCAGGTGACCCTACCTCAGATTATTTAAAATACGCAGATATCTTCAGTTTTCATGCAAATGCATCCTGTCAATGTTGACCAACACTCCATGTGGGACGCTATGAAATTTCCTTACCAAGCGTCTGGTCCTAAAAGAGCTGAGGAGTATGGACAAGAAAAAACTCGGAGTGTCGCCCTTGAAAACGGGCAATATGATGGAGGGTAGGATGCTAGACTTTCAGGACATCTGCCTCTGCCACCATGGCTATATGTAATTACTTTTTTGGGGGGATTGTTATGAGTTTTGGTTTTTGATCTTTATTTGTATAATTCAGAAATATTGTTTCAGGGATATTTTAATAGAAATATTAATCTGATAATCAATAGAAAATTGGATATTATAATGAAAGGGCTTTTTTGGATAACAGCAAATCCTACTCTTTAATGTGAACTCTGAGATTCTAAACTGAACTAATTAATTATGCTTCAGTTCCCTAAAACTGGAAAAAAAAAAGAGCACATTTTTAGTAACTACTGAACTGCAGCAAATAAAAGACAATTTGATAATTGATCAGAAAAAAGCACAGATAATCTTGTTTAGAAATATTTTATCCTTAGAGCATTATACCTTTTTTTGAGCAAGTACAACTTACAGAAACTATACACAGCCAACTTTTATCAAGTATGAACATTTACTATATGTTGTTTAGCGGAAATATCATTTCAGTTGTAAAAACAATCTCCTGTTACAAAAAGTAATCATAAACCTTAATGGATCTGACAGTTGTACCAACAAAGCTTCAAGCTAAACAATATTTTAAATGGAAAAAATATTCCTTTTTAAATAGTTTGGTAAACTTACATTTCTGAGGCTTATGTACATATACAACTGTGTATAATTACGATGGGTAAGTCATTTCACCTGCACTATTCTCAGTTTCCTCATACGTAAAATTGGAACCACAAACCTTGCCCTGCTCTCCAAGAGCGGTTCAGTGGATTGAAAGGCTATAGAGAGAGATCATTCTTTTAAGGGCTGAAACATGGGATGGGGGAAGACTCAGATGATAGACAATTCAATTATGTCATTCTCCCCCACTGTCCCAACAAGACCCCTTATACCTTTCCCCCAGGTCCTTTCTGATGACTAAAATCCCACCATTAGACAGATTTATTACTTTGATTGGGATTCCATGACCCTTTAATTAAGATTTCATCAATTTTTAAAATGCTACTATAGACACAGAGGGGGAATTGCTTCTTTTTTATCTTTGCTTGATGAAGATAAACCAAAAATTCTCCAGCATTTGTTAGAGTTACGGAATGAAGGCACTAGGGGCAATGGCTTGACTATGGGTGGAATTCCAGGTGGTTTTTGCAGTTAGTTCCATACCTGGGGCTTTGGGCTTGACTCCAGCTCCAGTTGGCACACCTGGCAAGACCCCTACCCCAGGGAATCGTGCTCCTGAAACACAAAGAAGGCATGTTCACTAAAGGCAAAAGAGCAGATACCCATCTGAGCCACCCCTCACTCCCTAAGCCAGAAGAGAAGACCCAGTCCTGCCTGTTCTGTGTGGCACACCCCATGCCTCACCCTTGGGAAGGGAAGCCTTCCTTGATTGCAGGAGCCAACAATGGTTTCTCCCTTCTCTGGGGTCTAATGGTTACTACTGTCAGTGTCAAGCTCAGTGGATGGAGCGTTAGACCTAGAGTCAGGAATACCTGAGATCATATCTGACCTTAGACACTTGCTAGCTATGTGACCCTAGGCAAGTTACTTCTCCTCTGTTTGCCTCAGTTTCCTCATCTGTTAAATATAAATAATAATAATATCACCCTCCCAGGGTGGTTGCGAGGATCAAATGAGATAATATTTGTAAAGAATTTTTTTTAAAACAGTACCATGTGTTAGCTACCAATACTATCATTTACCCCCCCCCCCCAGTCAAGTCCCTTGGGGGCAGAGATCATGCTTTGCACCGTGGGGTATCCCCCTCAGCATTTAGTGTAGAAGAGGACACCAGGAAGGTGAGAGAAAGAGGGGCCCTCTCTCTGAGAACTAGCTTTAAAACCAGTCTGGAAACAGGGTTTTTAGGGGATTTCAGATGTGGGAGGGTGAAAAGATGATGCGGCCTCTTTACATTCCCAACACACCCAGAATCACAAAATGTGTTATCCTTCAAAACTGAAATACACATTTCTGACACAGTAGGAGCAGGACATGAGCTCTTGGCTGAGTCTCCTAAAGTGGGGACAATTGGCAGGGAGCCATCCACATTCCTTCTCCCCAATCTCCTTGTAAATAACTGCATTTGTGAGACAGCTGGCGCAATTCAGAGATCAGTCTGTGACCAGACTGATAAAGACAGCCATCTATACCATGCTGATTCCTTGCCAGCCGTCATGCCTGTCTACTCCCCGCTCCAGGCCCCTGAAGCCTTGGACTCTGATCCTGGGATTCCAGGCCATGAGAGGCAGTGAGCTTTAGGCACGCCTTATCTAGAACCAGTCTCCATTCCACTTCTAGCCATCTTGACACCATAATGTAGAGCCCTGTCCCCTCCTGCCATTTCTGGTACCTCTGTATGTTGGAATGTAAGCACCTTGAGGACAGGAAATTACTTTACTTGTATTTGTATTCCTAATACTTAGCACGGTGCTCTGTACATAGTAAATTCTCATTAAATGCTCTATCTTTGCATCCATCTATCCATCCATCCATCCATCCATCCATCCATCCATCCATCCATCCATCCATCTATCTATGTCTATCACCTAACTATCATTTATCCTCCTATCATCTATCTACATCTTCTGATTTTAAGAAAAGGAGAGTAGACATAGAAAAAGAAACCCAAGACTTTTTTTTCATTAGCTTCCTCCTCAAAACCTGGAGGGAAAATTTCCTGAAAACTAGATATGGGGTACAGTTGGGGGGGTTACCCTGGTGTCTTGTTCAGGAGATGGCAGTTGGTGCTCATTTTCATCTCTGAAATTGGTCAAGACTCTGTCCCTCTCCCCAAATCCCTCCTGCTCCCCAGCGTTGTTCTTACCTGTTCCTGGAAGAACTCCACCTGGATACACTCCAGGAAGCCCCACACCTACGAAGAAGTGAGGGTGAACAAGTAAGTGGTGTGAACAAGTAAATGATATGAACCCAAAGAGAGAAGCAAGAGTCACAGGGAGTAGTTCTGGGTCCCATAAGTCACAGAATCTTCCCCTCTCCTCAAATATATCTTGGCTGCTCCACCCCCTCAATCAGGGTCATTTCTTGGTCCCTTCAACTCTCTCTCTCTCTGTCTCTGTGTCTCTCAATGATCTCAAGAAGGGTGCAGTTGTGTCCTCTGACATTCTTCTCACAGGTCATGGATAGATTCCCTACCCCTCAGCTCCACCCCTCTCCCCAAGATCCACCCCCTGCTTTCCCTAAATGACCTGTTAGGGATCCATTGTCCATGAATTTATCCAAAGCCTTCTGAAACTTGTTTCTATTTCCAGTCTGTCTTACCTCCCCCAGTGACGAGTTCCAGATGTTGGCTCCCTGATTTGCAAAGTGGGGCTTTTTGTCCTAAAATCACCTCCCTTGAGTTTGGGGGAGGCAGGGCAGACAGGGTGGTGAAGCACAGTGTCTGGCACACACTGGGTGCTTAATAAATGCTTGTTACTTGATTGTATCAGAAAGAAATGTCAAGGGACTTGGGTTCTTCTCCCAGTTCTACCACTGACTCATTGTGAACCTTGGACAAATTACACTCTTTCCCTGGGCCTCAGTTTCTTCCTCTGTAAAATGACAGAGTTGAATTAAACAAGCAGATTTTATAGATTTTGTAGCTGTGCTGTGAAGGTTTGGTGAATGGAATCATGGCCCTGTTTGACTTCTAGACAGCACAGAATCATAACTTGGGAGGGAGGAGAAGCCTTATAGGTCATTTACTCCAAATATTTTATTTTATAGAGGAAGACATTGAGGCCTAGAGAAATCTAGTAACTTTTCCAAGATCACACAGGCTAAATGGCAGAGACTTGATTTGAACTCAGGCCCTTTGACTTTAAATAAGAGAATTTTCTGCTACACCATACCACACTGTACCACACCGCGCCACTCCATGCCATGCCACACCATGCCACACCATACCACGCCACACCACACCATCTTGCCAAGCTTTTGTCTCTGGACAGAAGGGATCTCACCATTTTTGTCTGTCCTCTCTGCATAGTGCTCCCAACCCTACTACCCACTCTGACCATTGAGCTGACCTCATCTTCCATGTCTTTCTGGAGACATAAGTACTGACCTGGAACTTTCCCTGGCTTTCCTCCGGCCCCCACTCCTGCTCCAGTCTGAGGCACAACAGCACCTGTTGGGGGAGTAAGAGAAGGTATAACTCATCAGAGCCAGGTCCAGGAAGACCCCAGACCCTCTTGGGCAGCAATGTCTCTTGGTGGAGAGATAGATAGGATAGAAAGACTTTACCGGTGGACACTCCTCCACCAACACCTCCAACTCCAGCTCCCACACCAGCACCAACACCAAGACCTGGAGAATCAGAGAAGTCCATCCTAGCTCTGCCCCTTAATAGCACATGATCATGGGCATGTTATGTCATCTCTCTGAGCCTCAGTTTCCCCATTTGTAAAATGGGCACACTAAGTCTTCCCCTGCTTATGTGCTTGTGTGTGGGAAGAGGATGAGATGAACAAGAAAAGGCTTCCCAATGCAAGAAGTGGATTGTAGACACGAAGGTTGCTACTTCCTCCCATTGAGGAGAGTCCCACCAGGGGATACTCACCAGCCTTGGCAGCTGCTTTATAAGCAGCTCCTGCCGCGGGGCCCGTCAGCAGTCCCCCCGGGTAAGCTCCCCCTGGGAAGCCACCTAGCCCTGTGGTAGAGAAGCAGTGAGTCATTCTCACTTGAGGCAAAGACAGGCATGTCAACCATGTTCCTGCCCCTCTATCCTTCCTTCAGGCCCCTGACCCCACGAGGGATTCTGGGAAATCATGTCCCTGTCTGCAAGATATTCACCATGCCCAGAGAACCCCGCTTTATACTCTGTCCTGGTCCTGGGTATTAACACCTCCCCCCACTGCTCTCCTCTAGTTCAAATCCTGCCCAGGCTTTAAGGCTCATCCAAATTCCTTCCCCAGGCAGCCTCTCCCCCATCTGCCACCAGCCCTCTCTAGACTCTTACAGCACTGACTCCTTGGTATTGGTACCTGAGTTAATCATATACTATCTTATCTCATTCTCTGTTCAAACTGTTAGGGAGCCCTAGGCTATTCTTAACTCTAAAGTAGGGCCTCTTAACCTGGGTTCCATGGTAGATTATGAGGAGACCACGAACTTGGAAGAGAAAAATTTACGTTCTAATTTTCATTAACCTCCAACTGAAATTGAGCATTGTCTTCAACCCTGAATGTAGGGGGCCGTAGAAGAGGACTACAAGTTTTTACGAGACTGCCCGTGACACAAAAAGGATTAAGAATTCCTTTTCTAGTCCACCTCCATCATGAATTATTGGAGGAAACTGAGGCCCAGAGAGGACAGGCTACCCAGTTCTATAATGGTATGTTGGTCCTTTCTCTCCATGTGGAGGGCAGGAACCACTTCTGGGATTCTTTGTTATAATCAACTGACCTGAACAAAATCGAAAGACTGAGTGGTAGATATAATGCTATGATACAATGCTAGACTTGGCGAAGGAAGACCTGGTGAACTAGTCTGAATCTTACACACTGTCTCTGTGACCCTGGGCAAGTCCCCTAACCTCCCTGTGCCCTAGACAACTTTCTAAGAGCATTTAAGCTGCAGAACAGGGCTGGATTGGCATTGGCAGGGGGCATTTCCTCACCTGGGAATTTCCCACACCAAATAATCGCAGGATTGGTTAAACGAAAACAAAAAGAGAGATTGTAGAAAGACCTCTAGCCTGGGAATCAGGTGTCCTAGGTATCACTAATGTGACAGCTTTGATCTTAGGTAGTCACTTTGTGTCTTGGACTCAATTTCCTTGTCTATGGGAAAAATGAAGAGTTCTTTCTTCTGTCTCTCTCCCTCCCCTCCCTCTCTCTTTTTTCTCTCCCCTTCTCTCTCTCCCTTTCTCTTTCTCTCGCTCTCCTCTTCTTTCTCTCTCTTTTTCTCTCTCTCTCCTTTCTCTCTGTCTCTCTCAAAAAATCTCCAAAGATATGTGTATGTAATATGTGTGTGTCTATTTTATATATGTGTATATAAAATATATGTGTATATATTATGTAATATATATAATATATGTGTATATATGTTGTGTATAACTTGTGTGTGTAGAACACACAAACATGTAGGAATTTATGTAAATATTTATCTATTCTCTCTATATGCATATATAAATCTCCTCTACATAGATTTGCATTAGGATGTAATATCTTTCTATTTGTTTTCCCAGTGCCTATCACTACTCCGGGCACATAGTGAAGGCTTAATCAATGCTTGCTGGTTGATTGCCCCTCTGTAAAATGAAGGGGCTGGATCGGATGGCCTTTAAGATTCTTTGCGATCTAATTTCTATGATTTGGAAGCAAGATATGACCAGAATTCACTCTTGCTTAATCTCATGGATTCCATTTTTTTTAAGGGGAAATTCAGAAGCTACAGATGGAGAAGTCTTTGGGTCATGCTTTGCATACTCACCTCCTCCAAGTCCTCCAGGGCCTGGAGAGAGGAGATAAAAGAGCATAGGACAGGATCCCCACCCTACCCCATTGGCCACCCCAGCTCTTGTGACACTGCGGGGAGGGCACCATCACACCCATATTAGTGTTACTGACTCTCCTCCTCTTGCATTCTTTGTGGAGGGATTGAGAAAAGATCTTAGAGGTGGAGCTGAAATGGAACTCTGAGGCCATCCAATCCAATCCCTTCATTTTACAGAGTGGGAGACTGAGGCCCAGAGAAGTAGAATGGGAGGCAGGTTGTGAAACTAGGTCTTTCCCCTGGTAACTGAGCTGAGGCTTTGTTCTGGCCCCTTTGCCACCATCTGCTTTCATCTGCCTCTGTCTGCTCCCATCTCTTCCCATCTCCTCCCCTCTTCTGACCCCCATCTGCCTAGGTCTCTGATTTCTCCCTCCATCTCCTGCCTTTTGGTTGGGAGCCTGGCTAGCTGGCCATTACCCCCAAACTCTGCAGTCTTTCTCTTTCCCCCTGGCTTGTCGCTTGGGGAGTCCATCCATGAGCAGATTGAAGCTGAAATGTTTATGAGGGGTGGAATGGGTCCCTCTGGCTCGGGTCTCCTTTCCCCTTCCAACATCTGGGGCTAATCATTCCCTCTTTCCCTGCTCCAGGCAGAAATTCCACTGCCCTTGGCTAGAGAAACTGATGGGCAATGGGAGTTCAGAACTGTACAGAGTTTGTTTTCAATTATGTGGAAAGACGGTCTTTGTTTTTCTTTCCACAAACTGGAAACACAAAGCCTGGGGCTGCTGGGACCCAGGGGGCCACTCAGCAAGAGACCCAGTGGGGTCAGACCCTTTCTAGTGAATGCCAGAGGGTTACTGGGGTCAAAGGCTTTGGGGGGAGGAGTGTGGGTGATAGAGAGCAGGAGGGATGAGAATCTCTGAACACCTGGCTGGTGTGTGGTCCCTCAGGAAAGGGCCCCAGCCTTCTCCTTTGACTCACATGGAAGGGGAATAATGGGTTACACTTAGGTACACTGGTTCTGGTTAAGCCTTCTTTCTCCCATGTGCCACTCCCCCAGGAGAGGAAAATGGAAGCACTCATGGGATAGGGTGAGCCATTAGGGTGGGCTGCAGAGCTTTCAGGAGATTCTCCCTGGTCATGTCTAGGTTGCTGGGAACTTAAGTCCAATGTCACCTCAGCCAGGAAGCCTGCCCTGATTCCTCCAGAGCAGCTGTGACCAGAGAAGTCTCTCTGACCCTCAGTCTCTTTTTCTTTAAAATAATCACAATCCCAGACTCAGGGTTGGAGGTGATCTCAGAAGCCATCTAGTCCTATCCATCCCTGACTAAGAACTACCTGGAGAATATCTGCCCATAAACAGCCAGCCAGTCTTTGCTTGGAAACTTTCAGTGATAGGGAGCTCACTCCTGGTTGAAGCAATCCATTCTCCTTTTGGATAGCTTGGTCAGGAAGCTTTTTTTTTTCTGACATCAAGCCTCACCCTGTCTCTTTGTAAGTTCCATTGATTGCCCAAAGACTTGATTTTTGGGGCCAAGTCGATTCCCATGTCTATGGAACAACCCTTCAGATGCCTGAAGATCACCACCTTGCAGCTATGTGCCTTTTCTGATCTAAATATCTTCAAGTCCTTTGACCAAACTTTACATGGCAAGACCTCAAAGCCCTTCACATCTCAGTCCCACCAAGCTCTAATGTTTCATGCATGTCCTCAGCTTCTTCCAGCCTGGATATAGCTCCTGAAAGCAGCTTTAATACATGACTGTCTGCTGAAAGTAATCTCCACTTCTCCAATGCTTTAAAATTTGCAAGAAACTTTCCTCTTGACAACTCTGTGAGGTCATTAGTATAAATATTATGGCCCCATTTTATAGAGGAAGAAACTAGGAGCCACAGATGTCAAGTGGCTTGCTCCAGAATTATTCTGTTAGTGAAGGTTGGAGCCAAGCCTTGAATCTACGTTTATTGTTCGAGGTCAACAACTGTCCATTAGTCTACCCTACCTCATTCTGAGCTGGTAAGAGTTAAGGTGACTCCCAGAGGGAAACCCATCTAGATACTCTTCGAGTCATAGAATCTTAGCCCTAGAAGGGACATGAGAGAATTCCTGTTGCTCCACCCACAGTGCTCTGGTCTTATCTGGCTGGCTAGTGGTGCCCACAGGACCAACATCTGCCAAAGTTCCTTTAGAACCTGGAGTGCCTGTCCCCTCCTTCTTCCCCCAAGGATCTGCCCTAGGCAAGGTTGTTGGTGTCAGGGGAACAGTAGGAAACTTTCTCAACCCTGAGCTTTGGCGTCAGAAGACTTGGTAAAAATTGCACTGTTTTCCCTTATTTTCTATATGACATTGGACAAAAATCACTTCATTTCTCTGGGCCTCAGTTTCCTTATTTGTAAAAGAGGAATTGTAATACTTGCCCTCTTGGTTTTTGGTAATGAGGCAATAAAGTAACAGAATGGGAAAAGACTTTGGGGAGGAAATGTCAGAAGTGTACTATGAGAGTGAGGCCTCGTTTCCCCCTTCAGTAAAACACTCTGGGCCAGCTGATGGCAGATGTTGTCTTCCTAGGATAGGACCTAACTTGAGGCCTTTGGAAAGTAAGGGGAATATTTCTCATAAAAGAGAACTGGTCATCTAAGCTCCCCTGTTGGGTCTGCTGGGGATTTGAAGGGGTCAAGTTCAAGGTTTGTCTGGGGTTCTCTGTAGATGACCACTCTAGGTTCTGGAGTCCCTCTCAAGGTCTCACCACCACTGATGTCTCTTAGGATTCAGTCCATGGACAGTCTGGATGGGTAGGGAGTGAACAGAGTGTCCGAGCTCACGACTGCCCTGACTTCCTTCTAGTGATGGGAAAAGACTGGTCCCTGATAGGGAAAGGACTAGCCTTCTCTTCTCTTCCGCTGCCGACAGGGGATGGATGAAACATTTGGAAATCCAGAGGGGGCTCTAGGGAGTGGCTTTGTTTCCATGGGAACAGACCCTTACCCCCACCCCCAAGGGAGCAGGAGGCGCTCTGAGTCACCCTCAGTCCTCACTAAAGTGCCCTCCAACCTTAGTGTGATAATAGTTACAGTGGGAGAAGAGTGGAAGGGTTGTAGACTCACCTGCCCCAAGTCCAGCAAGACCACCAATACCTGGAAGGGAGAAGATGATTGAATAAGCTTAGGTAGGGAGTGGGGTAAGGGTTGGGGGGCATGGCCAGTAGGATCCTCCCTCCCCAACTTGAAATCATGCAGGTTCCCCTTTCCTCCAGTACCCCTCTCCCTTCCTGGATGCAGTCCTACCCTCTTGCTTAATTTTTCTTCCATCTTCCCCTCCCTCTCCTTTGCTCCTTCAGTCTCCCTCACTCCCCCTTTCTCTCTTTCCCTCATTTTCTTTCACTTCCTTTCCCTCCCCACTCTACTCCACTTTTTCTACATGTCTCCCATCTCTCTGTCTCTCACTCACTCTGGAACTCTGTCTCTATTTCTTTTTCTTCCTCCCTATCTCTGTCTCTTCCCTTTTACCTTTCTCTGACTTTGTCTCTCTGTCATGGTCTCTGTCTCTGTGGTTCTTTATCTGGCTGCCTCCCTGTCTTTTCCTCTTTCTGCCTCTGCCTCTTTCCATCCTCTCTTTAGGTCCCTGGATCTTTTGGATGTTCATTATCTCTATCTCGGTCTTCCTCTCTGTCTGTCTTTGTTATCCTCCCTGGGTCTTTCTTTACCTTGGTCTCTCCCCACCTTTTTTCCTCTCTACTCCTTAGTCTGTCTGTCTCTGCCTCTCCCTGTTTCTCTATGACTCTGCTCCCTCCCATCTGTATCTCTGTCTTTCTCTGTCTCTGTCTCCACTCTGCCTGTCTCTCCATCTCTATCTCAGTACTATCCATCTCTGTCCCTGACACTCTCCCCTCTGTCTCTGTCTATGCCTCTTTTTCTCTTTTTCTTTCTTTCTTCCCCACTGTCTCTTTTCCCCTTACCATCTTTTGCCTCTTCTTCTGCCCATGCTTTCTTTCCCCCTCTATATCTGCTTGTCTGTCTGTCTAAGTCTGTCTGTCTCTCTTTCTTCCCTGCCTTCTTCCTTCTTTTCTTCTCCCATCTCCATCTCTGTCTCCACTCTGCCTCTCTCTGCCTCCCTGGCCCTCTCTCCTCTACTCCACCCTGTGTAGGATGCCCAGGGAGGCCAGTTGCTGGCTCCTCAGACCCCAGACACCCCGGGTTCCCAGATGCACAGGGCCTCAGTGTGCCATCGGGAGTGGAGGCGGCAGCTCAGCTCTGTGGACACCAAACCCCACTGCCTGCTGGGGATCCCTGGCACAGGCCTCTGCAGGGGGTGGAGGAGGAGGCAGTCAGTGGAGCTGAGGCAGCTGTGATTCTCTCCCTCCCTCTCACCCTGAGCCAGAGGATTAGTTGTTCCCAAGTCCCAAACAAGCAGCCCAGCCCCAGGAAGGCCTCCAGAAAGCAGGCTCACCCAAATGTTACAATTTTCAGGCTCTCCAACCCCTAATCTTCAGTCTAGAAGGATCAGAGGCACCCAGATTTGGAGCTTGAAGGGACCCCAGCCTTCTCATTTTACAGAGAAAGAAACCAAGGTCCATCAAGGTCAAGAGACTTGCTCAAGGTCACACAAGTCAGAGGCAGGATTTGAACCCAGAACTCTCCCTCTGGCCCCAGTGCTCATTCTATTGTACTAGACAACTTTAAATGTGATGGTGTCCATTCCTCCGCCTTGAAGCCTTTCTGGACTGCATGGTTATAGTATCAATTACCAATTCATATTTATATCGCTCCTTTCATCCAGGGCACAACCCACAGCTTTCCTTATGGATTAAACTAGGTGTTGGCAAACCTGCATCCTAGGTCATTAACTCAATGTATGTGACTTGGGCAAGGCATCTCAGTTCTATGCTCCTCCACATTTTCCGTTATAAAATAGGGCTATTAACATCTGCCCCCAGTCACTTCTCAGGGATGCTGGTAGAGATGCTCTCCCCCTAACAGGTAGCAGCAGTTGGGAAGCCAGGGGTAGTCATCTCATCTGTATGGTTTTCTCTTCATTAAAAACAAGGGGGTTGGACTCACTAGATGATTTCTAGATCTAGGATCTTATAAGCTTAGTGC
Source organism: Notamacropus eugenii (assembly GCF_028372415.1). Taxonomy (NCBI): domain Eukaryota; kingdom Metazoa; phylum Chordata; class Mammalia; order Diprotodontia; family Macropodidae; genus Notamacropus; species Notamacropus eugenii. The sequence goes on from NC_092873.1 coordinate 49,355,761, forward strand.
ACATGTGACCTACGCAAACTTACTTCCTGAGCCTCAGTTTACCCATCTGTAAAATGAGGGGGTTGGACTCCATGGCCACCGAGATCCTTTCTAATGCTGGTTTCGTGAGCTTGGGCCCCAGAAAGCATTGGCGATTTGCTGGTGATAAGGGACCTCACAAAGGCTGGCTCTCCCCAGCTTCCTCCTCAGCTTCCAAAGAAGCCCTAGCTGCTTCTAGCCCTTCCCGCACTGAAGTTCAGCTGTGGATCCCAGCCCAGATGGATTTTTGAGAGAAACTGAATCCAGGTGTTTTTCAGAAGATTCATTTGCACTTGGCTCTTCGAACAATGGGATGTTGTAAGAGGCCCCTGATGTCCTGTAAGAGCCTGAGGCATCTCAGAACTTGGGTCTCAGAGACAAGAATAGATGCTGAGCCCCAAGGAGGTCCCAGTGGAGAAGGTCTTCATTGATGGGAGCCCTGGAGACTCTGCAGAGGAGCGCAGTGGTGCCAGGTTCCTATCCCCATCCAACTCACCCTTTAGACCTTGTCCTTGTTTGTTCAGGGAGACCTGAGTTCAAAGCCAGCCTCAGACATTTACTTACTTTACCTCTGTTTCATCTGTGAAATGGGGATCATAATAGTTCCTACCTCCCAGGGTTGTCATGAGGGTAAACTGAGATAACACATACAAAGCACTTTGCAAATCTTAAAGCACTCTAGAAATGCTATTATTATTCTTAATTATTGTTGTGGTTATAGGCTGCAATTGAAAGTGTTAGATTTGGAACCAGAGGACCAATATTCAAAACATTAATGCCTGTGTGACCTTGAGAAAGTTGCTGCCCCTCTCTGGGCCTCAGTTTCTTCATCTGTAAAATGAGTGTGTGGACTCAGTAGCTCCAGGAGTCCCTTTCATCCTAAATCTCTGATATGTAATTTATAAAGCATTATGTAATCATGCCATTTTGATCAAAGATCCTACAGACAGTAATGACTCCAATCTGCAGAGAATTTCCAGATGCTTCATTTCCCAAAGTTAAGGATTCATTCTGGAATCCTTCTTGAGGAAGCTTCAGAGATCCACCCTCATCCTCTTAAAACCCTTCTTGATGGCCCATCTGTCTTTTTTATCCTCCCAGCCTTTAAGGAGAATGTTCTTGCAGAGAATAGGGAATTTTCTAGCCAAACAGGGGAGACATTCATTGTTCTGCCTCTTGGAGAATCTTCCTCTTGGGGAATCCTTGGTTGGCTCTGATTTCCCTTTTGGAATTTCCCTTCCTCCTAATCATCCCCGCTCCCCACCTGCCAACCCTCCTCAGTCCATCACATCTCTGGCCCTTGGATGTGGTTGGTCAAAGATGGTGGCCAGGGATGGGGAGAAGGGGAGCTGCCTTACCTGGTTTGGGTGGTTTGCCTCCAGCTCCAAGTCCTGGAGAAAGAAGAATAATTGATCAGCTCAGCCTGTGTGGTTAAGTTCTCCAAGAAAGAATCCTATTGGACCTTGGTTATTATCTCTACTGTGGAGGGTATTGTCTCTGCTCTTGGAGTAAAAACTCAAAGACTAGCCCATTTCCCAAGAGGACTGCTACTGACCTTCTCCCCCTCCCCAAACTCCCTTCCTCCATCTTCCTGTAGGATAGAAACCAAATATTAGACCATGTCCCTCTGAGAGCCCCAAGGTCATCTGGAGAACACAGTGTTGGACCAGGGTATCTAGAAGCCTGGATTATTCTGGTTCTGACTCTGTCTTTGTCTTGTCTCATGACCTTGAGCAGGTCACTTGGTCTCAATGGTTCTCAGTAAAATGAATGGATTGAAATAGCATGATTTTAAATTCCCTTCCACCTCTTACAGGATAATGGGAATAATCCAGCTCCTATCAGAGTCTGTGAAAGTGTTTTGAACAGAAAACACTAGATAGCCTATTATTCTCTGGCTGTGAATGTGGCACCAGAGATTTGGCTCTCTTGTTCTCCAGCATATAACAAAGTTCTCAATCTCACCTGCTCCAAGACCTCCAACTCCAAGGCCTCCAAGACCAGCGGCTCCTACAACCGACCAGAGAGAAAGTTTCTGTTAATTCCCTTTGCATCAGCCCTGGTTGCCAGTGCAACCATCTCCCCTTCTGTACCAACCAGGCTTAGTCACTACTCCTGGACCAGAAAGGATTCTAGTTGTCTCCTCTGGGAGGAAATGGTGATAAGGGATGATTCTTTACAAAACAGTCCCTTTCTGGGAGGCATCAGAAACCCTGTTGGTGCTGTATAGGACTGGGTTTACTCATGGCCAAAATACATGAGTGCTCACACAAGGTGATTAGAGAAGGTCTCCCTATCTCAAACTTTCTCCTGTTAAAATTCTACCATTAGCATCTCTCCTTAAGAAATGCTTTTGGAAGCTTGTGTATTTTTTGAAATTTAGTTTTGTGTTTTTTCAATGAATGAGGATTTGTTTTCTCTCCCTCACACTTGGAAAAAATACCAAACAAACAATCAAACAAAATAATTCCCAATAGGCCATATCCAAAAACATGTATCCTTCTGCCTCTTAAGTCTATCACATTTCTGTCATACCATGGGCAGAATACCTCAATTCCCTGGAATCATGGTTGGTCATTACATTGAACAATGACACTTGTGTCTTTTAACTTGGCAAAGGTTCTATGTTCCCCAGGGAAGGGATAGCTAGGCTATCCATCACCACTCACTGTCCCCTTATTGTGCAGAGCTCCAAGGCCATGAGGCTGGGGGAGCAGAGGAGAGGAGAGATTCCAGAACAGAGAGGGCTGTCCTGGAGAAAACAGGGTCATTTTCCTTATTACTTTCTGTCAACTCTACCCCCAGCCACTAGGAGAGCTAAGGCAAGGTTGGGGTCATACTGAGAGGCGATGAATTGGGTTCTAATCCTGACTGTCTGTGTGACTTTGGATGAGTCATTCCCCTTCTGTAAAATGAGTAGGGTTAGAGCAGATGATCACTCTAAGGTGCCTTCTAGCTTTGGCTTTCTAGGGTTCTAGAGTTTTTATGGTGGTGAGGGGGTATTGAGAGAATCAGGATTCTTGCTTCTTGGCAAAAACCAAAAAAACTGTGAAGGCTGCTGTGTGGTTCTTCCTTGAGCTCATACCAAGTAGGGATGGGGAGGGAATATCCAATGCAATCCCAACAAGGATTTAGTAAGCACCTACTATGTGCCAGGCAGAGCAGTTGGTGCTAAAGACATAGAACAAAAATAGCCCCTATCCTCAATGAGTTCACATCCTACTGGGGGAGGGGCTAGGAATTCAACATTGGATCCAGTAGGCACATGCCTGTTCGTTTGAGGATGAGGTAGAATGGAGCCTTAAAGGCTCAAGACGACAAGTAAACTCTGTCTTTGAAAACTTCCTGCCTCATGTCCCTCCTCCCACCTTCTTCTTAGCATCTCTCTGTTCCTTCTAGGATGAGGCCAGATGATACCTCTCCCCCCTTTCCTGATTGCTCCCATCTCCCTTTGGGGAATGGCCCCATCTCCTTTTCTATATATTTATTTTGGTTAAATGCCTGGAATTCACACCCTCCTACATGCCCATCAAAGAGATCCTCTCTTTATGACACTGTTCCAAGTACCATTTTGCGCATGAAGCCATCCAAACTGCCTTGTGTTTAATTGCATCATATTTGTTCTATATATACCTATATGCATATGGAGGCATCCAGGTGGTACTGTCAGCCTCAGTTTCCTCATCTGAAAAATGGGGATGATGATCATCTCACAGGGTCATTGTGAGGATTGAATGGGATAATGTCAGTAAAGCTCTTTAAGGTGCTACATAAACAGTGCTTTAAAGTAGCACTTTGAATGAAGGATTATTATGAGGTTCTCCCCTTTAGAACATTGTTGGTGTTTGTCTTTCATTTTTGAAAAGGGGATGATGCCATGACATGCAAGTGTCAGAACATAGGACCCTTAAGGAGAGGTGGGGCACTTCTGTATTTTCCTGACACACAGTAAGCACTTAATAAATGCTTGCTGATGGATTTAGGGGATAAGATAATAATGATAAGGCAGCTAGGTGGTGTAATGAACGGATAGAGCACCTGACCTGAAGTCAAGAAGTGAGGGAAAGGGAGGGGAGTTTAGGGAGAAGAAGGATGGAACCATGTGCATCTTACCTGGATAGTAGACCCCTCCAGGAACAGCCCCAGGAACAGCCCCTGGGACCCCTACAAAGGAAACAGGGAATTCTCTGTTAGCCATCACAGTCCAGCTTATAGGGAAGGTTGGGGCCCCGATCTGTGGTGGTGCTGATGGCTATGACCATGAAGCCCCAGAATGCATTGAGATGGAGCCCTGTTAAGGTTCTGTTTTAGGGTTCTTGGGCGAAGGAGAGCAAGAAATACACACATTCTCCACCTCAGACCCTGCCTCTCTCAAATCTGCTGAGGAGGACCATGTTTGCAGCAGTTCCTCCAGCCCTCATTCATACCCTGTCCCTTCATTCCCCTGGAGACTAAAGCTACATGTTTCTGAGCTAGATGAAATAAGGAATCTGTAGGGGGGGGGAATATTAGATTTAGAATCAGAGAAACTGGGTGAAGAGTCTGGCTCTATCACTGTGTGGCCTTGGGAAAGTCACTTCATCTGGGCCTCAGTTTCCTAATCTGTAAAAATAAGGAAGCAAGGCCAGCTGTCCTGTGGGGTCCCTTCCATCTCTCAGATCCACGATCTTATTATGCCTTGGGTAGGTGGACAATATGTGGTCAGATTTAGAGGTCAGTCTGTGGTTATGATTAGGGTTAGGGTTACTCTCTGCTCAAGACTGGGGCTCATGTGACTGGGATTAGACGTCAGTGTATGCTCAGTCAGAAGGCACAGAATTCCTCTCTGTGGAAAGCTCCTTTGATTTCACCTACGGGACTCAACAGCATGCCCCCTCCCTCCCCTTTCCCCCATAGCCCACTCCCCCCAAGTCAAAATTGAACCCACAGAAAGAACTCCAAAAACTTTTGGCCTCTCTAGGATCCCAGTTCATTAATGATTGAGCAATGAGGTCACCCTGGTAGGCTTTCCAGAGAAAATACTCCTGTTCTCACACTGATAGGACCAAGCATGAGGTCACTGTCCTCAGCCCCAGCTCGTATGGTGCAATTGGGAGGGAACTGGGCTGGAAAATGGAGGAGAGAGTCCAGACCTGGGAATAGATCTGGTTATTGAAAGACTTAGCCCAAGGCTCCGGATTCCAAAGGAAACATCAGAGAATGAATGATGGGAACAGGTACAGCCTGTAAGTGACAAAGGGCCATGTCGGCATTGGCTCTTGTTACTCCTGTGTGGGCAGAACCTGGATCCAGCAGCATGTTCAGAGGACAAGGTCATGGGCCCCATTCCTTTGTAGGTCACTTGGCTTCGCACAGACAAGAGCTAGGCTTCCAGCTACAAGCTGCTTTCTCCCTGTTGCTGCGGCAGATTAGATCTAATTCCAGTCACAGACAGATCCCCAATCCCAGACTCTTAGACTGAGCTCCAAGGGTGATCATAGACTGACCCCTAAGCTTGGCCACAGAGTGATCCCTCTGCCCATGGGCTTGTCCTTAACCCTAGCCATGGACCGATTCCCCAAGAGATAGCATAGTCTGATGGATATGGCATTGGAATTCTGCCTCGGAAACTTAGTAGCTTTTTCACATCTGAAAAACTGCGTTGGGAGAAGGAGGTTGGACTCAGTGGCTTCTAAGATCTCTTCCAGCTCTAAATTCTATGATTCACAGACTGACCTCCGTCCATAGACTGATACCTTAATCCTGGTTACAGACTGACCCTCTCACAAACAGGGGTCATTGATCTTAAGAGTTTTGTGATGACTAAGGATGAGTGCATCAGGGCAGTTACTGTCCATCGTGGGCATCCTGAATCTGGGTCAGGAGCATCCTCTCAGATGGCTCTATATCTAATGAGGACAGTGCATTTCAGCCTTCTGTTCAGAGCTGGAGAGAGACACATATAAACATATAGAATCAGAGACTAAGATTGAGAGACAGAGATAGAGAAGGAGGAAAGAGGGAGAGACAGAGAGATAGAACCAGAGACAGAGAGAGACCAATCGTGACAGAGAGGAGAGCCTCTTCTGGCTACTAGGAAATGTGAGACACACATTGCTCTCTACCCGGCACATCTGAATGGCTAAACATCGTCTCCATCAGCTTTAGCCTATCACTACCACTGAGCATCTGAGATCCACCCCCTTCCACCCAGGGGAAAAATACCAACCTGCCTCCTTCTCCTGCAAGACAAGGTGCTGGTCTCCCTAGAACAGAGTTCCCCTTCCCCTCCCATCACCCCAGAAGACCAGAAGAATTGTTTCAACTTTGGTTCATTGAGGAGCAGGCATCTGGGAAAGGGGTGCTGAAAGTTTAAAGGGGGAGACAGAGGCAAACCTGCCTCCTTAGGGGGTACAGAGATTCCATGGACATCAGATTCTGAGCCCAGGCTTTCTAGGTTGTCCAGCTTCCCCCTTCCCCCCTGCCTACCCTGCGGCCTCTCTGAAGTCCAGCATGGGCCACAGGCTTTGGGCCTGAGCCTAGGGGTTCGGCTCTCCCCTGAGGCCAGGATTGCTGGGAAGCAGCCCCTTCATCTCTGTCTTCTGCAGCCAAAAGCTCTGGCCATATCGGTCCAACAGAGCCCTTGATGCTGTCTCTGGCTCTCTGGCTTGTTCTCTGTCTCTGCTTGCCTCTTCCCAGCACCTCCCTCCCCTCGTCTCCCTTCCAGGCTGCCTGCTCCAGGACAGACTTGTTCAGAGAGGGCTCAGTGTCTCCTCTCTACCACTCCACCTTGTTCCCTCCTTCTGGCTTCAAAAACCAAGGCCTGTTTAGAAACAATTCCACCCAGACCTGGGGCTCCCCTTTTGCCAAGGGGAGGTATAGGGATATGTGTGTGTGTGTGGTGGGGGGAGGCTGTTGTCAGGCTGAGACCTGGCCAGAGGAACAGAATCCCCTGGGGACAATGTGCCTGAGGTTAAGAAACTCTCCTCTAAGAAAACCCTTTTGGCCCAGACTCTCAGACAGAGCTTCCCAGGGACTCCAAGAGACACCTGAGGGATGGCCCAGGGCAGCTCTGGGGCAGGCTTCCCCCTCCAAATCTCCCCATCCCTTCTTCACTAGGGCATTCCTGCTCAGAGATGGAAATGCCCCAGGGTCAAGGTCTGGGGAATAGACCCCAGGGCCTCCAACTCCAAGACTGGCCAGAGGATTTCTAGAAACAACCAGTTCTCCTGGCTTGTCCCCACTCTGCCAAGTCTACCCTCTCCCCTCCTCCTACCCCTCCCTGGCCATGGCTGGCCTCTTGCTTGGGCCTCCTTCCTCGGCTGGCCTCACTGTCTCCCCTGCCCTTTTCTTCCCTTTCCAAACCATCAGATTGATACTCCTAAAGTAAAGCTTCCAGCACGTTATTCTCTGACTGCAGAGGCTGGAGGTAACAGGAAACTGCTCAAAACAGTTGACGGGCATGATGAAAGTGGTTTTGTTAGCTGAAGAACAAAGCCCTCACCTGGCATTCAAGGCCCTCTCTGATTTGGCACTGATATACTTCTTCCATTGCTTATTTCCTCTGTATCCCTTCCCCTTCACCTCCAGCACACACAGACACACAGACACACAGACACACAGACAGACAGACACACACACACACACACACACATCCCACTCCTTGAGTTTTCCTGCCTCCAAACTTTTATTCATGCAATTCCTCCCCCTTCAAAGTGCCCTTTCCTCTTCCCTTTTCATGCCTCCCTTTCCATGCCTTTCCATCCTACTCATCCTTCAAGGCTTAGCTTCAATTTCACCTCTTTTTAGACTTGCCTTTGCCACCTCCAGGGGCCATATTATGCCCCTGGGTAGTACTCTAGTCTTTGGATCTGCTTCTGACATCTCCTGGTTGTATGACCCTGGACAAGTCATGTCACCTCTATGAGCCTCAGTTGCCTCATCTCTAAAACGGAATTAAAGCTATTTGCATCCTGTCCATTATGGGCTGTCTTGAGGAAAGGGACATGTGTCCTTCCTTCCTTCCTTCCTTCCTTCCTTCCTTCCTTCCTTCCTTCCTTCTTTCCTTCTTTCCTTCCTTCTTTCCTTCTTTCTTTCTTTCTTTCTTTTCTTTCTTTCTTTCTTTCTTTCTTTCTTTCTTTCTTTCTTTCTTTCTTTCTTTCTTTCTTTCTTTCTTTCTTTCTTCCTTTCTTCCTTTCTTCCTTTCTTCCTTTCTTCCTTTCTTTCTTCCTTTCTTTCTTCCTTTCTTTCTTTCTTTCTTTCTTTCTTTCTTTCTTTCTTTCTTTCTTTCTTCCTTCCTTTCTTTCTTTCTTTCTTTCTTTCTTTCTTCCTTTCTTCCTTTCTTTCTTTCTTTCTTTCTTTCTTTCTTTCTTTCTTTCTTTCTTTCTTTCTTTCTTTCTTTCTTTCTTTCTTTCTTTCTTTCTTTCTTTCTCCACTGCACCGCCTAGCTGCCCCTGTTCATTTCTTTTCATTAGCAGCATGATCTCTTGGAACAAACACTAGACTAGGAATCAGTCTTTAGTCCCAGCTCTGTCCCTGATGTGCTTGTTGCCTGATCTGACATGTCACTTCCTCAGTCTCACATGAATGATAACAGTAATAGTAATATTGGCTGCCCTTCCCAGCGGGATTAAGCAACCAGTTACCAGACCCCGCCCAAGTACTGGTAGGAACAGGATTTGGACACTTTTGGATTCAGGTCCAGCCTTAGACATCTTCTAACCATATGACCTTGGTTGTTACTCATTTGATTTCTGTTTCCTCAATTGTAAAATGATGGGTATGGACCAGATTATAGATTCAGAGTAAGAAGGGACTTAAGGAGCATCCCTCCTATGTTAGAGAAGAGGCCCAAGGAATTGGTCAAGCAGGGAGCTGACCCTAGCGTTTCTTTCAGACCTCCTTCTATAATCCTGTGACCCATGGTCTTGGGTCAGTCCCACAAATAGGGTGAGTACCATTCTTATTTTCAAGATGAGGAAACTGAGGTTGACGGGGGCAAAGTGACTGCCCTGAGGTCCCCTCTGTTAGAGCCAGAGCCAGGAGTTGGATCCAGCTGTCTCTGACTCCAGGTCCAGTCTTCCTTTCACTTGGGTCCGTGTTGTCTCTTACAATAATAAGCAGGAGAAGGAAGTCTGCAGGGAGGCAGGAAGATTTCAATTCAAATCCTCCCTCTGATGCATATAGGCTGTGTGACCCTGGGCAAGTCTCTGGAACTCTTCCTTCCTGGGGAAATTCTCTAATTCTAGAATTTGCAGAGTTATACATTTTCTCACTAGAAGTTCCCTCTACCAAAATTGATGGGTCCTATCTTCTCTACGTCCCTCCCCTCCAGAGCTTATAGTAACAGCTATCATTTTAAAAAGTACATTAAAGCTTAAAATGCACTTCATGCATTTCATCTCATTTTATCTTGACAGAGACCCTGAGATATGTACTAATATTATCCCCATTTTACAGATGGGGGACCTGAGGTTCGGAGTACTTTAGCCAGGGTCATGCTGCTAGTAAGGGTCTAGTAGTGGTGGGGAACCTGCGGCCTCCAGGTCACATGTGACCCTCTAGGTCCTCAAGTTCAGCCCTTTGACTAAATCCAAGCTTCACAGAACAAATCCCCTTCATGAAAGAATTTGTTCTGTAAAACTTGGACTCAGTCAAAGGGCTACATCCGAGGACCTAGAAGGCCATGTGGAGCCTCGAGGCCCCAGGTTCCCCACCCCTGGAAGACTTGAATCCAGGTTTTCCTGACTCCAAGGCCAGGTCCATGACACCCTGCTGCTGTCAATAATAAGAACGAAAATAGTGGCAGCTGACAACTCCAGGGCCTTTGTAACTGAGCACTTGGTACACACTATCTCATTTATCTGAGTATCTAATATCTGAACATCTAATCCTCTTTAAGAGATTGTCCGTTGAACTTTGTAAACTGGAAAGTGCTATGTCCCCAAGAGCTGGGCTTCTCTGCTTCTTAGCCCGTTTCAGAATTCAGGCGGGGAAAGTTAATAAGAGAATCAGAGCTCTAGAGCTGGGAGGGACCTCAGAGGCCATCCAATCCACCCTCGGAATTTGGCAAAAGAGGGAATCGAGTCCCAGAGAGATGATGGGATTTGCTGGAGGATTTGAACTCATGTCTTCTGACTCTAAGCCAGCCCTCTTTCTACTGTAGCAGGGTGCCCCCCTTTATTAGGGAGGTTGACAGACTGATGATCTGACCAGAGAGAATGAAGAAACTAGAAGCCAGGGCCCCACCAGGAGATGCCTTCCATGTCTCTCATTCACCAGCTGTACTCATTCTTACCCTGGAGCTTTTGTCCACTCTTTTCACATCTCTTCCAGGAAGCATTTCCTGATTGCTCTAGCTGGTGGCAATCTCTCCTTCCTCTGAACTTCAGCAGCAATTCCTCTCTGCCCATAATCCCAGTTATGTGGCGCTATGAGCCCTTGTGTTCCTAACTTGTCTCCCCCTTTAGAATGGGAACCTTAGGGGGCAGAGACCCCCAGAGCCTGGCACCATGCCTTGGATGAGGTAAACGAATCACTGAATAACTTCTGTCATTTTCTATGAGTGGCCTAGGAACACCAGCCTCTTTGGCTTTGAATGGAGAAACAAACTCTTCACCTATGTCCCCAGGGATAGCATGATATAGTGGAATGGGCCCTGGACGTGGAGTGCCAGGACCTGGGTTCAAATCTTGCTGTGTGAGCTGGGGAGTCTTTGCTGATCATTTTCTCCATCTGTAAAATGAGGAAGTTAAACTAGACCAGGGAGTCTTAATTTTTTTTCTGTGTGTCACAATATCTTTGGTAGTTTGGTGAAATTGTTGGTGTTTTCAAAGAACAATGACTTTTTAAAAAACTGTGTAATTGAAGGAAATGTTAAATTTCAGTTAAAGATTAAGATGTATTTCCCTTCCCGTCCACTTCCCCCGAGCTTCTGAAACCTATCCAGGTTAAGAATCTCTGGCCTAACTCGTCTCTAAAGCCCCATCCCGATTTAACTCTGTGATCCTATGAACCTGAGGGCCAAAGTCAACGAGGAGAGAGAGGCCTCCATTCCAGCTCTCCCCCTGGGGCTAGCCCCTGGCCACAGCATCTTGCCAGTGCTGCTGCCATGGTGATCAAAACAGAGATAACCAAACCCCTAATTCCAGTTAATTATGAACAGAGAACACAGACTCAGAGAGGTCATGGAATCTTCGATGGAGGGCTGGAAGGATTCTTAGGGAACGTCCAATCCAATTCCCTCATTTTACAGAGATGGAAACTGAGCTCCAGTGGAGGGGCATTCAACACAGCAACTCAGTGACAGAGACTAGCTCAGGCCTCAGCTCCCCTGACTTCCAATCCTGGGCTCTTGACTGCTAAAGCGCATTCAAGAAAGGGAGATAGGACTTATTAGAACCTGAATTCTAGACAGAAAGGTCATCTGATTATTGCAGGCTCAGCTGACAAAGTTGGGTTAGGAGATTCTGCCAAGGAGAGGTTTTGAGGAGACCTGCTCTGATGAATGGGTGTATATAAAGAAAGCAGCCATCTCCTGGCACGGGTTGGCTGGGCTATAAACTCTGGTAAATTTCCATTGGGGAAGGGGAAGGAGGTCTGAGGCAGAGCTCATGAAAATGGCAGAAGCCAAATGTAGACAATGATTCTGCTGACCAAAGATGGTAGTGTCATAGATAATCCAAAAGTTTTTGGAACGCAATGGTTCCTTTTTCTGAGAATGACCATGAGGCTGGGACAATCAGGCTAATATTAACTTAATTAGTATTTCCTGAGCACATTCCATTTTAAGGTGGCTGGGAGAGGCGACCCAGCAAGGATCACAGAATCATAAAGCCAGATCTGAAGGGATCTTGGAGTTTACTATCCTCATTTAATAGAGTAGGACACGGAGGCTCAAAGAATAGAAGGGATTTGCCCAAAATTGGACAGACAAGGACCCAAGTCCTTTAAAAACTGACTTCAAATAATGAAAGATCTATTGTAAGTAGTTTCCTCCCTCCCCCCTCCAATCCTCCTTCATAGTTTTGGGAACTGAGTCTCCAAACTGATGTTGATCAGACTTTCTTTACCATTAAGTGATGTAGCTCAGTCTTATTTCCTAAGCTTTGGGACAGAGACCAAATGGACAAGTGAGAGGGAGATATTAGAGAACGATGCTTGGCTCTGGAATCAGAGGATCTGAGTTCAAATCCCACCTTTGACAATAATTGCCCATGTGACCTTGGACAAGTCACAAGCTCCTTGGGTCTCAGTTTCCTTAGAGATTTGAACCAGATAGTCCCTGAGGTCCCTTCCAGCTCTAAGAGAGCTAGGAGCCTTTAAACCTTTATCTATCCAAAGTCAAGAGAAGTAATCAAGGGGGTATGGGGGACATGATGGCAGTCCTTTAAATGCGTCACCAAATGACAGTCACCAACTCCTTTCTGCCAGACCAGAACTGAGATCTGACTAACTCTAGTCTTGTTAATCCAGACCTGGGGGGAGCTGACATTTCCCTTTCCCCTCCCTTCCTTTAAAAAAACCTGCTAAGCAAACAGGGATCTAACTGAGATTATAGGGGAATGTTTAACCTGCTGGGAGACTAAACTATCTTGAAGGCATTTGAAACATTGTTTATATTCCAAAGGCTGCTGTTAATTACAAAGAAGCTTATCTATTCATTGCTGAATGGGTCCAGCAGAGCACGTACTTGAAAACACTATGTTAGGAATTAGTGTGAGACACACTCTATGTACTTGAAAATAATAAAATAGTATTCTATAAATAAAACTGACCTTGACCCCAATTAGTCTGAGCCAGTGGGATGCTGTCGCCTCCCTCAACAGACATGAACTGGAGAGCTACAGGGTCCTAGTAGCCTATGTTCTGCCTCTTCCTTCATCTTCCTTAGGATTGGGAGGGAATTTGGAGATTCTCTACTTCAGCTTCTTTTTCCTCACCTCCATCTTTCCCGAGTAGGAATCCTTCCAAGAGTGGCCCTGACAAGGGGGCATTTACCTTTCACTTGAACCCTTCCTGTGACAGGGAGCTCACTCTCTCTTGAAGCAGCCCATCCTCTTGTTGGAAAACTTCAATTGTTTGAAAGTTCTTCATACCAAACTAAAATCTGCCTCCCGTCAGCACTAGTGCTGACCTCCAGAACTGTCTCTTCTAACTGACAACCCTTCAGATATGTGAACTCGGTTTCATGCTCTGTCTAGCCTAGGAGGAAATTGTCTGATAAGCTCATTCATACATCAGGGTTAGGAATTTACACCTTCCCTCTTCTCTGTGTCCCTATTTTCTTCTGTCATTTAGCCACTGTGGAGAGCTAATGGCAGGACCTGGAGTTTCCAAATCAAACCCCCAGGCCCTAGGAGGCAGGCCCAGATGGTATCTACACCAGGGAGAGAGACCATGCACATGTGGGAAGTGGGCTCGGGGTAGATGCAAGATAAGAAGATTTCCATAATGCCTGGCAGAGTTTCCCTGGGGAAGAGAAGGACCAATGAGTTGGATGGTGTGGGCAAAGGTTAAAGAAAAAAGAGGCTGATGTCTGGCTCTCCAGGTATTTTGTGATTGCCCTGGGTCAGAGGTCCAGAAGTGTCACTTGCAGTTAGGGGATCCAGGTTTGAATCTTAAAATATACTTACAACTGGTGTAACTTTGAAGAAACCAGAAGAGATCATACAACCTAACTCACTTGACTTTTCTCAATCTGTTTCCTCATCTGTAAAATGAGGGGTTGTACTCCTAGAAAGTCCCTGAGTTCTCTCCTAGTCTTAAAACAAAGAAAATCAGAATTAGAAGGGACAAGAAATTTCCCAACAGCATCCCTGAATAGAGCTCATTTGGTTTTGGCTTTAAGACTTTCCATGAGGGGGACTGATTGTTCCCTGGGGGCAGCCTATTCCATCATGGGAGAGCTCTTCTATTTAAGACTAACTTAAATCTACTTCTAACTTAACTTAGGACTAATTTAAATCTCCTTCTCTGAAGCTACTACCCATTGTTCTTAATGGGGCTAATACCTCTCCTACAAGACTAGCCCTTCACAGATTTGAAAACGGTTCCCATGTCCTCCTCTGGCCAAGTTATCTTCTCTCTAACTTAGTTCCCTCAACTTATAATTTGTTCTACAGTTCTCTCACCATCCAGGGTCTCTCTCTACCCTGTCAATATCTTTCTTAAAATGTGATGCCCAGACCTGAACACAATGCTTCAGTTATCATCTGACCAGAGAAGAGCACAGTGAGACAGATACTACACTTTTCTTAATGTGGTCTAGGGGTACATTCACTTCTTTTCATTGTCATATCATACTTCTGGTTCATATTTAGCTGGTAGTGCTCTTAAAACTCTAGTTTGTGTATGTGTGTGTGTTTTTAAGAGATATTGATGTTTAGATATATCACCCCTATTTTATAATTGTGAAGTTGATTTTTTGATTCCAAGGCTAAGACTTTACATTTATTCTAACTAAAGTTTTATTGTAGTCAATTCAGCCCAATACTCTGGCCTACCAAGCTATTTTTGGATAAGGGCTCTCTCTTCCAATGTGTTTCTATCCCTCCCAGCTTCCTGACATCTGTGAAAGCTGACAAGAATGCCCTTTATGACTTCTTCCAAAATCATTGATAAAAATTCTGCATCTCTGTGGGCCAAGGGAGATCCCTGTGATTCTATGGCAAGACTGGCCCTCCTCAAACTTGTGTAATCAACAAATTCACTTCAGCATCTTCTTTTCTCCTCAAGCTTTACCAGAAGTCTCCTGAAAGCCTCTGCTCTCGACTCACAACTAAATACTCTGCCTTGCATTCTCCCATGTACCCTTCCTTCCATTCTCCCAGAGCGCTGCCTTCTTTTGCTTTCCTAGTCTGCTGGGGTGATGATTCGTGAAGATATTAGTCCATCTAAACCACTCCTAGGGGCATTTGCATTATCATAAGGGATTCTTAATACTTGTAGCAGAAGAAAAGAATGGATCCCCTCGAGCATCAGAGAATCACCAAGATGGAAGAACTCTCACTGGTCATCTTGTCAAACACTTTGATTTTTCTTCTAGTTGCAGTGGATATAGTGCCTGGTCTAAAGTCAGGAAGACCTGAGTTCATGTCCAGCCTCAGGCATTTACTAGCTGGGTGACCTTGGGCAAATCACTTAGCCTCTGTTTACCTTTGCTCCTTAACTATAAAATGGGGATAATAATAGCACCTGCCTCTCAGGGTTGTTATGAGTATAGAATGAGATAACATTTGTAAAAGCACTTAGCACAGTGCCTAGGCAATAGTAGGTGCTATATAAATATTAGCTGCTATAGTTGTGATTAGAGTATCTAGTCCAACCTAGCCTCTTAGCCTCAGTTTCCTCATCTGTAAAGTAATGGGTTGGACTGGACTACACCTAAAGTCTCTTCTAGTCCCTAGCCTTGAAGGTAAAGAGGCTAGAGACCCTGGGAATTTCACTGAGCCCTGAATTTTTATCCTCTTGGGAAATCTGGTGAGGGAGCTGTCCAAACCTACCTTCATTGTACATACACTTTTGTATGTTGTCTTCCCCATTATAATGTGAGCTCCTTGAAGGCAGGGGCTATATTTTGGTTTTGTTTTTGCCTTAGAACTCTGCACCATTCCTGGCACATGGTAGGTGCTTAAAATTTGGTTGACTAAGTTAATTGACTAACTGACCATCTGAATTTTTAAAAATCATCCATCTCAATGACCTAGGAGCATTAACATACATAATCCTAAACCACGAAAAATCTCCAGCTGAAATCCTTTTCCAGTCAGGGATGGAGACCTCATTGTGCTCAGAAGACAGCACAGCTCTGAATTTGAGGAAGTTCCATCAATTCCAAATCTACCCAATAGTTCTAGTTCTTCCAGCTGAAGTTGAAGAGTCTGAGATCCCATGGCATAGAATGTTAAGTTCCTGGAGGGCAGGGATAGTTTTATTTTTGTTTTTTAATTCCTAGTCCCTGGCACAGTGCCCTTCCCTGTGTAAAGTAGATATTTAACAAGGCTTTGCTGAACTGGAAACATAGAGCTTTAAGTTACAAAAATGTGATCCATGCCATGCAAGTGGCAAAAGAACTGAGAGCTAGAACCTCATGCAAATTGGTCTCCTATGTGGGTTTCAGGAACCCAAGGGGGTTCCCCTATCAGTAAAGTGTGGCATGTAGCTCCATAATATTTGAAAGGAGAGGAACTATTGGACAAGAGCAAGGCAAATGCAGTCTTGATTGTTTAAAAAGGGTGAGAGACTATTATAGATTCCTCCCAGCTCCTAGCTTTGTGCCATCCAGCCAGTTTGATGAGCACAGTATTCATGCCTTTGTCAAAGTCATTAATGACAACAATGCTAAGACAGGACAGGGTCAAGCACGTATTCTTGGGACACTCCACTAGAGACCTTTGAAGTAGACACCAGTGAGCTTGACTTCCATTCCTAAGAAAAATTCTAGAATGAAACATTAAAGAGATGGTTAATGGATATCTAGGAAAGGGAGCAGTGATCCTGAAGGGCTGTTATGGCTTCATCAAGGACTGGTTATGCTAGACTCACCTTAATTATATTTTTGGAAATTATTCCTGTAAACCAGGAGAGGGGTACATTTTACCTAGATTTTAGCAGTGTTTGATAAAGTATCTCATGCTATTATCTTGGAAAAATAGATATAGACTAGACAATAACTGGGACTTGGAATCAGGAAGACTTGAGCGCAAATCCTACCTCAGACATTTTTAGTGACTGTGTGACCCTGGGCAAATCACTTAATCTTGTTTGCCTCAGTTTCCTCATCTGTCCAATGAGTTGGAGAAGGAAATGACAAATCACTTCAATCTCTTTGCCAAGAAAAGTTCCAATTAATGTCATGAAGAGTCATACACAACTAAACAATAACAGCACAAACTCACCAGGTTGTTGTGAGACTCAGATGAGATAACATTTGTAACACGCTTTTCAAATCTTACAGTGCTATGGAAGTGCTAGCTATCATCATCATCATCATCATTAATATAATTTGATGGAGTCAGCACAGGTTGCATAGTCATTAATGGTTCATTGTCAATTGGCCAAGAGGTCTCCAGTGAGTGTTTATCAGTCTTGGATAAAAACACAAATGGCAAACTCATCAAATTTGCCAATGACACCAAAAATCAGGATCCAAGAGGCTATTTATGGGTTAGAACAGTGGTGGGGAACCTGCAGCATGATCCTTTGATGGAATTCAAACTTCACAAAACAAAACAGTCAAAGGGTCGCCCTTGAGGACCTAGAGGACCATCTCTGGCCTCCAGGCTGCAGGTTCCCCAATCCTGGGGTAGCACGTAGGGCCAATGCACTAAGAGGACATTCAATGGAAGCCCCTTGAGGCCCAAGACCATTTCACTTCTATCTTCCAGCACAGAACACAGTCCCTGGCACAAAGTTGATGCTTATTTAAAAAGAGTCTTAATTGAATGAATGAGGGTAAATGTAAAGCCTTCCAGCTGGGTTCAAAAAACCCAACTTTTTAGTCCGGTCTGGGGATTTGCCTGAAAAGAAATCTGTGGATTTCAGTAGGCTGCAAGCTCAATTGGTGTTGGCAGTGGGATGCAGCAGACAAGTTAATTTGATCTTGGGCCCCATAATGAGAGGCACAAATTCCAGGAATCAAGTGGTGATAGTTTCTTTGTACTAGACTCCATCTGGCCTTACATTCTGGATGCCACAGTTAAAGGGCGTTTCAGCTGGAGAGTTCCTAGTGGAGGGCAACTAAAATGGGGAAGAGCCTTGAGTCCATATCGCGTGAGGGACAAGTTGAAGGAACTGGGGATACTTAGCCTGAATAAAAGATGTGGGGGTGCAATAGGGAAGAAGACTCTCTTCAAGTGTTTGAAAGGCTGTCTTGAGGGAGAATTGTTGGCCCCAAAGGGCAGAACCAGGAGCAAGGAAAAGTGACAAAGAGGACGATTTAGGCTTGAAGCCAGGAAAAATTTCCTAAGGATTGTTGTTCAGTCGTTTCAGTCACGTCTGACTCTTTGTGACCCCACTGGGGGTTTTCTTGGCAGAGATACTGGAGTAGTTTGCCATTTCCTTTTCCAGTTCATTTGACAGATGAGGAAACTGAGCAAACAGGGTGAAATGACTTGCCCAGGGTCACACAGCTATTAAGTGACTGATTTGAACCCAGGCCAGGTGTTCTATCCACCTGGCTGCCCCTCTGACCCAAAGTGGGATGGACTGCTGTGCGAGCAAATGGGTTCACCTTTGGAGGTCTTGGAGAAGGGGCAGGCAAGACAACTTGTCTGGAGTGTTACAGTGGGGATTTCTTTGGGGGTACAGGTTGCACTAATGGCAACTCTAAATTCTGTGATTCTGGGAGAAGTCAGACAAGGTAATCTCTGGGCTCTCTACTTTTTCAAACATTCCCTGGTTCCATGATTTTACGGCTTACTCACAGCTCCTCAAGAGCCCAGCTGTTTCCTAAAAGGATGGAAATGCATTTTTCATCTGAGTTTTTCTTTCAGGGTGGAGAGGGGTGGAAGGTGTAAGAGGAGGGAGGGCGGATGCCTACTTCTCTCAAGGGATTGGCACACCCTACCCTTTCTGGACGTCAGAAATGGGTTGAGTCCTCTGTAGAATGTTCCAAACATCTAAGACCTTTGGGATACTCGGGATTTCTTTTTTTCCATATTACCAGGACACAGCAAGCTATAATGGAAAGAGCCCCAGATTTGGAATGAACAGATCTGAGTTCAAGGTCCAGATCAGTCACTGCATAGCTATGTGAGCAGAGAAGAGTCTAAGCCTCACTTTCCTTACCTGTAAAATGGAGGTCTCCATTTTTGCACTGTTTGCCTTATAGGATTGTTCTGAGGAATGCGCTCCATAAACTATGGGATCATAGGATTATAGGTTTAGAGCTATAAAAAGTTATGTTGGTGCTATGACCATATTGGGGAGGTGGCATGTAAGTGTTGAGAGAGGGTTAGGCTTGGAGCCAGGAGACAGCTAGGCTCAAATCTGACCTGAGACACCTTGGGCAAGTCACTTAACCTCTGACCCTCAGTTTGTCTTCTCTTTAGCTTGGGAATACAAATGGTACTTACCTTCTAATTCAATGATAAGGATCAAAAGAAAAATATTGGTAAAGGGATTTTTGAACCTTGAAAAGCTTTAGAAATGTCACTTTTCACTGTTACTTTTATGACCACAGAGACCACAGAAATTTCCCATGAAGAGAAGACAAGGAGCTTAGAGAATGCATGGAGGGAAGCCATGACTTAGAGGAAAAGAAAGCCCACAAAATAAGATGAAAGGAACAGGGACATTTCCTTCTGGAGAAACAATCCAATGTCACTCTCCCTGTATACTTTCCCACCTCCATGCCTTTGGTCATGAGCTTTCCCCTGCCTAGAGCACCCTTTCTCTTCCTCTTCACCTCAAACCCTAGCCTTGGTTGGAGGACCAGTGAAAATTTCACTTCCTATGATATCCCAGCTGGTCCAGATCTCTCCCTTCTCTGACCTCATTTCCCAACACTTTGAGTCAGTACTGGTCCTGCTCAATGAAAGAGCATTAGAGTTAGAAGGGGCCTGGGAGGCCATTTAGAAGAGCCCAGCTTGGTGAAATGGGAAAAGTCACTGACTTGGAGTCAGGAGACTTACATCTGAAACCTGACTCTTCAGAGGAGTAATCTGGGTGATGCTGGATGAGTCACTCATTTTTTCTGAGCCTCAGTTTCCTTCTCTGTCAAATGAGATAGGGGTGACAGAATCTGTGAAGCCTCTTCCAGCTCTTAGGCCTAACATTCTCTTATTTGACAGAGTTGGAAACTGAGACCTGGAGACAGAATGTGACCTGCCTTGAGATCATACAAAGTGTTTGCGGCAGAGCAGTCTAGAATAATTTCCTGGGTGTTGTTTTCTCTATGAGCGTATATCTCTTTTCCTCAACTTCTATAGACTAGAAGCTCTCTGAGGGCAGCAGCAATTTCTCATACATTTGTGTAGTGTCTCCTAGAGTACTTTACATGGGGCTAAGCACATAAGCTCACATTATCAGAAAATGTGTTGATGAACCAGAAAAAAGGAAACTGGGAGTTTGGGCAGGGAACAAATACAAGTCCCTAAGTGTCTAAAATAATAATCACTATTAACTATATATCTATGGCATATACACATACCATGTGTATATTTATATACATGTTAAATGTGTGTGTCTATGCACATATATGTATATGTGTGTATATATGTACACATGCATGTGTGTATATTATATGTATACACACACACACACACACACACATATATATATAATCTCACAGCCACACTTGAGGGAGGTATTACCATTATCCCCATTTTACAGATGAAGAAAAACTTGGCATGAAAGAAACAAATGACTTGTTAAGGATTACATAGCAAATGCCTAAGGCAGGATTTGAACCAGGGCTTGTTGACTGTCCACCGACACCAAACAGCCCTTTAGCTATCCTAGAGATAGGAGCAGTGGGCTGTCTTTCTGGAGTGCAGGAGAAGCCATTCGAGCTGCAGTGTGAGGGATCAGGGTCGGATATGGGGAAGGACTTCTAAGGAAGGACCAAGCATGAGCTGACAGAGAGGACAAGTAGGACATCACCTAGCAAAGCTGTTCCCAGGGGAGCTCCTCTGGTGCCTTAGGGTCCGGGCAGAGACAGGGGGAGGGAGGGAATGAGCTCTCCAGCCATTTGGCAGGAGGCCAGGGCTGGACAACATGGAAGGAGAGTGAGGTTGTTCTCTCCTGCACCTATTTACCCTGTTTCCTTGTAAGCTCCCTAAAGGAGGGCTCAGTGTTGCCTGGCCACACCTAGGGGAGGGGAGAGAGGTGAGAGGTTAATGCACGCCCCTTTCCCCTTGCCCCAGGAATCTTCTGTTCACAACTGGGAGGTGGGGGAGGGGGGGGGTGGGGGAGCGGCGCCTGAGCTGGTGCTCTGTCCTGGGGTTCGTTCAGTCCCTGGACTGAGCTGTGGAGCTGCAGATCTACCCAGGAAGTTTCTGCACTAGCAGCCCTGCCAGGTCAGCTCCAATCTACAGGAAACAGCTGCTGCTCCTAGCCCCCTCCACCCCCATTCCTTCCCTCCTCACTCTCCTTAAATCCCCCACCCAACTCAGTCCACCTTTCCCCTCCCTCCTGTTCCTAGCCTATAACTTTTAATCATTCTTTCATTCCTGGTGTGGGTATGTCCTCCTGTACCACAGCGATCTCACCCAACATTCTTGGTGATCAGGGCAGGGCCAGAGGCAGAAAGCAGAGAAACCCAGAAAAGGAGCCAACAGCGAGCCAAGAGGATGCCCAGCCTTCCTATTCTTCCTGGAACCCATCTGGGCTCCAGCTGGGCACCTCTGCTTCCTGCCTCCCAAGTGCTTTCCTGCAAACATGGATCTCTCTGCTGATGTGGCTGGTGCTGGATTCAGCTGGCCTGTTCTCTCTCAGTTTCCCCAAGTCCACATGACCCTCTGTAATCTCCCCTCAGGTCCCCACTCCTCCCTGTCTGGTGTGCCTACCTGAGACTGACTATTTTGATGTCTCATCTCCCTGCTGGCCTCTCTCATCCCACTCCAGTGCTTTCTTCCCTGAACAGGAAGGCTCTCTCCTCTGCCCCCCACCAAGGGGCTGGTCACCAGATCCCCTCTGTGGGCATCCGATGGCATTCCTGCCATTTCTAGCTCACATTTTCTGGACACCAGATGTATCCTCTGCTTTCTTGCATAGGACTGAGGAGACAGCATCATGATACTCTGTATGCCTTCCCTGCTCCTTGTCCATCAGGGTCAACGATTCCACCTCTCCCCTGCCAGACAAGCCTCCACACCCAATCAGGCTGATATGATAGATAATGACATTTTTCATCTTCTGAATGTACTCAGACACAGACGCACATCTGCCCGGGAACACACACATATGTCTGCTCCCATAACATGCACATACACATGGATATCTGTGCAAGAACATAGACATGCACACATGCGCATAAATACCACAACTGCTCATTGATACGCATCTACCCAGTGGCGTATGTTTGGTTCTGTCTTCACAGTTGCACATATATATACACTTGCTCAGTGACATGTACTGGGTCACACATTCAGCCATTTCCCACTCCCATCCTGGTGTCACACACGTGTACCTTGCCAGAAACACCTAAATCAATCTATCTGCCCAGTGGCATCCATTTGGCCACACGTAGCTCATAAGCCTGACCAGGAAGACCTTCCCCTATGGTCACATATGCTTAGTGCTTCTGTCCCTCCCAGTCTACCTTTGGGAGGCACTTTACCATCTGTGCCTCTCATTGCACCCCCCCTCCCCCTTCAGAGGGGAAAGCCATGATCCAGGTAACTGAAAGGATTTGCCTAAGGTCACGTAGCATGTTAGGGTGGGACTACAGTCCAGGTCCCCTAACCCCACCCACCTAGCAGAATTGCCTGTTAGCCACAAGCAGGCATGTACACACATGTGCTCCCTTTGCAGGTGTCCAAACTGCCTGCTGAGGGGACACACCCAGATCTAGGACCCTTTGCTCAGACATGCAGACATTGCCCACTAAACTTGGAGCAAACTCTTCACCAGCCCCAAACAGAACCTGGGAGGAAAGATCACAGCTCTAGCTTCCCACCATTCTGAGACAAAGCCTTTGGGGTTCCCCAGACTAAGTCCACTGTGCTCCCAAGCCCCAATCTGCAACTTTCCAGGACCTTCCCTTCCAGGCTGGGATTCATAATCCCGAGGAGGAGAAGGAGGCAGCCTTCACACAGAGGATGCTGGACACCTGCCCTGAGGTGTGCTTCTAGTATCTCTGCCCTTTCTAGGAACCCAAGGTGGAAGGCTTCTGCATAACTGTGCAGCTCTTCCCTCACTTTAGTGGCACCCCATCCTCTGCTCAGTGGGGTCTTTCTGTCTGAGAACTCCCCACCAGAGTCAGGTCAAGGAAAGCACATCCATAGGATGGCTATACCTTGAGAGGATCCCCGGAGTTCAGAGCACAGAACTCAGTGATACATGAGATGCCCCATTACATCCTTTCCTCCTTTCTCTCTCTCTCTCTCTCTCTCTCTCTCTCTCTCTCTCTCTCTCTCTCTCTCTCTCTCTCTCTCTCTCTCTCTCTCACACACACACACACACACCTCACCTGTCCCTCCAGTCCCTAGAAATAGGGAAATAGAGATGGATGATTCTCTGATAGGTGACCCAGGACTGTGAAGAGAGGGGAGGGATAGAGTGGGAGTGGAATGGGGATGGTGGGTAGGGATGGGGATGGGACAGGGAGAACGTGGATGGTAATGGTGTAGATCAGGACAGGACTGGGGAGCTGATCCCATCGGGGGTACCCTTACCTCCTTGCCTCGTGGGGTGAAGGATGGAGAGAAGGAGGAGGAAGACTCCTGGCCGGAGGGAGAGAGCTGTCCGACTCGCCATCTCTGGGAGAAAAGCCTCAGCCCTCTCTCGGGCTGTGTGTTTTATCCTCAATGCTTAATTGCTGTCTACAAGGGATGTGAGGGAAAGAGGGAGGGGGAGGAACAAGGGAGGGGGGCTGTGTGATGGGGGGTGAGGGGGGTGGGGGGGAAGCTCAGGACACGACGTAATTACGAAAGGGCAACACACACAAACCTCCCCAGACTGGACTATTTGGGGTTTTTTTCCTTTCTTTGCTTCCCCCCTTTCTCTTTTGCTGTTCTCTCCAGCCCTGTCCAGGGCCCTGCCAGAAAGCAGCAGGGGGGGGAGGGGGGGGATGCTGCCAAAACAGCCTTCAGCAAGAGGAAAGGGGAGGGCTCTAGTCCTTGCCAAAAATCCCTGGCTCTAGCCAAGCCCCGTGATGGCCAGGCCCCAGCGCCCGCCCCACCCTGCCCCGCCCCGCCCCAACTGGGCCCCAAGCCTAGAGCCCGGGGACAAGGGCCAGCTGCCCTGAAGGCCCCCCCCACACCCCCACTTCAGCCACCTCAGGCCTGGGAGGAGCTCCCACCCCCCATTCCTAGCCCCCTTTCAGCCCCCTCCCCACTCCAGCCCACCCTATCCCTCGCTTTAATCCTCTTGTCTCCTTGTCCTGGCTGGGGAGGGGGATTTGGGGTGGGACCTAGGAAAAGCAGAGATACTCTGAGGGGGACCTTGGGGAAAGGGAGCCTCAGGGTCCCATTTTCTTTGCTACCTAGTACCATGAGAGAACGGAAGGGACAATATCTTTGGACTCAGAGAACATGGGTTTGAATCCTGTCCCTGCAAACTTATTACCTGTCTGTCTTTGAGAAGGAAAATAGCTCCTTTCCCAGGGCCTATTTCCTCATCTTTAAAATGAAGGAATCGGATGAGATGAGCTCCATTCTCCTTTCCATTGCTGAATCCTATGATGGGGTGACTGAGGGAGAGGGGAACGATATGGGGTTGGGGGAAAGAAGGATATCCTGGTGTCTACAGAAAAGTGATGTCCTTAGAGCCAGCCCCAGTGGCCATGCTTAAAGGGATCTGGTCCTAAGTCCAGACACAAGCAGCCTTAAGGGAGAGGGGAATCCAGGATCTTAGGCTAGAAGGGACCTTAAAAGCCATCTGGGTCAACCCCCTCATTTTTACCGATTTGGAAACTGAGGCACACAGAGGGGAACTGACTTGCCCAAGGTTACAAGATGCTAAGTCTCAGAGGTAGGATTCCCTCCCTGCTTAGTGCCTCTGTGCAGCATTAGTGATTGAACTCACAGACTATCCCTAGGGGTCTCTCCTCCCTCCCCCTGGGGCTAAAGACCTTGCAGAGTCTCCAGAAAGCAGGTGCCAGAATCCTTTAGCCACATCACTTGTAGACTGGGGAGAAAAAGGAAGAAAAAACCCCCAGTGGAAAAAGCACTGGCTGTAGAGTCAGAGCACCTGGGTTCAGATCTCACCTTGGATACTCGCCAGCCGTGTGACCTTGGGCAAATGACCTACCTACCTTCCCTGTGCCTCAGTTTCTTCATCTGTAAAATGGGATGCACCAGATGGCCTCTGAGGTCCCTTCTAGCCCTTAAACTCTAATCCTATGATCCCACCCTCATAGTTTGGGGAAGAAGTAAAACCACATCCTTAGCAACAGGCCCAGTCGTCATGTCTCAGATACAAAGGCCCACCTGGTCCCCAGCTGAGTGTCCCCCAGCCCACATCCCCAGCTCATCTCTCCCTTGTAGTGCCCCCAACTCTGCTTGCCTTGGAGCCAAACTGTCATTTCCTCCTGGACCAGGAGGGGGCGCCCCTGTGGTGCAGAAAAAAAGTCCTCAAATCCCCAGATTCTGAGTGGAAACCAGACTTTTTCCTTCCTAGCACCCCTGCCCCAAGTCCCCACCAGAATCCTACATGTTTGTTTATTAAGAAACTGGTCTCAGGATTATCCCTGACCTGAGGAGAGCTGGGTTCAAGCCCCACCTTTGATACTTCCTACCTGTGTGACCTTGGACAAGTCACTTAACCCCTTGGGGCCTTGGTTCCCGCATCTGGAAGGAGTGATGAGGTTGAGCTAGGTGGCTCTGGGATCTCCTCCGGCTCTGATTCTGTGATTTTCCCAATTAGACTGGGAGTTCCCTGAGGGCATCCTCAAGCCTCCTTCTTTTCCTCTAAGTGGTCTGCCTAGCCCAGTGCCAGGCAGGCCTGAAGTGGGCAGAATCTCAGGGAGTCAATATTAGGAGAGCCTCGGGGATCCTCAGGCTGGGAGCTTCCTAGACTGGGAACCACAAATTTGTATGTTTTACAAAAAATATTTTCCTGCCTATTTCAATATAGTTTCCTCTGCATTGACAAAGATGATTTGGGGAATGGGTCTATGACACAGAAGAGCTTAGAAGCCTTGCTCTAGTCCTTCCCCATCTGTTATCAGGGGAGGGATGGGGCATGTGGTTTGGTCTTGGTCCCCTTCATGAAGGTGATGAATGAGACTTAGAATCTCCTCCCAGAGCACTCACAAGAAGAAAATTAAGCCTTCCCTTTCCCTCCCTCCCCAGCTCGCTGGCTGGTTGATGGAGGGGCCTTGTCCTGTGAGGCTTTTCCTAAGTGGGGATGACAGTGAGGATCTGAGTCTCAGGGCACTTTACTTGGGGACTGGTTTCCTGGATTCATCCCTAAACCTAGAGCAGTAACTCTGCTTTGTCCTCCAAGTTTTTGAGTGTGAACCCTTTAAAGCCAGCTCTCATTCAGAGACTAAGCTCCAGACATGGTCTGGTTGGTGGAGGCAGGCTGAATGATGCAGTATAATGGAAAGGGTGTTGGGTTTGGAGTTCCAAGCCCTGGGTTCAAATCCTGGTTGGCTGCTGGTTACTTATGTGACCTGGAAGGAGCTGCTTTCCTGGGTTTCAGCTGTAAAATGAGGAGCTGGACAACATGGCCTCAAGGTCCCTTCTAGATAGAAGGAGGCTGGAATTGTCTTCTTGAGAAACTGTTGGTATGGACACTCTATTCCTTCGATGATCAACTCAAGTCCCACCACCTCCAGGAGTCAGTTATGGAGCATTTATTAAGAGCCTACTGTGTACCAGGGTATGAAAGAAAAGCAGACAGTCCCTGACCTTAAGAAGCTAACATTCTAACAGGAAATCTTTCTTGGATGTTACAGACCATGGGGAGTGCTTCTTCAGTATGGAAAGCCATACCCAGCCTTCGATATATCACTGGTTGCCTTGGATTGTTTTTTTCTAAATATACTTCTGGCTTCAAACACCCCAAGGAGGAAGACCAAACTTTGGCCTCCTCTGCCCCTTAGCCCATTCCAATTGCACTATAAAGACTCTTCAAGTGACCTTAGCCCAGTCATGTCACAAGTCATGAAGCTCTCAGTCTCAGTTTCCCCACCTGTCAAATGGAAGTGATAATCCTTGCTCTCCTGAAGTTCATAGGGTTGTTTGGAGGAAAATGATTTTGTAAAGATTGGAGCTCCAGAGATGGATGGAAGTTGTTATTATCTTTGATTGATTGGTTGTGAAGAAAGATAGAAAGAGAGATTTATGGGGTTTTAGAACTGGAAGAGGTCATTAAGTCCAGTTATCTTTTAAAATATATGTGTGTGTGTGTACGTGTGTGTGTGTGTGTGTGTGTGTGTGTGAGAGAGAGAGAGAGAGAGAGAGAGAGAGAGAGAGAGAGAGAGAGAGAGAGAGAGAGAGAGAGAAATGCAGGGGAGAGGAGTGACTTTCCTAAAATTATGCAGTGCGCTGCTGACCCAGCTGGGAGACGAAGAAAGATCCCCCCACCCCCATACTCCTGCTCTTCACTTGGCACTCCTTACACTGGATCTCAATGTAGAGCTAGCTTGATTGAGTGAGTCTGGGAGTGAAAGGGGATCTGAAAGGGGGATGCTGGGCATCAGATAACCAGGCAGGGGATACAGAAGAAGGCACAGGGAGGGATTAAACCCAGGGAAGTGGTTAGACTATGACAGGGACTTGGTGGCCACTACCCTGCAGCCAGGCTGGGTGTGGTCAGACACTGAGGAAGGGAGCCTAGAAAGTGGGAATCTGGTAGGGGGGAGGATGAACTTTTCCTTATGGCTCATGTAAAAAGAGCTTAAACTTTCTTTCTGCACATGAGCAGGAGGCAGTGCAGTGCGGAAGTAGGAGGCAGAAGGTCTGTTAGGGACTCTGTCTCTAAGGGGCTGTGTGTTTTTGGACAAATGTCTTGGCTTCTCTGAGCTCAGACTCCCTTTCTGTAAAACCTATGGGAGAAGGTTAGATTGGTGCTTATGTGCAAGGGATGTGAGTGTCTGAGATACAGGGATGGGAACTTAGTGCTCCCATGGGGGTATCGTCAAAGAGAGGGGCGAAGTTCTGGGGATGGAGGTTGCATCGAGGATGGGAAAGGGGTGCTCAGTACCTGAGGCAGAAATAGCAATCGGGCAAGGGCTCAATATTGGGGAAGCAGGCTCAAGGACAGGGAAAGGTACTCGGGGTCGGGAGTTGATACAGGGTCAAATACGGACATTCAAGGCTGGGAACAGGAATTCAGGGTCAGGGCGGGAAAAGGGGGTTTAGGGTTAGGGTTGAGGGTCAGGGTCTGGAAATGGGAGTTCAGAGGTTCAGTGCTGAAGACAGGGACTCAGGGTTGGGCACAGGGCTCAGTGTTAGGGGGAGCCTTAGTTTCTGTGCTGGGAATTCAAGATGGGGAGAGGGGCTCAGTGTTGAGTCCCAGGCTAGGGATGGGAGATTAAGGCTGAAATGGGAGCTCAGTGTCAGGGAGAGGGGATCAACGTTAAGGATGGAGCTCTAAGTCAGAGATGGGGGCACAGGGATGAGGATGGAGGGCTCAGGTACCGCAGAGGGTAGAAGACTGGCGAATTCCTTTGCCTTTCATTCCCTGTCCCTGCAAACATGCTTCCCCCTGGCCCCTATCCTGGGATAAAGGTTAGGGAATTGTTGAGAGAGGGAAAACAGGAAGAGGGTAAAATGAGTTAGCGCTGGAGAAGGAAGAGGGCCCGGCTTTGTTGGCCGCCGAGAGCAGGAACAGGCTGACAGGCCCCCAAACCACAATCAGGGCTGAGCATTTATTGATTCCAGGACTTGGAGCTAGTCAGGGAGCCGGTGAGAGGAGGCTGGGCGGAGGGGCAGGTTGGAGTCTGCTTGGGCTTGGGGGCCAGGCCTGGGGGCAGCCCCTCTGCTTCTCTCCCGCCCCTCCTGGTTTTCTGCTCCTTACGAACACTTGGACCTGGCACAGAGCAAAGAGCCCCTGGGATGGAGAGTCTAGCAGACCTGAGTTCAAATCCCAGCTCTGACACTTACTGCACTGGGGCGAGTTTCCTCTCCCCTCTGGGCTTCAGTTTTCTCATCTGGAAAGTGGATTGCACATGGAGGTTGGACTAGAAGTATTTAAGGTCCTTTCCAGTTACAATAGCAATAAGAGCTAGCATTTACGTAGAATTTTTAAGGCTTGCAAAGCATATAATGAAGGTTATCTTCACAAACTCCCTGTGAGGGAGGTGCTCTGTTTTTTAAAGGATGAAGAAGCAGGGAGGGGCACTGACAGGTGATCAGTCCATCTGAAGCAAGATTTGAACTTAGACCTTCTTGATTTCAGTCAAACACTCTTTCTGCTACATGGGATAGCTGCCTCCCAATTCTGGGGTCTTAGAGTTTGACTCCCGACTTTGGATCCTCCAGGCCCTTCTGTCTGAGCTGCCCAAAGGCTGCTCCCTTTCTGCCATCTCCTCTTTTGTATGAACCTTCTCTCTGCAGGTACATTGTACTCAGGGATGCTGAGGTGGGGGGAGAGATAGCCCTGGGAAAAGACGTGGGACCTGGGCTTTCTCTTTGACCTCTAGACTTAGTTCCCCAGGCCCAGGCCTGTCCCACAGAGGAGCCTTCTTAGGGACCTAAGGATACCTGACCCCGGACCTTCCATAAGGATCCCATGAGCACAGAGCTGAAAGGCCCAGGGAGGTGTTGACTCAACATCTCATGGCTGGAAGAAGCCTCGAAGGCCACTGAGTCCAACCCTCATGTGACCAAGAACCCCGAGTCACAGGTTTGCAGTTAGAGGGGACCTGGAGAGAGAGAAGCAGAAACCCTGAGGCTCAGAGGAAGGTAAAGCTTGGAAAGAGTTCAAAGGTCTTCCAGCCCAACTATTTGTTTTACAGATGAGGAAACTGAGGCCCAGGAGGTGAAGGGGATTGATTAGCTGGTAAAACTAACCTGTAATTGGGTTTTAAAGTCAGGCTTTGGTGGGAGCTCGGGTGATAAGGCCAAACTTAACATGAAGGAGACCCACATGTACACACACACACACATGTCAGAGAGAAGTGGAGAATGGAGTGACTTACACACACCACACACATACACTCCCCCCCATACACACATACTTACATACACACATACACATATACATACCACACACATACACACATTTACATATACATGCAACATACACTAAACATACCCTCACTAAACATACCATACATACCACATACACATATACACACTCACGCACATACATATACACCACACACACACACTCACCCCCCACATATACACACACCACACACATAACCCTCCCTATCTTTGTTCTCTGTTCTCCCACAGACTCACTCACCTCAGACACATCATCACCGTCAGGAGGCAGTCCCTGCCCATCTGTGTGTGGCGTTGGGCAGAACAGCTGGGGCAGATGTGGGCAGGGACACAGACAAATTCGCCTTTTTTCTTCCTGCCTCCCTCCCTCCCTCCACCGCACCTCTGTCTCATTCCCCTTTCCTTTCAGGGGTCCAGGGCCTCGGTTTTCCTCCACACTTCACTGGACTCTGCTCAAGGGAGATGGAGCCTGACTGCTCTCTGCCTCAACTTCCTCATCTGTAAAACAAGGATAGGAAGAGCCCTTCCCTTGGAGGGCTGTTGTGAGAATCAAATGAGATGACATTTGTAAAGCACTTTGCAAACCCTGACGCTCCATATCAATGCTACAATTACGATTATTGCTACTGCAGGATAAAGTAACCTTTGAAATGAGCGGAGCTGGGTTCAAATCTCACATCTGTAGCTTGAAGGAGCCAACAACTAGGTGACAAAAACCACCTACAGCTACATCCTGATTAGTGCAAATAATGAATCCTTTAGACTGTGCTATTCAAACTCGTAATGATGCAAAATGTAGTCACTGGTTCCTGTACCATCGAACCATTTAGTGTGAATTCAAATAATGTGACTTACTATTTTAGGGGATTCCTTATTCTCGATAATCAGGATTAGGCTGTATTAAGTCCTCACTATGTGGCTATGGTAGATAGAGAGCCAGCCTGGACTCTGGGAAGACCTCAGGTCAAGTTCCCTACTGTGATCTTTAGGGAAATTACTTCTTCATGTGGGGCCTCAGTTTTCTCATCTGTAAAATAGGAGGCTTGGAGTAGATGATTTCCAAGTTCTAACTCCTAATCTTTTTTTCTTTCTCTGTATAAATTAGATAAGAGGTCATTGTGGGAAGCTCTAACAGCCAGGGAGGATGGTTTCAGGAAAAGTCTTATGCAGAAGGTGGCATTTTAAGGTGGTCTTTGGGGCTCAAGTGAACACCACTTCATCCAAACCCTTCATTTTCTAGAAAATGAACTGAGCCTGGAGGGGAGACTTCTTGGTTCAGAGTCACACACTTGCTGAGCAGCAGAGTCAGGGTGAGACTCAAGGGCTGCTAGAGGTTTTCACTCAACTGTAATTAAACTATAGCTTTAATGAGACGAGGACTTGCTCTTCTATCCCTGGAGGGACTGTCTAGCATTCTATTAGAAGAGGCACTATTCTTGTCTGTGGGCCAATACTCTCACTCTGGTTATAAACAGAATCCTTATCCTGGTCAAACACTGACCCTAAAGCCAGACCATGAGCTTGCCCTCCAATTGAATTCAAATGTGACTGGGACATGGGAGGCAAAAGGGACAGATCAGAGATGCCTAGGATCTGCTGAAGGCAGTGATTGTGCAGGATGCTCAGGGAGCCATTGATCAGCAGGGACCTCTTTGGGGATGCCGATGTCTTGGAAGACTCCTCTCTTTTTCCACCAAAAGCCGCCCTGGTTCCATGACCTCTTGCAGTTTTCTCCCCATGCCTGACACACGAAATCAGGCCACTTCTTATTCTTTATTTAGAAGGTTTGTCTCCTCATGGGGCCCCCAAATAAGTTCCTCAAGTCCCGCCCCGCCAGAATTTGTATTCATACTATTATTTCTACCTTCTATGTTTCCCTCCAATCCACTGCCTCTCCCCAATTCCATTTACCTTCATGTAAATCCTACTTGTCTTCCAAGGCCCAGATCATTTCCTACCTCCTCAAGCACTTGTCTGCTGCCTCATCTTGGGGAGGTGGTAAGCCTGCATATTCAAAGACGAGGTCTATAGAGGCAATCGTGGCTGAAATTGTAAAGGATCATAAAATTGTACTCTCCTAGACTAAGGGACCAATTAAGCCAGGATCAGAAAGGCTAAGTATCCAGGCTCACTCAATTAGAAAGTGTCTGAGGCAGGTTCGAACCCAGGTCTTCTTGGTTCCAGAGCTTTATCCAATGTGTGGGTCTGGTGTCTTCTGAAGATGAGCCATGAATCCATTGCTCTTTCCATGTCTGACTTGATAATCTCATGAGTGGGAGTGCCAACAAGTGCCTTTAACTCCTTCAAGTCTTAGTTTCTTCAGGAGGTTGGACTGTAAGATGCCTAGGTCCCTTAAAGCTCCATCAGATTGGAAGCTTCCTGAGGGCAGACACCTCCCCTTCTTTTCTTCTGCCCCCAGAGCCTGGCAGGAGGGTGGAGTTGAAGGGCAGACCTACTCCTGGGAGGATGGCTGATATCTGAGCCCCTCAGGGCCCTGGGGCCAAGAAGGGAGGCCCACCTGACCGACCACCCCTCCCGCTCCCTGGGAATGCTGTCAGACTCCTCACATACTCCTTTAACCTCCCTGGGCCTTGCCAAACAGCTGTGCCGCTCCACCCTTATCTCTTCCCGAACTGTCCGTGCTCCTGAATCTTTCCAAGGGCTGTGAAAGCCTGGGAATGCTGTGGGGAGGCCAGCTACTGCCTGAAGTTTGATCTCAGTATCTCCCTCCACACCACGCTCAGCCTCTCCCCAGGGACCACCCGCCCTGAACATTCATTCATTCCTGCCCCCCACCCCCACCCCCCATCCCCAGTTTCATCTTTCCCTGCAAGTCCCAGGCACAAAATCAGCCTCAGACCCAAGCAAGGGACTAATTACAGTGGATGGAGCTGGTAAGGCTAGCCAGATCAGAGGGGAAAGGACTGGTGTTGGCATTGGAAAAGCTGGGATGCTACCTAGCACCCTGGGGGGCTAGCTTGTGATTTCAGGCAGGTCACTCTGATGGTCACAGAATAACATTCAGTGCATTCCTTGGGTTGCTTTGGGATAAGAATTTCTCAGCTAGTAGCTAGCCTGTGGTTCCTGGGAAGGGGTGAGAGGCAGAGGGCACCAAGAAACTGTCTGAAGCTCTGAGCTAGACTGAACCCCCACTCCAGCTTTTATTGGTGTTTTTTAATATTTTTGCCTCTTTGAGATTAAGAGGAGCAGGATGGGATAATGGAAAGAGCTGAATTTGGAGTTAGGAATCCTGACTCCCCTATTTATTACCTATATGAGCTTGAGGAATCAATCAATCAGGCATTTATTAAGTTTTGCCAAGAAAACCCCCATAGGGTTGGACATAACTGAAATGACTTGTTGGAACTGAACCAATGGATAGAGTGCTGGTCCTGGAGTCAGGAGGATCTGAGTTCAGATTTGGCCTTAGATACTTACTAGTTGCTCTACCCTGGCCAAGTCACTTAACCCAGTTTTCCTCAGGGTTTTCTTCATCTGTAAAATGAGCTGAAGAAGGACATGGAAAACCACTTCGGTATCTTTACCCAGAAAACCCTAAAAGGTCACGAAGATCTGGATACAGAAATGACTCAACCACAACAATGTATTGGAGCTGGTGCTACAGATACAAGGATTAAAACAATCTCTACCTTGAAGGGGCTTAACCTTCCTGGGTCTCAGCTTCCCCATCTGTAAAATGAGGGGATTGATTAAGTGTCCTCTGAAGTCCCTTGCAGCTCATCATCTATATTCCTGTGCTACTGTCTTTTAATCCTTGTGTGCCTCAGTTTTCCTATCTGTAAAATGAAGGGGCCCCTTCCAGCTCTAGAGCCCTGATGCTGCTTCCATACTGCTGGAGTGTCTCAGATTGAGCCTTTTTTGCCTTCCCTCTTGGGAGCTACAAATGTGCCAGACTAAGAACTATTGCTTCTAGAATTCACTGGCTAATCTGCCTCTTTTGTGAAAACCTCCGAGTTCCCCAGAGCAGCTGCAAGAGATTGGGACAATCACCTATAAATGTCCACTTAACTGCTGTTACTCTGAATATGAGATCCTTGACCAGTGACCAAAGACATCCTGGAGGAATTAAATCATACCATTATTGACATTCTCACTGTTAATGAAAAGATGGCTCATAGGACCTCCTCAGAGAGACAAACAAAGGAACTGGTGGAGTTGTTTTCATTGTGCATCCAAAGCAACCAGATTATCATTTCATTGTACATTTGGTCATCCTGCCTTCAGTATTTGGGATGAGTACAAGGAAATAGATCAGCATAAGAATAATTTCGAATTACATAGCCTGAGTTGTAGGTGAAGAGGCAGACAAATTCTCTAAAGAACTCAATATGACTGCTCAAATTAAATCAACATACCTTAATGCTCCAGTGCAAAAGTGAATATAGAAAAGGATGGCAAAAAAATGTGTTGGAAAATATGTTTCAGGAGTCAGAAATCAGAGTCTAAGGGATTTTAGTAAATGAAGAAATCTCATACCTGCATATCATGAGTCCTTTTTCTCAAGATGTGAGTCAGAAGCTTCTATACATATTGAGCACTGAAGAATATTACCCACCATACATCCAATAAGATGTGGACTATATTTTAAAAGGCAGAAAACCACTGGCAAAAGGTGTGGAAGCCTTTTCTGAATCAGGTGTTTGTGCACTGTCAGATCATAAGATAAAAATACCAAATTAGAAAAGAGGTTAAAGACATGGTGTCCAGTTAAAACCATTCCAACCCAATCTATCCAAATATGCTACTGGTGGCAAAAAATGGGAAATGGGAAAAGGAACAGATATTGACCCAGACTATAACAAAGCATTGTCTTTTAATAATATTTCATTTTTCCTAGTTGCATGTAAAAACAATTTTTAAAATTTGGTTTTTTCTTTTAATTTTGAGTTTTAAATTCTTTTGCTCTCTCCCTACCCCATCCTTGAAACGGTAAGTAATTTGATGTAGGTTATTCATGTACAATCATGCAAAATATATGCTCTGCCTTTTACACTGAGCCTTTTCTGCTCTTTCCAACTTATTTGTGTCTTCTATCTAACTACCTTTTATTTAACTTCTTTGTATTTATTTTTATATTAATTTCATATGTACTTATATGTGTTGTCTCCTTTGTTAGAACGTAAGCTCTTTGAGAATTGAGGTTAATTCATTGTCTGTATTTGTAACCTCAGAACCAACATATTCCTAAGCCATCTGGGTTGTTGTTCATTCATCTCAGTTGTGTCCAACTCTCCGTGACCTCACTTGGGGTTTTCTTGGTCCTTCTCCAGCTCATTTGACAGATGAGGAAACAGAGGCAAATAGGGTTAAAGGACTTGCCCAGGTTCACACAGCTAGTAAGTGTGTGAGGCCAGATTCGAATTCAGGAAGACAAATCTTCCTGATGTCAGTCCCAGCGTTCTGTCCACTGAACGACATAGCTACCCATTCCTAGCTGTCAGATAGTGGTACTTAATGAGCGGTTGTTAATTCTATAACCATTGTAAAGCAAACATCACAATGGAGAGGCCATAAGAGTCCAGAAACCAGTTCAACCAGCAGAGATTTGATTTCTTTGCTAAATGGAGAGGAAACATCAGTTTATAACACAGACTAATTTGCAAAACCTCTCAGAAGAGGATGGTAGAAGATTATGAGCAGTATCACCCCATGAAACAGCAAACAACAGTCAAGGAAAAATGAGTTTGGAGAAAATGTTGTGTGAGACTTAATTAAGCTAAATCATCCTGAAAGAATTCATGGGTGAAATTGGAAGAAAATAAATAGATAACAAAATGGAAGGCATCTACCAGTCTTTGTATAACAAACTGTCTACTTCATTAATGACAGTGGATCCTTTCGTCACATTTGGATTTTACCTGCTCAGTCCCTGAAGAGAAGGTTGAAATGATGTGAAGGCAAATAAAGACAGAAGTAGCAGCTGGACCAGACCAAGTAGATGTAGAAGAAATCCATGATATAGATTATATAATTTTCAGGGCAGTTAAGGGATTCATTCTCAAGATTTCTGAAAGAGGAGAAAATAACAAATAATTGGGAAAAATCACAGATAGTATCACTCCTGAAAAAAAGAAATGGAGAGAGCATTATTAATGACCTGCCCATACACTTATTTTCTCCCATCTATAAAATCCTCATGAGAATGATCAATGCATTTATATGATATAATGCAAATTCTCAGAAGGCAGGTATTGTTGCCTTTTTGTCTTTGAATTCCCAGTGCCTAACACAGTATCTGGCACACAGTAGGCTCTTAATAAATACTTGATCAGTTGATAGAGGGTATACTTGGTTAAAGTATGAGAAGGGAACATACAATCTTTTGTAATCAATATTACACAGTAGATTACTTCTTTACATTCACATAATTGACTAAGGTGTTGAGAATATAATATTCTATCCTATTTATCATTTGCTGATTAAAAAAAGTATTTGACTGAGTAGAGTAAAACCAATCTAAAAATCTCTCTGTTGTTATGGTTTCTCCCATGTAAATGATAAGATAATGATGATTCCTTGTTAGATATAGCTACAGAGATAAATCTATAATTATGAATATTACAGTGCCTGGCACTTAATAAATGTTCTCTATCTATCTATCTATTTATCTATCATCCATCCATCCATCCATCCATCCATCCGTCCGTCCGTCTGTCCGTCTGTCCATCTGTCTGTCTGTCTGTCTATCTATCTATCTATCAGATATTGCAGAGATGGATGTTGAGTTGGACCTAAATATGAAAATGAAGAAAGGAACAGTGTAGATTGCTTTCTCTGAAGCAAAGAAAATTTCCCTGCTCTCCAACATCACTATCCTTCCAGGAAAATGGCATAATTATCAATTATGGAGCAAAACCCCCACCATCTCTAAAGAATCAACATGGTGGGTCT
Organism: Notamacropus eugenii; assembly: GCF_028372415.1. NCBI lineage: Eukaryota > Metazoa > Chordata > Mammalia > Diprotodontia > Macropodidae > Notamacropus > Notamacropus eugenii. The sequence continues at coordinate 49,392,453 of NC_092873.1, forward strand.
TCAAAGGGCAGTGGAAGGCTGCCTGGTTAGTGCTTAATAAATCCTATTCAACTGAATGATGAATATGAACAGACTGTAGCAGAGAATTAACCATGACTTATGTACAAGAATCCCAGGATCACGGTGTCCCAGGCTTAGAGTTGGCCTTTTCTTAGATATGGTCAAGTCCAGCTCCATCTTACAGGGGAAGGAAGTGAGGTCTGTAGAAATGAAGCCACTTGCCTAATTTTTCTTGCCTAAAGTCATAAATAAGAGAGTTAAAATTTGAACCCATGTCTTATAAGTCCAAATACTTTGTTGTTTTCATTGTACCAGGAAGTCTCTTTAAAGATGTCATCAGAAAAAGAGGTAGCTAGAAAGTGCCATAGTGCACAGAGTGCTAGCTCTAGAGGCAGGAAGACTTGAATTTGATTTCAGCCTCATACCCTCATTGCTTGTGTGACTTTTTGGACAAGTCACTTAACCTCTGCCTGCCTCAATTTCCTCATCTGTAAAATGGGGAAAACAATAGGACTTACCTCCAATGAAATAATATTTAGAAAGCGCTTAGCTCCTGGCTTATAATAGGCATCATATAAATATTTATTCCCTTTTCTCCCCTGACCCCATCATTATACATGGAGAGTGAAGAATAATGGGTCAGCAGCACCCATGTGACACTGGTAGACCTTACTGCTTAAAGACCCTTGTCGTGTTTGGTGAACTTACTTTAGATGATTTACGTTTGGTCTGGCAGAGTGGATGGAGAGCTGACCTTATAGCCAGGAAGACCTGGGTTCAAGTCTTGCCTCTGACTTGCATGAGCTACGTAAACCTGAATAACCTTTTGGTTCTCAAGGCAAATCTCTAAGACTATTAAGATGTCCAGCTGTAATGGCAGCGGAAGCTTTCTCACCTGGAGTTCCCTAAACCAAAGAAATCACAAGTTGGGTGAAAAATAATAATAGTAAAGGAGACATGAACAGTGGTTTTCTCTAGAGGGCATGAAGACACGAAATTCCTTGTGAACCGAAAGAAGGGAAAGTTCCTTCGACATGGCCATCCCCTGTAAGGATCAGGGAAGTACACAGCAGGGATGCCGCTCTCTGAGAACGTCTCCTCTGAGGAAGGAGAATCTCCAGGGAAGAAGTCTGTTATCAAGTTGTTTACACAGAGTGAAGTGCATGTGAGTGATCTTATCTGCCAGCATCGCTCATCCAGAGAGGAGGAAACTTACCCTCCAGGGGATGGAGGAGCATTGGGTCTGATGTCAGGTGTCTAGCTTTGCTTTCAGATTCTGGGGAGGAAGCTTCCTCTCCTTGGTGTGCTCTGATTTATAATGGGCAAGGGCAAAATCAGTCTGGGGCTGCTCCCCCATGTACATATCCCAGGACATGCATGCACATATCCATAGATGTGCATGCATACACACATACATATATGTACACACATACATACGCACATATACACACATACATTCCTTGTGTTTAATGTCCTTCCACCACTCCAGTCCTATTTAGAGACCCTTTCTCAACATACTCAGCTCAGCTGCTCTATCTGCCTTGACCCACCCAGTGAGACTCAAGTCAGAGATTACCTGCCTGCAACTCCTCTTAACCTAGTTAAAAACCTGTCTGTTCCAGTGAAGGGAGGATGACAGTGACACCTGGCATTTCTGTAGTTCTTTATATAGATTTGGAAGCAGAAGTGGTCTTAGAGATCAACCTCCTGATTTTACGAACAAGGAAACTGATGCATTGAGAGGTTAAGTGAGTTGTCCAGGTTAGCCAGCTTTAAAGTTTGCAAAGTATTTTACTTATACGTGATGGGATTGATCAGGGGCTCATCTCCTAGACTAGGGCATCTCCCATGGAGTTGGGCATGGGTTAAGGTCTCCTTCTGTAGGACATGTTTTTATGACCCCAATTCCTCATCAATCCTCCCCTCCTTCTTGCTGGAAGCCCAAGGTGGAGGGGAGACAGAGAGAGACAGAGAGATACACAGACAGAGACAGAGATACATACAGAGATAGACAGAGACACACACACACACACACACACACACACACACACACACACACACACAGAGAGAGAGAGAGAGAGAGAGAGAGAGAGAGAGAGAGAGAGAGAGAGAGAGAGAGAGAGAGAGAGAGAGAGAGAGAGAGGCAGAGTTGGTTCTCCTGAGCAGCCTCAGGGAGAAGAGCTTTTCCAATTGTCTCTCGGGAGGGGGTTCAGGATTCCTGGGGCCCCTGCAAAGTCCAGTCTGGATGGCTAGCCTGCTCCAGTTATGCTGAACTCAGTTGGTCGAACAGAGGAGGAAAGAAGATGCAGAGAATACACACTGGGGTGGGAGGAAAGGAACCACCCCCTACCTGGAGGAAAGGGGGGATTGAGAGCGGCTGATGGCTTGAGGGGGAGGCAGGGCCCCACGGAGGGCTTGGCAGGATCCTGAAGACCTGGGCGTGCTGGAAAGCTGAGCCAGGTATGGGAAAAGGAATGGAGGCAGGAGGAGGGAGGAGGCCGTGAGCTGGCAGGAGGGCACAGGATTGAGGAAACAAGGGGAGGAAAGCAAATCAAAGACGTCCCAGAGCTGAGCTCATGTCGTATCTTATTTCATGCACATTTCTGTATTGAGCCTACCCAGATCCACTCTCAGCCAGAGGCTGCTTGGCCTGGGGCACAGTCAGAGCATGAGTGAGAGTGAACTGGGGTCAAGAATCTGTATTTAATGGTTTCTAGAGCCAGGCATAGGCAGACTCCTCGCCATGGCTCGGCCATGGGCTGAGCCCCAAGCCCGGTCACAGATTGATCCCTAATACCAAGTACAGATTGACTCCAGACCCTGACCAACCATCTCCCATATGCCACTGGTCACAAGAATGAGGAGAGAGGGTGTGGACAGCTCAGTACAATCCATGCCCGCTGTTGGAAAAATAGCTCCCATCTAATCTCCTAACGGTAGATCAGGAATATTTACTCTTAAAACTCAAGGTGTGCCGATAAGATAATGAAACCGGTTTTATAACAAACAAGAGCCTGTCCAAAGCAGTGCCGTCTTCCTGGGCAGCCTCTCCTCAAGCCTGGGGATGTCAGGGTCAGAGATCTAGAACATCCCTGGTTAGCTAGTTCAATGCTCCCCTTTTACAAATGAAGAAACTAAGTCCTGGGGAAGTCAAGGGGCTGGACCAACATCATCCAGACAGAAAATGTCAGAAGTAGGGTCTGAACAACGCTTTTTCCATTGTAGCATGGGTGCCAAATTGCTGAGAAAGTCCCTTCCAAATGGAAATTCTATTATCCAGTGGGCATTTGCAGGAGGTCCTTTTTTGGACTTTCAAGACACATTCTGTCACAGATGTTGTCTTCTTTTGGGACTTGGAAATAGCTGCATTAGAGGATAAAGTGGAACAAATAGAGTGATACTAGAGGGAGCAGATAAGTGAGACTCTGAAGGAAGAAAATCAGGCTCTTCATGTGACTCATGAACCAAAGTTGAGAGTAGTTCCACAAAAGGATTTCGTGGTTCTGTGAGCAATGGTGTCATTGCTGGAAATAGGGTTCAGCCTCCCAAGAAGGCTACACGGAAGGCTCTCTCCTTCAAATCACCTTTTATTTCATAACCTGCGTGCATGAGTATCCCTAGCCCCTGGCCCCAACCTGAGCAGAGGACAAGCTCATTGAGGACAGGGACATGTTTCATTTTTGTGTCTATGTAGGGAAGTGGTGGTTTTCTTCTTGCTAGACAAAATATAGCACGGAAGCCAAAGGCTTTTTGGTTTGATTTAATTTATTTTGTTTTGTCTTTGTTTTTCTTCTGTTAATGCCAGAATTTAATAAGAGCAAGTTGACAGCTCTTTAGTCACAAACTGAGGCTATAAATCAGTATACCCAACTAAAAGGCAAATGAATAAAGCCCAGGGAGAATGCTCACAAGCTAAGATTAAATCTTTTTTGTGTGTGTATCTGGGACTGAATCACAGTCATTTTCCCAGATAACTCTCTGATTTAAGATTAGAAATTTCTTGTCACTCCTGCTTAGGCAGCATCTGCCTCTTAGAATCCGTGGGTTTCTTTTATGACTTAGCTCAAGTACCAGCTCCTCTGGGAAGTCACTTCTCATCTCCCCAGCTGCTAGTGCTTCCCCTCTAATCATCCAATCATCTAATCATCCAATTTATCTTCTATGTTCTGATTTCTATTTTGCTGCCCCCATTAGAATATAAGCTCTCTGCGGGTAGGGACTATTTTTAGTTTTATTTTGTATCCTCAGTGTATAACATAGGACACACTGTTAATGCTTAATAAATGCTTATTGATTAATTAGTCCTCTTATTGGGATCCTAGTGTCCTCAAAACCCTTTTCAGGGGGATTTTCCCAAGAACTCCTGTGGCAACTCTGGAAGCTACAAAGTCCACTTCAGTCTTGTGATTATTCCTATCTCAGGATTAATTTGAGTTAGAGTGAAAATTGGGCTACGTTACTACTTTTATTGTGCATACATATATGTAAGCGTATGTATGCATGTGCACATATGTAGTATAGAAAATATGTTATATAAAAAATAAATTATATGCCTTAGTTTTACAAATTTTATAAAACATTATTATATGTTATATATTTGTATGTATATATTGCCGCATATATGTGTGTGTTTGTGTGTGTATGTGTGTGTGTGTGTGTGTGTGTATGTGTATGTCAGCAGGAAAAAAAAAACTTCCAAAGCACCTTGGCTTTGCTGCTATATCTTCAGACAGAGGGCATTCATTCAGGGACAATGTGAGCAAAAGTACAGAGATGGTGGAGTGGGGCTGGGGAAGTCCTAGCTAGTTTGGGGTCATCCTAGACCAGGGATTCTTAACTCAGAACCCATAAACTTATTTTTCAAAAAAAATATGTTGATAATTGTATTTTAGTATGATTTATTTCCTTTGTAATCCTATGTATTTTATTTTATATGTTTAAAAATGTGATCCTGAGAAAGCGTCCATAAGCTTTACCAGATACTGCCAGGGGGGTCCATGACACCCAAAAGGGGATCACCTCTGTCCTAGCTTCTTTCCTTTGTTTCATGCCTCATAGTCAATCAGTGGCCAAGTCTTGTCCATTACACCTCCCCACCATCTCTTACCTCTGTCCCCTTCTCTCCCCTCACATGGTTGCTACCCTAACTTAGGCTTCCTTGCCTCTCTCTTGGACCTCTCTGCTTCCATCCTCCACCATCCATCCTCTGACACAGGTTTGACCTTCACTACCCTCCTTAAAAATCTGTGGTGGTTCCCTGACCCTCTAGGATGAAATACTGTCCTTTCACATCTTGACTCTGATCTACTTTTCCAGACTAGTATCCTATTATTTCCCTTCCACATGCTGTCTTGGTCAAACTACAGTATTAATTGTTTCTTGCTCTTGTCCTGTCCCCTCTTACCTCTGGGTATGCACACAGGTGTTCCTCCCTAATCAAGGGATAGGAACATATTTAGGAGAAAATATGATCAATTTCTCCTTTTCCATGATTTACTTTCTTTTATCCACTGAACTGAGCAGAGAGGTTGTTCAATGAATAGAGCACTGAGTTTGGAGTCAGGAAGACCAGAGCTCTAATTTGGTGCAGACCCTCACTAGATGTGTGTGACCCTGGGCAAGTCATTTAACTGTGTTTTCCTTGGTTTCTTTATCTGTAAAATGAGCTGGAGAAGGAAATGGCAAACCACTCTAGAATCTTTGCTAAGAAAACTCTAAATGGGGTCATGGAGAGTTGGACATAACTGAAATAACTGAACAACATATATTGAATCAAGCATCTGTGATCTAGCACATAAAAAGCCACCCTCTGAATCCAGAAGTTCCCTATGCAATGACATTACAGATCTGGTTTAAAAAATAATCTGTTAGGTCATAAACTCCCGATAGATAAGTGTATGTCCTCTCTGTCTTTGCATTCCCATCCTGCAGCACAGAACTTTGTGTGAAGTCAGTACTTAATACACGTTTGTTGCAGAGTCTTATGAAGTGGTTGGGTATTATTATCCCCATTGTACATATGTGAAAACTGAGACCCAAGAAAAATGAAATGATTTACCTAAGGTCATACAGTTTGCCATGGGTCAGTTAGTCAATCTGTCTATCTTAAGTGTTTTCGATGTGCCAGTACTATGCGCCAAACCCTGGGAATTTTTACAAGAAAGGCAAAACATATGGCTCCCTGCCTTTAGGAAGCTTACTTTCTAGTGAGGGATACAATGTGCCACGTGTATGCAAGACAAACACAACTGTAGATGGGAGGTATTGGTATGGTGGGGAAGAACAGGAAAGGTCATACTTGTGCTAAGTCTTAAAGAAAACATGGAGGTAGAGGAGGAGAGAAATGAGAGCCTTCGAGGAATCGGGACAGTCAGGGAAGAGGGGTTAAGTTGGGTGGTGATAGGACCTTTCATGTGAGGAGCCTCCAGCAGGCTGATGTAGCTGGAGGGATATAAAGATGAAGAAAATTAGAGAGAAGGGAAGGGGCCAGTTTGTGAAGGACTTTAAATAGCAGAGGATTTTATATTTGATCCTGGAGTTGCCAGGGATGCCCACTTGGATCATAGAATTTGGATCTTAAAGGGACCTCAGAGGCCACCAATTCCAGCCCCATCATCTTGCACAAGAAGAAACCAAAGCCAAGAGCTTAAGTCGCTTACTCAGGGTCACACCAATAAGTGTCCAAGGGGTGATTTGAAACAAGGTTTTCTGACTTCAGGTCCAGTGCTCTACCAATTGCACCCTATTTCTTTTTCTATAGCAAAGAGAGGAAATGTCACAAATTGATTCCTCTTGAGCATGTGTTGAGCCAAAAAACCCAAATCAGCTCTCATCAGAATAGGGTCCGCCAGTGACCTGAGAAGCTGGCTTCATATTTATGGTCCTTGGATGAACAGAACAAGCTTTTTGTGAAGGCCCATTGCTCTCTTGGAACCAGTGGACAGAAAGAGTTGTTCTTTGGTTCTGAGTTTCCTGTAATATGACATCCTGGGATATGATATCAATATATAACAGAGGTGTGAGCCATTGGTAGAAATGCAAGGCCACCAACAACACAGGCGTTTCCCTGGTTCTGCAGTCCTTTCTTAATTTTCTACTTCAGTAGTACCTCATGCTTGCTTACCTTTACCAGAACCAAAGGCATGGATAGAGAGCGTGTGCCCTTGGAGCGGAAGGGCCAATGGTGATGCTGGCACACCTGGCCCAAGATCCATGGACAAGACCCATGCCAATATCCAGAACCATGATGACTGGCTTCAAGATCCCCCGCCTCAGAAAACATTGTCTTACATAGGCCTATTTCCAATTCCCAGCTCTGGGAAGGGATTAGAAGCAGCTGCTCCTGGAACCACACCTACACATTGGTTTCCTGCCTCCGATGTTCCCACCCTATTGTGTCATCTCCAGGGCATGGCCACCCCCGCATCCTGCAGCTGAGCTGTGCCCAGCAGAAACAAGGACCACCATCTCTTTGACCGAAGCATCTTGGTCTCAGGGGCAGCATTAACCTCTCATGGCTACATTAGTATTGGAAATCAAACCCTACCTTTGTCACACCTAGTCTTCTCCTATGTTACCTGCTCCCTATGAAGGGCTCTGCACACCAACATCCCATTCAACAGTCTACATCCCAGACATAGAAGCTGATGGACTCATTCTCCATGGCTCTTCTGCCTGGGATGTTGACGTTGCCCAAATCCAAAATTCATTAAGTCTGTCACTGGAAGCCAAGATTCTGTTGGGATCTGCTTTAATGATGTGACTTTGCAATGAACACTGCTTTGCTTACAGACAAGCATGGATCAAAGTCCTTCAATGTGTTCTCTTATGCTGGGAAACTTTGTCCCCTCATCTCTCTGTCTACCATTTATTCTTAGTGATGAGTCTCTTTCTAGTATCTTGAAGAAATTGACCGATTAACCAACAGGCAAATATATTAAGCAGCTAGTCTGGACCACGGCATGGTAGTTAACAAAGAGAGAAATGAAAATGTCCTCTTTTCTTAAAGAACTTCCATTCTATGGGGAGAATTCCCTCAATTAACAAACATTTAAATGCCTATTATCATCCAGGGCCAATCACTGTGTGAACAGCTGGGTTTGTTTGAACTATATATAACTGAAGTCCATAGCTTCCTATATTATTCTCCTTTGTATTCTTTGTGTGTTGAAAGGTGTATATTTGTTGGCATATGTGTATGGGCTCAGGCTCCTAGAACTAGACTGGCTGTATCTTCCCTCTTGGGTTCTCAGGGTACATCGGGGGATTTGGGAGGATCTCTCCTCTACTGCCGTTGGCTTGAGCTTCTGTTAGTTGTGTTTTCCTTCATCAGTGGCCAGTAACTAGAACTCTAGTTCCCTTTGTAAGACAATGTTTTCTGAGGCGGGGGATCTTGAAGCCAGTCATCATGGTTCTGGATATTGGCATGGGTCTTGTCCATGGATCTTGGGCCAGCTAACCCATAGCTGAGCAAGAATCCTGTCTACTTCTCCCAGTGGTCATTTAGCCTGGGCTGGGTGGCCCTTGACATTTTTGGATGGGTCAACTTATGACGATCATTTTACTTACATTGAAACTTTATCTGTAACTTCCTCCCATCACTCCCGGTTTTGATCTCCAAGGACTAGTAAAACAATGTTAACTCTTTTCTATACAATAGCCTTTCTCAAGGTTGGAGACAGGTTTCTTGTCCCTAGTTGAAGACACATAACTTCCAGGGATAAGGAAATGTTAGTTACACCTTTTATAGCAAACACTTCGAGAAGCTGGAAACTCTCTAAGGCACAATGTGCTTTCTCAAATGTGATGCCTAGAGCCAAGCACGGTCCTCCAGCAGAGTACAGTGGGACTATCACCTCCCTCTTCCGGGAGGGTCTGCCCTTCTTAATGAAGCCCAAGATGACGTTAGCTTTCATGGAAGCCAAAATAGCTGGCATTTCAATTTTGCCTCAAGAATTTGCAAAGTGTCATATGTATATGGCCTCCTTTGAATCTAACAATGCTGCTGGGTGGTAGGTACCACAATTGTCACCACTATTCTCATTTTACAGATGAGGTAACCGAGGCTTAGAGAATTTGATTTCCACAGCTAGGAATCCAAGATGGGACTTGAATCCAGATCGTCCAAGTTCAGACCCACCAGTGTATAATTGCACTATTCTGCCGTGGCAGATGGTATGTCCTCTCGCCTCACATCTTTGATTTTTTTCAACTAAATTTTTGTCCATATATTCTGTTTTTGCTTTACTGTCATTTCCCAATGTAGCTCTCTCCCAGAGGATCATCCCTTAAACCAAAGAAGTTTTTTAGAAGGGGAAAAATGTTGACCAGTGCTAATCAACAATCCTTCAGGTCTGACATTGACCCACAATTACGTTCCTGAAGATCTGAGAAGGTTCCACATCCTTCTGACTGAGTGAGTGAGTGAGTAAACGTGAGGAGAGCCATTAAGTAAATTTCTATTAAATGCCCTATGGTCTGTGAATATCTCATTTTGTTCTAATCCTGAACCTGAGCCACCAGATCAGCCCAAAGCAGGCCTGGCCCAGAATGAGTTTTCATATCTTTTTAAATCTCTATGCTGATGCACAAGTATCCTGAGCATGCACTAGGGTCTCAATCACCCAACTGAGGCTTGAGAATTCTGCAGACTTCCACTCTGTAACCATGTCCATTCTTCTCTTTTATCTAAGAAATCATGAGTTATTTTTTCCCCCAACCTAGAATCATTTCCATTGCTCTGCTTTGGGCCCCATCCAAGATCTCACATCATTCTTGAGTGCCAAGTCCCGGGCCCAACTCCGTGCCAGGCTCAGGCTGAGAATGAAAGCCAAGAACATAAGAGCTATTTTCAGGAAAGCTATAGGATTAAGATGTCGACAGATTGCATGCCTTAGGGATCCAAATCCTCTCCCTAACCCTCCCCACCCCACAGGGGTGAAGAAGGGAGAATGAGATCACAGATGAAGCTTGAAGAGGTTAAAAAGTGCTTCACAAATGACTATTAAATGAACTCTATCCGCTGCTGGTGATCTCAAGGATGAGAATGAGAAGCTAATTAACCCAGGGTCATAGTCTGGAATTCCATATTGTCTAGATAGCTTTGAGGAGAATCTAGCTTTGGTCATAGGCTCCCCTTACCCCCCATTCCTGGTCACAGACAAATCTCTAATTCTGGTCTCCACACGAAAGCTAACTGACTATCAGGGTGGTGTGGTGGAAAGAAAAACAGGCTTAGTTGTCAGAAGACCTGGGTTCCAATCCTGCCTTGAATGTTTGTTCCCAGGGCGACCTTGGAAAAGTCCTGTCAGCTTGCTGGAGCTCAGTTTCCTCCTTTATAAAATGAAGGGGGTTGGCTTTCATGGTCTTTGGGGGCCTTTCCAGCTCTAGACTAATAATCGCACAAATGCCCCCGATCACACAGTGTAGGGACCAGGTACCCAGGGATACCCACTACACCTCAGAGCCCCTGCCTTGCCACCAGTCAGTGAGGAATGTTCTAAGCATATTAAAGGCTATGGGTTGTATTTGGTGGGAGGGAAAGCAGAGGATTGTCAAAGGAGAAGAGATATCCAGGAGCTGGATTCAGGGTGGGATTGTAGAGCTGAGGAAGAAGAGTGACGGGTGTGGGGTTGGGGTCAGAGGACCAGGGGTGAAATTTCAGATCTGCCACTTACTGGTATGTGTCGCAACCTTGCTGGACCTGTCTGCTCTTCTGTAAAAAGGTGAGGTTGAATGACATCAATCAACAAGTGTTTAATAAGTTTTGTGAGCTCTGAGATACTTTCTAGATCTGAACAGCTGATCCTACAAAGGGGCAGATTCCAGAGATGACCAGGCATGAAGGCCCAAAGATGATTTATTCTACCCCCTAAGAGTCTTGGCAGATTATTGGTCCCTGTGTGAGAAACCTCCCCACACAGTCAGTCACACTGACCTCTACTCTGGGCACCCCAAACAATGTAGAACTCCTAACATGCCACTACCCTCCAACAGCTGGCCTTTGTCCAGCTCTGGGATTTTACATGGGCCTTTCTCTGCACCTGAAATGCCCTTTGCTCCTTCAAGACCTTGCTTCAAATCATTTCTTCAAGGAAATTTGCATGACCACCCACATGACCCTGGGTGAGTCACTTAATCTCCCTTGGTCTTGATTTCTTCTATGAAATGAGAGCGTTGGACGAGATGCCTTCTGAGGTCCCTTTGAGTTCTAAGTCTGTGATCCTAACGTGTGATCTGAGTCACAGGTCATTTTCTCTGGCTCTTCTCTGAAAAATGGGGATTGAAGGTGGGTGTTGTTGAGTTGTTTTAGTCATGTTGACTCTCTATCACTCAACTTTGGGGTTTTCTTGGTAAAAATGTTGGATTATTTTGCCGTTTCTTTCTCTGGTTTATTTTACAGATGAGGAAACCAAGGCAAACAGAGTGAAGTGACTTGCCCAGGGTCATACAACTAGTAAGAGTCTGAACCTGAATTTGAACTCAGATCTTCCTAGCTGTAGGCTCAGTGCTCTATACACCAAGGTGCCTAGTAGGTTGAGTTTAGATGACCTCTGAGGTCCCTTCCTTTGATCAGCTTATCAATTTCCCACCATCCCTTTGTCCTATATTTTCCTTCTTTTTCAATGGATCCCTAGGTGATTTCCCAGTGCCTGGAGATTCCCCAAGGTTCTATCAGAACAACGACTTGCTGGGGGTGAAGATTGTGTCTCTGCCATCGAGTCAGGGGCTCTGAGGATAGAGACTGTATGACTTCTCCATCATATTAGGGCTTCCTGTGGATAGGCACTATCTCATTCCTGTTGGATTAAGAACTCGTCTGTCTCATCAAACCAATGGTTCCTTGAGGAAAGGACCAATCTTCTCCATCTGACTAGTGTCTCCTTATGGGTAGAAACTAGTGTTTCCCTGATCAGATCCAAACTACTTGAATGCAAGAATTGTGTCTCCCCTATCAGACTAGGGGTTCCCCATGGGTAGGAAGTGGGTCATTCCCATCAGACTGGGATCTCCAGAGGTCACAAACTGTTTCCTCTATCAATCTAGAGTTTTCTGAGGGAAGGGTCCATCTCCTACATCAGACCAAGGCCTGGGTCTCCCTTTCAGTCTCCTCCTGTCCCCGTCACAGCACTCGGCAGCAGCCCCCTGCTCTTGGCTGCCTTTATACCCCTAGTTCATCCCTAAATAGAGACACCAGTGTCTTTTCATCTCTCCCTCCTCTGCTCTCCTTCCCCCAACCAAAGCTTGCCAATGAAGACATCTCCAGTCCGCCAGGGTGACCTGACCCGGAGGATGCCCTGGGATGCAGCCCGACAGCCGTCTGGAACATCTGGGCACTCACTCCTTCCCCTGGCGGGTCCTGGCTTTCCCTGGGGCAAGGGTGGAGGGGTGGGAGAATGGGGGAGGGCGGGAGGCGATTTCTTCAGGGAGACAGGGCAGGAGGGGCCGGGGGGGGGGGTGACTCAGATGTTATTTTGGTTCCCCCCTGGGCCCTTTCACTGGGTCTCTCAGTTCCTCCCGGCCTATGTTTAGATGACTGTGTCGGATATGACTGTATCCAGGCCAAACACAGCTCTCGGGCACGACTCACAAGTCTTATAAAGTCGGAGAGCTTGTGAGGCCAAGGCAAATGCTGGCAGGTTGGGGGGGTATGCAGTCGAGAAAGAGTCTTGTTGACCTTGGCCCCCCTGGAGGCCCTGCAGGAGGAAGGGAGGGGGCTGATGGCGGAGGGGGTGACTTGGCAGAGGAGGGGTGGATTGGGGAGACTAATATCTGTCTCCCACGCTGACTGGGGGGCTGGCTCTGGGGAGAGACATTCCTGAAGTAACATCGATTCATGCCTTGTAGGGATCCCTAGGCTGCCCCCTCCTCCCGCCCTTTCCCTGTTGCAGCTGACTCTGCCCTCAGCAAACCCCTGGAACAGACAAGATTCTCCTGGGAGAGCTGGGCTACCTCACATCCCTGCAGGAGACACCTGTTGCCAGGGAACACTCCGAGAAGCATGGTTAGTAAGGCCTGGAAGGGTCTTAGAGATCCTTCAGTCCTAATGGCCTCTTCTTACAGAGAGGGAGAATGAAGACTAGTCAGACAAAATGGCAGCCTGATGCCATGGAAGGAGAAGCGACTTTGGAATTAGAGAACAGGGCTCTGTTACTTGCCAAGTTATTTTGCCTTCTCCCTTGGATCTCAGTCTCCTCCTCTGTAAAATGAGGGGGTTGGTCTCGGTGGCTTCTGAGATATCTTTCCAGTCCTTGACTGTCCCACCAAGACCCTCCTTCTCCTGACTCTGGGCATTCTCTCTGGTTGTCCTCCATGGCTGGCATGCTCTCTCTCCTCTTTGCTTATGGGCCTCCTTTTACATCTCAACTACAATCTCCTTTATGATAGGAAACCTTTCCCAAGCCCTCTTCAATCTAGTGTCTTTTCCTATTAATTGTTTCCTATTTATCCTTTATATAGCTTTCAGTACTCAGAGATGATTTATCCCCTTTATATATGATCTTGTCCTCTTTCAGAAAGGCCCAGCCCATAGCAAAATGGTGAACTCAGAAAAGTGAGCTAATTTCCAACCCTGTCACCTCTCTACACTCTGAACATCTCTCTCTTCCTTATGGGATTCACCTTTTTCTGGTGAGAAAGGCTCCGCTGGAGCTCTCCCTCCCCAGCTTCCTGGGGTCCCTCAACCAGGTCTTCCTTCCCTTCCTGGGAGGCAGTGACCCCTCACTCCCCCTACTCCCACACATCTGGATAACATCTGTTCTTTGTAGCCATTTGCAAGAGAGGAAGCAAGACAGAGTGGCTAGAAAGTTGGAGTTGAAGTCAGAAAGAATTGGATTCAAACCCTCCTTAGATCCTTACTAATCTTGGGACCAAATCACTTGACATTTCTAAGACGGCATAGATAGAATCCCGGGCTTGGATCAGGGAGACCTGAGTTTTGCCTGCTTCAGATGTTTACTAGCCAGGTGACCGCAAACAAGCCACTTAACTGGTCTTTCTCAGTTTCCTCATCTATAAAATGGGTTTTGTAATAGCAGTTATCTCGCAGCGTTATTGTGGAGATCAAATGTTATAATGTATGTGATATGTTTTGTAAATCTTAAAGTGCCGTGCAGATGGTAGCTAGTCTTATTATCCCTGGGAAGGAGCTGATGAACTCCTGCATGTTAAGGTTTTTTTAATGATTGGCAGTTATATATATTCCCTTTCCTAGGGCTAGTTTGATCTAATTCAACACAATTTGTTAAGCTCCTACAGTGAGCAAGACACTGTTCTAGGCTCCGGGAATGCAAGGTGGAAGATGAGAAAACCAATCTCTGTCTTTTTTGAGTATATTATTTACATTATAATGGAATAAATTCAATTAGACATTTATTAAATGACTCCTGTGTATTGTGCTCTATAATGAAGTGGTCTCAGAATCGAAGTCTCCAAGTTGGAAGGGACCTCCAAGGTCACCTAATGCAACCTCCATGCAATACGGTTGTCTGTTCTAGAACATGCCCTGGCAGAGGTATCCAGCCTCTGCTTGTATACCCCCATTGACAGGGAGCTCACTACCTATTAAAGCTGCTTGTTTCACTTTTTGGTGTGCTTATATTGCTGGTCTGTTATTCCTAATAATGAAGCTAGAATCCATCTCCCATCACTTGCACTTACCATTCCCAGTTCTGCCCACTGAGACCAATCCCTCTTCCAAGCAGCAGCCCTCCTCACCTCTCCCCTTCAAATCTGCTCCCTAACACACATCCCAGATCTTCCCTTCTCTAGGCTTCAGAGACTAAAAAGTCTCCAGGCCCTAGAGCAATAGCACTTCAATGGTGAGTCTTCAGATGCCACGACAGGTGGCAAAGTTGATGTTTGTATGGAGTGCTGCCTAGTACTCCATAAATCCCAAAGAATCAAGTAAACTTGGCCCATTCAGCCCAGCCCAGGTCACTCCTGGGCAGGCTTCCCCTCCTGATGTCTCATTTCCAGTCCCTTTGCTTGAAATGAAGAAACCTGATTATCCATGGATCCTAATCCCGGGCAGAAGCAAAAATCTAAATTCAAACATGAAGGTGCCCACCCAGGGCTGTGAGCTCCCCCAGAGATAATCCTCACAGCAGGTGTTGCCCCAGGACACAGATACCCTCTCTGGGTACAACCCCAACCCCAGACAGATTTGGAGCGAACTTTGCCCCCAGGATCTCTGGCCCCCTTCTCACCCGACCCCGATTCAGGTGCCCTCTGAGGTCAGACTCTCCTCACTTCTCCTGAATTATGACAATGGTTTCCATTAAGAAGCCTGCCTATGACTCTCCCCATACTCCATGTGACTGCCAAAGGGATTTCCTTAAAGGGTAGTTCTAATCTCTTCTGCTCACCTACTCAATAACCCTGTTACCTACGGGATCAAATATAAACTTTTGGGCAAAGTCACCTTGGGTTTCAGTTTCCACATCTGTAAAATGAGGATGAGGGTGAGACTAGATGGCTTCCGAGGTGCCTTCCAACTCCAGAACTGTGGCCCTGAGATCCTATTTGGTTACTATATCTATGTCAATGTCTATGTCTACAACCGTACTCATGTGTGCATGCATAGACACACATCTATATGTATAGACAAATAGGCATGTATATATATATGCATGAACACACATGCAATGTATGGACATATGTATACATGTTAAATATGTGCACATACATATATGTTTGTACAGGCACATATATACACACAAGCAGCTTTACTTTCATCTTTATTTCAACAGTAAGTAGGTGCTTAACAAATATTTGCCCATTGAGGGGTTGGTTCTGAATTAGGGACAGACAAAGCCATCCTAAGTTCCTCCAAGGGGTTCGGATTTAATGAGCTGAGGAGGGTGGGATGGGTCTAGTGTCCAGGCTGCCTTCTCAGAGTTTGGGCTTAGGGTCTGACATCCTTCATCTCTTTTCTTCGATGGGGAGAGATGGTTGGAAAAATGGAAGAAAACCTATATGGTAAAGAAGGCATATTTGGCCTATAGAAAGGAAAACTTGTTATCTGAAAACTCTCTGAGGTATCAAGTCAATGTCCTTATTTTATAGAGAGGAAACTGAGACCAGAAAAGGAAAGGAATTCATGCCTAAATCATAGAGATGTTTGGGGGCAGAGCTGGGTCTTTGGAGCCCAGTCTGATCCGAGGCTCACAGATCTAGAGATGAGAAGACCTGTAAAGATCCAAGCTCCTCCAGGTTAATGTGAGGAAATGAGGCCCAGACAACTTGTGACTTGCCCAGGGTTATGCGGCCAATGTTTCTAAGATGGGTGGGGTGGGTGGTTCAGGTCTTCCTGATTCCAAGCCCAGCACTATCCACTCCACACTGTTGACACTTTCTAACTTTAGCCAGAGAAGAAACATCTGGTTCTCCCTTCCATTAGCTGACCACCTGTCCCTGGGTGGCTAGGCTCCAGGGACTGTGTCTAGCAGCTTGAGTCTCTGCTATCCCCTTTCCTTTAGAAAGGGATCATTGATTTAGAGCTAGGACAGACTTCAGAGATCATGGCCAGTCCTCTCATTTTATAGATGAAGAATGTGAATCTGGGAGAAGTAACTTGCCCAGGGTCACATAAGTACTAAGTGTCTGGGGCAAGATTTGAACACAGGTCTGCCCTATACCTGAGTTCTCTTGTTGCCCCCAACTCTTCAATCAGAATCCAGGGAGCTGCTATAGGGTCAAGTGAACCACCTCCAGTTTTACATCTGTTTCTCCCTTCTAGGGCCTCCCCTCCACTCCCATGGATGACGCCTAGCCTCAGAATAACCTGAGGGGAGAGGACTGTGCAGCTCCAGGACAAGCCTTGGATGCTGAGAGGGTGGGGGAAAGGGGAGGGGGTGACCTAAGAATACCCAGACTATCAGGACATTGGCGAGCTTCTTTGGTACAAGGTTCCAAGGGGCCCAGGCTCTGGCCAGCCCAGTTCCAAGGTACAGGCAATGGGAGGCTTAGGACATGGTTGGCAGGGAGACAACCACCCTTGCTCCAACAGCCACAGAAGTATGTAAATGGGGAACACGGCCTCCTTATTTATGAGATTCTGCAATGCATTTTTCATTCCCAGAATGAGCACTAATGAAAATATGAAATGTTTCTTCGATGACATGGTCTCCATCTAGAAAGTACATTCCTTTGAGAGGAAGGCAAGAAGAGGGTGAGTGCCATGCACTGTGCATCCACTGTACACTCTGTCTTGTTTCCTCACATGTCATACATATGTCAGTATCCTCGTACACCAACATGTGTCTCATGGTGTACGTGTAGGTCGTGTTTCTCCTTGGACTACTGTACTCCCATCAGTTTAAACATCCAATGTGTTTCCTTGCGATGAACACATCGTACGGACATATATCACATCTCATTGTACTCTGCATATCATCATTGAATGTACATGCCCTGTGGCGTAAAGTGATAGGTATCCTGGTCATGCCCTTGGAATTGCCTGTGGACAACGTTCAGTAGAGTTTGTGAGTAATTACAAATTGAATCAAGAATTTTGGATGGTGATGGAAGCAAGGATTGATTATTATGGTCAATTTTATAGGGATTGGGATGGTCAATGAAGTAATGATGATTAAGTACATGGCAATAGTGATGGCAATGATGTTGTCTGTGATGGGGAAGTTGGTGATGATAAAGACAATCCCAGTCAATCATGATGGTGTTGGTTGTAGTGACAGGAATGACTGAGAGTGATGGTGATGGCAAAAAGTGATAGAGGTCACAATATTAACTGTTAAGCCAACCATGGCAGCAGTGACAGTGGCAATGTGGAGGCTGGGAATGGGGATGTTGGAGTTGATGTTGGTGGTGATGGTAGATGGTAGGTGGTGATGAGATTGTTGCAGATGATTGTTGCCCTGGTTATGACAGTGGCTGTGGTTGTGGGGAGGTTGGTGATGCTGGGGATGGAGGCACTGGAAAGGATGACAATGGGGAGTATTAAGATGGGGATGGTGAGGAGGTGGTCAGTGATGGCACTGATTGCTACTGCTACTCATAAAGGCATAGCAGTAGGGGCTATAACAATGACTGACAGTGATGAGTAGTGACTATCTGGACAGCCATTACTGAGTCACTCTTCAGTATTGCCTCCTAATGGATCAAATAATAACACACAATGATAAATAACAAAGCCAAAACTCTTCAGATTGCTGCCACTGGCTTCATGGCAAGGTTGATGGACTTGAGGAAGGAGTGCTGTGGACCTGATATTTGGCTCTTTGTCCTGTAGAAGGACAACAGTGACAAGAAGAAACATGGAGGATGAAATGAAGTGTAGGTTACCAACTTCCCGGAGGGGCTCCACAGGAATGCAATGAGGTGAGTGAAGAACCTGGAGATCACGTCCTCTGAAGATTGCTTGAGGGACCAAGGCTGGTTTAGTCTGGAGGGGAAAAGACTTGGGCCAGATATGGCAGCTGACTTTAAATATCTAAAGGTCTGTTATAGAAAAGAGAGATTAAATTTGTTCTGCATGGCTGCCAAAGTAAAATCCTAAAACCATGGATGAGACTCTTATAGAGGAAAATTTAGGCTTGATGTCAGGAGAGTTTCGAATCATTTGGATACACAAAAGTGCAATGGGCTACCTTAAGCACTAGAAAGTTCCATTCCTAGGGTGGGCCAGGCAGAGAGTGGACAACCATTTATTGTAGAGGTCTTGACAAGGTTGTCTCTCAAGTTCAATCCAACTCAAAAATTTTATGAAACCAACATAACCTCTGCTGTGATTTTCCTGTGAGATCCTCCTTGTTCCCATGGACAAGGCAAGAGAAGAAGGCAGAGTCCTCATTGTTTGGAGAGAAAAGTGGATACAGAAAAAGTTAGCCAACTGTGTGTGATTCAATAAGTGCTGACAGCATGGTACAGATAGGAAGAGCCACAGAGGTTCAGGGGGGAGAGCGACCAGAGGGCTGGAGTAGCTGAGAGAGGCTTCTTGAGGGAGGTAGAGTTCTGAGCTGGGTCTTGAAGGTTGAATAGGATTTGGATTGGCTGAGAGGAGGGTGGAGGGTCATTCCAGATAAGGGGAGTGGTGTAAGTCAAGGTAGGGAGGAATGCACATGGAGCATGCCGGAGCCAGTGAGACCAGACTGGCTGGAGTATGGAACTCATGTAGGGGAGTAGTTAGGAGATAAGGTTGGGTGAGGTCAGAATGCAGAAGGAAGACCTTGAATGTATCCTGACCTTGTCCAAGGAAACACCCTGTCTTTGAACCCCTCTGTTTCTCTGTGGTTTCCCAAGAGCGGACCCCACTCTATAATCCCAGGTCTCAGCCCTGTCCAAACCTCAGTTCAAGCTTGGCCGGGTTCCTTGCCTCTTTTCCCATTCCATTTCCCTAACCTGGTATCAGGCAAGAACAGTGACTCCTGCTCCTTGGCCTATACATTGTTCGAATAGTTTCTCTGTCTTATTGGAGGGTCTGGTTGTCGTTGCTACTTTGCCAAATTTCCCGGAATGAGCGCCTCATAAATCAAGCCTACCTCTTCTCTAATCAGTTTAATTGCTCTCCTCTAAGCCCCTCCTGTCTGCAAAGCTATTTCCGGGGGCCCTAATGGGTCCCAACAAAGCTGGGCAGTAAGTGTGGAAGAAGGTATGGACTGCCCATTGCCCATTTTTCAAGGGGCCAGCCAGCCCTTGGCTCCTTTCTTCCACTCATGACCCAACCAGGCCTCTTCTGAGACTTCCGATGGCTTTCCAGAGCCACGCAGACCTGTGTTTTCAATCATTCCTGGTGAAGAGGAAAGCATTTTTCCAAGCCCGAGTCCCAGGCACTACCTTTTTTCTCTTCATGATTCCTTCCTTTCCTGGCTTCTGACAAAAGCTAGTGAGTTCTCTTAGGATCTGGATGGTGGAGAGGCCAAGGGAGAAGAGAGAGAAGAAAAATAATCCCCAGAAAGACAAGAGACCTGGGAATGAGGACTAAAGGGGACCCTTGTCTCTCTCCATGCCAGATGACACCTTCCAGTTGCTTAAAGAACTCCCACAGGAGAAAGTCCTTCCTATGAATGCAGGTCTGCACCTTCTCTCATGTTTATAATCTTAGGGTGTTCCCTGAAGCATGGACTTATCCAGGGCTACACAGCTAGTATCTATCAGGACTGCAACCCAGATTGTGTTTTTTTTAAATTTCAAGTCTGGTACTCCATGCATTAAGCAACACTACCTTTTAATAAGACTAGCCTAAGTGATGATAACAAACTACAGTCTTTCAAAGTTTACAAAGTCCTGGGAGGTAAGGAATCATAGCCTTGAACCTCCTCCTGCTAAGAAGCACCTGAAATCATTAAGGCAATAGGATGTGCTGCTGGATCTAGCATCAGAAATCCTGGATTCAACTTCTGGTTCTTCCTCTTAATTCACGTGTGACTTTGGGAAAGTCACTTAATAACCTCAATTTTCTCATCTGTAAAATGAGTAGGTTTGGACTAAACATCTTCTAAGTTCCCTTTTTTGTCCAGTTGTGTCTGACTCTCTATTGACCCCATTTGGAGTTTTCTTGGCAGAGATGCTGGAGTGGTTTGTCATTTCCTTCCCCAGTTCATTTGACAGATGAAGAAACTGAGGCAAACAGGGTTAAGTGACTTGCTCAGGGTCACACAGCTAGTAAGTGTCTGAGGCTGAATTTGAACTGAAGGCTTCCTGACTCCAGGCCTGGCATTCTATCCACTGTACCACCTATCTGTCCACAAGTTCCCTTTATATCAAACCATCTATGGTTTCATGGTTCTAGGTGGTACAGTAAATAGAATACTGGGCCTGAGGCCAGGAAAGCATGAATTCAAATCCAGCGTTAAAGACTTCCTGTGTAACCCAACAAGTCACTTAACCTCAATGCTTCAGTTTCCACATGAGGGATTACAAATTTAAGTACATATATGCAAGTATACGTATATACAACATATATTTAAGTATATGTATACAATCATAAGTGTATATATATGTTATATATTTCCTCAATGATGATTTTAAGAAGATGTACAAAACAGATCCAAAGTACATTGAAGGTAATCTGGGAGGTGGGAGGGAGGCCTCTAGATTGGGGAATTCAGGAAGGGCTTCCTGGAGGAGGTGGGGCTTTGAAATGAACTTTGAGGAAAATCAGGTATCCCAAGAGTAAGGGAGCAGGAGGTCTGCGGGAAGACCATGACCCAGACATTCGAAGACCTGAGGCCTCACTTTGGTTCTGCCCCAGCCTGACCATGTGATGTTGGGTCACCTCCCAACATAGTATCTGGGGAAAAAGCCCCGGATTGGGAGTCAGGAGACCTGGCAGGGAATCTCAGTCCAGCTGTGGCTCCCTTCCCTGGAGGTCAGTTTCTTCTTTTGCAGAATAAGGAGGCTGGATCATGAACTCTTTTGATTCTAGGATCTCTGCCTATGACTCCCCTGCTCGGGGCCTGTTTTCCTGTTTGCTAAAGCAGTATGGTGGACTAGATGAAATGGGAATTCTTTTTCAGCTCTCAATGTAATAACAAGGACTATCTCTCTGGGTGTTAGTTTCCTGCTTAATAAAGTAGGGTTAACAGTCCCATTTTAAGTCCCTCCCAGTACTAATGGGAGGATCAAAGAAGCAACCATAGGAAAGATGGGAAGAGGATTTGGAAAACCTTAAGAGCCTCAGGCCCATAAAGGATTGATGGGATAATCATTATTCTAGCTGTCCTCCTCTGGACCTTCTCTGGCTCATGCAGCCCTGATGTATATAGGCCTTTCCTCTTCTGCAGGCCCACCCCCTTCCTGACATCCCCAGGGTTGCTTGAGCTGCTGGCATATTCCCCATCAAGAATGAAGCCTCATCCTCCCCAACACAGTAAAGGAGCTTGTCTGACCTGGGCCTCCTCCTGACATCTGTCCACAACTGGATGTGAGACCATTCATCATGGCCCTGGGGCCCCAGTCCTGCTGCCAACATTAATTTAATCCATGTGATGGAGCTTGGCGCCAAGGCAACAGCAATGAACTTTGCACCTGGAGCCCTCCCCAGGCGCCATATCAGTTCCTTTGATGACACCCAAATGTAGATTTTCTATCGCTTTTCCTCCATCTCTGACCATCCCAGCCCACACTGATTGCTTCCTCCCCCAAACGCCTACAGCCCTATGTCATTAGGCATTCAATCAAATTCTGCTGTGTAGAATAAGCTGGTTTTTCATCTGAGTTGAGTTTGTCTTCCCACCTCAGTTTTGAGCTCCTGACTGCCATGGAAATATGAAACAAGAGATATCAGGGACTTTGGGGTGACCTTAGTCCAGGAGTTCCAAACTTGAGTATTCCAGAACCCTGGGACAGGGGTAGGTCAAAGAATGATTGCTAGGGGTCCATCTCATTAAATAGACTGGTAGAATCAGCAAGCAAATAGAAAGAAATGGGGCCAACAAATTTATCATCTGTTCTGATGAATAAAGTGTTAATTCATGTAAAAGTATTATTGAGCCCCAAAAGGAGACCTTGTGGTGTGATGCATAGAAAGATAGACTTGGAGTAATGGGATGGTAGATATCGAGCTGGAAAGGACCTTAGAGGTTGTGAAGTTGAAGTCCCTCATTTTATGGTTGAGGAACTGAGCGAGGTCCAGAGAGTGTATATGTCCAGGGTCGGGTAACTAATAAGTGGCAAAGCCAGGATTTGAACTCAGTTCTTCAAATAGCGTTGAGGCTTTTTACTCCTCCTGACATCTGTTCACAACTGGATGTGAGACGATTCATCATGGCCCTGGGGCCCCATGGGTTATAGTTTTGTCTGACACATACTAACTGGGGAATCGTGGAAAGTAAGTCATTTACCCTTAGTAGGATGCAAGTACTCTGAGAGAAGAGCCTGTTTCATTTTTGGATTTTATAGACCCAGCACTGATCATGGTGCCTGACAAATATTACGTGCTTACTAAATGCTTGCTGATTGCTGGTAGTGTAGGATTACCTGGATTTCCATTAGTCACTTGACAAAGTCTCCTAATAATGTCCTTGTGGTCAACATGCAGAATTGTTGATCCTTGATTTTCAAAGAACTACCAATGACATCACAGTGAGTGATGACTTGGTTTACAAATAAATTGGATTTAAGTGAGGCAGAGTTGCACAAAGTCATCAGCCTCTCTCTCTTCCAGAGTCAACGAAGTCTGGTGGCAAGACAAAAGTTAAGATGACTGGTGATGGCTCAGGCTGCAGAGGATGACTTTGGAGTTTTTGATGTCTAATCAAGCTCTACGTGTTTCACAGCACCTGCAAACTGGATAGTCATAGAATTAGGAGCCTTTGGAAGTTTTGATGAATGGACCCAAAGAGTGTGAATTAAAGGATCAATGTCAGCCTTGAGGGAAGTATTTTTTTATTTTATTTGTTTTCAGTGTTCTACAATCACTTTCATATATCTTAGATTTTTCTCAAGAGGGAAGTCTTTAGTTGAGTGTCATAGGGATCTGTCCTTGACCTTATGTCTTTTTAAACGTTTTTATCAAAGATATGGATGAAGGCATAACAAGTAGCTACCATTTCTGTAGTTCTTTGCAATGAGTTTTACAGATATTATCCCACTGGGGTGTGTTCCTCCAAAACGTAAATGTCAAGAGACTGAGAGGAATAGGGAACACAATTTGTTGGATGAGAGAACTGGGATGAAGAAAGATCTGGAACAAATTGGAGTGTTCATCTGAATTGTCTGCAGTATTTCATGATTTAATTGGTGTAGGCACTTCTATTCCTGCAAATCACTACCTTTCTAGACTTGGTGGATGGTTCTTGAGAGTTGCCAGGGCCAAAAAATTCATCATCCTGGAGTCAACTTTGGATTAAACCTCTGCAGCCTCACTCTCCTTGGCTGGTCTTTGAACTTCATAAGTAAAGTCAATCTCAAGAATAACGTTCAGAAGAATCTAGAGAGATTATATTTAATACGAATAAATTAAATATACTTAATGCAAAAACTGTCTGTATACTCCTCATTGGTAGTCACCCAAGGTCAAGAGAAAGGCTTCTGGTATGTTGAGTGGATCCTCTGTGGTAGATTTATTGAAAGGAGGGGTGGTGGGAAGGAACAGGTATTTATTAAATACCTACTATGTGCCAGGCACTTTGCTAAACACTTTACAAATTTTTTTTTCACTTGATCCTCACAACATCTCTGAGAGGTAGGCTGTGTTATAATTGTTATTCCTATTTTACAGTCAAGGAAACTGAGGCAGACAGATGTTAAGTGACTTGAAAGGTCACACAGCTAATAAGTATCTGAGGCAGGATTTGAACTCAGGTCTTCCTGACTGCAGATGCAGCATTCTATGCACTGTGCCACCTAGCTGCATGGAGGACTTAGACAAGAGTTGGTCAGGATGAGGAGCGGTGTATGGTTGCAGTCTTTGGCATTGAAGGATATGTCTGTATCTGCAAGATCCCAGATCAAATGAAATATCAAAATACTGAATCTTATCCTTGGGTTACAAAAAAACCACCTGTACGTGTACAGGATAAGGAAAAGATGTGATAGGAAAACAAAACAAAACAAAACCTGAGGGTCTTAGTTGTTGGCAGCTGAGAATGAGTCAACTGTGTGAGATGTCTGCCTGAGACAAAAGCAACCAAACCAAAACAAACGACAAACCAAAAACTAATATGATCTCAGCCACATGAATCAAAGCACAGCCTGGAATTCCGGGCCAGCAATTCCTAAGCCCCTCTTTAAAAAAAAAAACACTACAGAATTGACAGTGTTGACAAGGAGAGCAAGAGACTCAAGTGTGAGCCCTTTGGGGTAGAACAGTACCTCGGGTGTGGTTACTTGGGTGACTTTCTCCATGTGTCAGGTCTGTCCCTGGGAAACAGTCTCATGGAGTAGCCTGTCCTGCATGCAGTGGGATCATTATACTCTAAAGGCTCATTATATACTAAAGGAATTGGGCAGTGATAAGGCTATGGAATCAGGTCAGCCACAGCAGCATCCTGGGTGACAGCTTCCCTAGACTCCTGGTCCCTTCTGGACCAGAAGCTGGGGTGCCCCAACACCCCCAGAATAGTGAGGAGAGAGGAAACCATTGCCTAGGAGGTTCAACTGAAGGGGATGTTTAGCCTAGAGAAAAGAAGACGTGATCATTTCCTTGAAATATTTGGCAGATTGTTATGTGGAAAAAGGATTATGCTTGCTCTGTTTGGTCTTGGAGAACAGAACAATCAACAAATACTTAGCAAGAGCAGACTTTGTGCCCAGCTCTGGGGAAGCAAGGACAAAAAGGAAGTAGTACCTGCCCTCAAAGAGCTTATAATCTAGTGGGGGAGACTATCTACATATCTATTGATGTCTATATAGAATATGTGCAAGACAAAATTGTCAGGAGGTGACTACTGACTGGCAAGTGAGGGAAGGCTTCCTGGACAAAATGGTGCTTGAGCTGAGCCGTGAAGAAAACTAGAGATTCTGAGAGAGAGAGAGAGATGTGAGGAGGGTATGCATTCCAACTGGTTAAATGAGATCTCTCTCTCTCTGTCTCTGTCTCTGTTTCTTTTATATTCCATAGTATATAACATATCATAATATATATAACTTATTCTCTATATATTATATAGAACATGTAACATGTATTATATAGAACATGTAATATTCTACATAATATATTATATTCTATAAGTATATTATATATAATACACTAACACTTATAGAGAATGCTTACTATATAATGTAATGTATTACTTATGTAAATTTGTAAGGTATAGTCATATTATATGTTACTGTTATATGTAATTAACTATATTTTATAAATATCGTCTATAATTATGGAATATGCTAAAATAAGTGTATACTATAGAATAAGTATATTATATACTTATGGAATATACTTATCTGTTGTTTGGCTTTCTCTTTGAAGATGGGATGATGCCTTGACTTACTCATGAATTGAATCGAAGTGAGGAGGAGTTGCACAACGTCATCGGCTTCCCTCTACCTTCCAGAGTCAATGAAATCCAGTGGCAGGACAAAAGTCAAGATGGCTGGTGATGGCTGTGGTTTTTGGAACAAAGTGCTCTTATCTACCCATTCCACTGGGGGTTGTCTTTGCGTGCTTGGGGTAGACATCTCCCAACTCATCAATGGGTTTGAGGCTCATTGATTACCCTTGGCTTGGTTAAGCCTATTGGCTGAGATGGTTTACTAAGGTGTGGCTGCTGTGCTTTCTTGGAGCCACAGGGTGACCAGTTGGACATCAAAGGTAGAGAAGCAGCCCTGAAAAGTTCTTGATAGCCCTCACGCCAGAAGTGCTAGTTCTTCTCAACACCTTATGTACCCCATGGTTAATTAGATATAATAATATAACATATAATATGACAATATGAAGTATATTCTATAAGTACATTGTATAATTATGATTTTGTTATATTATTGTATCTTTATCACTTTGCAAGTCTTAAAGTTCTATATGAATATTATCTGCAACTACTATTATCATTTCATGAATGGGGGGCAGCTGGGGCAAAGTGGGGAGATGCGATGTAGAGCTTTGTGTAGCAGAAAGAGCCAAGAGGCCAGTGTGGTTGGACTCAAGAGTGTGTGAAGGGGAATCAGATAGTTTGGAAATGAGTTTGAAGGGTCACACAAGCCCAACAGAAGAGCTTGTATTTGGTCCTAGAGGTAATAGGGAGACACTGGCATTTGCTGAGTAAGGGAGGAAGCAAAATTCAACTCCCCCGAAGGAAGAACTTTTGAAATGCTTGAGTTATTCAGAAGTGGAATGGTATGCTTCAGGAAGTAGTGAGTGCCCTATCACCTGCAGAGTCTAAAGTGGAGTCTGGAGAGCCATTTTCCAGACATGTCCCTTCCAATGTGAGGGTCAGTGACGCTAAGTAATTGGCAAAGGCAATGAGCATTATAGGAGAGAAGAGGGAGAGAGCAGAGAGGCAAGAGAGGTTCCCTCTTCAGAGTTAGCCAAGAATCACATCCTTGGGCTTCTGTCTCCCACAGTACCCAATTCTTGTCTGGTGCCTAATGTAGTGATGTCGAGTAGTGAAGAGAGCTTTGGGCCAGGGGCAGGGGAAGAGTTAGGAAGAGGTGAGTTCAAAGGCTGCCTCAGACACTCATTGGCTGTGTGACTTAAGTCATCTGCCTTCTCTGGGCCTCAGTTCTCTTATCTGTAAGATAGGATAATAACTGGCATTTACATGGCACTTTAAAGTTATCTCATTTGATCTTCATAAGGACTCTGTGAAGTAGGTGCTATTACTAGCCCAAATGATAGCTGAAGAAACTGAGTTTGAGAGAAGGTTATATGACCTAGCCAGAGTTGTTAGTTTGAAAATGACTGAGTCAGCACCTGAACTCCAAGGCCATCCTTCCATCCCTTGTGCCACCTAGCTAGGAAATAATAGCACATCTACCTCAGAGGGTTGTTACAAGGATCCAGTGAAATAGTCGATGTAAAATTGTACTGCAAATTTGAAAGTACTACGTAAACGTTGGCAGTTGGATACAGTAGGGGCTCTATGTTGTTGAGTTGTTTTTCAGTTATGTTGGACTGTGTTTTCTTCGCAGAGATACTGGAGGGATTTGCCATTTCCTTCTCCAGCTCATTTCACAGATGAGGAAACTGAGGCAAACAGGATTAAGTGACTTGCCCAGGGTCACCCAGCTAGTGAGTGTCTGAGGCCAGATTTGAACTCAAGATGAGTCTTCATGCCTCCAGGCCTGGTTCTACCCACTATGGTGCCGCCTAGCTATCTGAGGTTCTCACTGGGGACCTGTTTAGGACCATTAGAGCTGTAATGGACCCTAGAGATCATTTAGCCCAAACACCCCCTGACACACTTATTTAATCCAAAACATGTTTTTTCATTGGCTCTTGCCATGTTCCCCAAGCCTCCAGACTGTTTATGTCTCCTCATTCTGCCGAGGCCTGTGTAGGACAGCTTCTTTTAACACCTGTTCTGTTACTTTTATGAAGTGTGTTCAAGCACAGAGTTACCAGATGGGGATTTTGGGGCCAGCTCCTCATTTCTTCTGGGAAGAACAGGGCCACCTCCTGGATCCAAGGTGCTTGGTGCCCTTAGCTCAGCTTTCCACAGCAGAGTTCAGAAATAAATTGAAAGGGCATGGCCAACGCTGTTAACTGAACTTGCCTGATGTAGGCCTCTTTCAGGCCATCCTCCCCGCCACCACAGACCCCCTCCCACCCCAAATGCACATCTGTTATGGATCAATAATGGCAAAGGTTTCCTGAGTGCTATGTCTTGCCTTAGGTTAAGAATGAAGTGACTTGGGACCAAATCAAAGAATCTTAGGATATCAAAAATGTAGACTCCTAAAAGCAGAGTGGTGGAAAAATGCCTTTGACAGTGGCTATGTGACCTGAGTTAAGTCACTTGGCCTCAGTTTCCCCATATGTAAGTTTATTGTTGTTCAATTGTTTTAGTTCTATCCTACTCTTCATGACCCCATTTGGGGCTTTCTTGGCAGATACTGGAGCGGTTTGCCATTTCCTTCTCCAGCTTATTTTCCAGATGAGGAAACTGAGGCAAATGGGATTAAGTGACTTGTATAGGGTCACATAGTAAGTGTCTAAGAATGGATTTGAACTCATGAAGATGAGTCTTCCTGACTCCAGGTCTGGCACTCCATGCACTCTATAGCACCCCTACCTGCCCATATAAATGGGCATAATTGTGCCCTCCAGGAGTGTCTGTCAATTCAATTCAATTCAACATTGAAGAAACATTTGTACCACACCTACTATGGACCAGGCACATAGTAGGAAAAATGATCTAGTCGTTGAAGAGATCTGGGTTCATTTCCCACCTCTGGTACATACTGGCAGTGTGAATCAGGGCATGTCTCAGTGTCCTAGGTAACTTCCTATGACAATAAGTTGAGGATCACGTGTCCATCTGCTTTGATAGAGTATCCTCAATAAAACTTACTTATGACTGTAATGAAATCACATTTCTAGTTTACCAAAACATGTGGTAGGTCTGTGCTGGGGATACCATACCCCAAATGAAAACATTTCCTGCTCTCTAGAAGCTTGTATTTTGCTTGAGGAAAAGAACATGTGTAGAGAAGTAATGACAAGATACAGATGAGTATTTTTAGGAGAGTCCATTAACCATGGGAGGACTGGGGACAGTCAAGAAAGATGTCATGGAGAAGGGTGTCAGAAGACTTGAACTGGAAAATAAAATGTGCTTTAGCTTAGGAACAGAAGATCTTAGGATCTTCTGTGCATTTGGGGTTTGCAAAATTAGAGACTGGGTCCTACGCTATCTAAGGGCCCTTTTGACTCTAAGATACAAGTGTGAGTCACTAGTCACTGT
This sequence comes from Notamacropus eugenii, assembly GCF_028372415.1. Classification (NCBI taxonomy): domain Eukaryota; kingdom Metazoa; phylum Chordata; class Mammalia; order Diprotodontia; family Macropodidae; genus Notamacropus; species Notamacropus eugenii. The sequence goes on from NC_092873.1 coordinate 49,421,756, forward strand.
AGGATCAGAGGTGCTTCCAGCTACAAGGGACCTTTGCACCCACCGGCAAATGCCTCAGCCTTCTCCTCAAGATTCCCAGAGGTGGAGGCTTCCCTGCCACCCCCAGGAATGGTAAAGTGGTCAAATTCTGGCTCATCCTCATTCATTCATTCAATTCCACTATATGCTAGAGACACAAAGAAGATTAAAATGATACCTACCTTCAAGGAGTCTTTCTTCTGCTCAGCTCTCTGAAGAACTTTGGAATAGATTGCGTGATGTGGGAAACACTGACAAAGGACCACCCAGCATGGGCGCCTGCATCACAGAAGGTGCTTCTCTCTATGAGTGGCCAACGAACCAACCAATCAATTCTGTTCATAAAGAATAGTTGGAAGGGAGAGACATTCAGCAGAATGAACCTTGCTTCAGGTTCATATCCACGGACAAAATGATTTCTGTAGCCTGGGACAATATAGGTCATTCTTGGTTATGCTTGCATGGATTCTCTGCACTGGGAATTTTGTTTGGAGGGTCTAAAGTAATTGAGTTTTTGAAGAAGGCTGGGGAAGGTAGCATGAAGGGCTGGAATATGGCTAGGGAGTATGTGGTGGATAGAGTGATGTCACACTGCTTTATCCCCCACCTCCATCATTGGAAGTGAAGGGGAGGGGAGAGAGGAGAGAGGGAGAGGGTTCATCCCTGTCTAGTGGTAGAAACCATAGAGTTTTGGCAGGAGAAAGCTTCTTGGGTCTCTTTCAAAAGGGACATGTCTCCACACTCACATAACCACCAACAGCCATCCTCTTAAAGCTCAAGAGAGCTTAGTTTTTTACTTGGGAAGGACAGACTTAAGAAGGCAGTGTGATGGAGTGAAAAGAAAGTTGGTCTTTGATTCAGGGATTCTGACCTCAAACACTTAGTAGCTGTATGACCTCAGGCAAGTCACTCAGCCTCTCTGTGCCTCAGTTTCCTTATCTGTAAAATGAAGGGCATGATTTTTAAGATCCCTTCCAGTTGAAAATCTAGGATCTCATCTTAGACACTCACTAGGTATGTGACCCTTGACAAGTCTCTTGCCTCCTCTGAGCCACAGTTTTCTTATCTCTAAAATGCATATCAAAACACATGCACAATCTACCTCATTTAAGGAAAATAATTTGTAAATTGTTAAGATATTACAGGGCAGCTAGGTGGTGCAGTGGATAGAGCACCAGGCCTGGAGTCAGGAAGACTCATCATCATGAGTTCAAATCTGGACTCAGATACTTACTACCTGTGTGACCCTGGGCAAGTCACTTCACCCTATTTGCCTCATTTTTTTCATGTTAAAACCCCTCCATACCTTTGCTAAGAAAACCCTAAAAATGGAATCACTGAGGATTAGACATAACTGAACAAGAAGGCACTATAGAAATTTGAGTTAATAGCACATATTTCAATATTTCAAGGATGCCTATGATTTTGTCAGTTGCAGGTCACAAATCAGGGTGTTGCTGGACTGTGTAGAAGGGTCATAGCTCTAGAGCTGGGCATCTAATCCAAGCCCTTCATTTTACAGATGAGGAAACTGAGGCCCATGGAGATGAAGTGACTTGCCCAGTGTCAAACAGGATGGCCTTTGATCGTCTCTGTGGTCCAAAATTCACCATCATGCAATAAACTTAGTGACTAACTTCTCTATCCTAAGCCAGGTTGGTCCTCAGAAAAGAGACAGACAAGTCATCACCAGCTGTACTTGAAGACTTTCCATTCTGGTGGGACCTTTGAGAACTTGGGTTCCATTGGCATAGTTGTGAATGCCCAGAAGCAGTAGAGAAGATATTCAACACAGAAACTATTAATCACAACCCAAATAATCAAAAAGACAACCAAGACCAGGTCAAGCCTTGTGCTGTGAGATCACTCTCAGCAGAACTGAAACTAAGGTGGGGTTGCTAGGGCTCTGTCCCAGGTGCTGACATCCATAGAGGTATATCTTCCCTACGGTGTTCCAGAGACCACTACCTCTGACAGTTCTCTGCTGGCTCACACCCCCATGGAGGTTAGGGAGAGAGATGGATCTCAAGAGAAGGCTAGGGGCCAGCAGAACTCAGAGGAGAAAAAGGAGGGGTCAGTTTGCTGCTTTCTTGATATGAATGTCCTAGTTGGACTGTCCTACAAAGCTCCTGTACCCCCATCCACTGCCGTTAGAGATGAGCTTGCAGTTCATTCTATGGACTATTTGTACCTGACCTGTGATAGAGCCTTCCCAGCTCATACTGGTCTGATCAACCACAATCAGACACACTGTACCTTGACCCCCACATAGTGATATCATTTTGGTCTCCCTTTGAGTATGAGAATGAACAACAACGAGTCAACAATTCATCTCATCCAACAGAAGACAGAGCTGAGAGCTAAACAGGAAGGTGATTTGCCTAGGGTTAAATAGTAAGTTAGTGGTAGGGCCTCAGGAGTTGGGAATCTTGGTTCCAAGCTCTGACTTTTGATGCTTTTGCAAAGCAAGGCAGGAAAGTGAAAACATATGGAAACCCTAAAAACCCTATTAAGGAGAGAGAGCCACAGAGCCACACAAAGATGCATGCAGACATATGCATATGGAGACACATAATGCCCCCACCCCAGACATGCTGAGACACCACTATAGGCACACCCTCATTTGTTTTATTGACTGCTGAAGAGATTTTTTCCTAATTCCACTATTTTCTCTTCCATCATTTTCCTGTTTTTCCTTCTTGTGTTCCTGCTGGACATTCTTGTTGGAAGGGATCATAGGCTTAGAGTTGGAAGAGTCATGTAGCCCAACTGTCTCATTTCATTTTATCTTATTTTATTTTTAGCAAGTAAGCCTATTTACCCAAGAATATAGCAAACAGAAATTGGAGATATTGTATAGATTAGGATATACCAGCAAATGCTCAAGAATAAATAAACTCTTGAGATTGGAGGTAGACAAGGTGCCAATCTCGCCCAAGGGGAAATTCCCTGAAGACAAGAGAACTAAGTTGGAAATGAGAAGGCTGCCTCCTGCTTCCCCAACATGTCTGCAGCTTCCAAAGTCTCTCTCCCTCTCCCCATGAGTCTGGAGTTAGTCCCTAAGAGAGTATAGACTTCTTAGCTTTATAGGAGAGAAAACAGATGTTCATGTAGGAAAAGGGACTTGCTCAGGGTCCTGCAAAGGCAGAAGCGGGATGTGACCCAAGTTTTCAGAATGTAAATTTAGTGTTCTTCTGACTAAACCACATGACTTTTCTTGATGGGTAAAAACCACCGTTAGTATCTTCAAAGGGGAGGGATTGGGCTCTGCTATACCCAGAGAAAGGGGAGATAGGGCAAGGGGACCCCAAAACATACACAAATGCTCCATTTTCTCCTGGGGAAGTTGCCCTGCCAGTCCTGATTTTGACTCTTTCTAGGACCTTTGCTGGCCAGAGAAATAGCGTTCATTTCCCCAGAGGCTGTTTTGTCCACTGCTCTCCTTCTGCCATTTCCCTCCCATCCAGCCCACCGAGGACCATTTGGACAGCTTGGCTTTGCTGTGGCCGGCCCGGGGCCCTTTGCCTTCTTCCTGACCTTTCCTTCCTTCACCACCATAATCCCGTCATCACATCCTCTTCAGCCCTGACTTCATGTCTGGAGTGGCCCACAAAGAATAGTGCTTGGACTTCCAGCGGCCCATGAATACCAGGGGAGAGAGCCAGGCCAACTTGCAAGATAAGAAGGGCATTTCAGAGCACACCCTCCCTGCCAAGGGAAGGGTGGGGGCTGCACACCCCTCCCCCCCACCGGCGGGTTCCTGTGCCAGCCTTCAGAGACTGGGCACATGAGTCACTCCTGGGGCCCTGGGCAGGACCTTGGGGGTTGGGCGTCAGCTCAGAAAAGCTACTTCTGAAAAGATGGGGGCTGGACGTCTCCCCGACCGCCACTGCTTAAGGCCTGTCTAGACTCTGTTTCACCCTTCTCCAATACTGAGTCTGAGAGGAATGCTGTGCCAGACGGATGAGGGTGCCCCAGAAATGAGGGCTCCAAGGCCATGAGGCATCAGGGACACAGAGAGGGTGTGTATATATACTTTCAACTGGCTTATCTAGTTACACATTGTATCCACCCTTCATCAGAAGGGTATAAGCTCTTTGGAGGTAGGAACTATTCCATTTTTCTGTTTAGCACAGTGCCATAGGAAGTACTTAACCCAGGTTGACTTGAAATGAGGATCTCCCCATTCCAAAAGTGGGCATTTGGAGCCCTTCCTGTGGTCAGCGGGGCCTTCCAGTCTCTGTTCTGAGCTTAGGAGGATGGAACATCATGTGTCGTCTGGTGCCTTCTCATCCCAGGCCTCATCCTTTTGTAGTTTTGTCTAAGACAAGGCTCTCCTTAAGCTTCACCTCCAAAATTTCAATTCCTCTGCTTGGTAATCAAGGCTTTTCATAATCTGTCCTGCCCACTGCCCAACCTGAGCTCCTTCTGCTGCCCAACATTAACACAATCTGTTTCTGCCATCAAACCAGGGGCTCCCCAATGACAGGGCTCTGCCTCTGCCGTCAGACCAGGGCTTCCCTGATATAGGGGTTCTAGTTCCTCCATCAGATCAGGGGCTCCCCAATGACAGGGCTCTGCTTCTCACATCAGACCAGGGGCTGTATCTCCCCCGTCCCACCAGGGGCTCCCTTGTGTCTTCCCATCAGACTGGAAGTTTTTTTAAAAAAACTAATTGATATTACTACCATTTGTTGTGTCATCTGAATTTCCTAGTACGTGTCCCCCTAACTTCCCCACCCAGACACTGGGGGGTTCTCAAGGCCTGCACTCAGAACTTCTCTATTTTCCACAGCTCCAAGAACAAAATCAGGGTCAAAGAAGGTAGAAGGACAGTTCTGGCTCTCTTGTTACTGGAACAGACACATGGGAAGGGAGGGGACAAAAGGTTGTGTTTTCTCAGCTGTCTGCGTCATCTTGCCCTTTGGAGCTGAAGGAGGGGTGAGGGTTAAGGGGACTGAGAAGGGAAGCTGAGGGCAGTCTTCATGGTATAGAGTGAGAGTTAGATGTGCTGAGAGGACCAAGACTTTGTGGGCTGAGATGTCAATGCTAGTAGGGCTTTTTTCCTGGAGCTAAGGAAGCAGGACCCCAAAGGAGGGCTTGCCTTTGTCAATTGCCATTGTCCTGTCCCTGGAAGACCACCAGCCCCCTCCTACTGTATTTTCTTGAACCTTGGGGTCCAATCAGTCAGGTAAGATGAGATTGCAATAACTCCAAGTGCCAAAGTTAATAAAGACTCAAAGTTCTAGGCTCTATCCCCCAGCAAGCCTGTTTGTTTAGCCTGTTAGGGTTCTCCAGGGATTGAAGACCCCAACAGTTGTTGTCTGAGTGAGGAAGATGGAGTCAGGGGGGTCTCTATCTCCACCAGCTACAAGGAATTGTTCCTATTCCCTCTGAGCTCCACAGACAAAGGCCAGGGGGCCAATGGCCAAGGGCTGGGCCAGAGAAGAGCAGCCCTCTGCCTGTTCCCCCACCCTGTCCCCTGGCCCTTAGTCACCCCATAAATCGCAGGGTGTTATTTATTGGTTACAAAACCCAAGCCTAGGAAAATTCTTTGAGGCATCATGGAGGTGGTGGGGGGAAGGGGTAAGCATAGAAAGCAAGGACATAGAATCCAAGGACTGAGGGTGAGTCACAGTGAAGGGGCCATGGGTAGAAAGAGGAGAGACCCCGCAGGAGAACAGTCAGGCTCAAGGAAGGATGACTGGCTGCTACCCATCTCTGACACAGTTCAGTCCTGGGCAGTGAGGCCTAGTAGTCATCATTTCTCAAGCAGAAAGGAGCCCTGTGGAGTAGGGAGTATGGATTGAGGGGAGGGGGCTCTGTGGAGTTCAGCAGAATTGAGCATGAAATAAATAGAAGCAGAAGGCTTGGGTTTAGCCGATGGCCAGTCTGGCTGTGGGAGAGTATTAAAGGTACTTGGCTATTATCTTCTGGGGGTAGTTGACTGCCCATCTTGGACCCTCTGTCTGACCTCATCCAGGTTCCAGTCTCTTTAGGGTATCTTTAAGAGCCCCTCCCATGCTGCCCTTCCCTCACCCCCAAAGCTGATCTCCATCCTCAGCTGCTTCTTTGTCCAAGTTAGACCTAGTTCCCATTGCTCAGAGAGAAAATTGGACCTCAAGCCACAGAAAGAGAATGAGGCTGACATGGTCTATGGGACTTTGTATAAACTACCCAGTTTGGGGACTTTGGGGGGGAGAATTTTATTTAATATATTTTTATTTTCTGTGCAGCCAACTTCGAAACTAATCACTCTTCTCCCCTTTGGCAGGGCCCACAGTCCTGTGGTGTTGACCTTGGCTCAGTATTCATCCAGGCTGGAGTGGTTACACTATAAATTCCTGTCTTCTAGGAATTTAGCAAGGGAAAGAAAAGGAACATGAAGAGAATATTTGATTAAAATTTTTCAAACGTGACCACATCACAGAGACGGTGTGGCCGGGAAGGCTCGCCCTGGGAAGGGTGGGTTGTTTTGTCAGTCCATGCCTGGCCTGGTTGGGACAAGGTGGGGAACTGAAGAGGAGGAGGAGGAGAGTTAGGAGAGGAAGAAGGCAAACTGGCCTTCCTGGGGAGGTGTGGGGAAGGGGAAAGAGGAAGGGTGGGGTCTGGGCCTTTGGGATCAGCAATATACCCCACGAACAAGACTGGGACCAAAATAGGACAGGAATGATGATAGGACCAGGGCACAATAATAATAAATAATAACAATAATGATAAATAGTATTTAGTAGAAGTTGATGTGACATACAAGATCTTTGAGAAAGCTTTGGGGTTTGGGCCCACTGTCTAAGAAGAATAGGAACCCACATTAATACTGGGTTTAATGCCCAAAGCAGCCAACTGGCGATGATCCGTTCTCCCAAACTCCATCCCTAATAGTCTCCTTACAAGCCCTCTCTGTTTGGCACTATGGTCCAGTCAATTTGGCTTTACCAGCATGCTCCCCTGTAGCACCCTTGCTATGGATGGGAGGACTGAGGTGAAATCTGTTACTTAACTCCACCTGTGTTCCTCCTGCTGCCTATGACTTTGGACAAGTCACTTAGCCTTTCTGTGTCTCACTTTTCTCATCTGTAAAATCAGGCAGTTGGACTCATGATCAGTGAGATCGCTGCCAGATCTAAATCCTTGATCTTATCATCCATCCCCTGGTTCTGGGCCGACATTCAGGGCAATGTCAAGAAAAGTTATGTGTAAGGGATAGTTAAAAGAGAGTGAAGGGGAGAAAGTTGGCAGGGCTAGACTGGAGTGGGGGAGATGAAAGATAAATCCTAATCATCAAAGATAATTCTAAGGCTTCCAACCTGAGAGACTGAGAGAGAACTAAGGAGGTCAGAAGAAGCAAATTTGGGGATGGTGAGTTCAGTTCTGGCCATGGTAAGTTGGAGGAAGTACAGAATAAAGTTTGGAGAGAAAATCTTGGGTTCTGGAGGTCCTGGGGGTCCTCTGACCAGTGTGTCCTTGACCCGGAGGGGTCAAGTGTTATCTTTGACCTATAGTGACAGTGGATCCCTGGGGAATTACTTAACCCAAGGCAACTCTCCAAGACTTTAAGTTAAAACTAAAATCCCACCTTCTACAGGAAGCTTTCCCTAGCTCCTCTCAATTTCAGTACTTTCCTCCTGTTAATTATTTCCCATCTATCCTGCATCTATCCTGTTTGCACATATTTGTTTAGATGTTGTCTCCTCTGTTAGACTCCTTGAGGACAGGGGCTGCCTTTTGCTTGGCACTGGCATATAATAGATGCCCAATAAATGTTTGTTGATTGATTGATTGACCTGCATTGGTGAAGAAAGTTCCTCACTGAAAGATCCCTAAAGAGATGAAATCAACTAACCCTCTCCTCCATCTCTTCCTGAGAAAAAGTTGGAGATAACAATGGGTCCACCAGGTGGGGATGCTCAGGGAAGTTAGAAACTCAGGTTTTGAACTTGGCAGGGAGCTTGGGGCTGGAGATAGAGATCTGAGGAGTTAGCAGCACCGGAAACTATAGCTGCGAAAGGTTGGAAGTGAATGCATAAGCAAGCATTTATTACACATGTAATCAAGGAATTCTATGACAAAAGAGCTGGTCACATGGCAAGGGATACAGGAGGTGCCCTCATGATGCCAAAGAAGCCTGGAAGGCGTCCAGCAAGTTAGGCACAGACCCCCCCAGTGGAACTACGTGGACCAGAGTCACATAGGCATGGATGGGTTGCAAGCTACATCTCTGGTGGGGACTCCTGAATCCTGGAGATTTTAGATATTTTTGAGTGTCTCAATATCTTACTAAGTTCTGAGCTCTGGGGCAAGTACTTGGGATGCAAACACAAAAGCAGAGACAGTCCCTGGCTTCAAGGAGCTTACTGTCTGATGGGAGAGATAATACCTGTTACAGGATACTAGTAACCCAGGAAGGCAATTTTGTTTTGAAAAGTAACAGGGATCTTGAGTAGTCATAAGGGAAGAAATTGTCACACCCTTTCCAATAGGAAGGGCAGATATTGATACCGTTATGATTCTAGAACTCTGTGTGTGTGTGTGTGTGTGTATGTGTGAAAGGGGGACTCATCTACTCTCTTTTTAACAGAGGAAGAACCTGGGGCTACCCAGGGTTCCAGCTCACATAGCTAGTCAGAGGAGGGAGGGACTCTCAGCTAAGGTTCCAGGTGCCTTCAGGGGGTGAGAAGTCACCTTTTCTTGATTAAGTGTGCAGAAGACCCTGTGTTCCCTTCCCTCCTGCTGTTTCCCCATGAACGTGTTTTGCATTGGCTCCATGTTCAAGTTCTCTGCCTTCTCTGTAAGATTGGAACCTGCCCTTCTTGGCTCTCCAAGAAGTCTCTCTTTTCTCTGTCTTTTTCCTCCCCTTCTCCATGAGCCCAACTTTGAGCCTTGTTCCCAGACTCTGCAGGTTCCATAAACTGCCGAAGTTTAGCCAGATTCACACACCCAGACTTGAGTTCACACTCGCAAGGATGAACACACAGAGAGATTCTCACACATGTTTGGGTTCACCCATATTAGGATTAACACACATCGTCGGAGTCACTCTGTACATGTTTGAGTGCACGCACGCACACACACACATACACACACAGAGTTTGCTGCTCGGATAACAAGTTGGATGGGGGTAACAGTCATCTTGGAACAGACTTGGGCCCCATCTGTCTGCTTGGTTCTTTTGAGAGCCTTGGGTCTTGCTCAGTGCCTAACTGAATCCAGAAGACTTTGGTTTCTTTGACTCCTGCCAGACACAACAAGCCAGTGAGTCAGTCAGGCAAAGTTTCTCCTGTCAGGAACCTGAGTGGCCCCTAGGACTCCCAGTTCACATTGAGATAGACCCTTCTCTTCTCTCCCCATCCTGATACCCTGCCAAGGGAAAGCAATCTGCCTTCCTTTTCATCCTTTATCCCCCCAAGCCTCAATATAAAAGACCAAGACCAATCAATCCATCCCCAATTATGGATTTAAGTGCCTACCATGTGCCAGGCAGCAGTGTAGAGAGCTCCTGGTATGAAAACACCATCTATTGATGCAGGTGATGACTCATCTGGCACTTACAGTCTTAGGCACATAGTTGGCACAGTGGGTAGAGTGCTGGGCCCAAAAGCAGGAAGACCTGAGTTCAAATCCTGCCTCAGACACTAGCTATGTGATGCTGAGCAGGTCACTTAACCTCCCTCAGTCTCAGTTTTCTCATTTGTAAAAAGGGTATAATAATAACTCCAACCCATAAGGTGGTTGTGGAGGATCAAATAAGATAATGTATGTAAAACTCTTAGCAAAATCTTAGAGTGCTATACAAGTGCTAACCAGCATAAGTGAGTTGTGTTAGTTATGGAAAATACAAAGAAAAAAATCTCTGCCCTTGAGGAGCTTATATTTTAATGGGGGATATAATAAGCAAGTGTATAAGAATATATAAAAGAGACCCAAGTTAACCTGGTTGGGTTGGGGTAGAGTGGAGTAAAGTGAGCCCAATGACTCATATATAGTTTGGGAGACCAGGAAAGATCTCAAGTAGGACACAGAGCTTGAGCTGAGTATTGAAGGAAACCAGAGATTGGAATAGATGGGGGTGTGAGGAGTGAGAGTGGATGAACTTCTAGGAGCAGAGTCAAAGTGGTGGAGTAGAAAGACTCTCAAGTCAGAGATGGTAAGGGCTTCTGGCAACTGGTCAGAAAGAGATTACAGGGGATCCTTGTGCTAGCACTGAACACAAAACTAGACGCTGTTTATCATCTCTATTGCCTATATCCATTTCTGGGTCATAGTTCAAGGTTGAAGAGGAGCACTTTTGGTCAAGAGGGAGTGGAAACCCTAAAGGGAAGTATTAATTACAGCCATAAGGGATCAGAGACCTTGAGAGATAGTATCTTTTCCAATCCCAACGGAGGAGGAGCCCTGAGGAGCAGTATTGATTGAAATCCCAAGGGATCAGTGGCCTTTCCTAGATGAGAACCAGAGTATAGACCAAAAGAGAGTGACCATATTTCTCTGCAGATTGTACCACATTGGAAGTACTGAAAACTTCCAACTCTCCAGAACTAGCTTTGAAAACAGCAGCGTGGAAAAATTCTGAAGCTTGGGACAGAGTCCCCTCTCCCGCCCTTCTCCTCCTTGCTGAGAAAAGAGCTCAACATTAACATAAAGTTCCAAATCAAGAAACAGAAGGGGGGAAATGAGTAAAAAACAACAACAACGAAAGAACCTGACCATAAAAAGCTACTATGGTGATAAGGAAGATCAGACATAAACTCAGAAGACAGCGACATCAAATCAGCAACAAATAAAGCCTTAAGGAAAAACGGTAACTGGACATGAGTCCAACAAGAATTCCTGAAAGAACTGAAAACTGATTTTTAAAATCAAATAGAAGTGGTAGAGGAAAAATTAGGTAAAGAAATGAAAGCAAAGGAAGAAAATGATGAAAAGACAATTAACAGCTTGGTAAAAGAGGCATCAAAAATATTTAATAAAATAATGCCTTAACAAAACAGAATTAGTCAAATGGAAAAAGAGGTATAAAAGCTCACTGGAGAGTGCATGGGAGCCATAGGGCCACAAAGGTAGGAGATGGAGTGCCATGTGTCAGGCATAGCAAGAGGACCAGTTTGACTAGATTGTAGAGCCTGTAGAAGGGAATAATGCATAATAAGTTCAGAAAGGTTTAGGCTAGATTATGAGGAGCTTCAAATGTCAAACTTTACATTTGATCCTAAAGGTAGTGGGGAAGCATTGGAGTTTGTTGATTAGTGAGTGACGTAGACAGACTTTAGGAAGATGATATAATTGTCATCTTAATTGTCAGCTGTGTGGAGAATAGATTTGAGGGCTAGCAAGGTGTGATGTGAGGGACATTGGAAAGGGTCATCTGCACAGAAATATATTCTCAACTTGACCCAACAAACGTTTGTAAAGTGCCTAGTATGTGTAAGGTAGCATAAAGGTATTTACAGTAAATACTATGAGGTATTTACAATAAACAGAGGGATGGTCATAGAGTCAGAAAGACATGGGATGAAGTCCTGTCTCTAAAACTGTGCTTACTAATTGTATGACCTTGGGCATACAACTTTGTGCCCTGTACAACTCTCTAAGACTATACATTTCAGATGGGTTGCCTCTTATATCATTAGAAAGAGTACCTGCACAGATCTGGACTTCTCTAAAAACATACCAGGGACTGTGCTGGGTGCAAGTGATTCAAAAACAAAAATGAAAGATTCCTTGACCTCAAACAGCTTCCATTCTGGTGAGGGAGGGGGATGCTACAACATGTTTCCACGTGCCTTGGATTCTTTCATTAGTTTCAACTACTACTGTCATGAATTCATTCTCCTTTTCATGGTAATAAGAAGGAAATCTCAGACTAAAGCATCTTAGTTCTATACGGCTTAGCAGAAGTCTGTGTCTAGAATCCATCATAAACTGGTTTCTCATGTCATCTGAGAAAGCTTGGTCAAGGTACCAATATGATGCCATAACTCATAGACAAGCAAGGCCAATCCATTTCTGCCCAAGGATTTCTGTTTCACCAAATACAGATACATAGGCTGACACCTCCCCATCCCCCACCCTGGGGCTCTGAAATTGTTAAAAGGAAATCTTAGGGCATGACACTGGCTTACATACAAGAGGCAATCAATCAATCAAGAAGTATTTATTAAGTACTGTAGACATGAAGAAAAAGCAAGAACATTCCCCATCCTCAAGGAGCTTGCTTATACTTTAATGGAAGAGACAACATGTACAAAATAGATCCATACAAGATATATACAGGGAAAATAAAAGGTATTCGTGGGGAAGAAGACACTAGCAGCTGGAGGGATGGGAATTGTCTCCAGCAGAAGATGGTGCTTAAGCTCAATGTCCAAGGAAGCCAGGTGAGGAGGGAGAGCTTTTCAGGCAGGAGCAACCCTCAGGGCAAAGGTGTAGAGAGAAGATGGAGAGGCTTGGCCAGGACACCAGTATGACTGGACTATAAAATTTACAGATGGAATCCTAAATCCTTTGTGGATGTAGGGACTTCCCCAGATTTATGACTCTGTTCCAATGGACTGCACAATCATGTCACTGTAGTGGCCCAGAAAGATTACTCCAGTTTCCCTAGAACCAATGGGTGACAAGATCCCTAGGACCAGTCAATGCTCTGACTATGTCATATAGCTTTAGGATCCATTGGTGACTCTGGGAAGGATTGGGAGGCAGCTTTCTTCTATGGCTTTGGATTAGTCCACGATTGGGGTTGGAGCTCATCCTGTGGCGGGAGTTAGGTGCTAGGGTTAGATGCTAGTTCATGGTTAGTCTTAAAGGGCTAGTGTGGGGGACAACTTTCTCCTCTGTGAGAAGATGGCTGGCCTTTTTTTAGGCCCTTGTTCTAATCCAGTGGTGTCAAACTCAAATAGAAATAGAGGTCACTAATGCATATATAAGGATTCTTTTAGGCCACATTTTGACTTAGTTTAAAATGTAATGTTATCTACATTTTATTGTATTTTTATTTATTTTATTAAGTGTTGGGACTGGAAGCTCAATTCCGTGTGGACAGTCTCGGGCAGGTAAAAGTGGGACTTCTAAATCTTAGAGTCTTACGAGGCCCTCCATGAACAGCGGGGGTTCGAGAAGGTCAGACCGAGCTAGCTCGGCTAGCTCGGGTATTTCCGCCTCTCCCCCGGAGATACCTGATGGGTGGAGTCTCCCTGCCCTCGAGGTCGTCCCGGATTGGAGCACACCTAGTTACCTAACAGCATGGTATTGAGATGCAAACTGTGTGGCTGAAGATTAAGTAGGATTGAGGAAGCCAGAAAGCTCTTAGCACGTGTGGAGCCAAAGAGAAAAGTAGGGCTCCGCTTCTTTTCTTTCCTCTCTCCCCTCCCCCTCTCTCCCCCGCTTGTACTTCTACTTCCATTCCCTTAAGCTTAGCCTTCTTAGGAAATCTCCCCCTCTTCGTCCTAAGAAAGAAGAGCCCCTGCACTTGTAACCGAAACCCTGTAATAAAGCTCAACCCCTGTTTGACTCTGGAACGTCCTTTCTCTCATATGTGCATCCGGCGTGGCCAGCCGAAGACCTCGGGAGGTGAGGTAAGAAAGACTCGGGTAGCCCAATACAGGCCTCTAGGCTTGGCAGTTGTCGCCCCAACAGGGATTGGGAGCGTAGATAATCCTGGGTGCTTTTGGGGTACACCCGGAAGGGGCTGTGAAAGAAGCGAGTCCCGAATCCTAGATTCGGAAGGAGAGAAAGGGGAGAGAAGCTTCCCAAACCCCTGGGAAAAGGGCAGGGATGAGGAATCAATTGCCAGTAATAAAGCCAGAGGAACAGGAGGTCTGGGCTGAGAAACTTCACAGGGAAGGCAGGGAGGCGGGGGTCACAATAGAGTTAAACGACCTCCGAGAATTTTGTAAGGAAGGGCCGGAGAGGCCAGGGCGGGATTGGAATAAGAGTGGAAGCGGAGAGAGGGGAGGGGAGGACCTTGGCGAGCAGAACCCTGGCGAGCAGAAAGTTAAGGAGTGTAGAGAAAAAATAGACCTGGAGCTCCATCTAGCAGATGGAAAAGGCGAGGCAGGGGAGAATACGCCGTGCCTTCCCTCCGCGCCTCCTTATAACCTGCTCCATTGGTCAGACAGTTCAGGGCCACAGTCCAGTTTGGAAAAAGGAATAAGAAAGGCTATAGAGAATGGAGAAGATGTAGGGACATTTCCTGTGTTAGAAATAGCGGACCCCAGTGTCCCTGGTGGGGTTCGGAGGAGCCACATACCCATAGAGTGGAAGAGAGTGGCGACTCTTAAAGAGGCTTGTACCAAGCATGGCCCTAATTCACCCTTTGTTATAGCCATGCTTGAAACTCTCAGCGGTCAGTTCGTTCTGACTCCTAATGACTGGAAGAGCTTAGCTAGAGCCTGCCTTACCCCTGGGCAGAAAGAAATAAGTACAGGGAGGGGCCAGGATCAGGTTCCCATAGCTATTGCCCTTCCCTTAAGGCACTGGAAGCTCAAAGAAAGCCAGAGACCAGTGTGGGGAATAGGAGGGTGCCAAAATACCTTAGAGACAATGCACCCAGTAAAGTGGGAGGCAGAGGATCGCCAAGGGACCGTATGGCCGTTGGTGATTCCAGGACTTAGTTTTAACATCTGGGGCAGGGACATTATGAGCCGCCTCGGGATGAAGCTATCAAATTTTTAGTAAGGGCCATTGCAGTTGCACTGGAGTCCCCACCCTTGAATTGGAAGTCAGACACCCCGATTTGGGCCTTGACTTCAGAAAAACTCCAGGCACTACAACTATTGGTTAAGGAGCAATTAGCACCCTGGAATGCTCCTGTGTTTGTTATAAAGAAAAATTCTGGGAAAGTCAGGTTCCTTACAGATGTTAATGAAGCATTTGTAAGCACCTGGCAGCAGCTATACCTAAGTAAAGAGCCACTATGCATTCTTATCATCTTTACCTTAAAGGCGATCCTCGCTAAACAAAGAAGGGGAAAAGGTCGCCTAATACAATCAGAGCCAAGATCAAGAGGCCTAATACAATCAGAGCTTGATACAGCTGTCTCAAGGAGCGCACATACTACTCCAGCTATGAGACATTTTAAGATACTAATAGGGGGTCGAGGGTATGTTTGTGTCTCCACAGGAAAAGGTGATGCGTGGATTCCCATTAGAAGGATCCGTAGGTGGGAACCGAGGTCGGAGACGACGGAGACGCAGGAGGCGGAGACCCCGGAGAGCCCAGAGACCCCGGAGAAGGATCATACACCACCTGAGCCTGCTGCTGACAGCTTTAACCTTGCTGCCCAGAGAGGAAGCAGCCCTCATCACAACCGCAGACACTGCTGCTGACAGTTTCCCATCTAGGCATCCTTTTTTCGCCAGCTGAATGAGGACTTTGATATCACAAACCCAGGACACTTGGGTGGGGAGGAGGTGACCAATTTTCCACCTGTATAGATCCATTTGCAAGATTAAGGGAGTGGTGACGTGTAAGGCGCCTACACCAGCTGCTTCTCTTAAAATATGCTTTGGGATTTTAGTTGATTGCACTTCCTCTGTTGTAACTCAGCCATTTAGTTTCATCTTTGTTTTATTTGATGCCTCCCTTTGTCAGTTGTGCTAGCTGCAGATTTCTGTGTGAATGAAGTCTTGTTGTAAGGTACTCATATGCTAAAGGCCTTCCTAATCCACTCAGCCTCCAGCCACTGTTTGCTCTAGAGCCAGGTGCGCTCCGCGCATAACAAAGAAGGGGATATGTTGGGACTGGAAGCTCAATTCCGTGTGGACAGTCTCGGGCAGGTAAAAGTGGGACTTCTAAATCTTAGAGTCTTACGAGGCCCTCCATGAACAGCGGGGGTTCGAGAAGGTCAGACCGAGCTAGCTCGGCTAGCTCGGGTATTTCCGCCTCTCCCCCGGAGATACCTGATGGGTGGAGTCTCCCTGCCCTCGAGGTCGTCCCGGATTGGAGCACACCTAGTTACCTAACAGCATGGTATTGAGATGCAAACTGTGTGGCTGAAGATTAAGTAGGATTGAGGAAGCCAGAAAGCTCTTAGCACGTGTGGAGCCAAAGAGAAAAGTAGGGCTCCGCTTCTTTTCTTTCCTCTCTCCCCTCCCCCTCTCTCCCCCGCTTGTACTTCTACTTCCATTCCCTTAAGCTTAGCCTTCTTAGGAAATCTCCCCCTCTTCGTCCTAAGAAAGAAGAGCCCCTGCACTTGTAACCGAAACCCTGTAATAAAGCTCAACCCCTGTTTGACTCTGGAACGTCCTTTCTCTCATATGTGCATCCGGCGTGGCCAGCCGAAGACCTCGGGAGGTGAGGTAAGAAAGACTCGGGTAGCCCAATACAGGCCTCTAGGCTTGGCAATTAAGTATTTTCTAACTGCATTTTTAGTCTGGTTCAGGATGCTAGGGAGTGTTGGTCTCCAACTGTGTTCTGCTCTAAGCAGTGAACAATCCCTGACATTTTTGGATGCTCCCACTTACCACATGCATCACAAAACCATTTACTGATGATAAACCATTATGTCTAAGGAGAGATTTGAGATCACCTCCCTACCTGACCCAATTATTTTCCTCCCACTTTTAAAATAACTCCATCCTGTTTATTCTTTTCAACATGGAAGAGCAGGGAGCTTGGACGTTACTAGATCTTCCCCTGATGCCTGGTCTCCTCTAATTCACTTTTTCCTGACAGAGTCCCGATCTACCACAGTAAGAGGCCCTTTCACTGAGTAGATGGCCGTGATCACCAAAAATCAGTCCTTTGTGTTTCTCATGTCAAATGTTTCTGTTTAATAGACTCAGAAGAAAGGTAGTGTCACTTACCAGCCAGGGATGGCCTTAGAGTCAGGACGACCTGGATCAAATCCTCTCTCTGACATTTACTAGCTATGTGATCATGGGTAAATCACATATCCTCTCTTGGCTTCAATTTCTTCATTATAAAATGGAGATAATCATTGCGCTGACATCATTGGATTTTTGGGAGAAATGAGAAACCAGTTATAACACACTTGGCAAACCTTAAAGTGTTGTGTGAATACTAGTGAATGTTATTGTAAAAATGGATAAGAACATCTACCGGGGTTGTTGGGAGGTTCAGATGAGATGATGTGGGCTTTGCAAACATTCAAGTGTTTGGATGTCACGTTTGACAGGCAAGTGTCGAAAAAGTGTCAAAACTGCAAAGCGAAGTGTTGAAGAACTGTCAGTTATTGTTATCAGGAAGTTGTGTTTTGGAACTTGGATGGAGTCTCTCATCAGCTATGGAGAATGAAGGAGAGCTGGTGACTAATCTTCCTTATGCTCAGATCTTGTCCAACCACTTCTCAACTCAAGAATCTTCAATGGTTCCCTATTGCTTATGAATCAATCAGCATTAATATTAAGTGCCTACTATGTGTCAGACATTGTGCTAGGAAACAAAACACAAAGATAGAAACAATCTCTACTCTGAAAGAACTTACATTACACCTGAGAAGATAATGAGTACATATATATGTACATACAAAATAAAGCTATAGACAATAATGGATAGTGCAATGGATGGAGAGAGTCAGTCCTGGAGTCAGGAAAGACTCATCTTTCTGAGTTCAAATCCAGCCTCAGACACTGACTAGCTGAGTGACCCTGGGCAAGTCACTTTACCCTGTTTGCCTCAGTTTCTTCATCTGTCAAATGATCTGGAGAGGGAAATGACAAACAACTCCAGTGTCTTGGCCAAGAAAACTCCAAATGGGGTCATAAAATTGGACATGACGGAAACTACTGGACAACAGCAACAACAAATATAATTTCATTGGTTGCAATAACTTGGATGACTGGAATATGACTTTGGAAAGACATGTCTTATTCAAAAGAAACAGAGGAGATAAAAGGGGCTAGTGCTGGGGAGTGGAAGAATATTGTATTTAAGAAGATATAATGAAGTATAGATCATACGGAAGCTGGATATGGAAACGGTGGAGAACATCTGGGGTGAGATGAAGGAAGGCAATAGCAGAAGTTATATTCTCAGTAGAATATAATACTGACCACTTGGGAAGAAAAGGGAAATAGATGAGGGTTTTGGAAAACAAATTATAAATCTGACACAGAGAGATGATAGAGTAGTGATGGGGGACATCATTTATCCAGACACCTGCTGGAAACTCTTTCTCTGCCAAAATAACCTGACTCATTGGTAATAGCATCCTCCAAAAAGTGGAGAAACCAACAAGGAAAATCAGTATTTAATTCCATTTTTCTTTTCTTTTAAAAATAAAAAAAATCGGAAAGAATTAATGTTGATCATCAATTTAACCAGCTCAACTTGCTAAAGGACAGATTACATTTAAAACAATTCATTTCACTGCATCCTCTGTCCAAGATGTGCCCACTCATGGTTATTTTTACTTTTTCATTTTTCTCTTGTGTCTGTAACCTGGCTTTCACTGGGCATGCTCCAAAAACCCTTCAATGGCATTTCCATGGTAGAGCATGCCCAGAGGATCCTGGGTTACACATAGTTGTAGCTAGCATTTTTTTTTGTCTGTTTTTCTTAACTCTGCACTATTTCATAAGTCTTTTCAGGTTTCTTTATGAAACTGGGGTGTGGATGTTGATTCAGGGTGTGTTGTCAGGGGCTAAGCAATATTCTATTTTGTTGTGGTGGTTGCTGATCCTTCATTCTTAAAGAGCATCAGTGTCATCATGGGATGATGTCTTGACTTGGGGTGAACTGGATTTAAGTAAAGCAGAGCTGGACAGAGTCATCAGCCTCACTGTCTCGTCCAGAGTCACTGGAGTCCAGTGGCAGGAAAAAAGCCAAACTGACTGGCGATGGCCCAGGATACAAGGACAACCTATTCAGGCTAAGAAGGAAAGTTGAATACAATAAAAATATGGTGGTGTTTTTTTCTGTTAAAGTTATATTGGGAAGGAGAAGAGGATCAAATAAAGTAGAAGAGGCTTGGTCAGGTTGGGTGCATTATGATACAGGACTAAGAAGAGAAGGTAGAACTGGTGAACTTTTATTTGGCTTCTGTTTTATCTTCCAGGAAGATGGATGATCTTTGGTTAGAAAGAAAAATGACTACTAAGGAACTGATGCCCAAGACAAATAGGGAATAATAAAAGGGTAACTCATTGTCCTAGATGAATTCAAATCAGCAGATACTGAAAGAATTGGCAGCTGTAGTCCTTGAAAGACTAAGAGATCAGCAAAGATAGTGGAGGATTGGAGCAATGGGAAGCATCTCGATTTCCAAAAGTCTTTGGGGGTGAAGGGGCCTTGAGAATCAAAGCACAGCTGAGAGGAAGACAAGGTTGACTGGCCTGTGCCACTCTCCAAAATGAAGGGTCGTCTCCCTCCAAGAGGAATTCAGTAATGGGAGAAGGGTGAGGAGGATGCTCCAGGGTGAGGAGGCCACAGCCTTGGAGGGAAGGTCTTGGTTGAAACAGTGGTTGAGGTAGCATGGTGCCAATGCCTGGAGAGTCAGATGCTGGGCCACAGGGGAACTGACTTTACAGGGTCACTTGTCCAGTGGAAATCCAGTGGAGAGAGTGACTTGGAAAATGCGGAAGGGGCTCAGAAATCCAGTCCTATACATGTCATTTTCCTTTTCAGTTGTGAAGCACTCCTCTGGGAGACAAGGTTGGGGTTGAAGACAGACTTTCCGTCTACACCCTGGCTGGCACCTTTGTTCATGTCCATAAGAGCAGGGTACTGAGCCTGCTGGGGAAAGTTATTGAAAATGTGGTCCCAAGAGAGTGACCTGAGAGCCCACAGGGATGAAGGGAGAGAGGATGGATTGACCCAGGATGGAGGCTGACCTCAGGATTATAGAATTCAAACTAGAAGGGACCCTCAAAGTTCTCATTTTACAGAAGAGGTAGCAGATTAGAGCAGTGAATTTATTTGTCCAAGGTCACGTATCAGAGGCAAGATTTGAATTCAGCTCCCCTGATTCTTAAAGCTAGTGCTCTTTCTACTGAGGCCAGCCAACCCTGGCTCTAACTCTGTTGTGAGGCCCTCAGAGAGCCTCAGTTTCCTCATCTGTAAAATGCATGGACTGAGCTGCATGTCCAGTACATACTGTCCCAACTCCGACATTTGATGTTGGAGAGCTCCGGGCTGGGGTGGAGAGGCAGCCATGCAAAGGGGCCCCTTCTGGGCTGTTGCCTGCCCGCCCTCATGGCCCAGGGAGACCCTGGGAGGGGCTGAGCGAACATGTCCCTGCCAGTGGCAGACAGACCGTTACAACACCACATCACCCCATTGTTTAAATACTTCCCTTTTGTTTGGGCTTCTCCAGCTGAGTGTTTCTGAAAGCAGCCCAAGCCTTTTCCCAGGGATCAGTACAAAGCTTCCCCTGCCTGTGGCCCCTTCCCCACCAGGGAGACCCTCTCTCCCACCTCTGGACAGGAAGGAGAGCTCGGACTGGGTGCAGAGTGAAGCAGAGGACAGAATGTGCCTAGCACAGTTGTAGTGTGGCCAAGACATTCCGACATCCAGGCAGGATGTACCCCATCTCCATCCACCCTGGCACTGAGCCCCTATCACAGATTCTAAACCTCTTCCATGATACAAAACCTCCATTCTAGGCACTGAGTCCCATCCCCAAATCTCTGATACTAAATCATTGTCCTTGGGGCTGAGCCTTTCTTTTTAATACTGAGATCCCATTCCCCAAAATGATCCCTCATTCCATGTCTTGAGCCCCAATTCTCTATGCTGAACCCCCAATTCCTCATACTGAGTCCCTGTCACCAACACTGAGACCCTATTCCCCAGACTGAGGCTCCCAACCTCAATCCTGATTCTTCATCCCCAGCCCTGAGCCCCAATCCTCCATATTGAGCCCCATCCCAGGCACTTAGCTCACATCCATCATTGCCCCCCATTTCTGACAATGAGGCTCCATTCCTGGCACTGAGCCCCCATCTCCACCCCACAAAGTAAGGGCATTTCCAATTCCTTTCTGTGGGAACACAGAGGGCTCATTTTTAAACTTCTTACCTCCATCCTCTGTTGAACTGAGAAGACTCCCTAGCACCCCACCCCAGTGCTAGAACCTGAATAACCTCCAGATCAGAGGTGAGGACAGGCCTCTCAAAGGGTGCGGCTAATGTGGTCACATTCTTCAGCAAATTGAGCAGGAAGTGGAGGCTGGCATTTTTGTTCATGTCCATAAGAGCAGGGCACTGAGCCTGCTGGAGAAAACCATTGAAAATGTGGTCCCAAGATGGTGGCCTAAGAGTCAAGTGGGAAGACAAGGACACATCAGGCTGTTCTCTGGTTCCATCTTCAGGGATTCACCCACTTTCCTCAACTCCACTGCTCCAAGAGTCACACAGGGCTAGAGTTAAGGAGACCATCTAGTCCAGTCCTATCATTTGACAGATTAGGAAACTGAGGCTCAGAGACAGAGAGGGAGAAATGATTTAATCAAGGTCACAAAGTTAGATGATGACAGAGCAGTGCTCTGTTAGGGCACCATACTGTTCTGCACCATCCCCTCCTGCCCTATGAGTGTGTGTGGGTGAGTGTGTGTCAGTCTATATGTGTGTGTGTGTGTGTATGTGAATGTGTGTGAGTGCATTTGTGAGTGAGTGTGCATGTGTGTTCGTGTGTGTGTGTGTGTGTGTGTGTGTGTCCTAGTCAGCTCTTTCGTCCAGCTGTGTCCCCGGCCCCCTTCCCTAAACCTGTCCTCTTTTCCTTCCTTCTTCTCTCCCTGGACCCAGGATGCCAGGGCAGAGGACCGTCCCTTGGCCAAATCATGAAGTCAGAAATTTTGTCTTTCAGCCTCAGCAGCGTGCTCCACTTTGCTCCAATGGCACCTTGACAGATCTGGACAGAGGCTTGGATGTTTCAGCCCTGGAGCAGGTGGGGAGGTGCCTTACATTGGGGGAAGGGGATTGGTCTTCTGGAAGCTCCCAGAACCCACCCCCGAGGTGTCTATGGTAGGTGGCCACTGGTGGATGCTGCAATGAGGAGTGAGATGGGAATGGGGAAAGGAGGTACAGCCCAGGGGGAGGTGGGGGGAGGAATCCCTGAGGACACAGACCCGAAGACAGTGAATCCTTATGTTAACTGAGCACTTGCTTCCAACTCCTGGACAAATATGACCTCATTCCTCCTCCCTACCTCCCAGGCCTCAGAGACTTGGGCAAGATTGATTCCATTCCACGCCTGTCTCTCCCCACTCCCATTCCTCCCATTTTACAGATTGGGAAGCTGAGGGCAGGTAGAGAAGGATATTGTGAGAACTCAGGACCCCTCTATCTCAGGCCTCACCTCAGTCCCAGCTGCTGCTGCCTCTCAGGCCCATCCCACAGCTCAGAGAAATAGAGGAGGGTCAGCCGTTGGGTCAAGAGCTGGCATCTAGGAACACCCTTCCCCTGCCTTCTCCAGACCCTTCTCTTATGTGACAGGGGACTGAGGGTCCAAGTGCTCAGGGTCCACTTACTCCTGAGGGCCTGTGGGGCAGATTCATCCCTACCCCACACCCTGTCCTAGTGAAACTGCTGCCATTGTTGGACATGAGGCCTTTCTGGGGGTGCAGAAGGTAAGAAAAAGCTCTCAGGACACGTCACAGCCTGGCTCTGGGGCAGGGAATTGGGGACTTTCTGAGTTCTATCAGGGAATGAATTTCTTGATTCCAATCAACCTACAAGCCCCTACTGTGTGCCAGGCACTGTTCTAAGGGGAGGTCACCATTTATTATGGTATGTTCTTATATTAGGAACCCAGGTCTTATTCTAAACCAACTTTCTTTCCTTTCTTGATCCATGCTTTCTTTCTTGATTTGGGGGAAAAAGGAGCAAGGACGAAGGGACTAAGTATATATAAAGGAGTGAGGTGGAAGGGAAAGCTCCTACTATGTGCCAGGCACTGTGTTAATTGCTTTACAAATACTGTCTCACTTGAACCTGACAGCAATCCTGGGAGGTAGGTGTTATTATCATCACTATTTTACAGTTGGGAAAATTGAAGCAAACAGATGTTAAGTGATTTGTCCTGGTCTCACAGCTAGTGACTATCTGTGACCAGACTTGAAGTGACCAGTCTTTCTGACTCGAGGCCCAGTGTTCTATCCACTGAGTCACCAGCTCCCTCTAAAGTATTCCCAGGTGTTAGGTCCTTCTTCTCAGAGCCAAAGTGTTCACTTCCAGTTCTATGGGAGGTGGGATGGGGATTTTGTTCTGGAAATTGTGGCTTAGTTCACTGACTTGCCCAAAGTTACATCGCTAGTGTTAGAACTGGGATTCCAGTGCACAGTCATCGTTAAATTGTTTTTCAGTCATGTCCGACTCTTCATGACTTCATTTGGGGTTTTCTTGGCAGAGATACTGGAGTGGTTTGCCATTTTTTTCTCCAACTTATTTGACAGATGGGGAAACTGAGGCAAACAGGATGAAGTGACTTGCCCAGGGTCACAACAGCTAGTAAGTGTCTTGAGGCTGGGTTTGAATATGTTCTTGACATTAGGCCCAATGTTCTATCCACTGCACCACCCCAGTAATGTTTCTCATTTATTTAGGAGGGTATCTGATTATAAATCTGGGCTGACAATGCCCTCAGAGGTAACATAGTCCAACCATTTTATTATATGACCAAGGATACTAAAGATCACAAAGGAAGGAAGGGTCAGAGAATGCTGGTTCTGGGTGGCCCATTTGTGACAGGGGTTGAGCCTTGACCTCCTTGGGCCTCTGTCTTCTTGCTTGCTGAATGGGGGATTGGAGCCAATGATCTCTCAGACCTCCACAAGCTCTAAATTTATGATCGCAAATGGTAGGGCCAGATTCAAATCTAAGCCGCCTAACGCCAAATGCACCACTCACAATACTACTAATTCTACCTCCCTGAGAGAGCCAGGATTAAAGCCCAAGGCTCCCAAGTCCCAGTGTGGTGCTCTTTTCCTCAT
The DNA here is from genome assembly GCF_028372415.1 of Notamacropus eugenii. Taxonomy (NCBI): domain Eukaryota; kingdom Metazoa; phylum Chordata; class Mammalia; order Diprotodontia; family Macropodidae; genus Notamacropus; species Notamacropus eugenii. The sequence goes on from NC_092873.1 coordinate 49,445,661, forward strand.
GCTACATTCAAAAATGAACTTCAGCACTCTTGCAACTTCAGGGTCCCCAGCACTTCAACCCCACCCCCCATCCCAACACACACCCAACCATGTTCATGTTCAGTGATGGCTCAACCATCATGGACACACCCTCTTCTAGCAGAGCCTTGGTGGGGTCCAGGGGAAGAGTGAGGCCCATGGTCGGCCCCAGGGGGTCCCCTCCCTCTTGAAAGTGGCTGGGTCCCACTCCTCGGCGTGGCTCCCTATTGCTTGGCTGAGATTTCCCTGTCTGGGGGCCAGGCGTTCCCACTGAAATAAACAAGTGCTCAATGGGAGCAAAGATGAAGTAACGTGGAAGATATTAGCCGGCCTCCACCCAGCCCCCAGCTCCTCCTCCCCCTGCCCAGCACAGCCAAGGTGGTGTTTATTGGGATCCCGGGCCAGGCATTGAATGCCACTCAGGCACAAAGGGGCTCAGTGAGGAAACCCCAGGCCAGACCACAGCCTGCTCCAGAAGCATGGACCTCTTGCCAGAAGTCCGAGGCCTAGAGCAGAGCTGTGCCTCACCCGGTCCAAACCCAGGCCTGGCATCTTGTCCTAAGCCCTTAACTCTCTGCACCTAAGCTCTCACAGAAAACACTAAATCTCTATCCCTAGAACTGAACCCCCCCATTTACTGAAACGAGCTTCATCCCCTACCCTAGATTCCTGTCATTCCTCCCTCTTCCATTAGGTTCCTGCTAGAAAGTCAGAGCGGATTCCAGAGCCACTCTTAGCCCAGCCTCACCATCATAGAAAGCAGGGATACCTTTCCACATTCAAATTCATTTATCCATTACATATCTATAGGAAACAGCACCTAGAACAAGTGAACGGAACTCAGAAGCCCTGGAATTCTGATGCCTATTGCCCTCTTTGACCATTCCTCTAGGGATATATCTGCTGCCCTGAAGCAGATGGGGATGGGATGGGGGCTCTGAGCTACGTCTTCAGCAGTGGGAAAAGACCTCAGTTCATTATCCTCTATGAGCAACTAGGTGATGCCATAGTGCACAGCGCGCTGAGCCTGGAATCAGGAAGACTCAACTTCTTGGGTTCAAATCTGACCTCAGACAATTACCAGCTGTGTGACCCTGGGCAAGTCACTTCATCTGGTTTGGCCCAGTTTTTTCCGCTGTCATGTGAGCTGGAGAAAGACATGGCAAACCACTTCAGTATTTTTGCCAAGAAAACCCAGAAGGGAAGAATTAGACATGATTGAAAATAACTAAACAAGAATCACCTCCTATTTATCCTCTAGATAGCTAGTTTTGTATGTATTTGCTTATTGGCTTCCCTATTAGACTGTGAGTTCCTTTAGGGCAGGGACTAACTGGTACTTCTCTTTTTTGTATCTCCAATGCTTAGCATAGTACCTGGGGTCTAGGAGGTGCTTCATAAAAGTTTCTTGATGAATGGCTTGGGGGCATGGTGGAAAGACCCCAAGATCTTTAGCTCATTTGTTCATTCTCTGCACAAGATGCTAAACTAGAAGAAGGGAAATTTAAAAACAGAAAAATGGATAGATCCTGACTTTGAGTAAGTTACATTCCACTAAAGAGGGTAAGAAGGCATGCATTTTTTTTTTTTTACTGGGACAGAATTATGGTTTTATTGTTACAGGGAACAATTTTGTGAGGGAATTCCCTCTACCAGTGTAGGATTGGCACCTCTTTGCAGTTGATGGTCATAGAGTGTTTCCTAGGGCATCAAGAGATTTGATGATAGCTGGCATCTTTCAGAGAAAGGACGAGGTCTTCCTGACTCCATGGCTATCTCTCCAACCACTGCGCCACCCTGCCTTTGGGTGACTTGGTCAGGATCCTGGGCTCTTCTTCACTATGGACACAGATAAAATAGGCAATGATAGGGGCAAAGGAGAGAATGAGACACGGTGGTTCTGATGGGAAGATGAGAGTTGGCTTCATGGAAGATGTGGCATCTGAGGGGCTTTGGAGAAGGCTTCTGAAAGATTCCAATAGTAGCTTTGTGGCAAATGACCTGGGCGAACCCAGGAAAGTCACTTCCCCCTCTGCTTCTGTATAATCCTCTGAAGATTGACAGGATTGGACTAGCCCATCTCTAATGCCTTTTCTCTAGTACTTCTGTGTGAGGTCTGTGAGTCCTGCTCATCCACCTTGGGGTGCACCCAGCCCACCCAACTCTCACCTGTGGCTCCAAGAAGCTATAGCATGTGCAGAGGCCACACCCCAGTGGTGGAGGGATTGAACAGGTTGGAGGTAACCCATCAGTGAGTTAGGGGGATATTTTCCCAAGCATGTAAAGATTTCCCCTAGCAGGATGAGTGGATGAGAACAATTTGTTCCAACAACCAGGAAGGCGGCTGAAGCAAATGCTGTGGAGTATCTAGAACATGGTCAGACATCAAGGTCCTCCACTGCATCCTGGGTCATCACCCATCATCTTGCCATCAGACTTGGAAGACTCTGGAGTAGATAGTGAGGCTGACCACTTTGCATGACACTGTCTCACTTCAATCCAGTTGATCAAGATTGCGATGTCGTTGACTGTCTTCAAAAGCAAAGCATGAACAATTATAAGAGTAAGTGCTATGATCATCACAAATCCAGAACTGGAAGAAACCTCAGAGGTCATTTAGGTCAAGCCTTTCATTTTACAGTTCCAGTCACTCAATCAGTTCATTAATCATCAGACACTTATTAACGAATGATTCTGTGCTAAGCATGGGCCTAGGTACTGGTGACATCAACTCAAAAGTGAACCAGGGCCTGCTCTCAAGGAGTTTCTATTCTACCAGGAGGGTTCAACACAGGGTCATATACTTAGAATTGGAAGAGACCTCAGGGAACATCTAGTCCAACCCCTTTCCTTTTATAGATAAGGAAACTGAGGCCCAGAGAGATGAAACTTTTGCTCAAGGTCACAAAGATAGTAAGTAGAAGGGTCAGGATTTGAAGTCAGGTCCAAATCTAGTTCTCTCTGCGCTGTACCCCAACTACTAACTTTAAAAATGCTTTACAAAACCATAAAAAAATAAATACAAATATATGTTGTTGTTCAGTCATTTCGGTCACGTCTGACTGCCCTTGACTCTATTTGAGGCTTTCTTGGAAGAGGTATTGGAATGGTTCGCCACATTTAACAGATGAGGAAACTGAGGCAAATAGGGTGAAGCGACTTGCTCAGGTTCACCTGGTGTCTGATACCAGATTTGAACTCAAGGAGATAAATCTTCCTTCCTCCAGGCCTGATGCTCTATCCACTGTGTCATATAGATGCCCCACGTTTATTTTGTGAGAGACCAATAGCTAGAGGAATTGTTACAGGCCCACTGCAGGAGATGGTTCTTGGGCTGAGTTTTGAAGCAAGCCCAGGATTCCAAGAGATGAGCTGAGGAGAGAGGAGAGCATTCCAAGTCTGAGGAGCCGTGGAGATAGCTAGTCATGTATAAGAAGTAGCAAGTTGGCCATGTTGGCTAGTCTGTGGAATTTGTGTGTGTGTGTGTGTGTGTGTGTGTTAAGGCAGTGTGTGATATCAGGGAAGTGAAATGCATAGTTATCCTGGAGAGATATAAACCAGAGCTAGTTTGTACAGGACTTTGCATGCCAAATAGTAGTCCGGGTTTGATCCTAGAGGCAAAAGGCAGCCCCTAGAACTTCATGAGCTGGGGAGTAAATGCTTTAGGAAGATCTGTGTGGCAGTTAAGATCAGTTGGGCAGCTTTCTTAGTTGGACAGGCAGAGAGCAACAGGACAGCAGGGAAAGTCGGGGGAAGTTTGGACAAGAAGGGTCTTAGTTAAACACTTGCTCTAGAAAAAGAATTCCGAACCTCCAAGACTAAGAACTTGGGAAGGGAGGCCAACAAGCCCACACCCAGCCTCCCAGGGTTCAGAGGGCTGGGTCCCCTGCAGAGAAGGGTGTGCAACCCTCCATTGGGGATGGTCCAAAGAAGACAGGATGGGAGGTCAGCGTCTAACGCCATCAAAGGACTGAGAACAAAGAGCTCTTGAGAGTTTGGAGCCGGTGTGTAATGGAAGGCTGCTTTCCACAGATACGGTGCTCAGTATTGGAACAAGGAGTCTCAAAAGCACATTATCAGATCCTTACCCGCAGAATTTCCAGCCAATCTCATCACCTCCTCCTCCATCACAACCACTGCTAGCAGATCTCTGGGTTCCCCCTCCTATCCTTGGAGAAACATAGAACGCCAAGGGGAAATTCCATCTTCCTTGTGCACATACATACAGAAGAATCTGCCCTGACCCATCAGGAAGCATTGGCCTTCTGAAAGAGAATGGATAGGTTGAAAAAGAACTCCTGAATAGCTGGAATTAATAGAGTTTCCCCAAGACTACCATGAGAAGTAACACTCGCTCTTCCAAAACATAAGGCAAACAGTTTTGCTTCCTGTGTATGTATCAGTAGCAGTAGCCCAGATTGATCAGAAATACCAGCGATTATCAAAGGGAACTTGTCTCAACAATTAGATATTCTTTATCTGGGGATCTGAGAACTTTAAAAAGAACATTTTGACAATGGTATTTCAATATAATTGGTTTCTTTTGTAATTTACCAAAAAAAAAATGTTTTTTCTGAGCAGGGTTTTAGCTTTACCAGTCTGCCAAAGGTGTCCATGACTCAAAAAAAAAAAAAAAAAAAAGGTTGAGAATTCTTGTCTTGATGCAAAGAAGCAAAATTAGCACCTCATGTATTGTAGAAACTTGGTGGGGGTGAGATTCATGACCAGAATATAGCTCCTGAAGTAAAGTTATGTCTTATTCAAGAGGAACAGGGTAAGAAATGGGGGAAGGAGGAGGGGTAGTGATGTATATTAAGAAGATATATTGATTTTGGAGAATCCAAGGGCTAGAGGGAAAGATCAGTGGAGACAGAAGTAGAAGCTATATTGTCATTGGCACATAACCCAGACCACCGAGGCAGACAGAGGAAATAAATGAGGAGTTTGGGAAATGGATGACACAGGGAACCTTGATTATCCAGACAGATGCTGTAGACCTTTTTCTGCTAAAAAAGCGAGACAGTGACTAATTTCATAGTTTGCTTTAATGGTAATTTAATTCTTCAAAATGTGGAGAAACCTTCAAGAGGGAGTGATGTTCTGGATCTGACATTCACCAGCAAGAAAGAACCATTTGCTAGGGAGGTGTTGCTAGGATAGGGTGCAGGAAATCATAGAAACCTTGGGAATATTTCATAATAGACTTTGTGATAAAGATGAGTGGGACACTTCCTCAAGAGTTGAGGAAATGAGACAGTAAAGGGTTCAGAAAAAGAATATGTAGGATCCTATGGTATAAAGTCCTTTGGTAGGGGAGAAAGGACTTGACCCAAAGAGATGGGAAGTGCTCAAGAATGAAATTTTGAAGTAGAATGAAATGATTCTAAAGACACATTCTTCTCTGTCTTCTTTCTCCTTTTCTCCATTTTATGCACCTTCCAGTTCCATAATTTAGTCCAGTCTAAACACTGATTTGAGGAAGCCAGGTGATTCAGTGGATAGGGCACTGGTCCTGAAGTCTAGAAGTTCTGAGTTCAAATCGGACCCCAGACACTAGCTGTGTGACCTTGGACAATTCACTTAATCTCTGTTTGCCTTGATTCATTGGAAAGAGAAATGACAAACCTCTTTAGCATCTTTGCCAAGAAAACCTCATGGACAGTCTTGGCACGCTATGGTCCACGCAGTTAAGAAAAGTTGGATGTGATCAAACAGCTAACCTTGATGCACCTGTAGTTAGGGTGTTGTGAGTTTTAGTCACATGATATGTCAGGTCTTTTCTCCAGCATCAGTTCTACTTGATTTCTATGTTCACCTTTGTTACTCTGTGTACTTTTAAAAAGGAATCTCTTGTCTCTCTGTTATTTTGTTGAAGTTATCCTTAGCTGCATATGTGTTTAGCTTTCTTATATATCTATTGTTTGCAAAACAAATAATTTGTTCAAATCTGGTTTTCTTTCTAGGAATGTTTGACATAAGCATTCTTTTTTATTTAACATTATCTTTTTTCATGAATGGTTAGGCTCAGGTTTGCAGGGTTATGTTAACTGGGGTTGCATCTTGAACTCTTGCTTTTTGGAAGGCATCATTTCATTCCCTCTTGCAATTTTTTGTGGGTACAGAATAATCATATGTTACATGAATATTTCTTACTTTATGTTTGAAAGTCTTTCTTCAGGACACTTCCAGAATGTATTGTCATTGGAATTATTAAATTTAAAGACTCTATGTCTTGGAGTTTGCATTATAATCTTCTCCCCTCCCCCAGATGACCTGTGACTTCTTCTAATTGGTCCTTTGTGTTTAGAAGCTCTTGGCAATTTACTTGTACTAATTTTTGAATTATGGTGTTCAGGTTTTTTGACTTGTCATGTTCTTTTGGGAGACCTATAATCCTTAAGTTGTCATTACACATTCTTTTTTGTTTGTGTGAAGACCATGTTTTCCATTAATATTGCTTTTTGTTTCTCTTCTTTTTTGAAAGCTAAACACATATGCAACTAAGGATTGTCTTTCATTGGTGTGTATTTCCCAATTAATTATTCACTCTTTTGTTTTTGTTGCGAGATGTACCACTGTAGATTCAGGTTTTCTATTCTACCAATTATTTCTGATGTTCGTCATAAATTCTGCTTTTACAATTCTAATTTCTCTTTTAAGTCATCCAGGAATATCCAGCTGTGGTTCCATGCTCTCTTGAGAATCTTTAGAATCTTCTGCTTCATCAGGTATTGATTCATTTTCCCTTGTCTTGCAAAATTTATTCATAGGTGTTAGGACTCTTTAAGCTGATCTGGAACCCATATTTCCTTTTGTTATTAATATCTTTTAGCTTGGCTTATCTTCTTATGCTCAAGGGCTTTAATTGAGTTTTCTTCCTCGTGAGACCTTTAGTTACTTCAGTCTTTCCCCCATATATTTCTTTTATAAAAATTAATTTATTAGTTTTCAGTTTTCAACAATCACTTCCATAAGTCTTAAATTTTCTCCCCCTTCCTCCTCCCATCCTTCCTGAGATGGCTTGCAATCTTATATGGATTCTACACATATGTTCTTATTAAACACTTTTTCACATTAGTCATATTGCATAGAAGAATTAAAATGAATGGAAGAAACCATGAGAAAAGACAAAACAAAACAAAACATAACACAAGAGAAAGTAGTCTGCTTCATTCTGTGTTCTAATTCCATAGTTCTTTCTCTGGATGTGGAAGGCATTTTGCTTCAAGACTCCACTGGGAATGTTTTAGGTCCTTGCATTGCTGTGAAGGGCTAAGTCTATCAGAAACAGTTCTTGCACACTGTGACTGTCACTGTGTACAATATTCTCCTGGTTCTGTTCATTTCACTCAGCATTAGTTCATATAAGTTCTTCCAAGCCCCTCTGAAGTCCTCCTGTTCATTATTTCTTATAGCACAAAAGTATTTCATTACATTCATATACCACAACTTGTTCAGTTATTCCTCAGCTGATGCCCTCGATTTCCAATTCTTGATCACCACAAAGAGAGCTGCTATAAGTAGTTTTGTAAATGTGAGAACCTTTCCCATTTTTATGATCTCTTTGGGATACAGTCCTAGGAGCGATATTGCTGGGTCAAAGGGTATACACATTTTTGTAGCCTTCTGGGCGTAGTTCCAAATTGCTCTCCAGAATGGTTGGATCAACTCACAGCTCCACCAATAAAGAATTAGTGTTCCAACTCTCCCACATCTTCTCCAAGATTTTTCTTTTTTTTCTTTTTAAAAATTTATTTATTTTCAGTTTTCAACATTTATTTCCACAAGATTTTGAGTTCCAAATTTTTCTCCCTTCATCCACCCCAAAACACTATGCATTCTGATTACCCCTTCCCCGAATCTGCCGTGCCTTCCATCATACCCCTCCCTTCCCTTATCCCCATCTTCTCTCTTTTCTTGTAGGGCAAGATAGATTTCTATGTCCAATTACCTGTATTTCTTATTTCCCAGTTGCATGCAAAAGCAATTCTCAACAATTCTCAACTTCTCTCCATTTCTCCTTCCCCATCCATCTCGACTGAGAAGGCAAGCAATTCAATATAGTCTATATATATGTAGTTTTGCTAAAGATTTTCATAACAGTCATGTTGTGAAAGGCTCACTATATTTTCCTCCATCCTATCCTGCCCCCTACTTATTCTATTCTCTCTTTAGACCTTTTTCTTTCCCTCAAGTATTTACTTCTAATTACTCCCTCCTCCCATTTGCCCTCCCTTCTATCATCTCCCCACCCCATTTATCCCTTTCTCCCCTAATTTCCTGTACTGTAAGATAGATTTTCATACCAAATTGAGTGTGCACGTTATTCCCTTCTTAAGCCAAATGTGATGCGAGTAAGGTTCACCTTTTCCCTCTCATCTCCCCCCTTTTACCCTCCATTGAAAAAGCTTTTTCTTGCCTGTTTTATGAAAGATAATTTGTCCCATTCCATTTCTACCTTTCTCCTCCCATTATGTTCCACTCTCACCCTTTAATTTTATTTATTTAGATATCATCCCTTCTTATTCAACTCACCCTGTGCCCTGTGTGTGTGTGTGTGTGTGTGTGTGTGTGTAATCCCTCCAACCACTCAAATACTCAAGAATTACAAATATTATCTTTCCATGTAGGAATATAAACAGTCCAACTTTAGTAAGTCCCTTATGATCTCTCTTTCCTATTTACCTTTTCATGCTTCTCTTGATTCTTGTGTTTCAAAGTCAGCCCTGGGGGTGGAGGAGCCAAGATGATGGAGTATAAAGACACACATATGCTAGCTCCGAAACCCACAGCCTATAAAATACCTGTAAAGAAAAACTCCCAACAAATTCTGGAGCAGCAGAAGCCACAGAACAACAGAGTGGAGGATATTTCTGTTCCAGAGAGCCCTGAAAAACTGACACCAAAGATCGGTCACACACCAGACCCAGAGCAGAGCCCAGCCCTGCCTTGGCTGCACAGCACTGAGAGGAGCAGATCCGAGCAGGCTTCAGGGATGGAATCTCAAGCAGCTGCGCAGGTTCCTCCACCCATGGGCACTAAAGGTCAGTGAGAGAGTCTTTTTGGCTCACCGAGAGGGGAGCGGGGTGTCCCCATAACTCAGGCCCCCTTGGGAGGCAGCAGCAGACAGGGGCTCCCAAAGCAAGCAGGAGCTTGGATCCATTGTTGAAGGTCTCCACATAAACCCCCTGAGGGAACTGAGCACCGCCCCCCTCCACTGTGAGGCAGCCCTGCCCGCACCTGAGCACCTGAACTTAATCTCACACTGAATAGCAGCCCCGCCCCTGCCCAAAGCCCTGAGGCTGGGAAGCAGCATTTGAATCTCAGCCCCCAAGCATGGGCTGGGTGGATCTGGAGGTGAGATGGGTGTGGAGAGGACACTGAGAAGTCAAGTCACTGGCTGGGAAAATGCCCAGAAAAGGGAAAAAAAATAAGACCATAGAAGGTTACTTTCTTGGTGAACAGATATCTCCTCCCACCCTTTCAGATGAGGAAGAACAAGGCTTACCATCAGGGAAAGACACAGAAGTCAAGCCTTCTGTATCCCAAACATCCAGAATAAATATTCAGTGGGCTCAGGCGATGGAAGAGCTCAAAAAGGATTTTGAAAATCAAGTTAGAGAGGTGGAGGAAAAACTGGGAAGAGAAATGAGAGAGATGCAAGAAAAGCATGAAAAGCAGGTCAACACCTTGCTAAAGGAGACCCAAAAACATGCTGAAGAAAATAACACCTTGAAAAACAGGTTAACTCAATTGACAAAAGAGGTTCAAAAAGCCAATGAGGAGAAGAATGCTTTCAAAAGAAGAATTAGCCAAATGGAAAAGGAGGTCCAAAAGCTCACTGAAGAAAATAGTTCTTTCAAAATTAGAATGGAACAGATGGAGGCTAAGGACTTTATAAGAAACCAAGAAATCACAAAACAAAACCAAAAGAATGAAAAAATGGAAGATAATGTGAAATATCTCATTGGAAAAACAACTGACCTGGAAAATGGAGCCAGGAGAGACAATTTAGAAATTATGGGACTATCTGAAAGCCATGATCAAAAAAAGAGCCCAGACATCATCTTTCATGAAATTAGCAAGGAAAACTTCCCTGAGATTCTAGAACCAGAGGGCAAAATAAATATTCAAGGAATCCACAGAACACCTCATGAAAGAGATCCAAAAAGAGAAACTCCTAGGAACATTGTGGCCAAATTCCAGAGTTCCCAGGTCAAGGAGAAAATATTGCAAGCAGCTAGAAAGAAACAATTCAAGTATTGTGGAAATACAATCAGGATAACACAAGATCTAGCAGCCTCTACATTAAGGGATCGAAGGGCATGGAATAGGATATTTCAGAAGTCAAAGGAACTAGGACTAAAACCAAGAATCACCTACCCAACAAAACTGAGTATAACACTTCAGGGGAAAAAATGGTCTTTCAATGAAATAGAGGACTTTCAAGCATTCTTTTTTTTTTTATTTAACTTTTAACATTCATTTTCACAAAATCTTAGGTTACAAATTTTCTCCCCTTTTATCCCCTCCCCCCCAAACACCAAGCATTCTAATTGCCCCTGTGACCAATCTACTCTCTCTTCTATCATCCCTCTCTGCCCTTGTCTCCGTCTTCTCTTTTGTCCTGTAGGGCCAGATAGCTTTCTATACCCCTTTACCTGTATTTCTTATTTCCTAGTGGTAAGAACATTACAGTTGATCCTAAAACTTTGAGTTCCAACTTCTTTACCTCCCTCCCTCTCCACCCCTTCCCTTTGGAAGGCAAGCAATTCAATATAGGCCAAATCTGTGTAGTTTTGCAAATGACTTCCATAATAGTTGTGTTGTATAGGACTAACTATATTTCCCTCCATCCTATCCTGTCCCCCATTACTTCTATTCTCTTTTGATCCTATCCCTCCCCATGAGTGTCAACCTCGAATTGCATTCTCCTCCCCATGCCCTCCCTTCTGTCATCCCCCCCACCCTGCTTGTCCCCTTGTCCCCCACTTTCCTGTATTGTGAGATAGGTTTTCCTACCAAAATGAGTGTGTATTTTATTCTTTACTTTAGTGGAATGTGATGAGAGTAGACTTCATGTTTTTCTCTCGCCTCCCCTCTTTATCCCTCCACTAATGAGTCTTTTGCTTGCCTCTTTTATGAGAGATAATTTGCCCCATTCCATTTCTCCCTTTCTCCTCCCAATATATTTCTCTCTCACTGCTTGATTTCATTTTTTTTTAAGATATGATCCCATCCTCTTCAATTCACTCTGTGCACTCTGCCTCTATGTATGTGTGCGTGTGTGCATGTGTGTGTGTGTACTCCCACCCAGTACCCAGATACTGAAATGTTTCAAGAGTTACAAATATTGTCTTTCCATGTAGGAATGTAAACAGTTCAACTTTAGTAAGTCCCTTATGACTTCTCTTTGCTGTTCACCTTTTCATGGTTCTCTTCATTCTTATGTTTGAAAGTCAAATTTTCTTTTCAGCTCTGGTCTTTTCATCAAGAATGCTTGAAAATCCTCTATTTCATTGAAAGACAATTTTTTCCCCTGAAGTATTATACTCAGTTTTGCTGGGTAGGTGATTCTTGGTTTTAGTCCTAGTTCCTTTGACTTCTGAAATATCCTATTCCATGCCCTTCGATCCCTTAATGTAGAGGCTGCTAGATCTTGTGTTATCCTGATTGTATTTCCACAATACTTGAATTGTTTCTTTCTAGCTGCTTGCAATATTTTCTCCTTGACCTGGGAACTCTGGAATTTGGCCACAATGTTCCTAGGAGTTTCTCTTTTTGGATCTCTTTCATGCGGTGTTCTGTGGATTCCTTGAATATTTATTTTGCCCTCTGGTTCTAGAATCTCAGGGAAGTTTTCCTTGATAATTTCATGAAAGATGATGTCTGGGTTCTTTTTTTGATCATGGCTTTCAGATAGTCCCATAATTTCTAAATTGTCTCTCCTGGCTCCATTTTCCAAGTCAGTTGTTTTTTCCAATGATATATTTCACATTATCTTCCATTTTTCCATTCTTCTCTCTTTGTTCTGTGATATCATGCTTTCTCGCAAAGTCCTTAGCCTCCATCTGTTCCATTCTAGTTTTGAAAGAACTATTTTCTTCAGTGAGCTTTTGAATCTCCTTTTCCATTTGGCTAATTCTGCTTTTGAAAGCATTCTTCTCCTCATTGGCTTTTTGAGCCTCTTTTGCCAATTGAGTTAGGCTAGTTTTCAAGGTGTTAATTTCTTCAACATTTTTTTGGGTCTCCTTTAGCAGGGAGCTGATCTGCTTTTCATGCTTTTCTCTCATCTCTCTCATTTCTCTTCCCAGTTTTTCCTCCACCTCTCTAACTTGATTTTCAAAATTCTTTTTGAGCTCTTCCATGGCCTGAGCCCATTGGGTGGGCTGGGACACAGAAGCCTTGATTTCTGTGTCTTTGCCTGATGGTAAGCATTGTTCTTCCTCATCAGAAAGGAAGGGAGGAAATGCTTGTTCTCCAAGAAAGTAGCCTTCAATAGTCTTATTTCTTTTCCCTTTTCTGGGCATTTTCCCAGCCAGTGACTTGACCTCTGAATATTCTCCTCACACCCACCTCGCCTCCTGATCCTCCCAGCCAGCGTTTGGGGACTGAGATTCAAATGCTGCTTTGGCGGGGGCAGGGCTGCTATTCAGTATGAGATTATGTTCAGGTGGTCAGTGCAGGGCCGCCTCTCAGGCTCAGTTCCCTCAGGGGGTTTATGCACAGACCTTCCACAATGGATTCAGGCTCCCACCCGCTTGGGGAGCCCCAGTCTGCAGCCGCCTCTCAGCTTCTACCTCCCGGGGGGGCCCGAATCATGGGGGCATCCCACTCCCCTCTCGACCCACCAAAGAGACTCTCTCACCGACCCCCGTCACCTGTGGGCGGAGGGACTTGTGCGGCTGCTGGAGATCCCGTCCCTGAAGCCTGCTCGGGTCTGTTTCTCTTGGTGCCGTGGCCACAGCAGGTCTGGGCTGGGCTGGGCTCCTGTCTGCAGCACGACGGACCTTTTGCGAGAAGTTTGCAGGTCCCTCTGTGGGTGGAGGGACCCGCGTGGCCACTGGAGATCCCGTCCCTGAAGCCCTCTCAGATCTTTTCCTCTCGGTGCTGCGGCCGCGGCAGGGCTGCCCTCAGCTCTGAGTCCTGGCGCCCAGTCCGCAGGGCGAAGGACCCCCCCACGAGAGGTTTGCAGGTCCCTCCGGAACAGAAATCTCCCTCGCTCCAATTTTCCGTGGCCTCTGGGTGCAGAATTCTCCGTGAGTTACTCCCCTGTAGCCGTTCTGTGGGTTGTGGGTTCGGAGCTATGTGTATGTGCATCTTTCTACTCCACCATCTTGGCTACTCAAGCATTCTTGATGAAAAGACCAGAGCTGAAAAGAAAATTTGACTTTCAAACACAAGAATGAAGAGAAGCATGAAAAGGTAAACAGCAAAGAGAAGTCATAAGGGACTTACTAAAGTTGAACTGTTTACATTCCTACATGGAAAGACAGTATTTGCAACTCTTGAAACTTTTCAGTATCTGGGTAGTGGGTGGGATTACACACACACACACACACACACACACACACACACACACACACATACATACACGCACACACAGAGACAAAGAGCACAGAGTGAATTGTATAGGGTGAGATCATATCTTAAAAAAATGAAATTAAGTGGTGAGAGAGAAATATTTTGGGAGGAGAAAGGGAGAAATGGAATGGGGCAAATTATCTCTCATAAAAGAGGCAAGCAAAAGACTTTTTAGTGGAGGGAAAAAGAGGGGAGGTGAGAGAAAAACATGAAGTTTACTCTCATCACATTCCACTAAAGGAAGGAATAAAATGCACACTCATTTTGGTATGAAAACCTATCTTACAATACAGGAAAGTGGGGGTGAAGGGGATAAGCAGAGTGGGGGGGATGATGGAAGGGAGGGCAATGGGAGGAGGGAGCAATTTGAAGTCAACACTCTTGGGGAGGGACAGGATCAAAAGAGAGAATAGAAACAATGGGGGGCAGGATAGGATGGAGGGAAATATGGTTAGTCTTACACAACACAACTATTATGAAAGTCATTCGCAAAACTACACAGATATGGCCTATATTGAATTGCTTGCCTTCCCAAAGGGAATGGGTGGGGAGGGAGGGATGAAGAGAAGTTGGAACTCAGTTTTAGGAACAACTGTCGAGTACTGTTCTTGCTACTAGGGAACAAGAAATACAGGTAATGGGGTATAGAAAGTTATCTGGCCCTACAGGACAAAAGAGAAGATAGGGACAAGGGAAGGGAGGGATGATGGAAGAGAGGGCAGATTGGTGATAGGAGCAATTAGAATCCTCGGTGTTTTGGGGTGGGGGAAGGGGACAAATGGGGAGAAAATTTGGAACCCAAAATTTTGTGAAAATGAATGTTAAAAGTTAAATAAATTAATTTTAAAAAGAGAAAGCTCTGATCTTTTCATCAAGAATGTTTGAAAGTCCTCTATTTCATTGAATGACTATTTTTTCCCCTGGAAGTATTATACTAAGTTTTGCTGGGTAGGTGATTCTTGGTTTTAATCCTAGTTCCTTTGATTTCTGGAATATCATATTCTAAGCCCTTAGATCCCTTAATGTAGAACCTGCTTCATTTCCACAACACTCAAATTGTTCTTTCAGACTGTTTTCAATATTTTCTCCTTGATCTGGGAACTCTGGAATTTGGCTACAGTATTCCTCTTTCAGAAGATTCTTCAATATTTATTTTACCCTCTAATTCTAGAAAATCAGGGCAATTTTCCTTGATAATTTTATGAAAGATGATGTCTAGGTTATTTTTTTTGATCATGGCTTTCAGGTAGTCCCATAATTCTTTAATTGTTGCTCCTGGATCTATTTTCCAGGTCAGTTGTTTTTCCAATGAGATATTTCACATTATCTTCCATTTTTTCATTCTTTTGGTTTGTTTTGTAATTTCTTGGTTTCTCATAAAGTCATTAGCCTCCATCTGTTCCATTCTAATTTTTAAAGAACTGTTTTCTTCAGTGAGCTTTTGAACCTCCTTTTCCATTTGGCTAATTCTGCTTTTTAAAGCATTCTTCTCCTCATTGGCTTTTTGGACCTCTTTTTCCATTTGAGTTAGCCTATTTTTAAAAAGTCTTATTTTCTTCAACATTTTTTTTGAGTCTCCTTTACTTAATTGTTGACTCGCTTTTCATGATTTTTCTTGCATTGCTCTCATTTCTCTTCTCGATTTTTCCTCCACCTCTCTTCCTTGATTTTCAAAATTCTTTTTGAGCTCTTCCATGACCTGAGACCACTGCATATTTATTTTGGAAATTTTGGATGCAGGAGGCTTGACTTTGATGTCTTCCTCTGATGGTGTGCATTGTTCTTCCTTATCTGAAAGGATGGAAGAAAATGCCTGTTCACCAAGAAAGTAACCTTCTATAGTCTTATTTTTCCCCCTTTTCAGGCATTTTTCTATCCAGTTACTTGACTTTTGAATCCTTTGTCAAGAGGAGGGTGTACTCTGAAGACCTATAAGTTTTCAGTTCTTCCCAGGTGGCACAATCAAGAGACAAGAGTTTACTCCTCTTGTGGCCTGTGCTCTGGTCTGGGAGCAACCACAAGCTTTTCTGCCCAGGATCTGAGAGTTGTGTTCCCACTCCACAACTGCCTCCAGCTCCACCAGGCCAGTTCTCCTCTTCACCTGAAGGGCGCCACTTAGGATTGAGATTCAGATCAGCTGCTCAATTCCCCCAGGGTCTTTAGGCTGAGTTCTCCAAAAATGGATGCTGCTGTTGCTGCCACCACCTGGGGGCAAGGCTAGGGTAGGACCCTGCTCCCTTCTCACCCAGGTGAAAAAGCTTTCTGACTGACCTTTGAAGATATCTCTGGTATTTGTGGGTCGAGGAATCTGGGAACTACAATTGCTGCCTGGAATTCCATGCCCCAGCCTGTTTCAGCTCTGTCCCTGCCATGTGGCATGGCCAAAGCTGGGCTGCACTCCACTCCAAGTTCAGTGTGATAGATCTTTTCTATTAGTTGTCTAGGCTGCCTTGGACTGGAAATCTCTTTCACTCTGTCATTTTGTGGCCTCTGCTGCTCTAGAATTTGTTTAGAGTAATTTTTAAAGGTATTTCATGGGCTGTGGGGAGAGAACATTTACAGGTCCATCCTTCTACTCCACCATCTTGGTTCCACCCCTCCTTCCCTATATATTTCACTGTTGCTCACTTTCTGGCTCCTTAATCTCTGAGAGTGATTTCCTTGGTGCAGGACCTCAAAGTTGCCTTAGCCTCCTCCCACTCTGGGCAATTTGCATATTACTAGCCTCAGTCTCTGCCTCAAGTGACTTCTTAGAAAACAGAACTGCTACCAGTGGGAGGCTGGGCTCTTTCCCTCAGGATTAGTGGAGTGCCAGTCAGTCATGTACATGTGTCCTGCTCCAGCTTCTTCCATTCTTCAGTTCTCTGAATAAATTCTGTTTCAATACAGAGCAATTCTGAGCTCTTGTTCCGGACAAAGTTTTTTGGTTGTCTGTGGTATTGGGAGGAGAGAGAGAAAAAAGTGAGTTCTGTTAAAAGCCTGTGGGTAGTAAAGGAGAGGGTGCTGAATGAGGATGTTAGCGTTTAGAGATTAGTCTTTTTTGTTAGTTAATCAAAATGTTACTTAGTATTTTTAGCGTCCTAGACTATGGAGACATCTGAAACTACTTTATGTCTTGTGCATAATTTCTATTCTGGAGATGTTTGAGATGTCATAAAGTTCGGAGAAAATGTCCAGCCCTCCATTTTGTTAGTCACATGGCCAAGAACTCCCAAATCATTTCAATGACCAAGGAATGGGGGGCTCATCAATGAATTTGGTGAAATAAATGGTTTAAAAAGGCATGAAACAAGTCATAAATGAACTCCCTGAGAAAAATCCCCCAAGACCAGGTGAATTTACAAATAAATTCTATGAAACATTTAAGGAATGATGAATTCTAAGACTATATATCATTTGAAAAAAAAATAAGTAAAAAAGGAGTCCTACCAAATTTATTTTACGACATAAATTGAGCTTTGATATCTAAACCAGGGAGAACAAAAACAGAAAAAGAAAGCTATAGACTGATTTCCTTAATGAATATTCATGAAAAAATTTAAATGAAATATTAGCAAGGAAATTGCAGCAATATCACAAAGAGCAAACACTACAACCAGGTGAGATTTATATGAGGAATATACAGTTGGTTCAATATTAGGAAAATTATCAGCATAATTGACCATATCCATAATAAAACAACAAAAATCATATGATTATATCACTAGATGCAAAAAAAGCCCTTCACAAAATATAATACCTATTCTTATTAAAAAAAAATTAGAAAGCATAGGGAAAATGAAATCTTTCTCAGAAAGATAAATAGTGTCTGTCTAAAACTAAGAGTAAGCATCAATTAAAATGGAAATAAACTTCAAGCCTGTCCAATAAAATTAGTGGTGGAAAAAGGATATCCATCATCATCACTATTATTCAGTACTGTACTAGAAATGCTAGCTATAGCAATAAGAGAAGAAAAAGAAATTAAAGGAACAAAAACAGGCAGGGACAAAACAAAACTACCACTCTTTGCAGATAATATGATGGTATACTTAGAAGACCCTAGAGAATCAACAACCAAAAAAAAAACCAAACAAACCAGTGGAAACAGTTTACAATGTTAGCAAAGTTGCAGGGTATAAAATAACCCCCCCCCCCCCAAATTATCAGCATTTCTATATATTACCTGCAACACCCAGTAGGAAGAGATAAAAATAAAAATTCCATTTAAAATAACTACAATCAACAAAAAGTACTTGGGGATCTTCCTGCTAAGACAAACCCAGGGACTACATGAACATAAATACAAAACACTTCTCACACAAATCAAGACAAACCTAAACAACTGTAGAAATATTAATTGCTCATGAGTAGACTAAGCCAGTATAATAAAAATGACAATTCTATCTAAGTTAATTTACTTTTCAATGCCATATCAATCAGACTACTAATGGATCATTTTACAGAGCTAGAAAAAATAATAACAAATTCATCTGAAAGAACAAAAGGTCAAGAATAATGAAGGAACTGATGGAAAAAAAAAAGCACAGGAAGGCAGCCTAGCAGTACCAGATCTCAAACTATATTACAAAACAATAATCATCAAAACAATTTGGTACTAGCTAAGGAATTTGAGTGGTAGATCAGGGAAAAAAATAGGTATGCAATACACAGTATAAATGACCATAGTAATCTAGTACTTGATAAATCCAAAAATCCAAGCTTTTGAAGTAAAACATACTATTTGACAAAAATTGCTGGAAAATAGTTTGGCAGAAACTAGGCATAGATTAATATCTCCCACTCCATACCAAGGTAAGGTCAAGATGAATAAATGATTTAAACATAAAAGGTGATATCATAAGTAAATTAAGGGAGCAAAGGGAAAAACCTGTTTTATCTATTCATAACAGAAGAGTTTATGACCAAACGAGACAGAGAGGATAATAAGAAAGAAAATGTATCATTTTGATCACATTCAATTAAAAAACTTTGGCACAAACAAAACTACTACAGTCAAAATTAGAAGGAAAATAGGAAACTTAAAAAAAATTAAAGCAAGTTTCTCTGATAATGGCTTCCTTCCTCAAATATATAGGGAACTGAGCCAAATTTATGAAAATAAGAGCCATTTCCCAGTTGATGAATGGTCAAAGGATGTGAACAGGCAGTTTTCAGAAGAAGAAAACAAAGCTTTCTATAGTCATATAAAATGATCTAAATCACTCTTCATTAGAGAAATGCATATCTAAACAATTCCAAGATACCATTTCGTACCTATCAGGTTGGCTAACATGACAGAAAAAGTGCATGACAAATGCTAGAGGGGATATGGAAAAATTAGGTCGCTAATGGATTGTTAGTGAAGTTAACGAACTGGTCCAATCTTTCTAGAGAACAACTTGGACCTCTACCCAAAGGGCTATAAAACTGTGCATACTCTTTAACCCAGCAATGCTACTACTAAATCTGTATCCCAAAGAGAGGGGTGAAAGATGTGTTCAGGGAAGACTAGTACTGTTGGTATGAAGGCTGCCAAGTCTTTTTCAGGACTGCTCATCCACCTTTGGTGTCTACCTGATCCACTCAGCTCTCACCTATGGCTCCAAGAAGCTGTGGGATGCACAGTGTCCACACCCTGGTAAATCATGTTGGCAGATGGGCTAAACTAGGTTGAGGATAACCAATGGATCTCAAACCCTTCATTGACTGGAGGAATGTCTGTCCCAAGCATGTGAAGATTACCCCTCGTGGAATGGGTGAACGAGAACAATTTGTTCTAACATCTATGAAGGCTGCTGAAGCAGGTACTATGGAGGGTTTAAAGCTTGGTTAGACATTGAAGACACCCAGATCATTCACTGAATCTCAAGTCCAGATATGAGAAAGGCCCATAAGTGGAGAGAGAATGGGGACAATATCCCACACCCTTAGGCAATGGCTCTAATGCTAGATTTGACTTTTTAAAAAGACATATAGAGTAAACTAGGTGACTTTGTACATGTCACTTAACTTTTCAGTGATACTCTGTAAAACTCTGAATTTCAGAGAAGGTAGTAGAGAGATTCGTAGAGAGTGCTATTCTGTAGAAGCTCCCTATGCCAATAAAATCTCTAGTCCAAATTAACGCAGTTCCTGGCACATAATAGGTGCTTCATAAATACTAGCTGATTGACCAAAAAAAAGAGATATGTATAGAAGCTGGAAACAAGGGCAGGGAATTTGAGTGCCTATTGCCATATGCCATTGAGAATGACAGCACTCAGCCAGAGGGGAGACTGGTGTAAAAACACCAACAAAGAGAGTAAGATTTTTAGAAGCCATGGTGGGTGGGAAGGGGGAGAAAAGGGCCAAAGGATGGAGCTCTTCCGGGAAGATGGTTTGATGTTCATGGACCACTGAGGGCAGATGGAACTGTTTGTTTCTTGCTACTATTTTCTCTCTGCCATGGAAAGAGATCTTCCAACTGGAAAGGACAGGACAAAATTGGCTGATAGGGAATGATTCCAAGGGAGGTAGGGAGATAGTAAGATAGCCAAGATAAATGTAGGGAGGCAAAAAAGCCCACTTTGGAGTCAGGAAGATCTTTGGTCAAGTCTTGTTTATGATGCACACTGGCCAAGTGACCTTGGACAAGTCACCTAACTTTGAATGCCACAGAAGATGCTCTAAGTTGCTCCAAGGATGGCTGTGATCTGCATCAGTAAAGGAAATTTCCTTACAATGATAAAATAACTGGTACAGAAAAAAGATAAATTCTTGCACGGGCTCTAAAAATGAGCCTCAATAGCATCCAGTGGGGGAAGGAGGACTACATAGCAGTTTGCTGGGAGTAATGCGAAAACTGATTTGGGGGTTTGGGTGACCTTCAAACTCCAAATGTGTCAACAGGGTTATCCATCACCTTATAAAGCTAAAGCAACCTCAGACTGCACTGAGAGAGCAGAGTCCAGGAACGAGGAGATGATTACTCTGCCATCCCCTGCCCCTGCCTGTCAACAGCTGGAGTATGAGTTTGAGTTCTGGGTGCCCAGTTTTAGAAAACCCTCCCCAGCCTGAACAAGGACCTTCAAGTCAGGCCATCCGGGAATCAGTTAAAAGACCTGGGGGTTATTGAGCCTGGAGAAAAGTGGGGGAGGGGAGTTGTGATAGTGGTCTCCAAGTACTTGAAGGACTGTTGTGTAGACATGCAGACTTGTTCTGCTCAGCCCCAGAAGGAAGAACTAGGAAGTGAAGTTGGAGAGAAGTCTTTTGGGACTTGATGTAAGGAGAAACTCCCTTACTCCACAGTGTAATGTGCTGCCTTGTTGTCGGTCAGTCACTTTAATCACATCTGACTCTGTCAGTTTTCTTGGCAAAGATACTGGAGGAGTTTGCCATTTCCTTCTCCAGCTCATTTTACTGATGAGAAAACTGAGAGAAATGACATGAAGTGACTTGTCCAAGGTCACAAGTTAGTAAGAATCTGAAGCTGTCTTTGTGACTTTAGGTTGAACGCTCTATCTATTGCACCACCTAGCTGATTATCAGTCCACCAGCAAGAGAGTTGTCTCTTCTGCTGTCCTTCATAATGGCTGCTAATGAAATAGGGGTAAGAGAAGTGGGAAATGAGACCTTAGTAGCTACTGCTGTGATGGAGAACTTCAGAAAGGAGGCTTCTTGTTTCATGGGCCTCTTTCTTCCTCTTCCCCTTCTCACATCTGCTCTTGTTTCCCTGTGGCAGCCCCAGAGTGACCAGTCCAAACTTCTGAACTGTTGGAGGATTGTGGCTCTGATTAAACCCTTTCCATTTGACAGAAAGGGGACTTGGGCATCTGAGAAGTCTCACAACAAGATGTGTGATGTATATGTGTGTGGTGTGTGTGATGTGTGTGTGTGTGTGTGTGTGTGTGTGTTTGGGGTTAGAGGGAACAGTATTCACAGGGCAAACAAGACCACCCTAAGACAGACAATTGAATATAAGTAATTGAAGGTGCTGGAGGTGGGGACATAGTCATTAAAAGAGTGAGCTTGGTCAGATCCTCACAGGGTTGGAGGCTGGGCAAGAAAGAGGCACATTCTGGGACTGAGACCTCAAGAAGAGAGGTCTAGGTAAATAGTAAGGTCTTGAGATAGAGTGGCCCCTTACCTGGCTAGGGATGCATGCCTGGTCTTTTGTGGGGTCTGTTCTTGTCTTCTATTTCTTCTGAAGTATGTTCATCTGAAATGCTCCGGCCCCTTTGTCCTCATTGCTTTACCTGGCAATGCCCAAGTCTGCTTGGCAGTCGGTGCTCCCTGGGACAGCCTGTTCAGTGTCTGTTTTTGGCAAGTCAGCCCTTTGGAGAAGCCAGAGTGGGCGGAATGAGATCCATTGACTAAACGTTGAAAGGAAGCCATGCAGATGCATGCAACATTGCACAACCAGCTATCAGCTTTCCTGAGTCCTCCTAAGCTCAGGGGTTATTGACCCTGTCCCTTCCCCTTCTCCCTGACATCTCCCTCTTCATCAGACCTTGTATCTTTGGGAGGACTTCGAGTCACAGTGAATGGAATGTATCCTATGGTGTCTCTATACCCAGGTCTCCCCCCACCCCATGCCTGGAATGCACTCCCTTCCTTCTTCATCTCAGCTTCCTTTGTTTAAAATGTCACCTCTTACTGGACATCCTCATTAGTCCTCACTCCCTTTTGAAATTACTTTGTTTATAATTTGCTTATTGTATATATTTCCTTTTTAACTTGGTGCTTTTCCCCTTCTATCTTCTTGAAAGTAAACTTCTTGAGGACAAGAACTGTTTTTGTCTATAGACAAAAATAGAGGCTAATAAAGTACCAGAGATATAATTGGTACTTAATAAATATCTGTTGACTTGAATCAAAGTTAATTAATTTCTCAGTTTCCTCATCAATAAAATGATAATAACAATATTAATAATAATGTTTGTGAAATAAGAAAATAATAGTCCCAATTCAGAGGATTGCAACGAGATTCGACTGAAATAATGGATTGTGAAGCACTTTCCAGTCTTTAGAATACAACTATAATTAAATAAAATATATTAATAATTAATAATATAGGATGATTTATATAAATATCAGATATTAATTTTTTGTCTCATCTTAATCAACTAAGTGATTATTATGTACCAGGCACTGAACTAAGATACAGGGGAGACAGAGTAAAGGGAGAAAAACCCAGCCTCTGTCCTCAAGATGCTTCCATTCTAATGATGGAGACATTATCTCTAGATAAAAGATTCATAGAAAGTAGGTAGAACATGGCTTTAGAGAGGCAGTTTTCAGGAATGGCAGCCAGCAGAAGGTAGCAGCAATTGATTCTAATCCAGGGATTCTAAAAGGCAGCAGTGAGGAGGGAGAGCCTTCCAAGTATGGGAGGACTATAGGGTATGTAGTGGGGTATGATGTGGAGGAAGACTGGAGAAATGGAAAGGGGCCAGGTTGGGAAGAGCATTAAATATGAGTCTGGCTTTCTTTCTTACATGCTTTTCAAATTTAAAGAGCTTACATTCTTTCAAAAATTATATTTTATTTTTTTCAATGAACAAAAATCTAGTCCATTTCCCTTTCCCTCTTTCCCTCCCCCTCCCTTTTAAAAAGGCAAACAAAGCCCATGTAATAAACATGAGTAGATGAGCAAAACAGATTTTTCACATTGGCCACATCCATTGATATTCAATGGTATTGTAAACCCCGTGACTCAGCTTTGGTGGTGTTACAAGGGGAAGGGAATGACTAGATGTCCATTCTTGGTGCATATTCTCTGGCAACATCCTGTGCTTTGGATAGACCCATTCCCTCCCTGTCTTTGCTCCTTATGATCTCTATGGAGGCCTCTATGGAGGCCCACAAAGCAGGATACCCCTCACTTAAGGGTAGGGGGTGAAAAGCCTAGCACTTAGGTTCTGAAGCTCAGGGCATGGATCCTATATCCAGAGCTCCAAGTTATAGAATGGGATGCCCTGGGCTCAGAAACTAGAGTAAAGGAATCTTTGATGGTATCTTAAACAACCAAGGCTGAGTCTGGTCATTCAGAATGCTCAAGAACCCGGGTCCGGTAACTCAGATTATTCAACCCTTGATTCCAGTTGCTTCATTCTCTGATGCTGAAGTAGAAGATGGAGAGGTCAGCTAGTCCTTGAGGGACAGTGTTTCATGGAGGTTAAAGACCAATCCTCAAGCAGGTCCCCTCTGAAAAGGAAAAAAACCAAGAGGCTCTCACTTCCCCCACCCCAGACCCTAGGATGACTCTGACCCACATGGAGCAAGCTGATCAACTCATTTCTTTTCGATGCTCGTTATGGCCTACGCCCATCTTCCACCTCAAAGTGAGAGGCCCTCCAGATCACCAATGCCCTCAAAGAGATTACCAATGGGCCTTGGTCCATTTTTTTGAGGTTGTGGCATGGTGAATGGTGGATAAAGCAAGGAGTTTGGAATCACAGAGGCCTGGGTTCAAATCCCTCATCAGACACTTATTAACTGTGTGATCCTGAGCAAATCACTTAACCTCTCTAGGTCTCAGTTTCCTAATTTGAAAACTGAGAATGTTGTCCATGATAGCCTTTTAGGTCCTTTCTTCTCTAAAAATATTATGGAAGCTCACAGCTTCCATAGGAAGATACAACCAACCCCTAACCAAAGCTTAGTAACATCTCAGAAGCTCATCAAGTTAAAATGATTGTATCCTTCCTCTATTCAAAATCCTTCAATGCATAGTTCTGGGCAGTGGAGCCAACATGGTGGAGAGAAGTCAGGAAGTTGCTTGAGCTCTCCCCAGTTTCTCTCAGAAACAATGTTAAAGCAAGACTAGAAGAATTCTGGAGTGACAGAATCCACAAAAAGATGGAGCAAAACAACTTTCCAGCCCAAGATAACTTAGAAGGACTTCAGGAAAAGTCTGCCTCACTTGTGTAAAAGGGGGGCACAGACAAGCACAGGTGGTGTCTGGGCAAACAAATAGGGGGCTCTTAGCCAAAGCACAGATCAGCACCCAAGGTCCTGAGGTCTTGGTTCAGAAGACCAACTGCCTGCCCCAGAGGCCCCAGTGCAGTGACCAGGTCCCTGGCCCCCAGTGCAAGAAAATTGGGATATGCCCCCTGTATCTCAGGAGCAGAGCTCAACTTTTAAAAATAATCAAAAAACAAAAAAGATCCCTGACCATAGAAAGATACTGTGGTGACAGGGAAAACAAAATCACGAACTCAAAAGCTGACAACAATGTCAAAATACCTACATGCAAAACCTTAATGGGGAATATGAATTAGTTTGAAGCCCCAAAATCCTCTTAGAAGAGCTCAAAAAGGATTTTAAAAATCAAGGAAGAGAGGTGGAAGAAAAATTGGGAAAAGAAATGAGAATTATACAAAAGAATTATGAAAAAGAGTCAATAACTTGGAAAACAAAACACAAACATTGACAGAAGAAAACAAGTCCTTTAGAAGTAGAATTGGTCAAATGGAAAAGGAGGTATAAAAGCTAACTTGAAAAAAATAATTCCTTAAAAATTAAAATTAGCAAGTGGAAGCTAATATCTCTATGAGATGTCAAGAATCATTCAAACAAAATCAAAAGAATGAAAAAATAGAAGAAAATGTGAAACATATCATTGGAAAAACAACTGACTTGGAAAATAGATCCAGGAGAGATAATTTAAGAATTACTGGACAACTTAAAAGCCATGATAATAAAAGAGTCCCGACAGCATCTTTCAAGAAATTGTGAAGTAAAATTGCCCTGATATTCTAGAACCAAAGGATAAAATAGTCATTGAAAGAACCCGCTGGTCATCTCCTGAAAGAGATACCAAAATGAAAACTCCAAGGAATGTTGTAGCCACATTCCAGAACTATCAGATCAAGGAGAAAATACTACAAGCAGCCAGAAAGAAACAATTAATATATCAAGGAGTCATGGTCAGGATTACACAAGATTTAGCAGCTGTGTAAAGCTGCTGATCCTTTAGGATCAGAGGACTTGGAATGTGATATTTTGAAGGGGGAAGAGCTTGTATTACAACCAAGAATCAACTACCCAGAAACCTTTAGTATAATCTCTCAGGGGAAAAGATGAATATTCAATGAAATAGGGGACTTTCAAGCTTTCGTAAATGAAAAGATCAGAGCTGAACAGAAAATTTTATCTTCAAATACAAGATTCAAGAGAAGTATAAAAAGGTAAACAGGAAAGAAATAAAACCAAATGATGGGATTCATTAAGGTCAAACTGTTTAGATCCCTACATGGGAAGATGATACTTATAACTCTTAAGAACTCCATCTTTATTATTGAAATGAGAAGGAGTGTACTTAGAGGGTGTGGGTGTAAGTTGACTTTCATATGATGACAAAAAAAAGCTTAATTAAGGGGTGAGAAAAGGATTGTGCTGGGAGAAGAGGAATGGGAGGAGGCAGAATGGGGTAAATTATATTACAGGAAGAGACTTGAAAGATCTATTATGGTAGAAGAAAAGAAGGGAAGGGTGAGCATTATTTGAACCTTACTCTTGTTGGATTTGGCTCAAAGAGAGAAATCTATCTTACCCTTTAGAGAAGTAGGAAGAGAAAGGGGAAAGGAAAGGAAGGGAGGGCAGGGCAGATTGGGGAAGGGTCTGGTCAGAAGTAAAACACTGGTGAGGAGGGACAGGGTGCAAGAAGAGAGAAGAGTATAAAAAGGGTAAAAAAGTGGGATGGAGGGAAATATACAATAATCATAACTATGAATGTGAATGGGATGAAATCTCCCATAAAATGAAAGTGAATATCAGAGTGGATTAAAAACCAGAATCCTACAATATGTTGCTTACAGGAAATGTGTTTGAAGTGGAGAGACACACAGAGTAAAGGTAAAAAGCTTGAGCACATTATGTTATACTTTAGCTGAAGTAAAAAAAAAAAAAAGCAGAGGTAGCAATCCTGATCTCAGACAAAGCAAAAGCAAAAATAGATTCAATTAAAAGTGACAAGGAAGGAAGCTACATCTTGTTAAAAGTCACCATAGATGATGAAACAATAATAATACTAAATATATATGCACCAAGTGCTATAGAATTCAAATTCCTTGAGAAGTTAAGTGAGTTATAGGAAGAAACATACAGAAAAAATTATACCAGTGAGGGACCTCAACCTCCCCCTCTCAGAATCTAATCACAAAATAAACAAGAAAGAAATTAAGGAAGTGAATAGAATTTTAGAAAATTTTAGACCTCTGGAGAAAATTAAATGGGAATAGAAATCGAAGGGGACTTTTTCTCAGTGGTACATGTCACACACACAAAAATTGACGTAGGACATAAAAACATCACAATCAAATGCAGAAATATTGAATATGTCCTTTTCCAGATCATGATGTAATAAAAAAAATTACACGAAATAAAGAGCTATAGAAAGATTAAAAATTAATTGGAAACCAAATGATCTAATTCTAAAGAATGAGTGGGTCAAACAACAAACCATAGAAACAATCAATAATTTCATCTAAGAGAATGACAATAATGAGACAACACACCAAAATTTATACGATGCTGCCAAAGTAGTTTTTAGGGGAAATTTTATATCTCTAAATGCTTACATGAATAAAATAGAGAAGAGCAGATCAATGAATTAAGCATGTAATTAAAACAGCTAGAAAAAAGACAAACTAAAAATCCCCTATTAAATACCAACTTAGAAGCTCTAAAAATTAAAGGAGAGATTAATAAAATTGAAAATAAGAAAACTATTGAGCTAATAAATAAAACTAAGACCTGGTTTATGAAAGAA
Source organism: Notamacropus eugenii (assembly GCF_028372415.1). Classification (NCBI taxonomy): domain Eukaryota; kingdom Metazoa; phylum Chordata; class Mammalia; order Diprotodontia; family Macropodidae; genus Notamacropus; species Notamacropus eugenii. The sequence goes on from NC_092873.1 coordinate 49,472,998, forward strand.
CCAATAAAATATATAAACATTGGGTTCATTTGATTTGAAAAGAGAAAGAGGAAATCAAATTACTAATATCAAAAATGAAAAGGATGAATTCATCACCAATGAAGAGGAAATTAAAGCAACAATAGGAGTAATTTTGCCCAACTTTATGCCAATAAATCTGACAATCTAAGTAAAATGAATATTTACAAAAACATAAATTGCCCAGATTAACAGAAAAGAAAATATTTAATAGTTCTATTTTAAAATAAAGAAATTGAGCAAGCTATCTAGCTCTATCTCTATCTCTCTATCTCTATCTCTCTACATCTCTTTCCATCTACATCTAGCTCTCCATCTCTCTCTCTCTGTGTCTCTGTCTCTGTGTCTCTGTCTCTGTGTCTCTCTCTCTGTTTCTCTCTCTCTCTCCCCCCCCCCCCCCCATCTATCTAATCTTTCTATCTCCTGATTTGAATTTAAGGCTCTAAATTCAGATTTTGGAGCCCAGAACATTAAGGCTCCACCATAGATCCACAGAAATTCCTCTGTTCACATCTTGGCCCAACCCATCTTACTGATCTTATTGTGTGTCACAGTCTAGCAAGCCTGGTCTCTCCAATGTTCCTCATACATATGATTCAATCTCCCCTCACCATGCCTTTTCACTGGCTCTTCCTAATGACAGACATGCTCTGTCTCCCCAGACTCTGGCCTCTTAAAATGCCTTGTTTCCTTCAGAATTCAGCTCAAGCGCCCCCTTCTACATTGGGGGTTGTGAACTTACTTATGTATCCTGGGCTTCTTGGTCAGTCTAATGAAGCCTATGGACTCTTTCTCAGGATTGTGTTTTTAAATGCCTAACATAAAATCTGTAGGTTGACAAAGGAAGCCAAATCTCCTGAAATGGAGTGGTCAATATATTAAAAGTTCCAAGTTCATAGCTCCCAGGTTAAGAATCCCCATTCTATATGCAACCTTTCCTTATTCTCCCTCCCTCTGCTAAGTGCCTCCATTGACTTCACTTTTATACATTTCTTTTATGCATTTGTATTCTTCTTGATAGGATATAGGTCCCTAGGGGCAGGACTATTTCATTTTTGATTATGTAGCCCTAGATACCAGTACAGCATCTGGTATATAGTAGGTGTTTAATAAATGCGTGTTGCTTGATGACTTAACCCGGAGCATGGACCCTAAATCATGGACCCTAAAATTCTCAATTCAGACATAGAACCCAGAGCCTAGCATTCCAAAGCTAGAGTCAGCAATCTGAGTTCAACTTCCCCTGGCTCCAGGATGCAGCAGATTCTCTCTCAGCATGCACCAGGAAGTGAGGGGACCCCTTTCCCTAGCCTCCTTCCTGGTTTGGTAGTTGGGTAACACCAACTAGAAGTCCCCCTAGAAGGGTGGGCCCACCACCCTGAGAGCCCCAGTACCAGGAGAGGCTGAGATTGTTTCTGAAAATGAGCTGGGGATGAGGTGACTCCCTGACTGCTTGCCAGAAATGCTCTTAGTGAGGGCAGACAGGCCTACAGGAAACATACAATCTGTCAGCACAGGCCCCATGATGGGCTGGAACACAGTGAAGCCCTCAGCGACATGAGATGCGTGACGGTCTGAGAGGATGGGGGGGACATTAAAGGAGGCAACTCAAGGAGCACTACCCCCAATATCCTCCCTCCCACCTCTCCGACCAGGTCTGCGCAAAGTAGGAGGGTGGGGACTGGGGTGATAGGTCTTACATGAGAACAAGGACACTCTGTCCCCACTCTCGGGACCTCCCAGTCGGAGGCTGCTGCCCTTTCTGCTGTCAGCCTCATGTCTGGGGTCATACATACCTAAAAACTCCAGAGAACTGAGCCAAAGACAATATATACAGGCCATTCGTGATTAATTGCAGATGTGCAGAAATCTATCTCCTCCATTCCCTTGCTTTCTGCCCCAAGGGGCTCTTTACCTTCTCTGGAGTGGGGCCTGCAGACTGCTGAGGAAGGGGCTGACTGCAGTGGGGGGGCCGTGGGGGGAGGCTGGGGATCTGGGTCAGGCTCTGAGCCCTTGGGCCCGATCCAAGGAGGAGAGAGCTTGGAGTCAGGAGGCCCTGGTTCTTGTATGGTCCTTTCTACTTCATTTAGCTATTAGTGACCTGTTAAGTAACCTTGGGTTAAGTCACTTAGAGAGAATATGGGCCTGGAATTAGAAAGATTTGAATTTGAATCCTGTTTCAGACACCTACTAGCTGTGGGACCCTGGGTAAGCTATTTAACTGGAAGTAGCTAGATGGCTCAATGGATAGAGCACTGCATCTGGAGTCAGGAAAACCACAGTTCAAATCTGGTCTCAGGTACTTACTAGCTGTGTGACCTTGGGAAAGTCATTTAATCTTGCTTGCCTCAATTTCTTCATCTGTTAAATGAGTTGGAAAAGGAAATGGCAAACCAGTATCTCTGCCAGCAAAACCCCACGGGCAGTGTGGTCCATGGGGTCACAAAGAGTCAGACATGACTGAACATCATCCACATCAACAGTAACATGATCTCAGTCTTTTCATCTGTAAAATGACCTTGGTTTCCCCTCTCTCTGCTCTTCTGAGCTCTCAGACCCTCCTCAGCCCCCTAGTCTATGGCTCCATGATCCTGACTTCACAGAGTGGGGCAGAGCCAATGCCAGAAGGAGTGGGTGGGGTAAGGGACAACTCTCTCCTCAATCTGTACATGTTGACTAAGATGCAATGTTTGTCCAGAATCTTCTATTCAGGTCCTAGTGCTGGTCTGGGTAAAGAGACTCTGTCCCTGCCTCCCCTCAGGGAGCTTCTAGTCTAGCTGGAGCCTTAGATAGGAAAATGAAACAAGATGATGTATGCTCAATGAAGCAAAAAAGAGCCAGGCTGAAGTCCGATTTCTGCCACTTACCCATCATGTGACTCTGCTTCAGTTCAATTCATTAATCACTGATCAAAAGCCTACTGTGTGCGAGCCATTGGCAACAGCCCCACATAACCCTCAAAGTGGGTCTTCTCTAATGCGGTGGCTCCCTATTATCTCGAGGGTCAAATACAGACCCCTTGTTTGTCACAGACAACTCCTTCACCCGCTGCTTTGGGCTTTTGATGAATTCCTTCTGTGTTCTGTGATCCAATCCAACAAGCCTTCTTGCGTTCCTCACATGAGAGACACCATCTCCCATCACTGGGCTTTTGGCCCAATTGTCCCTCATGTCGGGAAGGCTCTCTCTCCTTTCTACTTCCTTTAAGAATACCTGGTTTCCTTCAAAAACTCAGTTCAAGAACTTTTTGCAGGAGACCTTTTCTTACTCCCCCCAGCACCCACTCCACCCTGGGTCAACTACAAAGGACCCTCCCCTCACTCCTTCTATTGCCCAGATTACTCTGACTTTTATACATATATGTAATGTCTACATTCATGCATGCATGTGTACAGATATACACTGGATACATGTATATATACTCACATGCTTATATACAGTTATAGATCTGTGTCTATATACATATATAACTCTTGCAAATACACACACATATATGCATGTACACATATATGTGCTCATATATGTCTCCTCAAATACTTGTGGACATACACATATGTAAATGTATGTATGTCCTCATTGAAGGTAAGGCCTTAATAAAGTCCTGTTGATTGGATTAAAGATGCAAAAACAAAAAAAAAATCGTTTCTACATTCCAGGAACTCATTCTTCCTGGGAGGTGAGGAGAGGAGAGTCATGTACATGCTTTATATGTGAAATCATACCAAGTAATTTCAGGGGGGTCAGACAATAACACCTTGTGCAGGTGGTGACATCGGACTGTGCTTTGAAGGAAGCTGAGGACCCAGCGTGAGATCTGTCCAGAAACCTTTCCATTGCTGGTCTCAGTTTTCACTCCTGGTAAAGGAGGGTGGAGGACTCACCATCTCCTGCCGATGACGTGCGTTGCGGTCCGTTAAAGCCCTCTCTTGACGATGATGGGTAAAGGACAAAGGAAGCCCAGAGCTGGAAGGGGTTCCTGAGGCCGTCAGGTCGTCTGCCTGAGCAGGAGTCTCCCCTACAAAAGCATTCACCCAGCCTTGGCTTCCCGGGAAGCAGGCAGGATCGCCTTGGACGGTTCCAATTGTTAGAAGTTTTTCCTTACGTTGAGCCAAAATCTTTCACCCGACTTAACTGTCTGCCCTTCCTCGTGACAAGCCCTTAGATTCTTATGGACAAACCATCATGTCTCTCCTGTCCTCCAGGCTAATTATCCTCATTCTTTCAATCAATCCCACAGGGGATGCGCCTAAGGAGCCCCTCACCCCCCATTCCAGCCACTGTTCTATGAATGTTCCGCAGTTTGTCAATGTCTTCCCTAAAAAATGCAGCGCCCCAAACTGTACACAAATCCTCAGATGAAACCAAGCCAACCAATCCATTAACAAGTCTTTTAAAATATTGTCCTCAGCATATGGGGTGATGAAGATTCAGGGACAAAAACAAAATAGTCTCTATCTAGCAAGGAGCTTACACTGGAGAGGAATGTAGGCGGACAAGGTAGACAGTAGAGTTATCACTATACCCATTTTATGAATGATAAAATTGAGATTCAGAGAAGTCACGAGATCACATCTGAGCTGGAAGGGAGCACAGAATCCAATGAACTTACCTCCCTTATTTTACAGATGAAGAGACAGAGGCTCAGGGAGGTTAAGAGGCTATCCCAAAGTCACACAGGTGGGGGGTGGGGTTTGAATTCAGGTCTTCTGACTCCACAGTCAAGGTTCATGATGTTATTGGTATGATGAAAAGACCCCTGAATCTGAAGTTAGGGGAACTGGATTAAACTGTTTTTGTTGTGTACAACTGGCATGACCTTAAGCAAGTCACTTAATCTCTGTAGGCCTCAGTTTCCCCATCTGTAAAATGAGGGACTTAGGCTAGCTGGCCTCTGAGGTCCCCTCTGGCTCACATTATGTCTACACTCTATTGTCCAAGCTGATACGTTCAGCCTGTCTCTGACGTCCCTTTGGGATGAGGGATGGAGTTATGATTTTATCTGCGCAGGGAGCTCCTAGATAGGGAAACTCCCTTTGCCAAGGCAAGTGTCCATCTTTTCTGCTCCTTTCTGTTTAGGAGAGTTGAACAGAGTCCTGAGTTAAGTGACTTGCCCAAGGTCAAGTATGATTCTAAGTGTAAGTTGATTTAAATAATTACTCCTTCCATTAATCAAGTTCTCTCTCTCCCCTGCCTCCATTCTCCACCCCCCCCCAAAAAATAAACCCCACACCAGGTTAAAATGGTGCAGGTGGAGGAGAGTACTTAGGCCTGGACACAAACACTGATTTGACCTCTTGTTCATTAGTTTTTTGGGCCTCAGTTTCCTTTTCTGTTAAATGAGGAGTTAGATCATCAAGGTCCATAAGAGCTCTCTCTGAGACTATGATCAAGGGCATCTTTGAAAGGGAAAATCAGTCTAGAAAGGGCGGTTTTGAGGACAACAAGAGGAGGCAGATCGACCCCATTTGACTCAGGGAGGGGTGGGGTGTCTTGTTTGTGACTGGGGGGACCCTTCCTTCTTGACCTCCGGCTGCCCCTTGTGAGTCCCTGCCCAGCTGCTAGCTGCACAGGAGCCCCCAGCGAGCAAATTCTGAGCCGTCAGGTCATGATGGCTTTGGTTCCCTGACCCCATCTGAACCCTGTCCTGCTCCCCCTCCCACTCCAGCCCCCTTCACCCTTCCAAGCTTGGATCTTGGGCGATGTATCCAGACGCTACCTCCTCAGGCCTCTCAGTCTCTGCTGCTTTCCAGGTTCCTCTGGCCCAGAGGCCTCCCCTGGCCCTGGATTCCTCCTCTTCCCAGAATCACAGCATCTCAGAGTTGGAAGAGACCTCTGAGGCCATTGAGTCCAACCCACACATGAACAGAATTCTCCTTTACAGAGGTCATTTATCCTCAGTTTCCTCATCTGTACAATGGAGATAAGATCAGCCCCTCCCTCCCAGGGCGCTTGTGAGGATAACATATGTAAAACCTGTCTCTATATATATGTTAGCTATTATGATGATCATTAATGACTTTTGCTTAGGACTTCTAGTCAAGGGAAACCTGTGGACAACTCTAATTGGGAGAGTATTTTTCTTGACAATGAAGAGATGTCTACCACTGGCTGGTAGCTTTGCCCCACAGGGCAAAGCAAAGCAAATTAAAGCCCCTTTTCACAGGATATCCCTTCAAATAGTTAAAGAACTATTTGATGGGAAATAGTAAAAACCTACTAAGGTGTAGTAAAAACTAGCAAAGTTTGATAAAATGTAAACTTGTAAAAATGGTAAATGGTATTAACATGGTTAAAAACAAAAACAAAAAAATACCAAAATCCACCATGCTCCCTCTGAATCTATTCTCCATTTCCTTCACCCTTTCCTCCCCTGGCATGAACTCAAGGTGGCCAGCCTTATGGATGGACCTCCTCTAGAGGACCCCCTGCCCCAGCTTCTTGATGTCCTTCCTCAAAGACATGGCCTTGACACCTGAGACCTGATTAAGGGAGAGTTTATTTCAGCTTGGGTATGGTCTGGCTATTTGATTCCAAGTTTGAATCCAAACTTCACAGAACAAAGCCACTTAATAAAAGGATTTGTTCTGTAAAATCTGGACTCGGTCAAAAGACTGCACCCGAGGACCTAGAAGAACACATGTGGCCCCACCCCTGGTCTAGTCTCTATTGACCTTATGCATCCAAGCCTCTGGGTTTTGAGGAAAATCACGGATTCTGCCCCTTTGTTCTGCTACTGTTCTGTTGTATCTGACTCTCCGGGACCTCATCTGGGGTTTTCTTGGCAGAGATATTGGAGCAGTTTAGCCATTTCCTCCTTCAGTTCATTTGACAGATGAGGAAACTGAGGCAAACAGGGATAAGTGACTTGTCCCTGTTTCTCCAGATGGCCCCTTCTCTTTTCAGGAATCATTGGGAAGTTTTCCCCCAGATCAAGCCTAAAATTGCTTCCATGACTTTTAGCCACTCACATTTCTCTCTGCCTTTTGAGTCCAAGGACATCATCTCCAATCCTTACTCTGGATGACAGCCCTTCAAATACTTGGAGACAGTCATCATGTTCCCCTGGAGTCTTCTCCAGAAGAAACATCTCCAGTTCTTTCCACAGCCTCCTGTGTGGTATGACCTGGAGGTCCTTCACCTATCCTGCTCGCTTTCCTCTGGACACTGTCCATTTGGTCCAGGTCTGTTCTAAACTGTTAACACCTAGAACTGAAAATGGTACTCCAGATTTGATTTGACCAAGACCCCTAGTCCAGGACCCCCTATGACTTTCCGAGTGAATCTTGGACACTAGAACTATTTTGGTATAGTCTAAAATCATGCTAAATTCTTTGACTTCCAAGCCATATCGATGACTCATTGGGTCTGCCCTCATAGGACCATGGAATCATAAATACTGAAGTGCATGAGACGTTAGAGGTCAGAGAACCAGAAATTAGAGCTGGAAGAGACCTTTGCAGCTCTAAATCTCTCATTCTATGTGTGACCTTGAGTGAAGTACTCTACCCTGGGCATTTATTTTCCTTATCTATAAAATGGGGGGGCAGTGTGGTGGGGTTTTAAGGTTCAATTCAGTTCTAGCACTATGATTCTAAGTCAGGAGGTTCCTAAGCTTAACTCTTTCCTGGGGACACTTGCTAGTTGTGTGACCTTGGTCAAGTCACTTAACCTGTTTACCTCAGTTTCCTCAACTGTAAAATAAGGAAAATAAAAGCACCTGTCTCCCAGGGTTGTGGGAATGATCAAATAAGATAATATTTGTACTGTGCTTACACAGTGACTGGCAGATAGACTGATGAATTGATAGATCAATAGATCATCAATAGATATTGATCTATCAATCTATGTCCCTATGCCTGGCATACAGTAGGTACTTAATAAATGCTTTTTCATTCATTCATTTACATCTTCATTTCCTCAGGTTTAAGCTGAAGATGGTGATAATCCCTATAATACCTTACATATGAGAGAATTAAGATGCAGATGAATGAAAGAAAGAAGGCATGAATACATTTTATAAACATCTTCTCATCTGGTTGTTGTAAGGGCTCAAAGAAGATAAGGTTTGTAAAACACATTATAATTTTTCAGGTCTTCCAGAAACATCAGCTGATATCATGGGTCACAATGGGGGACTAGGGGGCAGAGCTGAGGCTTGAAGGGGATGTGTAGGTGCTTTGGGGAGGAGCAGGGAAGGCCTGCCCAAAGAAGGGGCATTTGAGGTAGGCCTTCGAGGAAGGGTGTGATGTTGGAGGGCACAGGAGAAGGAAGGCATCCTAGGAAAGGATGTCAGCAAATCAGCAAAAGCACTGTAGAAGCAAAGTCTGAGAAAGTTTGGAACCAATGCCAAACTGACAAATTCAGATTACATCCTGTAGACACTGGGGAGTCATTGAAGATATTAGAGCAAGGCCTTAAGAATGGGATGAAGATCCCTCCCTTGTGTGAAGGTACTACCTGTGTGACCTGGGGCAGATCACTTAACTGCTCTGGGCCTCAGTTTCCTCCTGTGTTTAGCCTGGAGACAGAAGACCGGGAGGACACCACAGCTATGTCTATGAATTTGAAGGGCTGTCCTGGGGAGGGGAGGTAAGGCTCGTCTGGTCTGGCCCCAGGGGGCACCTCCCACATAAAGCAGACAAGGGCAGTTGTCTTTTCTCCCTTCCCTTCTCTACCCATTTCCAACCACCATATTTGGGGGACTATAAGGTGTCTCTAATGCCTGATGCCATGGAAAGAAGAAGCCTAGATTTAGTCATCTGGCAGTGCATTGGGTGAGGGCAGAAAGAATTTACTTTCCTCCCACTGTCAGTTGGGGGTTGAGGAAGGAGGTGTCCATCATACAGTGCTGCAGAGAGGTGGGATTAGAACCCAGGTCTTCCCGTGGAGACATCAATGGGAACAAGGTGGGAGAGCATAGCAGAGAGACGCAGTCACAAGGAAAAGGAAGCAAGCCCCCTACATGGCAGTTCAATGCTATTGAGGAAGGAAGGGAGGAAAAGGCTGCGTTGAGATGCAGGGAGATGCCTTGGAGGGCTTCGAGCCCCAGCCTGGACCTTTGTCCCACCCCCCTCCCCATCTCTGCTCACCCTGACTTCCTTTGGGCTCTGTCTTCTGGACTCCTAGCCCAGAGCTCTGGTTCACACCTCCCTGGGACCCTGTTCTCATCTCCCGTTGACCCCTAGCTATCCTGGTATAACATAACAGAAGTGCATTGGTTTGGAGTTAGAGGACCTGGGTTCAAATACTGCCCCTGATTCTCAATACCTGAGTAACTCTGGGCACATCCTGCTGTTTCCTTGGCTCTTGAGTTCCTCCTCTGTAAAATGAGGGAGTTGGAGTCAATGACCTCTGAGGGCTCTTCCAGTCCTCCATCTACTATTCTCTGATTTGGACTCACACCCCTTGCTCGCTGCCAGTCCTGCCCTGCCCTCCCTCAGAACCTGGCGCCATTCCTTCTCCCCCAACGAATCTCCCTGGACCAGCTCCGCCCAGCTGGACCTTGCCTTCCTCTGAGTCCCTGAACACTCCTCCAGCAGATCTGTTTGACTTGGGCTTGTTCCCCCTTGTTTATGGAATTCTGGAAGCGCCCAATGTTCCTGCTTTTTCAGGACTGTCAGCTCAACTTTGTATTCAAAGAGAACCCCTTGGGGGCAGGGGCTGTGGGTCTCCCCTTATGCCAGGGGCTCTCTTAGACCAGGGGCTGTAGGTCTCCCCTTATGGCAAGGGTTCCCTGGGGCCAGGGACTGTGATCCCCTACCAGGCTAGGAGTTCCTTGAGGTCACAGTAAGTCTGTGTCTCAACTTCAATCCAACTCTCCAAATGTTATGGCTTCTATGGAGGAAGTGAAGTGTTAGGTCTTGGAAATACAAACACAGGAATGCCCAGAAGAGTCCTCAATCTTGTCTTCTACTAAATGATACAATGTATAAGTAAATAAACAAACATAAACTATGTATCAAGTAATAGAAAGGGAAACCAAAAGGGAGAAAGCATGACTCAGGAGAGGAAAGGCCTCATGGAGTTGAAGAAAGTTATGGATTCTGCCAGGTGTGGTAAAGAGTGAGAGCATTCTAGACACTGGGGGACCATCTGCACAAAGGTCTTCCTCAGGGAAGGAAAAGGAACAGCTAGGTGGCGCCATAGTGAACAGAGTGCTGGGCTTGAAATCAGGAAGACTGATTTTCCTGAGTTCAAGTCTAGCCTCAGACACTTTAGCTGTGTGATCCTGGGCAAGTCACTTCAGCCTGTTTGCTCAGTTTCCTCATCTGTCAAATGAGTTGGAGAAGGAAATGGCAAACCACTGCAGTATCTCTGCCAAAAAAAACCCCAATGGGGTGGCAGACAGTCAGATACAACTCAAAGGACTGAACAACAACATGTAGGATACCTAGGCAGTCGTTCTGGAGGTGCAGTGGGAAGTTATATGAAATATCATTGTGCATCCTACAGGGCCCAGGGGCCCTCTGAGGACAGGGCTTTATAAGTCCCATGAGAGCAGAGCTTTGCCCTCCTCCTCACACCCAGGATCTTCCTGAGTCTCACTACCACAGCCAATGTCTAGGCATCCACATGTGGTAGATGCTCCAGCTATGCGCTTCCCTTGCTCCCAGAGGGCCTCCTTCTCTTCTCCTCCCACAGACTGGCCTGGGAAGCTTTGTTAGGAGCTCCTAATGCCAGCCACACAGCCTGGGATTGGAGGGTGCTGCCTGAGCCTGGTGCCCAGTGGAAATGGCCCTGCCCTGCCCACCCAGAGGCTCTCTGGGATGAGGGGGCAGGAATCACAGCCAAGGCGAGTTCTTTGGCAAGGGCCCTGGCTGGTCAGCAAGGTGGGGGAATGTTTCAGTCTATTATTTAGACTGGTGCTTTATAAAAAACAAAAATCCCCCCAACACACAGTGTTCTGTACAACCAGCAGCCGCCCCAAGGCTCTCTACTCTCTCCTAAGGTTTGGCAAGAGCTCTCTCAAGCGCTCCTCCACCTCCTGTCTCCACCCTCTTCAGAGAAGTAGCTTCCTGCCAGCCAGTGTAGGCCACTAAGGAAAGTCTAGGTGTTTGTATGTCTGTATGTCTTTGGCCCAATGATATGACTTTGCTCAGCCCTTAGCTCAAGCTAGGAGCAGGAAGCCCTGGCGAGGCCCTGAATTCCTCCCTGCCCCCTTGGGGGGGTGGTTCAGGAGCAGGAAGAGAGGACAGCAGGGTTCTGAATTTTGTGTACTCATAGCTGGGGTCTTGCCTCTGGGGGATGGACTCAGCCAGTCCTGGAAAGGCCCCTATCCCCTCATCTGGGATAGGGAGCAAAGGGATCTACTGGGAGACTAGAACTGGAAAGGACCCTCAATGCCTCCTAGGCCAAACCCTTCATCTCCTAGATGAGCAAATGGACCCCCAGAGAGACAAAGTGATTTGCCCAGGGTCAAACAGCTAGTAAGCAGCCGAGGCAGGATTTGAACCCAGATCCTCAGACGCTAGAGTCACTGTTCTTTCCATTCAAGTGACACACCCAAGGTCAAAAAATTCACATAGAGCCAGGATTCCCCCCAAGCACACTGCCTGCAAGGGAAAGTAAGCAAGTCACTTAAATGCTCTGTGCCTCATTTTCTTTTTTGGTCACTTTCGGTTTGATTGAAGTGTTTTGTTTTCATATTATAAACATTTACAGATTATTCCCCCTTTATGAAAAGTCTTGAAACAAAGTAAAATAATTAAATAAAACTGACAATACATCATCTCAAAGCAAATGTAGTATTTCATATCTGTGACACTTGGTCATCTCTCTCTTTTTTTTCTATGTTCTCTCTCTCTCTCCTTCTAAACCCCTCATCCCTTGCCCTGATGGAAAGAAAAAGGGGAAAATAAAATTTCTTATAACAAATATGCATGGTCAAGCAAAGTAATTTCCCTAATAGGCTCTATACCATATGTCTGTATATGTAGATGTATGTACATATATGTGTAGACATATGCACATTTAGATGTGTCTGTATTCGTCCTTTGTTACTGAAGATCATGCCATCAGACAAATAATGACATGACATACACTTGACTTTGTTTTGAGTGAGGGAGGGCTGTGCAGGTCACCCGCCTCACTTCTCCAGAGCCATCTGAATCCAATGACCTGATATTTATTAGGATGACTGGAGATGACCCAGGATGAGATAATTGGGGTTAAGTGACTTGCCCAAGGTCACACAGCTAGTGAGTGTCAGGTGCTGAGGTGAAATTTGAACTCAGGCCCTCCTGACTCCTGCACTGGTTCTCTATCCACTGCACCACCTAGCTGCCCCCAACATTTAGATGTATATATATGTAGATGTAAATGTAGATGTATGTGAATACCGCCTCATCCTTGGGCCTGTGGAACCATGAAGAGTCTGTGTATTGATAAAAGTTCTCATGGCTTTCCACATGATTTGTTTTTATAGTGTAGGTGTCATTGTATAAATTGTTCACCCAGTTGACTCGGTTTATTCATCTGTAGAGTTCTGAACCTGAAGTCAGGAAAATCTGAGTTCAAATCTGGCCTCAGATACTTACTAACTGGGTGACCCATTGGGCATGTCATTCAATCCTGCTTGCCTCAGTTTCCTCATCTGTAAAATGAACTGGAGAAGGAAATGGCCAACCACTCCAGTACCTTTTTCAAGAAAACAAATGGGGTCACAGAGAGTCAGACATGACTCAAATGATCGAACAATAAATTAACCTGATTACTTTGTGCTGGGCATGGTACTAATCCCTGGGTATTTGAAGAAATTAAAAACAAGGAGCTCCCATTCTAATGGGGGAGACAGCATATATAATTGAGTCCATACAAGTCAAATACAGAGGAATTGGAAAGTAGGTTTAGAGGGGATGACTCACACTGGAGACTTGGGGGGAGGCAGACCTGGGATGGCCTTGTGAAGAAGGAAGAATCTGAGCTATGTCTTGAAGGAAAGTTGGGATTCTAAAAGATCCAGGTGATGACAGAGAGCATTTCAGGTCTGAGAGATAACCAGGGCAAATGCTTGTAGGTGGGAGGTGTCGTGTTCACAGCAAACAGGTCAGTGATGATGGATCACAGATGTTGTGGAAGGGAATCAAGTGTTAAGAGACTGGGAAAGGGAAGAAGGAGCCAGGAAGAGTCTAAGTACAGCCATACAAACTTTCTATTTGGTCCTGGAGGTCATAGGGAGCCATGGAGTTTATGGAGCAGCAGGGAAGCTTTAGGAAGATCAGTGTGACAGTTGACTGAGGACAGGATTGGAGTAGGGAGAGACTTGAGTCAAGAAGGCCAATTGGGCATTGGAATAGTATAGGAAATAGGTGATTAGGGCTGGAGACTGGAGAGGTTTGGAGAAGGGGGTTAACTGGAGGGAATGTGAACTCCCTTGTGGATTCTACTGAGGAAAGCAAGGGGTACCCAGGTAAGTCGGTGCAAAATATACACAAAAACCCATCCAAAGTAGCTAAGTTGTGAGGGTCTTGGTGACACATACAGGTCCTGTTGTCTGGAAGAGGTTGCTTTTGAGCGGAGTTCTGGAGGATGTTGAGGATGTAAGAGGAAGAGGGGAGGTTGGAGGGTGTTCCAGGCAGGGGGAAACCATGGACAGTCACTAGTGCAGGAGATGGAAAACTGGGAAGGAGGACCAGCAAGCAGGCCAGTCAAGCTACTATGGGGAGCACATGGAGGAGCGTGATGTGGCCAAGATCATCCCTTCTCTGCAAATTCCACAAGTAAGAGCTTAGGAAGTGACTTTGTTTTTTCCCCAATTCACTAAAACCATCCTTATTGGGCAGCTCAGCCTCAGCCTCTGTTTTAGGTCAGCTAAGGTCTCAGAAGGGCATTTGCCAAAGAGGAGAAAACTCTGTGAACTGGGGTGCTCTCAAGGCCAGGTGAGCACTGAGGGGAGCAGCTGCCGAGGGGCTTCTTTGGTACTGGGCTATAGGGTTAAGAGAAACAAACCCTCCAGGAGGACAGGTTAAGGGTCAGCTGAGGCTGGCATCTTCTCTACCTGACACTGTCCATCCACAGACCTGGGTTCAAATTCTGCCTCTGATGCTCATTGTTCATTTGACTTTGGACAGGTCACTTAATCTTCTTGGGTCGCAGTTTTCCCGACTGTAAAATGAAGGGCTTGGATTGTAGCATTATATAAGGGGAAGAGAGCTGAATCTGTGGAGTCAGTGGATCTGTGTTCAAATCCCACCTCCAGTGTTTATTATCTGTGTGACTTGGGGTGAGAGGCTAAACTTTCCTCGGCCTCAGTTTCATTTCATGTAAAATGGGTTGACTAGCCTCTTGGCCTCTGAGGCCCCATCTGCCCTGGCTCTACAATCTCTAGACCCAGGTCTCTGAGTGTCTCTGTCTAAAGACCTCAGAAATTCTTTTGGCTTCTTTGAGAAGTCCCAAGGAGCACTGTCTGCTGGATTCTGTCTCTAGAGTTCAAACTCCAAATCTGAGGGGCAGAGACTTTGTTAGGGAGGTTACACAGGCCTGATCCAACTGTCAGCACTCCATAAAGCATGAGTAAGATCACTCTCACAAGGTCTGGAGGCTTGTGCTGTTCTCTCTCCTACAGGCATTCCTACCCAGTGGGCCTGGGAACTCCACTGCCCCACTTCTGATTTCCACCAGTGGCCCAGAGACCTCAGGCATTCTGTTCAGGCATCCAGACACAGAGAGATAGAGGACGAGACAGAAAGAGGCAAAGAAAGGAGACAGACAGAAAGAAAGAAGACAGAGGCCAAGGAAGAGACAGGGACAGAGAGGAAGAAAGAAACAGAAAAAGGCAGCTGGGTGGTGCAGGGGATAGAGTGCTGGACCTGGAGTCAGGAAGACTCGTCTTCCTGAGTTCAAATCTGGCCTCAGATACTTACTGGCTCTGCAACCCTCCAAAAGTCACTTCACACTGTTTGCCTCAGTTTCCTCATCTGTCAAATGAGCAGGAGAAGGACATGGCAAACTCCATGTATCTGTGCCAAGAAGACCCCAAGTGGGACCACCGAGAGTGAGACATAACTGAAAATGACTGCACGGCAAAAAAACTGAGAGAAAGAGAACAGAAAAGAAAGAGAAGGAAACATAGGAAGAAAGAAAGCCAGAGAAAGAGTCCGAAAAAGAAGCAGAGATGGATGAGAGACCAAAAAATTTAGAGGAAAAACAGAGTGGGGTGGGACCAGGAGGCAGAAACAGAGAGAGGGAAAGAGACCCTGGGGGTTGATTTACAAAAACAAAAAACAACTCTTCCAGACAAAACTTGATGGCTTCTTTGGACACGGTTCCTCACTAAGAGAGTGCTGGGAATGTAGGGGAATCATAGGAATTTGGCTTGGATTGCACGTCTCTATGAGCTTGCCTTGTGAGCTGAGTTCAAATTTGGCTGAGTGAGAATCTGGGAGAGCAAATTGTCCAAGACATGATAAACAACAGGGAAAGACAAATAGCGTGTGTGTGTGTGTGTGTGTGTGTTAGCAGAGGGAAAAGCTTACTGGGAGCCCCATGGGCCCTGGGCAGGCTTCTCTTGCTCCCCCACCAGTGCTCACACAGTCCATCTGCCCCAAGCCCAAGCAGGGCCCAGGTAAGAAATCTGAGGGGCTTCAATGCAATAAAAAAAGTCACTTGACTTTCAACTTGGCAGATTGTCAAGAGAACATCTGGGGAGAGAAAGGCATCCAAAATATGAATGTGCTGAAAGGGGGGAGCCCCCAAAGAACAGGAAGAGTTGGAGGCGGCTTCGGGTGAAAGGGAGCCAGGGGACAGGCAGATGGATGTCTGGTGAAGATGGAGGGACATGGGCCCAGGAATCAGAAAGATCCCCTGCACACAAGGAGCCCTTCCTAGCTTCCGAGCATCCCCAGATGTTAGAGGATTTGATCCTTTCAGCAGGCCTGGATGGGGGGCTGGCTATTTATTTTAGATCAGGGATTTCACCAGGCCAGGGAACTCCCCATGAAGACATCTTTTCCAGAACTGAAGATGGGCCCCAGCTATGAATCGTCTTCTTAGAGGAATCCTCCCTTCCATGTTTTGCCCCCTCATGGCACTGACCTTGGTCTGCTAATCCTCAGTCTTGGATCACTCCCACCACCTTCAGCCTTCACTCTCATCCACCTGCTAATGAATGAAAGTGGAGAAAATTCATGCGACTCGCTGACTGGGCCCACAAGAAATAGATGTCACGTTACCTCCACTGGATGCTCACCGAGTCAAGGCAATCCTCTCACATCTCCCTCATTAACTCACTATCCCACCGGCCTCAACAGCTCTTCTGAAATGTTTCATCCCTTCTCAAACTTCCCACAGCTTCCCCTGTTCTCCCTCTCTTGCTGAGAACCTTGCTTCATGTTTCATCAAAAAATTGAGGCCATTCACCTCAGTGAGCTCTCCCTTCTCTCATTCCTCATCTCCAGTCACTCAGATACTCCTGGTGGCCATCTGTTTCTTCACCCCTGCATCACAGGAAGAGGAAGCTCTTCTCCTTGGCAAGACAGCCACTCTACATGCACAAATAATCCCCTTTCACCCTGTCTTGGCCAATAGATTTCCCCTTCTACTATCTCCACTTTCTGTTCTCACTGGTCTTTGAGCACTCTCTGTCTACTGCCTACAGCATCTCCTCCATCCTCAATTAACCCTCGCTAGATTCATCCATCCCCACTCTCACCTCTTCTGTGGCTACCCTCCTTGAGAAGTCTGTCTATAATAGATGTCTTCACTTCCTTTTCTCTCACTCTTGGTGGTCTAGTTTCCTAACCACATAATTTACCCCAAACAGCGCTTTTCAGAGTTATTGACGATCCCTTAATCTCCAAATCTAACAGCCCTTTCCCAATCCCTGTCCTTCTTGATGAGTCTGTAGCCTTTGACATTTTCTATCCTCCTGCCCCCCTTTTCTCTAGGATTCTGCTTTCTCTGGGTCTTCTCAGTCTCCTGTGATGAATCTTCATACAGGTCGTG
Organism: Notamacropus eugenii; assembly: GCF_028372415.1. NCBI lineage: Eukaryota > Metazoa > Chordata > Mammalia > Diprotodontia > Macropodidae > Notamacropus > Notamacropus eugenii. The sequence goes on from NC_092873.1 coordinate 49,489,957, forward strand.
CTCATAGGTGTCCCCCAGGACTCTGCCTTGGACCCGCTTCTCTTCTCCTTCTGTACTATTTCTCTTGATTCCATCAGCTTTCATGGATTCAATGATCATTTCCATGCTGATGATTTTCAGATCTACTTCCGCAGCCCTAACTTTTCTGCTGTCCTCCAGTCTTGCACCTCCTTTCCAAACCTGGATTCATTGACCCCCTGCCCTCCCCTCACCCCTTCCCCCTTGTTATCTTTCCTATTACAGGTGAGGGTTCCATGGCACTCTCAGGTCCCTAGGCTTGCATTCTAGGTAACATCTTCCTCTCCTCCTCCTCAACCTTCAGATCCAGTCTATTGCCAAGACCCGTTGATTTTACCCTCATGGCATCTTTCTCATACACCCCCTTCTTTCTGACTTTGTCACCTCCTTGATTCAGGCTCTCATCACCTCACTCCCGGGCTATTGAAAGTCAGATGGTTGTTCTCCTTGACACAAACCTTTTCCCACTCCCATCACCCTCCACTCAGCTCTCAAAATCATCTTTCCCAAATCAAAAGACTCTATTAGTTCCCTATTCCCTTCAGGATCAAATATAAAAACCCCTATTTGGTATTCAAAACGCTTTAATGCATGCTCTCCTCTACTCATCTTACCCCTTACACCCTCCTCTTCTCCCCATACTCTTTGAATCCAAGACACTGAACAGCCAATGCCAGAATGCTCTCACTCCCTACCCCTGCCTTCAGGCTTCCCTGGCTTCCTTTAAGCCTTAACTAAAATCCCACCTTCTCCTGGAAGCCTTTCTCCACCCCTCTTAATTCTAAAGCTTTTCTTTTGTTGACTTAGCCCGAATATATCTAGTTTATATCTTGTGCATTCTCCCCGCCCTTAGACAGGAAGCTCCCTGAGGGTATGCACTGTCTTTTGTTTTTCTTTGTATCCCCAGCCCTTAGCACGTGCCTGCCCTGAGATAGGAGCTTAATAAAAGTCTATTGATTGCCTGGGGCACTGAGAAATTAAGAGTAACCTCTGGTGTCTCAGTCAGGTAAGAGTCAGGTTTTTCTGATTCTAGGTAGACTTTCTACCACTTTCCACCCTGATCGTGGACAGGAGTTCATGAATCCCATTTTATAGATTACAGGATCATAGAATTCTAAACATCACGAAAAGCCGTCTAGCCACAGAGGCAGTGTGGTACAGTGGGTAGAGAGCTGGTCTTGGAGTTAGGAAGGCCAGAGTTGTCCTGCTCCTGACACCTCCTGTCTTTGCGACCCTGGGCAAGTCACTTAACCCCCTCCCGGCCTCATCCTTCAAGTATCTCTCTAAGAATCTAAGCTGTAGAGCACTGCATACCTGTATGAGCAAAAGGAGCTCCCTTTCCCACCGAAATAAACAGGTTTTGCAATTTAAAAAAATATCCAGTCTAAACCTGCTATTTTTTAAAGTTATTTTTTTCAATGAACAAAAGTCCTCTTTCTCTCCTTCCCTGCTCCCCCACTCCCATTGAAATAGAAGGAAAAATAAAGCCCTTGTTACAAACATGTGTACAGTCAAACAAAACAAATTCCTTCATTGGCTGTGGCCAGAAGTATGTTGCAATCTGAACCTGAGGTCATCGAGTTTCTGTCATTTTCCACATGAGGAAATTGAAATCCCAGAATAGGGAAGTGACCTACTTAAGGTCACATAGGAGCTTTCAGGCAAAGCTGAGATGAGGGCTTTGCCCAGAATCTTTCGCCCGCTGGACCTCTGGACATGGCAATGGCGCTCCGTGATGAGCTTTTCGCCTCAGGCTTTTGGAGCCTTCCACCCTTGCCCTTTCTGGCCTAGGGCAAGGAGCTCTGAACAACAGAAGCTTGGGGGCTTCCAATCCACCCACCCTCCATGAAGGGTGTTTTATTCAGTTTATTTTTATTTATCTATTTTTAAAAATCGATTTATTTGTTTTCAGTTTTCTACAATCACTTCCATATATCTTAGATTTTCTCCCCGTCCCTTCCCTTTCCTTCCCCTTCCCTGCTCCTTCCCTCCCCGCAATGGTGTGCAATCTTATATAGGTTCTACACGTACATTCTTATTAAATACATTTTCATCTTAGTCATGTTGCACAGAAGAATTAAAATGAATGGGATAAACTACGGAAAAAAATCAAAACAAGACATAACACAAGAGAAAATAGTCTGCTTCATTCTGTGATCCAGTTCCATAGTTCTTTCTCTGGATGTGGAAGGCATTTTGCCTCAAGAGTCCCTTGGGAATGTTTTAGGTCCTTGCATTGCAATGAAGTTCCAAGTCTACCAGACAAATTCCTTGCACTGTAGTTGTTGCTGTGCACAAAGTTCTCCTGGTTCTGCTCCTTTTGCTCGGCATCAGTTCATATAAGTCCTTCCAGATCTCTCTGAAGTCTTCCTGTTCATCATTTCTTACAGCACAGTCATGAAGGGTGTATTAAAATGATTCCTCTCTTCTCCAAGCAGCTATATTCCTCCTACTGACTGGAGTCAGAGTTTGCTGCCTCAGACACTTACTAGTTATGTGACTTTGGCAAGACACAAGCTCTTTCAGCCTCAGTTTTTTCATCTGTAAAATGAGAATAATAGCAGAATCCCCTCCTAGGTTTGTTGTAAGAATCAATGGAGGTAATACATGTAAAGTGCTTTGCAAACCTTAAATTGCTATACATATAGATATGTATGTGTATATATGTATATATATACATGTCAACTATTATGACAATTATTTTTCTGCTCTATTCCCCATCCTTGGTGTTCAGTTTTTATCTTGGTATCAATAACTCATTCAACAAACAAGCAGATAATCCTAGAGACGGAGAAGGACCTCAGAGGCAATAAGAACAGCCCTCTCATTTTAAATATTAGGGAAAGTTAATGGGTGGTTACGTGGGGTATACACTCAGGAATTATACTAGAGAAGCAATCATCCCATCTCCTCAGGGGTACCCCTAGACCTCTAAGGGGTGGAGGGAGGATCCTGCTAGTCAGAATGTGGATTGGGAGAATGAGCCCAGTGAGCCTTCACAGAGATGAAGAACCTGGTGCCCTTGGAGGTTAAGTGACTCATCCAAAGTCACCAAAAGCAGGACTGGAATCCATCACCTCTGACTCCAGAATCAGTGTTCTTTCCATTGTACCTTGTGCAGGCTTGGATGGGGAAATGCCTAGTGCACTGATGCTGCTGGGTGAAATGGTCATTCCAGTCCACGCAATGGTAATAGAGACAGGAGAGGCCGGAAAGTCCATATGGAGGCCACCTCAAACTCAGGCAGACTCTCCATACCAGGGTAAGGTCTGTCTTGTCTTCTCCCTACCCCTTCCTCTTTCAACCCTGGGCTTTAGAGGCGACCAGGTCCAGAGAAACTGAGAAAAGCTGGGGAAATGGGGGCTGCCTGTCTACTTTTATCTCTGCTGAGCTCTGGGCGTTCACCCTCCCCCAACATCAAAGTTAGCCTATGGGTTCCCTCACTCATCTTCTTAGCCTCAGTTTTGCAAGCTATGAACCCACAGGACTAGTGACCCATCCTCCCACATTAGCATCCCTCAAGGACAATCCAGAGATTCCAGAGAGGTATGACCCACAATAAACCAATGGTTTAATCAGCAGCTATTCATAAGTGCACACTCTATGCCAGTCACTGGGTTTGGCACTAAGGGTACAAAAAAGTGAAAATAATATCTACCTTTAAAGAGTTTCTATTTTAATGGGAGACAGAGAATACACATTGAAAGCAAGATAGAGAAGATGGATAGCAATCTGAAAGGGGGAGATACTAGCAATTGGGGAGCTAAGGAAAGACTTCTAGTCTTTGAGCTGAGATGTGCAGGAGTCCAGGGATTCTGAGACAGAGGGAACATTCTGGGAATGGAAGATAAATCTTGCAAAGGCATGGTGGTGGTAGATGAGGTACTATGTTTAAAAAACAGCATCGCTCTATGGAGGAGAGTGGGGTAATTTGAATGAAAGCTGGAAAGATAAGAAAGGGACAGGTTGTGACAAGCTTTCAATGATGGAGGAATTTGTAGTTGATTCCAGAGACAATAGAGAGGCATTCAAGGTTTATGAGGAAGGAGAGAAGGGATGATGGGTCAAACATGCAATTTAGGAAAATCATTCTGGCAGCTGAGTGGTGGATAAATTGGAGAGGAGAGAGAATGGAGGAAGGGACACCAATTAGGAGGCCAATGTGATAGTTCAGACCAGAAGGACTGAACTCAAGTAGTGGATTTGTGTGCAGAGAGGACACCCAGACAAAAGATGTGTGAGAGAAAAAATCAGCCAGATTTGGGGTTGAATGAGAGTGAGGAGTCAAGGGGGACTTCATAACTATGAACCTGATAGTTGGAAGGATGGTGATGCCATGGATATTGAAGTTTTAGGAGGAGAGTGAACTCCAGCCTGATGGAGGAGAGAGTGTGCCTGTCCTTGGGTAACCCCAAACTGGCCTTCCCCTCAGGTTGTGCTGAGATGGGAATGAGGTCCTAGGAGGATCCTGATTTTGGGGGCTTCTTCTCCAGGAAGCACAGTGGTGCCTCAGCTCCCAGATACTCAACCCTGGGTTCTAGCCTCCTCAGGAGGAGCCTTTGAGGAGTGCACTTCCCTTTGGTGGGTGGGGGTCCTGGCTGAGCCCCACATCCCCTTGCAGGAAGCAACCATCTCCAGGTAGTTCCAATGGGGTTGCCAGTTATAGAGTCAACGCCAAGCAGAAAGGAAATGGGCAGATCCCAGGCTGCCAGTCATGCCTTTGGGTACTTGCCCAGGTACCCCATTCCCAGCCGCCCTGAGGCAGAGCTGGGCATGGTATCTCAAACCTGACCATCTTGTCCCCTGGAGAAGTGGAAGAATAGCTGTTGGAGGGGATGAAGTGAGGAGGCAACCCAAGGATTCCAGGCTCCAAGAATGAATATGCAGGGTCCTACAGTTTTCTCACTTAGGATGGAGTTCCACAAAGAAGGCTTCCTCCCAATTACTTCTGGGCACAAGATTTTGCCTTAGCTGGACCCTCTGAGGTGCCTGAGCCTAGAGGCAGAATCTCCAAACCCCTCCCCCATTCACCACTCAGGAGGAGAGGAAGGAGGAGGAAAAGGATCATAGAGTTTGAGTTTGTCCTAGAGATTGAGAGAGACCTTTGAGGTGGCCAGCTCCTCCACTTGAGTGATGAGGAAACTGAAGCTCACGTAAGAGAAATGACCCTCCCAAGTTCTCACAGGGAGCAGAGCTGGGTTATGAATCTATATTGGTGTATGTGCATGTGGTGGTTCAGAGGGAGTCTCACCTGAATCCCAGCCCTCCTTCCTGTCCAAAGGTCCAGTGGGTCAAGGGAGAAACGGGTTGGTCCTTCCTTCCTTCTGGATCACTTTTGGTTTCCTCTTCCATTGCTAGCCAAGGCCATCTAGTCTGACCCCCTAATATTACAGATGAAGAAACTGAGGCCCAGGAAAAGGAAAGTCACTTATCGGTCTCTAGCTGTGGAGCTGGGATGCATTTCAGAGGTCATCTAATTCCATATAGTGGTAGAGGAAACTTCAGAAACCAGGTCTTCCTAATTCCACCATCGCACTACCCTGCCCCTCTTGGGAACCAGAGGTTCTTGCCAGAGATGGGGAAAGGTGTGCGAGGGGGCTCTCTCTCTTACAGACCACTGGGCTTTCCTGTTTGATAGAAGAAGGCAGCAGGGGAAGGCCATGCCCTCACCATCCATCATTTCCAGACCCTTCTAGGATTCAATGAAATTTAATTACACAAGATTAAGACTTCGAATGTGTAGTTTGCAGCCCAGAAAGTCATGGCAAGGGACCCAGGTCCATCTTTCTAGGGGCCAAGTGCTGTCCCCTGTCATGCTACACTGGGGAGATGGTACCATAGATCTCAGTTTCCTCACCTGTGAAAGGAGGAGGCCTTGGAGGCCCCTTCGGATACTATGACTCCTATTCCAACTCATGCTCCCCTTCAGCAGCTGTTTCTATCACTGGCATACTCCCCAAGAAGTCTCTACCCTCCCCGTCCCTTTACTGAAAGGAAGGTGGGACACAGCCCTCAGTAGAGTGTAAGGTCCCTAAGGGCAGGCACTGCTGTGAGGTCTCTAGGTCCTTAGCACTCAGCTCACACAGCAGGCCTAATTAGGCCTGCTCAGAGGTTTCTGGATCAAGAGACTGAAGGTACCTCAGAGGTCATCAGGCCCAATCCCACCATTTTACAGAGATTCATAGGGGTCAAGGGTCATGGCCAGCTGGTCAATTGCAGAACCAGGATTTAAGTTCAGGTCTCTTGAGTACAAGCTCAGCACCCTGTCCACTGGACCATGGCAGCTTTCTTTGATGTCGCTTCCTTTGCTGAATTGAACTGGATTTCAGCAAAACTGGCCCTCTTGAATTCACTTCTCCTTGAATTGAAGTGAATCAAATCGACCCAAACTTTGACTGGTTCTCAGAGTGGCTACTTCCTTCACCTTGGATAACTCCAAAGGGCTACTATCCCTGCCCTTATTGGACCAGGCTCCCTAGTGCCCTGTCACACCCTACTGGCCCATGCAGGGGCTGTTGGGGGGAACCACACAATGGCTGGTTGTGTTTGAGGCGGCAGCAGCAAGATGCCAGGCCCCGGTCTGGGTGGAAATGAAGCCAGGCCTGGAATGGACAGGACAGTGGCTCCAGGGTGTGGAGGCCCTAGCTGGCTTCTTCTTGGGGAGGATACATGGGGTATCTGAATTCCTTAGGATGGTCCCAGGAGGGGACAGAGGCAAAGTCCTGGTGTCTAGGCCACCAGAGACTCTGTGGAGAGAGGAGGCAGCAGGCTTTGGCAGGAGAAGAACCCATGACAGAGGGTGGCAGAAAGCCCACCCAGCGCTGGCATATGGAGGTGCTGAGCTGTCTTGGATAACTGACAGGCTGCAGGCATGGGTCTTGTTTTCCATCTTGGCTCAAGAATAAATTGATCTGAGACAGCAGCCTCCACCCCATCACACACACACACACACACACACACACATACACACATACACACACATACATACATACAGATAGAGAGAGAGAAAGAGAGAGAGAGAGAGAGAGAGAGAGAGAGAGAGAGAGATGCTCTGTGCAATACTTGTCAGTCAAACCCAGAATCAGGTGGACTAGGGTACTAACTAGGATACTAGCCACTAAGAGACTGGAGGATGAAGGAGAGAAACCTATTTCCAACCCCTGAGGTGGGGGTGGAGGGTGGGGGTGGGGTGGAGAGGGGGTGGGGTTCTTTTGGAAAAGGTCCCAGGCAGAGGCCTAGATGAGGGTATCTTGTGATTCATATGGGGCTGGAAAGACTCCCATACCCAACAAAATTTCCCCCATTGGTCTGGCCTGGTGCCTGAAACTCCACCGTCATAATCTTGGGTGTATACTGTCTCCAGAAGACCCCTGTTAAAAACGTCACCTGGTGAGAAAAACACATGAAACCAAGGCCATGTTGGTATGGTTTTCTCATGGCAGCTGCCCCGAGGGCCCTTCAGTTGTTTTTTGAATTTGCCTCCTCTCTGAATCCCAGACTGAAGCACTAAGATTCTCTGGGTTAGGATTCTAGATTGAGGGATCTCAGAGACCATCAAATCCAACCCTCCTATTTTACAGGTGAGGGAACTGAGGCCCAGGGAGGTGAAGTGTCTCGCCCAAACTCACAAAGGAAGGAATGGTAGGGTCAGGATTTGAACCCAGGTTCTCTGTCTCACACCGAATACAAGTCATTCCCCAACTGATAAATGGTCAAAGGACATGAATAGGCAGTTTTCAAATGAAGAAATTAAAGCTACCTATAGTCATATGGGAAAAAAAAGCTCTAAATCACTATTGATCAGAGAAATGCAAATTAAGACAACCTGGACTTACCAATCAGATTGACTAATATGACAAAACAGGAAAATCATAAATGTAGAAGAAGATGTGGGGAATTTGGAGCACTAATCCATTGTTGGTGGAGTTGTGAACTGTGCTGGGTGAGAAGTCTATCCTATTCAGGCCCCAGGGAGAAGAGGCACTTTGCAGACAATGCTTCTCTTACAGTTGTTAGGGGATGGTCTCCTTCATCCCTTCCCCCTTTCTCCTTCTCTCCTTTCTTCTCTTTCTCCTTCCTCTCCTTCTTAGCCTCCTTCCTACTCTCCTTATCTCTTCTTTTCCTCCTCCCTTTCTTCCTTGTCCTTTTCTCTATCTCTTCCCACCCTCTCCCTCTTCCTTTTCTCCTCTCTTCTTTCACCCTTCTCTCTTCCTTTCCTCGATGGCAACCCTTCTCCTTGCCAGTACCAGTGATCCCATCCCCCATCCCTTCTCTCCAGAAGACTGTTTCCTCTCTGACCTCCTCTTTCCTTCTAATCTGCAATCTCCCTTATGCATTGCTTCCTTCCCCACTGCCTTCAAATAGCCCCAACTCTCCTCCACCCTTAAAAACCTTGACTCGACTCTGCCCTCTCCTTCACTCTCCTCCTTTTCACAGTCAAACTCTTAGGAACGAATACATTTTCCTTTGTTGCTGCTACTTCCTTTTTGTTCAATCTCTTCTCAAGCTCCTGCAGTTTGGCATCCAAACTCATCCCTCCCCTGACACTCCCTTTCTCCAAAGTGTTTTGGAGATGGTCTCTTAATAGCATCTTCCATGTCTTCTCCATCCGTATCCTCTGGACTTCTCTGGAGCACTTGGCGCCGTTGTTCACCTATGCCCCTTCCCAGACATGTTCAGGCCGCTGTGCTCCTGTGGTACTCCTCCTAGCTCTCTGATGACTCTTCATCTTTCTTCGCTTGTTCACCACTGATGTCACACTCTATAACCGTGTATGAACCCAGACCCTCTGTCTTGGGCCCTCTTCTCTTTTCTCCATGATCTTATTGGCTCCTATGGGCATAGTGATCATCTCCATGTCAATGACTCCCAATTCTTCATACCCAGCCTCAGTCTCTCTCCTGCGCTCACTCATGGAGCTCCTTTTGAGTATTTCCAGCTGGATGGTCCATTAGCATCTTAAACTCAACGTGTCCAGAACATACCTTGCTATCTTCTCCCCTCCCCCAACTTTCCTCTTTTCTGAACTTTGCCATGACTAGTGAGAGTCCCACTATCATACAGTCACCCAGGTGCACAACTTTGATGTCATCCTCTGGTCCCATTTCTAATGCCCAATCTTCTTGTTTCTATCTCCCCAACATCACTCAGATGCACCCCCTTCTCTCTACTCCCACAGTGTTAGTTGTTATCACCTCATCCCTAGACTACTACAATAGCTCTTACTAGGTCTCCCTGCCTCAAGTCTCTCCAGTCCACCTTCCTCTCGTCTGCTAAAGTGATTTTCCTGAAGTGGAGGTCTGATGATGTCACTCCCTTAACTCATTAAGTTCCTTCTAGGATCAAATATCAACTGCTCTTTTGTCATTAAAAGTCTCCTCAATCTCACCTCTTTCTACCTTTCCAGTCTTTGAATACACTCCTTGTCTCCATGTTGTCTAAGGTCTAGTCACTCTGGAATAAATGCTGTAACTCACTCCAAGAACTCAACCTCCCGTCTCTACATCTTTGTACTGGCTATCCCTCATGCCTGGAATGTTCTCCCTTGTGCTTTGTGAAATCTCTGATTTCCTTCGGGACTCAGCACAAATGTCACCTCCCATGAGAGGTCTTTCCTGATACCTCCAGGCTGCTGGTTCTGGTGCCCTCTCCTCCATGGTGACCTTGGATCTGATTTGTTTGTGTCTTTTACACACACAATAAGTTCCTCTAGGAGAGGACTGATTCACTTCTGCCTCATATCCCCAGCCCTTGCAGGCCTGAATAAATGTTGAGTGATTGATGGGTTGATTGATTGTCCTCTCTGCAAGGAGCCCAGTGCGGAGCCTGGTGCAAGAGTTTGCTTAATTGATGCCAGCTGGGGCATCAGTTGAGCATGACTGGCCCTGGCTCAATTGGAGTGTTGCTAAAACTTGTTCTTTGTTCTCTTTGCCCCACTGCAGTCCCTTCTCCCTCCTTGGCTTAATGATAACATCTTACAATTTGTGAGAATATGCCACAGTGGACAGAGAACTGAACTGAAAACCAGGGCAGCCTGGGTTCAAGTCTCACCTCTGACTCATACTGGCTATGTGACCTTGGGCAAATCACTTAATCTCTGAGTCTAGACAATTCCCCAAGACTACTCTGCACTGGTAAATGGAATTTCTTCAGTCAGGAGTTCTCTGTGCTAATGAAATCACAAAACCTGTTTCTAAAATTGCTTGTAGAGGTGGGATCTGAACCCAGTTCCCAAATGCAGTGTTCTTTAGTCATTATACCACAGCTGGGCTGTGTTAATACCCTTCACTCTTAACCACTGAGTGGGTCAGCCAAGCCTGTCTGAAGTGAAGGAATGTCTTTCCTTCTGCAAGATTTATTGCTCCCCACCTTACTTCAGGGACCTGTCCATGGTAACTCATCATCAGACTCCCCTCTGATCTGGTACTTTAATCCACTCCCCCTTTCCTCTATCCCATAACCTTCCATTCTAGCTCTCCCAATGTCATTCCCCTATTAGAAGCACTGGTTGAGATTTCATGTTGGGGCAAGTGCTTTCAGGAGATAGGAGTGGAAGTGGACTGAAATGGTAGCGTCTGATTGAATTAGAATTTGGAGACTCAATTATATAACCAGATTTGCAGCTTCCTCCCCCAAAGACTCACGCTAAAAGGGTCCTATCTTCAGGGCTCCTCTCCACAAAGCTCAGTAGATTTCTTTGTCTCATACTCCTATCCTAGAAACATTCAGTAACTCATCTGAATAAGGGTTAGGTACAGTTTATATCTAGAGTTCCTCCAAAGAAGGTAACTGGTTTCCTATTCCAATCAAGGGATTCCATATAAAATAAATGTATTGGGTATAAAACAACCATTATTCCCACCCAGCATAGAAAATGCACAAAAACAAAACATTCTCACAATCCCAAGAACAAATACAGAAATATTAAATACTTAAGTGGTCCATCAAATTGATTAAGCTTCTCTCAGAAGATAAAGATACTTGTAGGACTGTTAAATAAATACTCACCAATTATCCTGGACGGGTGCCATCCTAGCAACTCACAGGATTTCTGAGCTATCCTCAACCACAGCAGAGAAGTTTGGTGAGATCCAGATCACCTCTCCTTCCCTCTTCCCATCCTCCATGACATGGATTTAGTTCCCCAAGATCAGGACAGTGCTATTGGGTTTCAAAGTCAAGACACCTGGCTTTCAAACTTAGGAAGAGAGTTCTTTCTTACTAGAGGTCTTCAGAGGTAGGATGACCACTTATCAGAAATGGCATAGAGGGATTTTTGTTTGGGTATGTGTTGGACTAGTTGGCCCCTGAGATCCCTTCTAACTCTGAGATTTGGTGATTCTGTAATTCTATGTATGACTGCCCATCTTTATGCATGTGTCTTTGAATGGAAGCTCCCGAAGATCAGAGAATGGGAGCTAGCTCTCTTTGCAAGAAGCCCAGGACAGAGTCTCATATTAGAGCTTTTCTGTTTGATACTGATTGGGACTCTAGTCTAAATAATATTAAGTAACTTCAATGGCTAACATTTATACAAATATTTACAAATATTATCTCATTTTATCCTTATAACAACCCTGGGAGGTAGGTTCTATTACTATCTCCATTTTACAAATGAGAAAACTGAGGCTGGGAAAGGTGAAACAATTTCTCATGGTCATACAGCTAGGAAGTGTTTGAGGGACAACAAGAACTCAGGTCTTCTTGACTCCAGGACCAGTCCTCTATTCACTATGTCATTTATGTACCTGGGATAAATGAGGAAGTCATTAGTTATTATTCTATAGTCATCCCCTAGATGCCAGACACTAATTTCTGGGGACAAAGCATTTGACTGCCATCGGTCTCACTTGAGTTCAGTAATGCCCCCTTTTCTAAATGTCTCTCCCTTTTCTCTATCTTCCCTCTGCCATGAAAATATGTCTCTATCTGGAAAAGGGTTGTCTTTGGGGAAGTTTGTGGGTGAACTCTGTCTCTGGTTGAATTACTCTGAGTTTTGTGGTCATGGGAACAGAGCCTTTCACCACTTGGTATTTCCTCATTTCCCCCTTGGTTGGAGGAGGGAGACAGTGGTTGGATAACCAGCTATTAGTAACATGGCTAGAACTACCCCAAACTAGCATGCAAATCAGGAGACTTTCTGATTGACTGAGAGTGAGCCTAGGATTGTAGAATGGAAGGACCAGTGAGCACCATCCATAACCGCCAAGGAGTGAATCCCCTGTCAGGGAGGGATAATGAAAGGTCCCAAAGAGAGAAAGACAAACAAATGAATAAAAAGTTCAAAAAGAGATACAGAGAAATAGGGTCATTTTATTACTAGGTTATAAAATTTAATATATATATATTTTTTAAAAAAACTATATGGAGGTAAAGCCAAGAAGGTAGATTTGAGGCAGCCACCCACTTGAACTCTCCCAACATTCCCCCCCAAACAACTTTGAGATAAACTCTTCAAATCAAATTTTGGAGCAGCAGAGCCAACAAAAATTCGATTTAATGAAAGGTCTTTGAGATCCTCCTTTTCTGCTCTTTGTAAATTGAAATAAGAGTTGATTGTTAAGTTCAAAATTTTTTAAAAAGGACTTTAAAAAAAACACTACTCTCTTTGGGGACCAGGAGGGAGCCTGATGGACTTCTTAAAGGAGACCATCAGCCAAGCCAGACCTGGGGAAACAAGCTCCACACACAGGCTATAACGGGGCAGGCAAATTTGATGTCTGAGCCTCTTCACCCTACCTGGTGAGTCATTGGTTCTAAACTGCTGTGTTCCTTTCTCCCTTGTATATAAATACTGGGAAGCCTCATCTCGTAGCTTGGGGTAAGCAGTGAAGTTCACTGCCTGAGTGACTTTGGAAACACACTTAACCTCCTAACCAGTGGGATCCTATATCTGGAAGGGACCTCAGAGACCATTGAGCCTAATCCTCTTTTTAATAGACAAAGGAAGCCCTGAGATTAGTGACATGTCCCCATCACACAGATGGGATCATAGGGTCATGATGTAGACTGGAAGGGACCTCAGAAACCAGTAAATCCAACTCCATTGATAACAGAAGAAGAAACTGACATCAGGGAAGCTAAGTAACTAACCCCATGTTACACCAAGGGCAAATTTTAAATTCCAAGTCCTGTGATTCTCAAGTCAGAGCTTTTCCTTCTGTACCATGACTAGGGTGGCTAGGTGGTGCAGTGGATAGAGTGCTGGCCCAGGAGTCAGGAAGACCTCAGTTCAAATATGATCTGAGACACTAGTTGTGTGACCCTGGGCAAGTCACCCTGTATGCTTCAGTTTCCTCATCTACAAAATGAACTGGAGAAGGAAATGGCAAACCACTTCAGTATCTCTGTCAAGAAAATCCCAAATAGGGTCACAAATAGGGTTGGACGCACTGAAACAACTCAACAACAACAACAACCATGATTCTTCCTGGACCTCAACTGTTTTACCTACAAAATGGAGGAGCTGAATAGGATGGCCTCCTCCAAAGTATTTTTTGGCTCATTAAGGGCATATATAAAGAGATTGGTATTTGCAAAGGAAAAGACCACCTTTTATAAAGGGGCAGAGGAAAGAAGAGGAATAAGGAGAAGGAAGAGGAGGAAAGAAGGACAAGGAAGAAAGGGAGGAGAAAAGAAAGAAAGAGGGAGAGGAAGAAGGTTAAGAAGTAGGGAAAAGAGGGGAGAAAAAGAGGGGGGAGATATGAAAGTATTCATCCCCTGGCAATCTGTGAGGATGGCATTTCCTTCAAAGGGCCTCTGCTCTCATTATCTCATCTAGGGCTTACAACAACCCTGTGAAGTAGACAGTCTGTAACTATAGACAGTGGCATCATGTTACAGCTCCTACAGCCAACCATGGGGATACCATTCCTACTCTCCAGTCTCATCTCTCCATTACAGTATTCTGCTCCAGCCAGACTGGTCTCTCTACCTACTGGCCTGGCGCATACCACCTTCATTCCACTTCTGAGCTTTTCTGTGCTTGCTTCCCCTGTGGGAAGCTTTCCCACAGCTTCCTCCCCCACCCCACTTCCCAACCCTGTTTCTCATTGTCTGTCATCCAACTCCTGCCCATCCTTTGGGGTCCAGCCCAAGTCTAACACCAGTGTCTTCATGAATGGAATAGACCATCAAATTAATCAATCAACCAATCAATTAATCAATCAACAAGCATTCGTTAAGCATCATCTCTTTACCAGGCTTGGCACTGGGCACACAGAGACAAAGACTAAGACAATCCCTGCTCTCACAGAGTTTGCATCCTATTAAGAGGGCTGTTGGAATGATGGCCTTTGGGTCACTCCCTTGCTAGGGAGTGTAAGATCATGCACATACATAGGACCACAGGAGCTGAAAGGGACCAGTGAGTTGTTCAATGCTGATTAGTGCTCGACAAAAGGACTCAGCATCACAAATGAAGGACTGGAGTTGAGAATAGTGATTCTGTGCCAGAAATGTGTCAGGGATGAAGACTCATGGCTGGGGAGAGGTGCTCAGCATCAATGGATGGAAATGGGATCACTCAATTCTTGGAATGAGGGCTCAGTGCCATGGAAGAAGATGTAATATTAGAAACTGGAGGGCCATGCTGGGGATAGGAGCTTAGGGCTGGCAATGAAAGGCTCAGTGCTTGGTATAGGGACTCTCCAATGAAAATGGGGTTACCAAGAAATCCCATAGACTTGAGCCTTTGAGCTGAAACTAAGTTTTGTCATCTCTGAGGACCTTAGGAAAAACCAACTGGAAGTTTGTGCAGCTGTCTTGAGGTCCTGGCCACACTCTCCTCCTGTTTTTTATCGTCCTCCTTGTCCCATCCCACAGAGTAGGATTTTGCCTCTGTGTCAAAAATAAATTGATCACAAAATTTGGGGGATAACTTGGGGACCCACCAAGGAACTCTGAAGTGGTCCTCACCAGTTCTCCTCCTCAGGACCTGGCAGGTTTCTTCTATACTTAAACAGTGCTTCATCATTCTAAAAACACCTTTCTAGAAACCCCCTTCCTCCATGAAATTATGAGGGTTTGAGCAGAGAAGAGCTCCAGGGACCTATAATATCTACACAAAATATTCCAACCACTCCCATGACCTTCCGTCCAGATGCTAGAATCACTCCTTCTCTTCCACAGTGCCATTATTCCCAAACTGCATCATAGAATTTACTGTGGATTCCTACTTGGTATGTGTGTTATTGTATATGTTTTATATGTGGGTCAATTTGCTCCTACTATATATGCCCTTTTCCATTCTAATTTGCAATATCTCTATTATTTTCTTTTTTACTGCCTTCAGACATGTCTAAGTCATCCCTTAAAAAAAACTCTTTACTAGACCCTACCATGACCTCAAACTCCCAAAGAAAATCCAAGTGCTTCAGTGATGTGCTTTAAAAAATATAATTTATTTGTTTTCAGTTTTCTACAATTGCTTCCATAAGTCTTAGATTTTCTCCCTCTCCCTCCCTGAGACAGTATGCAGTCTTATATGGGTGCTACACATACATTCTTATTAATCACATTTTCACATTAGTCATGTTGCATAGAAGAATTAAAATGAGTGGAAGAAACCATGAGAAAAGACAAAACAAAACATAACACAAGAGAAAATAGTCTGCTTCTTTCTGTATTCCAATTCCATAGTTCTCTCTCTGGATGTGGAAGGCATTTTGCCTCATGAGTCCTTTGGGAATGTTTTAGGTCTTTGCATTGCTGAGAAGGGCTAAGTCTATCAGAAACAATCCTCGCATCCTGTGACTGTTACTGTGTACAGTGTTCTTCTGATTCTGCTCATTTCACTCAGCGTCACTTCATATAAGTCCTTTCAGGCCTCTCCGAAGTCCTCCTGTTCATCATTTCTCATAGCACAATAGTATTCCATTATATTCATATACCACAACTTGTTCAGCCTTGTGGTGTCCAACAGCACAAAAAAGCAATTCTACATTTAATGAAGGCTTTTGATGGTAGTATTGAAGATGATTGGGATTAGGAGGAAGAAGAGAAGAAAGAAGAGAAAGACTATCGGGGAGTAAAGATGGTAATGGTGATGAGGGTGATGATATCTCTAGCAAGAGTGATGACAGTAATGGTGGTAGTAAGTGTGATGGTGTCTCTAGCAACAGTGATGATGGTGATGGTGGTGGTGATTAGAGTGATGGTGTTTATAGCAATGGTGATAATGGCAATGGTGATGAGAGTGATGGTGTCTCTAGCAATAGTGATGACAGTAATGGTGGTGGTGAGTGTGATGGTGTCTATAGTAATGGTGATGATGGCAGTGGTGATAAGAGTGATGGTGTCTCTAGCAACAGTGATGATGGTGATGGTGGTGGTGATGAGGGTGATGGTGTTTATAGCAATGGTGATAATGGTGATGACAATTATGTTAGCAATGGCTTCCTTGAGAATATGAGTTGTGGGTTGGAACACATTTTTATGAATATGGAGACAATTATTCTCCAATGACTCATGGGAATAAAGTGGTGGTCTTGCATTCTTGTAAGCCATACCTGCAGAGTTTAAACCCTGACAGACTCTATTAAGCTGAAAAGTCTTTAAGTAATAGAAGTGGTATGTCTATTGCATAAGGACCAGAGTAGTTAAAATCAGAAGGGCTCATCACCATGCTTCTGCAAGATGACGACTGTTTTGGCCCAGTGTCTCTATTAGTAGTGGAAAGGCTACAATCTGCAGTGAGAGAGAATCCACACTGATAAAATCACAGACTCATGAAGTGCTGATGAAAGTAGAAACAGTGCTTATAAAATGAGAAGACATCCTTGTATTCCAGACCAATGGGAAGGCCCCTACGTGGAAGTCATTATAGAGTATGTGTGGGGGATGGGGATTTTGCTTGGTTGACATTCAAAGTATTTGTTACCAGGGGATCTTGTGGCAAGTGGTCTTTGAAGGTCAGACTGGCTTCCACTGGGGTACTGAAGGGTGGAGATAGGGTCAGCAGTAGGAAGGAGGTGACCAAGTGGATGATGTCAAATATCATCACTAATCTGTTCCAAGATGGCCTTCCCAGGACCCAGGCATCTGCAGAAAATAATTATTAATAAATCCTTCCCTTTCCCTCTATTGTTGGGGTTAATATGCAAAAGATTCCATTGACCCACCATGACCAGTGTTCTCTGTCTTTTCCATTACCCAATGGGCCTCCTGCCACTCGCAGACCTCTTCCCTCCATCCCTCCACTGGCTGTCTCAACAGGAGTCATTGATGGGTGGGACAGGAGGCCAAGGCTCTACCCTCAGGGAGATACTGCTTCCCTGTGGTTTGGACCTTGCCAGGTGTCAGGTTCAATTTCCTGGACTTCTCAGTTTGAGGAACAAAACAGTTTGTCTCTCCACACCCAGCCGGGTCTCTTAGGGTGTGCTCCCTTGACAAAACTCCAGGTCCAGAAAGCTTGCCTCAGGAGTCCCTCAAAGAGACTTATTATGGAGCAGAACTCGCAGAGTTCATTCACCTAACCCATCCCTCTGCCTCCAATAAGGTCACATGCCAAAGAGGGTATATCTTACTTTGGAATAGAATTGAATGCCACCCCTCCCTGCCATGCAACGAGAAGGGAGCATGGGGCCTGGAAAGACCACTGAGCTGGAGGTCTCAAGTTAAGTGCTGGCTGTGCCCCAAATTCACTGTGCAAAACTGGGCAAGTCTCTCTTCTCTGGACCACAGAGTGAGAGAAGATCAGGGAATTTAGGGAAGGAAGGAACAGTTTCCTTGTCTGTTAAATGAAGGGGTTGAACTCTCTAAGGTCCCCTCCAAATCTAGTTAAGTGTGACTCTAAAAAATACTTCCCTAGGGTTGAACCAACTCCATGCTACACTTTGAGCTCATTTCTTTTACTTTGGAGAGGAACAGCAGCTGAAAGAAACACCCTCTGTAGACAGCAAGACTTCCTCAGGTACCCCACTTCCACTCATGCCTATTGCTCCCTTTTGCCAGGACAAGCAGTCCCAGTCTCTGTATCCTTTGGCCATGGTTCTCCTTCCCCATTCATTTCATCATCTCCATGTTTCCCTTCCTCCAGACCCCAGATAAATCTCCATCACCCCCTTTTGTGGGGGAGTCCTGGAATGGATACACAGTGCGTCAGGGAGGTTCTGTCCATGGACTGACTAGGATGGAAAGGCTCCTTCACTGTTCCCATGTGAAAAGTTTTAATTCTCTCAGCTTGGATCAATCCCTACAACACTAGTGTAGGACAGGCTTATTGCCCACTATGCCCCCTAGATTGCTTTCAGCATAATTTACTCACAATCAATCACAGTCTCAACCCTTAGCAAATAGCAATTTAAAAAACTCTGTCTTTAGGACACAGCTTCCTTCTCCTGTACCCTCATCTATTCCTAACCCTCCTGTGATGGATGAAAGATCTGCACACATTTCCTTTCATTTGGGCACTACCCTACCCTCACTTGCCCCCATAGAACTCTGCTCTGGGAAAGGTCTGTAACATGATATGCCACTCTGACCTCAGTGTACATAACAGAGACTTTCTGAACTCACAGAGCCCTGGAGAAAAAGAAAGGTATAGAGGGAGACACTCACAGAGACAGAATGACCGAGATACAGAGATATACCCACATGGGGACAGTGGAGAACAAGGAGAAGAACTCTCTCTCTCTTTCTCTCTGTCTCTGTCTTTTTCTCTGTGTCTCTTTCCCTTGCTACCTTATTACAATAGTGATTCAGAGGCTATAAAACCTGGAAACATCCCCATATCATCCCCAGCCTATAACCTGAGAGAAATCATATCCCATTGTATAGTAGAAAAAACACCAGATCAGAGAAGGCCTTGGGTTTGAACTCTGGCTGTTACCTACAAGCTTTGTGACCTTTCACAAGTCTCTAAGTCTTTGTTTGCTTGTCGCTAAAATGAAGTGACATCTTGGGGTCCTTCTGGCACTGCCTTCTCCCCAGGGTAACCCATATTCCGCATCCCCCTCACTTCCAAATACACACACACCCTCTCTCTCCCTCTCTCTCTCTCTCTCTCTCCCTCCCTCCCTCCCTCCCTCCCTCCTTCTCTCTCTCTCTCTCTCTCTCTCTCTCTCTCTCTCTCTCTCTCTCTCTCTCTCTCTCTCTCTCTCTCTCTCTCCCTCTCTCTCTTTCTCTCTCTCTCTCTCTCTCTCTCTCTCTCTCTCTCTCTCTCTCTCTCTCTCCTCTCCTCTCTCTCTCTCTCCCTCCCTCCCTCCTAACTGAACACATGGTTTGTGCCAATTGCCCCAAGAATAGGATTTACCACAAGCACAAATATTTATAGTTAGAGCTCTGTACACAGCTAGTAAGTGTCAGAGTTAGCATTCAAACCCAGACTTCCTGACTGAATCCAATGCTCTCCCCCTTTGGAATACAACCTCTTGTTTGCAAATCCTCAAGAATATGTTATTATTGTTAGTAGTAGTGATATTACTTCTGTCACTTACCGCATGGATGACTTTGAGTAAATCACTTCTTATGGGTCTCCGTTTCCTCATCTATAAAACAAGGGTATTGGGCAAGATAGCCTGAAAAGTCCCTTCCACCTCTAAAATCAAATGAGAGAAGAATAAAATAAAATTGGCCCAACTGTTGTGACTGAGAAGTAGTGAGAAACAATTGTCATTACTGAGAAGCAGCAGAAAGAGGTTTGGTCTTCAAACCAGCAAGTTCAAGATTCAAGGCTCACCTCTGATAAATACTGGCTCTTTGATACTGGGCAAATCAATTAACTTCTCAATGCCTGAGGCAACTTTCCAAGACTGTGATTTGTAGAAGCCATGCCCACCTACAGGCAAAGGGAGCAGAGGGCTAGACCTTCCTATATGTATATATATATATTTAAATAATTACTACCTGCCTCACAGAGTTGTTACAAGGTAAGGTGTTTCCAAGCCTTATAGTGTTATACAAATGGGAACCGCGAATGTCGACATTTCTACACTCTGTCCTTGGCCCAATTCTCTTTTCTCTCCATACTCTCTCCTTGGTGATCTCATTCCTTCCCATTACCTCAATCATGCCAATGACTCCTCAACTTGCATCTCCAGCCCAGATTTATCTTCCAAGCTCGAGATTCAACTCTCCAGATGCTTGCTGGATATCTCCACCTGGATGTCCTGCCAACACCTCAAATGCAATATGTCAAAAACGGAATTCATCCTCCTCCTCCCAAATGCTTCTCCTTTCTCCTGAATTCCCTATTTCTTTAGTGGTGCCTTTCCCCATCACCCTGGCACAAAATGTTAGATTCTCAAATGGCTTCCCCCTCCCCTTCCCAGTCAAACTGCTTGAAAACAGTCATCTACCCAAGCTTGCCCTTGAAGAGGAAATGAGAGAATGCATTTCCCTTCATACTCCTTGAGTAGTGGACCCATGGGCATGGATCACTGAATATACTATTGTGTTTGATTAGTGTGTTTAATTTTTTCACATGCTTTTAAATTTTTCTTCTTTTTCTCTTCTTTTTAATTCTTTTTCATATGGGATGGTTCTCTAAGTGGAGGAGAGGGTGGCAGAATATATTGTAAAGTAAAGGCAATGTAAAGATATAAGACAGCAATAATTTATTGAATCTTTTATTTTTTTCCAATTACATGGAGAAGCATTTTGAAGTCGACAACTTTTTTTAAAAAAAGAAAAAAAGGGGCTTTTTACTCACTACTCCGCTTCTCTCCTCAACTGTCCTCAGCCTTGCTCCTGTCCTTAGCACTTGACTGAAACTTCTCTCTCAGTGTCACTAATGTCTACCTTACAGACAAATTCAATGGTGTTTCTTCTTTAGTCCACCTCCTTGAACTCTCTGAAATTATTTGCCACTGCTGACTATTCTCCCTCCCCTATTCTTTTGGATTCATTCCTTTTCCTTGGCTCTGGGGCTGTTGTAGTATCATGATACAACTAATCACCCCTTTTTCATTTCTTTTCCTTCTTCTCCTCTTCCTTCACCCACCCCTTAAATGTAGGTGTCTCTCAGAGCTCAGGTCTTGGCCCTCTTCTCTTCTCCCCACCTTGGGTATCTTGTATCCTCCCATGGCTTCAATTATCATCTTTATAAAGATGACTCCAAAATTGATACATCTACCCATAACATCCCCCTGAAGTTTTAGTCTAGTATTTCCACCTCCCCGTCTGTGAGATCCCCTCATCTAGATGATGAAGCAGCATTCCACAATCTGAACATACACCCAACTGAAATCATCAGACCAACAAGCTGTACGACTGGACGCTGGAGGTCAACCACCTCCTTCTAAGTCCAATGTTCCTGCTGGTGGCATCAATATCCTGAGGCATTTAGTATTAAAACCATAGAGCTTTCCCTGATCTTGCTCTCTCCTATCAGTTACCATATCTAGTCATTTCCTTTTCAACAATGTCTTTTGCAGCCACGCCCTTATTTCTTAGCCCCGTTGTCACCTGGCTCAGCCCCTCATTGCCTTCAGCCTACCCTACTGTAATAGCCTCCAAACTGATTTTTATGAATGGTGTTTATGGCCCTGGGTTTAAACTCAGAAGACCCAGATTCAAATGTTAACAAATGCCTTACCATCTCTTGACCTAATTTTCCTTATCTGTAAAGTGGCAAAATTGGATTAGGTACTTATGAAGTTCCTTCAAGCTCTTATTCAAGCCATCATTCTATGGATTTTTCCTTTCACTAGTCCAAACTTTTAAAAATTACACTTTATTAACATTTTTTGTTTTTATACCACCCATTTTTCCCATGTACTTTTAAAAAAAAGTATATATTAAATTTAAGACAGTAATACCAACACTACCCTGCTTATCTGTGGTTCCTGTTTTGAACTTCCTTCTACTCTATTCCATGAATTTTTAATTATTTAATATTTTTTCTTCTTTTTTGAATCATTATCATTATTCTAAATTTGCATTTCTCTTTTTACTAATGATTTGGAACATTGTTAATATGGTTGTTAATACCTTGCATTTCTTTTTTTGAACAGTGACAATTCATTGACAATAGCTTCTGTCCTTACTATTTATATCAGTTTCACATATACGTTGGATATTAAATCCCCCAAAGAGAAATTTGCTGCAAAGATTTGTTTTTTCAGTTTATTTTTTCCCTTCTAATGTTAGTTGCATTGATTTTGTTTCTGCAAAACCTTTGTAATTTTATGGGCTCAGCATTGTCCATTTTGTCTTCATTTTTTATTTTTAAATTTAAAAAAAAGATTATTTTTAGTTTTCAACATTCATTTCCACAAGGTTTTGAGTTCCAGATTTTCTCCCCATGTCTCCCCTCCTCCCACCCTGAGATGGCATACATTCTGATTGCCCCTTCCATCAGTCTTCCCTCCCTTTTATCATCCCTCCCCCCCTCTTATTTCCTTCCCTGTTACTTTCTTGAAGGGCAAGATAGATTTCTATACCCCCATTGCTTGTATATCTTATTTCCCAGGTGCATGTAAAAACAATATTTTAACATTTGTTTTCGGAACTTTGAGTTCCAAATTTTCTCCCTTCTTCCTTCATCACCTACCCTCATTGAAAAGGCAAACAATTCAATATGCTTTATACATGTATAGTTATACAAAACACTCTATAATAGACTATTATATGACTATTGTGAAAGACTATATTTCCCTCCATCCTATCCCGCTCCCAATACATTTTATTGTCTCCTTTGACTCTGTCCCTTTTCAAAAGTGTTTGCTTCTAACTACCCCCTCCCCCAGTCTGCTCTCCCTTCTGTCACCCCCTCCTTTTATCTCCTTCTCCTCTATTTTCCTGTAGGATAAAATATCCCATTGAGTGTGTATGTTATTCTCTACTTAAGCCAAAACTGATGAGAGTAAGGTTCACTCATTCCTTCTCACCTCCCCCCTGTCCCCTCCATTGGGAAACCTTTTTCTTGTCTCTTTTATGTGACATAATTTATCCCATTCTATCTCTCCCTTTCTCCTTCTCCCAATATATTCCTTTCTCACCCCTTAATTTTATTTTTTAGATATCATGCCTTTATATTCAACTAACGCTGTGCCCTCTATCTTCTGTCTGTCTGTCTATGTATTTATGTATGTATGTATGTGCCTATCATCTCCTCCAACTATCATAATATTGAGAAAGGTCTCATGAGTTACAAATATCATCTTTCCATGAAAGAATGTAAACAGCTCAACTTTAATAAGCCTCTTATGATTTCTCTTTCCTGTTTAGCTATTTCATACTTCTCTTGATTCTTGTATTTGCAAGTCAAGTTTTCTATTCAGCTCTAGTATTTTCATCAAGAATGCCTGAAAGTCCTCTATTTCATTGAATATCCATTTCCCTCCCAAAGGATTATACTCAGTTTTGCTGGGTTAAGTGGTTCTTGGTTTTAATCCTGGCTCCTCTGACCTCCGAAATATCATATTCTAAGCCCTTTGATCCCTTAATGTAGAAACTGCTAGATCTTGTGTTATCCTGATTGTATTTCCACAGTACTTGAATTGTTTCTTTCTGGCTGCTTGCAATATTTTCTCCTTGACCTGGGAACTCTGGAATTTGGCTACAATATTCCTGGGAATTTTCATTTTGGGATCTCTTTCAGGAGGTGATCAGTGGATTCCTTCAATTTTTTTTGGTTCTCTGATTCTAGAATGTAGGGCAGTTTTCCTCGATAATTTCTTGAAAGATGATGTCTATGTTGTCTTTGGTCATGGCTTTCAGGTAGTCCAATAAGTTTTAAATTATCTTTCCTGGATCTATTTTCCAGGTCGGTGGTTTTTTGAATGAGATATTTCATTTTATCTTCTATTTTTTTTTATTCTTTTGGTTCTGTTTTATAATTTCTTGATTTCTCATAAAGTCATTAGCTTCCACTTGCTCCATTCTAATTTTGAAGGAATTATCTTAATAATTTAATATTTTATCTTATTATTTTTATAATATAATAAAATAAAGAAATAATAAAGAACTAAAATAATTTACAAATACTAAAATTAATATTTTATTAATTTCAATAAATTAATTAATAAATAAATAATTTATTTTCTTCTTTGTACCTCTTTTTCCATTTGGCCATCTTTGCTTTTTAAGGCATTCTTCCCCTCATTGGAGTTTTGGACTTCTTTTGTCATTTGGGTTAGTCTATTTTTAAGTGTTTTTTTTTTTTAGCATTTTTTTTTTGGTCTCCTTTATCAAGGAGTTGACTTGTTTTTCATGATTTTCTTGCATCACTCTCATTTCTCTTCCCAATTTTTCCTTTATTTCTCTTAACTGATTTTCAAAATCTTTTTTGAGCTCTTCCATGGCCTAAGACCAATTCATATTTTTCTTGGAGGCTTTGGATGTAGGACCTTTGACTTTGTTGCGTTCTTCCAGTTATATGTTTTGATCTTTCTTGTCACTAAAGTAAGATTCTATAGTCTGATTTTTCCCCCAGACTTTGCTCATCTTCTCAGTCAAATACTTGACTTACCAACTCTTTATCAAGGTCGTTTTCTGCTTCCAGTGGGGGTAGAGGTTGAGTTGGGTGTTTTCTCCCAGGCTTGAAGGATTTTGTATCAGCAACTCAACCTCCCACTGTCTGTGGGCACTCCACAGAACTCCAGAAGTGGTCTCTGCCACTGCTACTGCTGTCACTGTAGGCTAACCCACCATCTCCACTCAGGGCAGGGCTGGTCCTGACCAGACTTTGCACTCCTCTTTCACACAGGTCTCACAGAGTTTTCCCACTGACCTTTTTGGCATCTGTGGATTGAGAAGTCTGGAAACTGCTACAGCTGCCAATGATTCAGTACCCTGAGACCTGCTCTAACCTATCTATGCCAGTGCAGCCCATGCTGAATTGTGCTCTGTTCCCTGCCCAGTGTGATAGACCCTTCCTGTTGACTTTTCAGGTCGTCTTGAGCTGGGGATTTGTTTCACTGTCATTTTGTGGGTTCTGTAGGTCTAGAATTTGTTTAGAGTCAGTTTTTATAGGTATGTGAAGGACTTTGGAGGAGAGCTCAGGGAAGTCCCTGCTTTTAGTCCACCATGTTGGCTCAACCCCCCTTTTATCTTCTTTTGTGATCATAATGTCATGGCATCTAAAAGGGAAGTGAGATAGAATATTTTTCATTGTGCCTTCCTTAGTTTCTTCACTAGAGTTGTGGAAGGCAGAGGGTATTATGGTGGGAGATGGACTCCAGTCTTGAGATCAGGGGATCACAGAGCTGGAGAGGGCCTTAGAGATTGTCTAATTTGATCCCTTCATTTTTCAGAGGAGGAAACAGAGACACAAAGAGGAAAAACGACTTGCCTGAGGACAGAAAACAAATGGAAAATACAGGATTTGAATTCAGGTTCTCTTACACTAAATTCAGCGTTCTTTCCTCTATATCAAGTTCTGACTCATCACCATGAGCCTTGAGGATCAATAGCCACCTTGGGTCAGCAAAGCCTCTGCTTGACAGGCCAAAATATTTAGGCTTCAGTTTAAGTATTTGTCTTTCCAGTGAATAGCACTGTGTCCATTTCTTCTCTCTCTGCTGGACTGAAAGTGAAGGGATGAGTCATCAAGATATAGTTGCATGATATACTCTGCATGTAAATTAAATTAAAAAGTGACAATATATAGCCTTGTTGCACTCCTTTTTCAATCTTTTTAAAATTTAATTTTAAACTTAAATATAAAATAAGAAAAGAAAAAAGAAACAAACTTAAATATTAAAACCAAAATAGTACAGAATAAGAAAAGAAAAAAAGCATTGCCATGTGCACAGAAGAACATGAGAGAGGATTCAAAATATATGGCAATAAATTTCCATTTCAAGAAAGCCTATTTAATAAATACTATGCATTATGTTGACAGCTGTCCATATTTTCTTTGCTTCTCCTTTTCCAATCTTAAACGAATCAGTCAATCCATGTTCAGTTCTGTTGCTTCTTGACCCACATAGAGGTTCCTCAGGAGACAAGAAAGAAAATGTAGCATTCCCATCTCTTCGAGTACTTGCCACATTTTATTGTGGTCCACATGGTCAAAGGCTTTAATGTAGTCAATGAAGCAGAAGTAGATGTTTTTCTGGAACTTCCTTACTTTCTCCATAATCCAGTGAATGTTGGCAATTTGGTCCCTAGTTCCTCTGCCTTTTCAAAAACCAGCCTGCTCTTTTGGTAATTCTCAGTTCATTTATTGCTGAGGCTTAGCTTGAAGAATCTTAAACTTTACTCTGCTAGTATGTGAAATGAGCACAATTGTTTGGTAATTTGAATGTTCCTTGGCATTGCCCTTCTTTAAGATTGGGACATAAGCTATTGAATTTTCCAAATTTGCTAACATATTGAGTGCAACAATTATTTTTTAAATTGAATTATTTTATTTGTTTTCAGTATTCCACAATCACTTCCATGTATCTTAGATTTTTTTCCACTCCCTCCTCACTCTCTCCCTGAGACAGCATACAATCTTATATAGGTTCCACATGTACATACCTATCAAATACATGTTGCATAGAAGAATTAAAATGAATGGTCTGCTTCTATCTGTGATCCAATTCCATAGTTCTTTCTCTGGATGTGGAAGGTGTTTTGCCTCAAGAGTTCACTGAAAATTTTTTAAGTCCATACATTTCAATGAAGTACTAAGTCTACCAGAAAAAATACTCACACACTGTGGTTGTTGCTGTGTACAAAGGTCTCCTGGTTCTGCTCCTTTCACTCAGCATCAGTTCATATAAGTCTTTTCAGGCATCTCTGAAGTCTCCCTGTTCATTGTTTCTCATAGCACAATAGTATTCCATTACATTCATATACCACAACTTGTTCAGTCATTCCCCAATTGATGAGCATCCCCTTGATTTCCAGTTTTTGGCCACCACAAAGAGAGCTGCTATAAATATTTTTGTACATGTCAGATCCTTTCCCACTTGTATGATTTCTTTGGGATAGAGTCCCAGAAGCAATATTACTGGGTCAAAGGGTTTATACACTTTTGTAACCCTTTGGGCATAGTTCCAAATTGCTCTCCAGAATGGTTGGATCAGCTCACAGTTCCACCAACAATGAATTAGTGTTCCAACTCTCCCACATCTTCTCCAACATTTATCATCTTCCTGTTTTGTCATGTTAGCCAATCTGATAGGTGTGATGTGGTACTTCAGATTTTTTTTGAGAAGTGCAACACTTTTAACAGCATCATCTTTGAGGATTTTAAATAGCTCAGTTGGAATTCAGTCACATACAACAGCCTTATAGTTAGCAATGCTTCCTAAGGTCCACTTGACTTCATTCTTCAGCATGTCTATACTAAATCAGCAACCACACCAAGGTGGCTATCAGTGATGTAAAAATCTTTCTTGAACAGTTCTTTTGTGTATTCTTGCCACCTCTTAATATCTTCTGTTTTTGTTAAATATCAACCATTTTTGTCTTTTATCAAACCCATCTTTACATAAAACACTCTTGACATCTCTCATTTCTTTGAAGAGATCTCTTGTCTTTCCCATTCTATTGTTTTCTTCTATTTCTTTGCATTGCTTTTTAAAGAAAACCTTATCTCTCCTTGTTATTCTCTGGGATTCTGCATTCAGTTGCATGTATCTTTTCCTTTCTCTTTTACCTTTCCCTTTCCTTCTTTCCTCAGCTATTTATAAAACCTCATTAGACAGCCACTCCACTCTCTTGCTCTTCTTTTTTAAAAGTAGCTTTTGTTGCTTCCTGCTCTACAATATGCAAACCTCTGTCCATAGTTCTTCAGGCATTCTGTCTACTAAATCTAATTCCTTAAATCTATTCATCACCTCCACTTCATATTCATAAGTGATGATATTTAGGTCATACTATAAGGTCTGATGGTTTTCACTACTTTTTTTCAGTTTAAGTTTGAATTTTGCAATCAGAAACTCATGATCTGAGCCACAGGCAGCTCTAGATCTTCTTTTAACTGACTGTATGGAGCTTCTCCGCCTTTGATTGCAAAACTTCTAATCAATCCAATTTCTATATTAACCATCTGGTGATGTCCAAGTGTAGAGCCACCTTATGGGTTTTTGAAAAAGAGTGTTTCCTATGACCAGTGAGTTATCTTGACCAAACTCTATTAATTTCTGCCCTGCTTCATTTTGTGCTACAAGGCCAAATTTGACTGTTATTTCAATTGTCTTTTGATTTTCTACTTTAATATGTCAATACCCTAGGATGAATGTGACATTTTTTTGGTGGTTTTGTTTTCTAGAAGATGTAGATCTTCATAGAACTGACCAACTTTGGTCTCTCCAACATCAGTGGTTGGAGCATATAATTGTATTAGTGTAATTTTGAATGGTTTGCCTTGGGTTTGAATAGATATCGAGTAATTTTTGACATTATTACTCCAGTACTACTTTTCACAGCCTTTTATTGACTATGAGTGATATTCCAGTTCTTCTGAGGAATTCTTGCCCACAGTAGTATATATAGTGATCACCTGAATTAAATTCACTCATTCCTGTTCATTTGAGTTCACTGTCACCTAAGCTGTCAATGCTTAATCTTTCCATCTCCTCTTTGACCACATCCAGCTTACCTTGGTTCATAGACCTTATATTTCAGGTTGCCATGTAGTATTGATCTTTACAGCACCAGATCTTCCTTTCATCATCAGACACATCTGCAGCTGAGCTTTCTTTCGCCTTTACCCAGACCACCTTATCAGTGCTAGAGCTCTTGTAGTTGTCCTCTGCTCTTCCCTAGTAGCTGTTGGACACCTTTCCAATCTATGAGGCTCATATTCCAGTGTCCTATATTTTATCATTTTAGTCCTGTCCATGGGGTTTTCTTAGCAAAGACACTGGAGTGATTTGTCATTTCCTTATCCCATGGTTTGCCTTTTGTCAGAACTCTCCAGTATGACCTGTCCATCTTGGGTAACCCTGGCATAGTTCATAGTTTTGTTGCAAGCTCCTCTGCCATGACAAGGCAGTGATCCAGGGGCAGAGACTCTTTCCTTGTAAATAAATTCTTCCTACAGCTCAGGTTTGATGCAGCAAATCTCCATCACATCTTTTGTATCCATCTTCTTCTTTCCCATGGCACCACCACAGCTCAGGTTTCCACCATCTTCTGCTGATACCATTACAATAACCTCCTAATTGATCTCCCTGCCTCAAGGCTCATGTTGGACAATCCATCTTCACATCACTGCTGGTGGTTTTCCTTAAATGTAGGTTCAACTATACTTTCCTCCCACCTCCTTCCATACTCAGTTAACTTCCCTGACTCCCTATTGCTTCTAGGACCAGATACTAATCAACAGTGTGTGTGTGTGTGTGTGTGTGTGTGTGTGTGTGTGTGTGTGTGTGTGTATCCAAGTTCTCTCTCCTCCCTTCCCATGATGGGGAGGAGTTTAAGGGAAGAGATGATTCTACATCTACCATCTGTTCATCCCACCCCCAATTCTTTCATGATTGTCACCTTTTATATAAAGAAAAGTCAATGGCTGCTAAATCCTTGTCTGGAATTATCAATGTTAATAGGTTGTGGGGTGGAGGGGGGAGAGATAAGAGACTCCCAATCCTTGCTGATTGCAGCCAGATGATGCAGTATAGTCAACAAATATTTGAAAATCCCATACACAATAAAGGTATATTTAAATCAGACTCCTTAACAAAGTTTCCAGAACAAGAGGGCCTGTACATAGTAAGAAGAATACATATGCATATATGTATACATACCTCTAGACCTAGTAGAGATAGGCCCTTGAAGCAAAAGTGAGACAACTCTGGGAAGGGGTTGAGTAAAGACTAGTGGGGCACTCATGACTCATCACACTTGAGAACCCAGTCCTATACCAACAAGATTCCAGAACACTGACCCTTTGAAAGGAGGACTCTCAAAACTCCTTGGATTGGATCATTCTGTAATGTAACCCATGGGCTCATACAACACCCTTGTATTCCTTCCAAGTGGACTCTCTTCCTCCTCTTCCATCCCCATTAAAGTTAAAAATTCCATAGCGTTGTAATGGAATCCCAGGATAAAGCATTTGTGCTAGAAAGATCCTCTGAGGTCATTGAGTTCAACCTCTCGTTGTATACATTCAGGGAACTGAGGCCCAGAGAAGTCAATTGTCTTGCCCATTTTTATCAAGAATTTGGCTCCAGGTTAGGGTCACATTTATTGGATTTTAGATCACATAAGGCTAGGAAGGACAGCTAATACCCTGGATGACAGAGCCAGGATTCAAAATGATCTTGACTGATCAGAACATTGGATCAAACACACTGAGAGGAAATTTCACAGGAAAAATGTGACTTCTCTCTTGGGTTCTAAAATTCATAGTCAATTGATCAACCTTTAAAGAACCCACTATGTGTCAGGTACAGAGAGTGGAACAATTCTTGCCCAAAAGGAGTTTATAATCTATGATGGGCAGACATGGCTAGGCAGCAGTTCACTTGAAAAAAAATCTCTTTGGGAGTGGGGCTTAGTGGACCACAAGCCCAATATGAATCAACAGTGTTATGTTGGCCAAAACCCCCCCACCACTCCACTAATGCAGTATTGGGCTACATGAAGAGAGATATATACTCCAGACTAAGGTCCTGCTGTCCTCTGTCTCAGGCAAACCACCCCTCAAGTATTATGGTGAGTTCTGGGAGCCATTTTTAAAGACCTACATTGATAAGCTAGGGAGGGGTCTCTAGTTCATGTCACATGATGATTGACTGAAGGAATTGTATTTAAAAGAAGAATTAACTTGGGGGAAGTGAGAATTGTTTCTTGAAGGGATTCAATGTTTTTTGCTTGACTCCAGAAGGAAGAACCAGCAGGAAAAAGGCAAATTTAGGTTGGAGAGCAGGGACTCTTTGCTAACACAGTGAAAGCTAGCCAGAGGTGGAATGAACTCACTTCTCACTAGAGGCTTTCGAGAAAGCTCTTTGTGGTTGTCATAGAGAGAATACCAGAGAACCAAGTAGAGCTCTGGAGTTCAGTGATGGCCAGTGAGAGGTAGTGTGGCACAGGAAGAGATGGCCTTAGATGACGTCAGGTTCAAGTCTTGACAGATGTTGACTGTGTGGTCCTGGGTAAGTATCTTCATTTCTTGATTATCCTAGGCAGTTTCCCAAGAAGATGCAGAGATGGTGTCTATCTGAACAGGCAGATAACAACGATGACTAGTATGTTTGTTTTGGTTGTTGTTCACTTGTGTCTGACTCTTTGTGATCCCATGAACCATACTGTCTTTGGGGTTTTCTCGACAAAGATACTGGAATACTTTACCTTTTCCTTCTCCAGTGGATTAAAGCAAACAGAGGTTAAGTGACTTGCCCAGGGTCTAGTAAGTGTCTGAGGTTGGATTTTAACTCAGGTCTTCCTGACTCCAGACCCAGACCTCTATCCACTGAACCACCTAGCCACCACAGTATTTACATGCCTAAGGTATTCAAAGCGCTTTATGAATATCATCTCTTTTGATCCTCATAAAACCTTGGGAGGCAGCCACTATTATTATCCCTGTTTCATAGATGAGAAAACTGAGACCTCAAAGAGTTAAGTGATTTGGTCAGGTTCACACAACTAGTAAATATTTGAGGTAAGATTTGAACTCAGGTCTTCCTGATAAACTCCATCCAGAAGGAGGTAGGAGACTTCCTCATCAGGAGCT
Organism: Notamacropus eugenii; assembly: GCF_028372415.1. NCBI lineage: Eukaryota > Metazoa > Chordata > Mammalia > Diprotodontia > Macropodidae > Notamacropus > Notamacropus eugenii. Next base: position 49,521,536 of record NC_092873.1, read on the forward strand.
CTCTGTGATGGTGAAGTCACAGATTACATTTTTTTTTTAAAAGAGCAAAACATGACAAGGGAAAAGAACAGATTTGTGACATCAGATTCATAGACTCTAATTTGAAGAGATCTTTAAGAACCCTCCTGGGAAGGAGAAAAAGAACTGAGAGAGGAAATTTACTCAGGCCACATGGTTATTGCTACCTATTGGGAGAGCAAATTAGAACCCAGGTATCCTGACTCACAGTCTAATGCTCTTTCCACTGGGTGGTACTGCCGTATTACCACCCATGGTACCCAAGGAGTCAGAGGGGGAGGGGGAGGAGGGAAGAAATCACTCAAGCTGACATTTCCCTATGTCATATACATCAAACAACACCAGAGGGTGCTGTGGGTATCAGCCAAGCCAAATTACCTGTTCCTTCCTGGGAGGAGGTATTGGAGCTAAGCCATGCACCTGTCTTTGATCCCCTCCCCCCAATCCTCTGTAGAGCTGCTCCAGCAGTCATCTCCTTGCAGGCATCTTCAATCCCACCTCTTTCATCGTCTCCTTTCCTCCTACCTACAAATGTACTCAGGTTTTACATCAGTGTCAACCATTTCTAACTCTTGTCCTTCACTGCTTGAAAAAGCTCTGTACATGCTCCCATTCCATCTTCTACTTTCACATTTCTACCCATCTTTCAAAAAAGGAGTTCTTTATCTTCTCTTCTCTTCTCTTCTCTTCTCTTCTCTTCTCTTCTCTTCTCTTCTCTTCTCTTCCTTCCTTCCTTCCTTCCTTCCTTCCTTCCTTCCTTCCTTCCTTCCTTCCTTCCTTCCTTCCTTTCTTTTTCTTTCTTTCTTACTGTCAGTCTATCTTTCATCTTCCTGACTCCAGGCCCGGCACTCTATCCACTGTACCCCTGGCTGACCTAATTAACCTAACTGTGCTAAATAGAGGCAGCTGGGAGGCTGCACAGTGGAGTCAGAGAGAACTGCAAAGAGATCTGGAGAAGGGAATGGCAGACACTCTAGCACCTGTGCCAAGAAAATCCCTAAGGGGGCACAAAGAGTAGGAGATGACTAAAAATGACTAAACAAAATGTACTAAGCACCAACGATTCAAAGACAAACATAGAACAGTCTCTGCCCTCAAGGATCTTACATTCCACTGAAAGAGACAAATGTATTAAAAAGCATATACAGAACACAACAATAATAGTAACTTTAAAATTTATCTAGCATCTATTATGTGCCGGGCAGTGTGCCAACTGCTTTACAATTATTGGATCCTCACAAAAACCCTCAGTGCTATTAATTATCCCCATCTTACAGAGGAGGAAACTAAGGCAAACAGGGTGAAGTAACTTGCCCAGGATCACACAGTAAGTATCTAAGGCCAGATTTGAACTTGGGTCTTCCTGACTCCAGGCTTGTTGCTCCATCCACTACACAACCTAGGTACCCTAAAATGCAAGGTATGTTAGAGAAGGAGAGCATGAGCAGTTGAGAGGATAAGCAAAGATTACATGAAGCAGGGCTGAACCTTGAAGGAAAAGAGATGAAAAAAGATGAGCTAACAGTGAGGAGGGAGTGCCTTCCAGTCATGGAAACCAATCCAAACAAAGGCCTTGAGGTGGCAGATAGAGGAAAGTCTTATGAGAAGGAACCTTCCCTTCTAGCCCTGTTACATTGGGCCCATGGTATTATGGGAAAATGAGTCCTTTCCTATTGGGTGTGTCCACTGTGCCAGTATTTTAAGAAGGGGAAAATCCACCCTCTTGGTCCAATTCAGTCAAATCTGGATGAGCCAAACAAAGTATTCATTGCAAATTTCGCATCCCAAACTGTCTTCCCCTTCCCACTCAGGATGCTTTGGGGCCACCCTACTCAGAGGAAGGCAGGGAAATGAAAGCTCATTTGAATGTCAGCCTGATCCAAGCATTACTGGGAACATCAGTGTACTGTTGGGAAGAGAAATGGCTCTTGGGTTATCTGCTGTTTTGAATTATCCATGCTTTTGCTTTTTCTAGTTGTATCCATTAGTACAGATGTTGGAAAATTTTCTGGACACTGTGTAATCATCCAATAGCTATCAGATGAAGACGATGACACACACTCTATCCAGCTGGTTGACCTCTGACTCCCACTCTAGTCTCCCCTTGAGGCTCTTACTTTCTGTGAAGCAATCCCTCAGTTCATTCAGAGTCACCTTTGACGATGACTAGCTTCAAGCCCCTCATTGCCTCTGCCCAGTGGGTTTTTCCATTCTCTCAGGATCCGTTAGCTGCTTTCCATACTTTCTGTAGCCTGAGGAAGGCCATCTTGGCAACCATGTCCAAAGCAATGACTCTTGCCTCTCTCTCATGGATTATTCTTTAATGCAATGGAGCGTGTGGCTTGGTCTCCCAGCCTTGTCCTGACACTGTAGACTGTGACCCTCCAGCCAGCTTTCAGAGTCTAGGACACTGCTCCTCAGAGCACAGCCAACCTAAGCCAAGTGCTCCAGAACAGCTTCTTGGTAGGCTGAGTCTGGTATTTCCCCAGACAGTCAGTGCCAAGACTCCCTCTGCTCCTTGCCTAACTCACAGGGCAGAACTGGGCAAGTGTCAAAAGGTCAGTGATGTCAGCATCCCTCTGGGCCACTGGTCTCCAAATTTTCTATAATGTTTATTTCACTACATACATACATGCATACATACAACTGCCATATGTCTATATTTTTTCTTTCCTTTTCTTTTTCCTCCTCTTCTCTCCCTTCCCCCCTCCTCTCCTCTCCCTTCTTCTCCCCTCCCACTCCTTCCCTCTGCTCTCATCCCCTCTCCTCTCCTCTGTTCTCCCCTTCCATTCTTCTCAGTTTCTGTATCTCACCCAAGCTTCAAACATAGTGGCCGATCACAGCCTCAAACCATCATTGATCAGCTTAGAAGCTTTAACCTACTGCTTTTCTGGCTTGAGCTGGCTGGCCCCTTTTTCGGCAGCTGAGGGCTCATCATACTGGTGCTGGACTCAGCATGAACACTGGTTTGGGTTGACCCCCACCGTAGCTCAGAACTCCAGAGTTCAAGCGATCCACCAGCCTCAGCCTCCTCAGTAGAAGGGATTATTGGTATGCACCACTGCACTTGGCCCCTACATTTTTCAGAAGGAAAGAAGAGGGAATGAAGAGGAAAGGAAGAAGGAAGGAAGGAGAAGAGGAAGGGAAGCAGAAAAGGAGGGAGGAGAGAAGAAGGGAAAGAAGGAAGGAATATTTATTAAGTGCTTACTATGTGCCACACAGTCTAAGTACTTTACAAATATTATTAACTTACAGTTTATGGTTATAATTTTATAACACAATAATAATTATAATTACATTATAATATAATTATAATAATATAAAATTAACTTATAGTTAAATAGTCCTGTGGGGTAGGTTATATTATTATGCCTGTTTTATAGTTGAGGCAACTGCGATGGACAGAGATTAAGTGACTTGCTCAAGGTCACACCTCAAGTAAGTATTTGAGGCTGGATTTGAACTCAGGTCTTCCTGACTGTAGTCCTAGTGCTCTGCGCATTGTGCCACCTAGCTGCCTTTTAAATTGCATCATATAGCAATTTATGCAAACAATTTCTTGGCATATATTTTTCGTAAAATAATATTCAAAATTTATCATTCCTACATCAACATACATCTTAAATAAACAATAAAATGGTGACGTATACTTATTTATTGAAGATAAAAATCTTTAGAATTTAGTATTTATTGAATAACATTTTATTCATATGATGGATGAGTTTGTTTTGTTTTGGGTTTTTTTGGTATAGTTCCTCAAAACTTTGTGCCATTAATGATGTTGCTACTTAAAATTACTTTTTTGGCCACTAGTGTAAATCAGTATTTTGTTCACAGTCATAGCAGCAAAAAGAAAAATAAAAGAAAAAGACACAAATAAAATGTTACAAACATTAATTCCGTGAAGTGGTCTTATTTGAATTTGCCCTACATATTTCCACTGGGCTGGAATAAATTATCATATAACTTCGAATGGGGTAAATTTAAATACATGTAACCACTTCAGAGGATTCACTATTACCATTAATCAAGACCTAGTTGTAATTTGTATTGCTTTGTTGGATTCTCTATTCACTGAAAGCCAAAACATTATAATGTTTTCAGGATCAAATATTTGATTCTGCAAACTATCATTGTACAAGTCTATTAATCACTCTTATTTAGCCGAAGTAAGACCAAAGGTATGAGACTTGTCCATGACAGATTCCTTACACATTTGTATGTGTGAGTTTTTTTCAATGAATGAGAACTGCTTCAATTGACTGATTAAATGATTAACTTTCTTCCATTTCATTTGCAGAGAAGGTTATTTTTCAAACATATCAATGACATCATTTTGTAAATTTGTTATCCATAACTTTCTCATAAATGTAAACATTGCACCTTTCTGGATCACGATATAGACTTAAGGATTTGAAGTTGATTTATTTAGAAGACTTACTTTTTTTCAAAAACATTTAAACTTCAGGAAGAGATTTTTGTTATAAAATCAATCATTGCTCTCATTATCACTAAGAAAAGTTTCATTTCTTCTTTTTGTTCAAATAGCCTTCAAATTATGTGGGCAGAGGAAAGTCAATATATGTTAGAATAATAAAGAAGTTCCCTGTGCTCTTCCTTTACACTGTTACTTAATTTTGCAAAGACCTTTCCTTTTAATGAGCTGTTTATGTATTCATGTATATAGATGATTACTCTTGTAAAGGTCTGAAAAATGATGTAGTTCCTAATTCATTCCCCAACATCAGTAATTATCCTTTCAAACCAAATTACATGAAGGACCTGGGGATTGTAGACCTGTGTATTATCTTGATATTAACTGAGCTGCATTAAAATCTAATACTAATTTCCCACAGTATATAACTTTCATTTTTAAAAAATCTGTCAATTACATCAATTACATTGACTTTTTCTGGAAATGGTATTGTCATCTGCAAGTGCTTTGCCAAGGAAAAATCTTCCCTAACATTCCTTTCAATAATATTTTTATGGTTGTTGTCTTTTGTTCTCAAAGAGGACCAAAATGACATCACCATGATAAAGTGAAGTTTCAATGTGTCCGACTGTGGATGATCAGACCAATATGAGCTTGGAATACTCTACCACAAATTGGCCACAGATAGTCTGTGGGAACATTTGTGGTGGTTACTCCAAATTTGTGCATCCTACATTTCCTTTGTACTGTTTGGATTCTGCTTAGCTCATAGAGCACAGCACCTTTTCTGATGTGGGCACGCCATGCTGAGCGATCCTGTGCCAGTGTCTACCATGTCACACAATCAAATCCAAAGTTCTTGAAAGAGACCTTGAGAATGTCCTTGTATCGCTTCTTCTGACCACCATGTGATCGCCTGCCCCATGCAAGTTCTCTATAAATTAACACCAAGAAAACACCGGTGTTCCATCAGCTACCACCACACCATTCATACTTGGAACCATTGGTTACAGCAAATGGAGAAGTTTTGAACGCTGTGGATAAGTTCACTTACCTTAGTAGTGTACTTTTCAGGGATGTACACAGTTACAATGAGGTTGACACATACATTGCCAAAGCTAGTTCAATGTTTGGGAGGCTCCAAAGAAAAGTTTGGGAGAGAAGTATTAGACTGGCTACCAAACTGAAGGTCTACAGAGCCGTTGTGCTGACCTCATTTGTGTATGCCTGCAAAACATGGACAGTCTACCAGTGTCCAGTCCATGGATAGAGTTCAGGGAATCCATGAATTTAGATGGAAAAAAATTACATCTTTATTTTCACTAATCTGGATTTCCTTTGTAATTCTATATGTTTTATTTTATGAATTTAAAAACATTTTTCTAAATGGTCCATAGATTTCACCAGACTGCTGCCAAAGGGGTCCAGGACACACAAAAAAGCTTAAGAACCCCTTTCTTAAGGGGACAGGTGATATTTTCACCACAACTAATGAGTGATAATTGAGGATTCCAAAGAGAGAGGCTCAACTGACTTAGAAAATAATATCTAAAAATGGGATTTAGATTTCTGGGCTTTAGTTTAAAATAGAGGAATGAGCTCCAGACTAGGAATGGCATGCATCTACAAGAGCTGGGAAAGCCCGTTTACCTGGAATCTGATCAAGCGGGCTTTAAAATGAATAAAGGGAAGGGAGAAAATGACTCATAGAGGTAGCAAACTTAGTGCCATGAAGAACAATGGTCTGCCATAGGGAGAACAGCAGGAAAGAAGACCAGGAATTCTATTCAGTTGCCAGGTCTTGATTCCATCCCTCCAACATTTCTCATACATGTCCCCTTCTCTCCACTCATGCAGCCACCACCCTAGATCAGACCGTTGTGCCCGCTCCCTTGGACTCCGAATAGACTCTTAACTAGTCTGTCTGCCTCCTAGTCTCTTCGTTTTTCAATTCCTCCTCCACTCAGCTACCAGGTTGATACTCTTAAAGTATTGTTCTAAATAGGTCGCTCCACTGTTCAGTAAACTCTGGTGGTTGCCTATTGCCTCTAAAACCCAGCACAAATTCTTTTGTAGAATAAAGACAACAGTTAACACAAGCTTGGCATATAATAACTTTTAAGAAGCTTACTGACTGACATATAAAGACCTACAAAACCTATCTCTAGCTTCCCTTTCTAACTAATCCATTACCCTTCTCCATTCAATCTAGAGTTCACATATGCCGACCGTCTGATTGTTTCTCCCACATGATACTCCATGCCTTTGCGTAGGTTGCCCCTTCCCATCCCTGGAACATACTTTTTCCTCAAATCTGACTTGGAATCATTGAATTCTTCTAAAGTTCAGCTCAAGTAGTACGTACATGAGATCTTTCTTTGTCCCCTCCCCCAGCTTTTTCATTTTCCTCACCGTAGTGCTGTTCGTATATCTCTTTGTGTTTATACTTACATAATGGCATTTAGACGTATGCCAGGTTCATCCAAGACTGATTTATATGGTATCTAAGATCTACATCTATGTGACTGAGGGAAAGTTTTTATCTTGTGGAACATCATTTTCCTCATCTGTAAAATGAAGATAACAACCTACCTCACAAAATTGTCAGGACTATTGCAAACATTTAAGTGCTATCGAAATGTAAACTATTATTATTGTCATTAATAGTAAAGGAAAATTTTAATAAATAAAAAATTAAAATTCATTTTTTTATTATTATGAATGTTAGAGCATGAGGAAGGGGTGGGGGAACAGGTTCAATTAGAAGACTTTAAGAAGGTAAATGGAGACCTCTGTGGAGATTCTGAAGAGGACTGGATATTTTCAAGTCTTGAGGCTCATGATGCTGGCTCTTGATTGTGTCTAATTTGACTTCAAAGTGTCTGGCTTTCTTTTCCTGGGGATAGGTGCATCATCAGCACACCCCTCGTCTGTGAGTAGTGATTTGGTCTTTTCTTGGCTCAAAAATGCAATAAAGGAGAAAGGGAGGCAGGGGAAAGAAGAAATATTTTCCTGAGGTAAGATGACAAATGTTGGGAGAGAGACCAGAAGGGGAAAGGGAGTTAAAGAGGATGTGTGTATCCATATGAGTAATTTCCTGATGTGGAATTAACTGAGCTGGGAGCAGTGAAAGAGAGTCATAGGAGTGAGAACAGCATGTATGTGATCTCTCAGAGGGGGAAGAAAGGAGGCGGTGGGAAAGAGCGAGGAGCTGTCTAACTTATTGGCAATTCCCCATGGCCTCCTTTCTTCCTCCTCAGAGGGATTACACACATTCTGTTCTCACTCCTTTGACCCTCTCCTTCATTGCTTACAGCTCAGTTAATTCCACATCAGGCAATTACTCTCACGTATACACACATCTCTTTCTCCTGCTTTCCTCCCTCTCCCTCTCCCCTCCTCTCTCTCTGTCTCTGTCTATCTTTCTGACTGTCTCTCTGTCTCCGTGTCTCTGTCTCCATGTCTCTGTCTCTCTCTCTGTCTCTCCCCTCTCTGATTCTCCACTACAAAAGTACTATCTCTCTCTGTCTCCTTTCTCCTCTTTTCTTTTTTTCTCCTCTCTATCTTGGTCTCTCTCTATCTCTTTATTTTTCTCTATCTCCTCTTTCTGTCTTTATCTTTCTATCCATCTTTCTCTGTCCTTCTGTCTGTCTCTCTATCTCTCTGTCTCTGTTTCTGTCCATCTTCCTCTGTCCCTTCTGTCTCTGTCTCTCTCTATCTCTCTCTGATGTTTGGGTGCCAAGCAGAGAAAGTTGAAACCTTTTGGAGATGGGTCAGATGGAAGAAACTTCAAAGACCATTCAACCCACCTGCAGTTTACAGAGAGAGAAATTGAGGAGTAGAGGAGTTAAATGACTTGACCAACAGCTCACTGGTGGTGAAGCACCACAAGTATGACTTGAAGACATCCTCTTATTCTAAAACCAAACACTGGTGATCAAAGTGGGCAAATAGCTGCTTATAAGTGATATTTGTATGTTTCCTAACCCAATTGCCTCATTTCACAGAAGGGGAAGCCGGGTCCAAAGAAGGGAGATGACTCTCTCAAGATCACGCAGCTGGTTAGTATCAAAGCCAGTTCTGGAGACATGACTACAAAAGACTTGTTTGTCTTTCTATGTTCTCTACTGTCTATGCTGGTTAAACAAAAGGACAAAGAAGGTGATTACTGCCAGACTCTCCAGTCCCCTTTGTCAACTCGCCTGTGTGTATGGAGTAAAAAAGATGAAGTCCAGGGGTATGTTGTTAAATGTTCCATAACCAGCTCTCTAGGGGGAAAATGTTCCCATCATACATGTTTAAGTTTAACCTGCCCTATCAATATTTTCTCCATCATTCTCTTAAAGCTAGACATTCAACAAAATAATAAACTAAGTCCCGATTTGTAGCCAATTTGCCAATTTCCAAGGTGTAAATGCTCGCACCAAAAATTTAACAACTGACTCTTGAGAGCTGGTTAATGCTGGTTTTGTTGGCTCCTGTGCCCTCCATCTTGGATGCTCAACCCTCCTTCTTAAGTATCAATGACCCTCGAGGAGAAGTCAGTTCTGTGAAGATTTTAGTCACCAGGGCCCAGGTCCCCTTTCATGAATGATACACCTTGGTGAGGTATGTAGGTGTGAAGGTCTAGGAGCTCATAGGGTAGTTGGCCCTCTCTGTCCACCCTGGGCCAAGAGAGCCCAAAGGATAGAGTCCCACCTCGAATCACCTCAGGGCCACACCCTCTCAGGTTAGGTGACTCTAGTTTTAAGCCATCATATAATCAATGAAAGAAGCTTAGGGTAGTGGCAACCTAAGATGGGCAAGCTAGGTGGTACCATAGTTCAAATCTGGGACACTTGCTAGCTGGGTGACCCTGGGCAAGTCACTTCACCTTGCTGGCCCCAGTTTCCTCGTCTGTAAAATGATCTGGAGGAGGAAATGCTGAACTGCTCTGGTATCTCTGTCAAGAAAACTCCAAATGGGATCACGAAGAGTCAGATATGACTGAAACAACTGAACAACAACAAAGATGGATGGGCTGGAGCCTACCTGAATGGGCTCTGAGCTGATGATTAAATTTTCATTGTAAGCCTTTATACTTTAGAAATTGGCAAAAATTATAAATAAGGATTTGATTTATTGTTTTGTTGATTATCTTGACTTACGAAAGTGAAGAGAAAATGTTGATCATGCAGACTCAATTTAAAAGTGTGTCACTGGTACATTTTCTCCCCAAAGAGCCAGTTGTTAAGCATTTACCAGCATACCACCGGTGGTGGGTGAGAAAGAAACAGTGTGTAAACAACTGTTTGCATGTGACATTTTAAAGTCTTAGAACGTACAAGGAACATATTGTGCCCCTGATTCCACTATCCGGCCCACATTTCAAATAGACATTTAATTTTATTTTTCCTTTTCCCCCCAAACTTTGTAAAGTACTTTCACAACCATCCTCTCATTTGAGCATAGTGGCACACCCTGTGAAGTAGACAGGGGAGTTATTATCACCACCATTTTGCAGATGAAAAAACTGATTCTCAGTGATTTCCCCAGGGCGTGCAGCTAGTTGGCAGATAGGATAGTGGAACTTTGGTCACTGAATCAGAAGATTTGGATTTCAGTCTTGACTCTACCACTAATTCATGGAGGGACCTTGGAGGTCACTTATGCTGTGTGGGACTCAGTTTCCTTTTCGGAAAAATGAAGAAGGGTCAGACAACATGATCCCTGAGGTCCCCGTAAAACTTGTGAACCTGGTGACACCAGCCAGCATGTGAGCTTTGGTTTCCCGATTCCCAAAAGCACTGGTCTTGTCACAGCCCCTTTCTGTCCAAACTGTTTTACTTCATTAAAAAAAAAATTTCATAGCTGGATCCCTTTTCATGTCATGGTGCTCCATTTCACAATCCAATGGCTGCACATTGTTTACAAGGGGGAATTGTTTATATTTTGACTGTCTCTCACTTTGTTTTGTAAGACCTGATTTCGTGTTTTCCGACGTTCAGATGTGTCCTCTGCTGTCCCTGGGATCTGTCTCGGCCGTCCTCTTCCCTGATCCCGGCTGTCTGGCAGCCACCAGTCCAGGCAACATCTTCAAGAGGTTGTCTGGCTGTTTTCAGACAAGAGCAGGGCCGGAAATCATTAAGCTCATGGATGACTCCAGCCTCCTCGCCTGATAGCCCTGAAGGGCATTTCAGTGGTTGTTCTCCTGAGGACACCCATGGTGCTCCCTCTTTTCAAAGACTCCTATTCCCCATGCTCTGGTTCCCTTGGCTTCCGAAGTTCAACTTGAACCATATCGTTTCCTCATTCAATAAACCCCAGTTTATTGCCTCCAGGATCACATGTAAAATCCTTTGTTTGACTTTCAAAGCCCTTTCTACCTTTCCAGGGGGAAAAACACTGGGTTTGCATTCAAGATCTGGGTTCAAATGCTGCCTCAGATGTTTAATTGTGATGTTACCTTGGGCAAATCACTTCATTTCTCTATGCCTCTATTTCCTAATTGGTGAGTTTTGGGGGTCAGATTGCTTCTAAGTTTCTTTCTACCTTCTGTGATTCAAGAAGCCAGAGCTGTGGGTCACAGAGCCACAGACATGATTGTGGGCTGGAGCAGTGAGGGAAGGCTTGGATGGGCAAGTGACTTAGCAGGTTGGGGCACCAGCTTCCTTTTCTATAAAACAAAAAACTTAGACTGGACCTCTAGAATCCCTTCTATGGACAAATCCATGTCCTACATCTTAAGGTTTAAGTACACAAGGAATTTGGGGAAGGAGATGACATGAGAGCAGAAGGATTTAGAGCAGAGGAGAATGGGGGCATCTTGTGAAAAGGCCCTGGAGGTTCTTGTAAAAGAAAGGTGGAAGAAGGTGAAGTTGGAATGGGTTCATATCTTACCTTACTGTAACCTTGGGCAGATCTCCCTAGGCCCCAAGCATGGGGGTAGTGGTGGTGGGGTGGACCAGATAGCTTCTGAAAGCCCCACCCATTCTTAATTTATTGTTTTATGGATCTTTGATCCTATGATAGGTCAAAGCCAGATTACAAGGGGACCTGAATGCCAGACCAAGTAGCTTAGCCTTTGGCTACACTCAATAGAGAAGACAAGTATTCCATTAATTAACCAAAGGTTCTAGTCATACCAAGCTAACTAAACTATTCAAGCTACCTCTTTTGCTTCCCTCCAAAGAAACCAAACAGAGGAAAGCCTGTGGGACCATAGAGCCCCGACCTTCCACACTGGTTTCATTTTGCCAAAGGCCACCCAGAAAACTGAGGGAGGCTCCAGGCTGCTGCCAACTGAAGACTAGAGAGAAAGTGTCCTCACCTGGGCACCTGGGGGAGATCCCCCAGGAAGTAGGGCTACTGGGCATCCTTGGCCTGGCTTTTCTTTTTTCTTGTTTTCTCCCCGAAGGACCCTGGGGGGAAGGGAGTGTTTGTTTCCAATTGATTTCAGGAGGGCTGAAGCAAGACCTCTGTTTTTCCAAACGAACATGAAGATGTTCTCAATTAGGGGACTAAGCGTGAAATTCATTCTAAATGGTTCAGTATGTCAGAGTGGACAGAAAGCTGGCTTGGAATATGGCAGCCAGGCTGACCCATTTCTTCACACAGGAGCCGATTCAAGCCTTTCCTGCGAGAGGCCCTGAGGCTGAACTTCCCCCAGGCCCCCTCTTCCCTTCGATGATCAGCCCCTTAAGGCCTGATGTGATGGGGTAGGGGTGACTGATGTGCCATGGCAGGAGAGGAACAGTGGATAAATGCAACCCCCTTCTCTCCCTCCCAAGCAAGTGAGGCTTCTTCCCTCCAGCTCAAACATCTGTAGGAAGCTATTGCACGAGCTCTTTGTAGGGTGTCTGGCCGAGGGAAGCAGACATGCCAAGGACCTGGGCCAAGCACCACCTCTTCCAGGAAGCTTGCCCTGATCATTGCAATCTCTCCCTTTCTGAAATCCAAGTAGAACTTTGCATATCTGCCTTACAACTCACCAGCTTAACTACAAGTGGTTGTGGGTGTTCTCCACAAACAAAACCAGTCTTGTCTCCTTATCTAAACTAAGGACAGGGACTATGCCTTCCCCTTCAGCACTGTCATAGAATTGGCAGGCAATTCAGCACAACATTTTAGACATCTAGGTGACGATATAAAGAGTGCTCAATGTTCAGAAGGGTGAGACCCTGGACAAGTCCAATTTCTGCCTGCCTCAGTTTCCTCATCTATAAAATGGGGATAATAAGATCCCCTATCTGTTATGAGGGTCATAAAGTGCTTTGCAAACCTTAAAAAGGGCTGTAGAAAAGCTAGCTACTCTTACTTATAGCTTCCTCTGTTGCAAGATGCTGGCCCTGGGATTTCCTTGGCATAGGGAACTCCCGGGGCAGAAAATGCTCTCCCCTAATGCAGGTCAACTTCTCTGCAAGTTACAGTCTTAGAGAGTGACCCAGAACATGGAGAAAGCCAATGACTCTCTTCGAGTGTCTAGGATGTGTCCGAGATGGAGCTTGGACCTGGTTGTGAAGTCCACTCTCAATTTACTCAGCTACACTGCCCCTAAGGCATCTGGATACAAGGATGAAGAACTGATCAGCCTCTTGTCTTCTAGGACAGGGGAAAGTCAGACACAAAGTACATGGATAAGAAAATGCAAACCATAGAGAGAGGAATTGCTTTTCTTATAAATATTAGAGGGCAGGAGGGTGAAAATGAAAGGAGGGGTATCAAGAAAGGCACAACTCCAGAGCTGAGCTTGGAAGGAAGCTGGAAACTCTGTGAGTGGAGGGCATTCCAGGCATGAGAAGTCACCAGGATAAAGGCTTGGAGAAGGGAGATGGAATTCTGTATACTAGGAACAGAAGCAGACCAGTGGAGAAGTGATGAATGGTCATTAAGAAGGTTTAGGCACTTTGTACATGGCTGAGCTGTGCCAACCTACACTATGAGAACAAGTATGAGAACTGAAAGAAGAGCATGGAATCACAGCATCCTAGGTCTGGAGTTGGAAGGAACTTTGGAGATCATCTAATTCAACCCCTTCTTTTTGCAGATGAGCTAAGTTTTGGGGGAACTCTATTCCCCAAATAGACACTCAAATTTACTCAAGCTAAGATGAGCAGGTTAAGAAACTTGCCCAGATTTACACTGATAGTGGTGACAGTTAGGACTCAAATTCACCAGCTCTAGTACTCATTAACTGTGATGGAGAAAGTCCAGTGACCACTAGATTTGGCACTTATGGGACCAAGGTTCAAATCTCAGCTCAGCCACTAATGGTTCTATAACCTTGAGGCAAATAATTTCCCTTCAATGAATCTCAGTTTCCTTCTCTGTAAAATAAGAGGGCTGTACTAAGATTTTGAGCAGATTACCTTCTCTGGGAATCTTCAAACAGCTGGGGAAATTAGGTAGCACAGTGGATAGAGTACCCAGGCTGGCATCAGGAAGACACACCTTACTGAGTTTGAATATAGTCTCAGACACTAGCTGTATGACCCTGGGCAAGTCACTGAATCCCATTTGCCTCAGTTTCCTTATTTACAAAGTGAGCTGGGGAAGAAAATGGCAAACCACTCCGGAATTTCTTCCAAGAAAACCCCAAATGGGAACATGAAGAATCGGATCTGACTGAAAAACAGCTAAAACAATCTCTTCCAGTTTGAGCAATCCAGAAAATGAATCTAGGAAAAGATACTAATGCTGCTCAAAAGGACCTCACTGTCTGATGGGAGTTGGGGAGAAAGGGACAAGGTAGAAACAGTGAAAAAACTATACAGGGCCTTGAAGAAGTAAGTTCTATACTGTGTGGCCCAGACCAGCCACTAACTATTCAGAAATAAGAGCAGGGAGTGAAAGATGTGGACTGGGCTGGACAGGAAAGAGTGCCCAGAGAAGGAGGAATGGGAGCGGGGTCTTCCAGTAGAGTATGAGTCTCCCATTTTTCATCTCCATATCCCTAGTGCCTAGCTCAGTGACTGACACATAGTAGGTGTTTAATAAATGCTTGTCAGTTTGAATGGTTGAACTGATGGATGTTTGGGGAGGACTCTGAAAAGCAGAAAAAGTGCTCCAAGAAGAGGAGAATGACTTGAGCAAAGTCAGGGAAGGAGGAATAAAGAGTACGTGTGTCTGTGTTTGTGCAGGGAGATGGTAGTGAAGAGATGATTGACCTAAGGAACAACAGAGTAGCCTAGCAGGTGTTTGATACAGGACCTGTTTGATTGATGGGCAATCAAGTTTGGTCTGAAGGAGATCTGTCAGCAGACACCCTGATGGGTTATTGGAATCTGGAGAAGATCCTATCCCTGCAGGAGAATGGGAAAGGGTCTTCTGGGGAGAGTCCCCACCTCTCTGCCCCCAAGACCTAGAACTTGAGCAATGCGGATGGGACAGACTAGGGCCAGCAATTCAACAAGTGTGAAATTTTCCAACCTGCCTTGAAGTCCGAAGGCTGCCAAGACTGAGATGAGCTCACGCATAGCCAAGGGCTCTGAACTGCAACCACTTCTGAAGTCCCTACCCAGAGACGTTTCCAAATCACTAACGCGAAAAACCTGTCCACAGGCCTTGGCTCTGGAGGCCTGTCGGCCGCGCACAATCAGTCACGAGGAATGTCGGCCCGGCTCAGCCAGCAACCGTCAACCCAGCAAGGAGCCTTCCATCCTGTCCACGTGCAGCTCCAAAGAGCTGGACCAGGTCCGAGCCCCCAGGGGCAAAGTCTTCAGGCTTGGGGCACCCTGTGTATCCCCCAACCATGGGTACCCTGGCCCACTAAGGCTGACCAAGCTGGCATTCTCATGGTACTTGTGACCAGGCTCCTAAAGCAGGTCAAAAGTTCAGAGTTTGGAGATAAAGAGTCTAAGGTCACAGGGACTGTCTCTAGCCAGGACTATGATCTTGGGGATGGAAGAAAAACTCTGTTCCCCAAATAGATATCCCAATTTACTCTGAGTGAACTCTAACCCCAATCACACACTGATCCCACTAACCCCAGCCACAGTCTGACCTTTAGTAAGAATTATCTAGTGAGTTGATAACCCAAGATACAACATTTTAAGATCAGTAATAGAATATATATACCAGGCCTGGCCACAAACTGACTCTCTTAGCACAGACCAAACCCAAACCTTAGTCAAAAACTGATTCTTGAGATCAGTCACAGACTGACCCCCTAATCTTGTTCATAGGTTGATTTTAATCCAGGTCACATACTAATAATCCCTGACTCATTGTCCAATAACTCCCTCATTGGCCAAAGATTGACACCGAACTGTGGGACCACCTTGCAAATGCTTCTTACTGGTAACAAACAGATCCAGGTAAGAAAGAGTATGCATAGCTCAGTACATCCCACCCCCATTTCCAAAGGGACAAGCCCATGTTCTAGGGAAGCAATATGGTATGGTGAAAAGAGACATGTATTTGGGATCAGAGGACCTGAGTTCAAATGCTGCCCTTGTTACCTGAGTGACCTTGGTCAAGTCTCAGAATCATTAGTTCCTACCGTTTAAAAACGATGGCTTGGATTGAATGACTTCTAATAACTTCAGGTTCTAAGTCAATGATTCTAGAAGGGCAGGTGAGAGACACGCTGAGTCTGAAAGAACTAGTCCACATGGGGTTGCCATGGCTAGAGGTCCTAAACTTTCTTCTCTGAGCTTGTCACTGGGCACTTGTGCTCATGTGGATCTGTGTTAGTACAGGCCCCTGAGAGTTTCCTGATCTCCCCATGCTCCTAGAATGTCTCCCCTCACTTACCCAGGACTCCTTCTGTATTAGCCCAGACAAGAAGCTAAGCTGCAGGTCAGGAACAGAGGACTACATGTATTCATTGTTTGTTGACTCTATCATTAAAGTATAAGCTTCTTGAGGAAGGGATCTGTCTCTTGTCATTGTATCTCCAGGGTCTGGGATGGTGACTGACCCAGAGGCATTACCTGATAAAGGCTGGTTGATGGGTCAGATTGCATTTGGAGTGCACCAGAATGGAAGGAATGAGGATGACAGCTGTGGCCATATCCTGACTAGCACTCAGGGCTTCCCTCCATGGAACCAGCTGATTTTCCCCTCCATTTCCCTTCCCTAGAGGATGGTGACTGTAGGCATGGATTATGGGACCGTAGCTCTTGAACAGGAAGGAATCTCAAAGGTCAATTAGTCCAAGTCTCTCACTTTATAGAGGGTGAAACTGAGGACCAGGAAGGTTATGTAAGACCTGCCTAGGAACTGACAAGCTTGGTGACCCCAGGAAAGTTACATAATCTCTTGGAGCCTCAGTTTCCTCAGTTATAAAATGTGAATAAAAGCATCTCTCTCTCAGGGTTGTTGTAAGAATTAAATGAGACAACACATGAAAAGCACTTTGCAAACCTTTAAGCATCTTATATAAGGGCCGACTCTCAATAACTATTGCCTAAAGTCACCAGGTGATAAGCTTAAGAGGAACCCCAATTTGAACCCCAATTCTCTGACTCCAGAATCTAAGGCCACATCTCTGGGCCACATCTCTGCACTATGACCTTGGCTCATCTACTGGAATTCTGTCCCTGACCTGTCTGGTCTGACACCCTGAACTCTGATCTCAGCTTTGTCCTCTTGCTTCCCGGTATCATCGTGTGCCTTTTTGAACTTTAACCTCTGCACCAAATTTTCCTCCATACCCTACTGGCCTTCCCCTGCTTCCCACTCCAGGGACAAATCCCAACTGGCAACGTCATATGGGAGGAGAGAAGAGGGTCTCTCTCTGAGAGGTGCCGATGGAGCCTTGGAAGATTCTGAACCCCAGGAAGTCTGAAGCCAGGCATGTGAAATGAAATTTTTAGGGAAAGGAGACAGGGACCTGAGGGTGGAGGGAACAGTGGACTGGGCTGGACCCCATGGAGAAGACCAAAGAGAGGATGAGCTGAGGACAGGCCCCAGGACTTGGCCATGGGGTAGTCTTTGGAGACCTTGGAGAGGGCAGGTTCCTTCGACCAGCCTCCCACAAAGCTCCAGTGTCTGCTTGACTCCATCCAAGGGGATGGGAGGGCCTCATGGCTGCTATCTCACTCATCCCTATGAAACGCCTATGTGGCTGGCAAAGGACAGGGGAGACTGTATCTCTAGGGTCGGCTGGCTGCTAGATGGGGGAGGGAGAGTTCTGTAAAAGTCAGGCCCCAGGCCCCCAGCTTAGCGACCTAGGGTGTGGGTTGGGGGCCCAGGATGGGAGCCCTAGCTAGAGGCTCCCTAAGCTTCCCTCTCAGCTAACTCCCCATCAAAGGCTCCTCTTGTTCCCCCTACATTGAGTCATTTGTGTTTCTGCTGGAAAGATCGTAAAACCCCAAGTCTGAAGAGGTAATCAAGAGACCATAAGAGACTACCCAGGCCCATCTGCCACCTCTTCTCATTTCTTAGGGAAAGGAGCTGAGGATGCCCTCAGATGGGAAGGATTTATCCAAGGTCACACATAGAACTGAAGCCAAGAGAAAGCCAGGTACAATGGGGAAGAGCTCTGGACTTTTAGATAGAAGACCTGGATTCAAATCTCATCTCAGCGTGACCATGGTCAAATCATGACCTTTTTCTTGGCCTCTATTTCCTCAGCTGTTAAATGAAGGGAGTTAGACTGGATGAAATCTGAGGTCCCTTATATCTCTAGAACCATGACTCCCATAACCTCATTCATCCTTATTGGAGTCTATCTCATTGTTGATACTTATTAGATATGCGACCTTAGCTGAGTCAGAGCTTTCTTTGAGCCTTCCTATGAAATCTGGACATCAGACTAAAGAGTCTCTGAGATCCCTTCCATGAATTGCATATGAGTATGAGAAGCCAGGTTTTCTGACTGCTTGTATTCATTTGTTGGTATATCCACCACATGTTATATCCACCATAGCATATACTGATTATATCAGAGCTGATTCTCCATAGGTAACTAGTTCATCAACTTGCCCATCAAACCACCTCCAACTCTAAGAATCTACAACCCCATTATGCCTCCAGAAGGGCAATCTTCAGTTTCCTTCAATAACATAGTCCTGGAGAGGGTGGGTTACAATTCATAGTTCCTAGGGTCTTTCCTAACCAGACCAACCTTGTAAACATCCTCCTTCTTGAAGAGAACTGGGGTGGGGGAAGGGTATTGGGCAAGGCTCATCTTGGTTTGGAATTTTCACAACTGTTCCACTACTAACAGTGTCAAATGTCCTTCAGTCACATTGAGCTCTTATTTATATGGGATTATCACTTTCAAAAGGGCTTTCTCTATTATCTCCCAAAAGTGGGGACCCAGGCCCCAGGATTCAAGGGTTAAATGGTCTGGGATACCAGAAATTCCATACCACAGTGATTCAACAATCTCTGAAAAGGCCAGCCAGGCCCCTTATCACCACCATCCACAAAGGATGCCACCCCTCCTTTTCCCTCGTTGCCATAGAAATATAGGCCACAAGTAATTCTTAAAAACAAAAAAATCCAGGGAGTCAGGGGAAATGTCAATAGAGAATTCTGAACTGGGAATTAGAATATTTCCTCTTGAGATGCCCTCAGGAGCCAACACTCTGATAGGGAGAGAAATATAGGGAAGTGGGGGCCAAGGAAGACAGTTTGGGTCTGGGGAGCAAGGCTGGGATAGTGAGTTGATCCATTGGGAAGTCATTAACACACTTTCCTGAAGCAATGATCATATAAAGGAAAGGGTGTGGGATTCTCTGTCCCCCACACCCATAGTCACAGAAAGTACAGAATGCAATCACAAAGGCTAAAGAAGGAATGTAAAGGAGTTCTCCTAAACTCAACAATATGCAATTAAATTCTTTAATCAGTTTAAGGATGATGGAGCCTTAGCCATTGAATAAAGACAAATGACACCACACAGTATCTACCTGAAAGAATATGATAAAATCCTTGCTGTTTTATATTTTTAAAAATGTGAAATATCTAGCAATTGGGGCTTGAGAGGGACAATCAGTAAAGGAAGTAACTACAAGGATCGTGACCCTGACAATAGAGAGTTGGGTTGTAGAGAAAAAGAGATCCTTAGAAACCCTGTGTAAGAACTCTCAAAGGAGAAAAGGCACCCTATGAGTATTGAATGAAGCCCATGAAGAAAAGACTTCCAGGTCTTCCAGTACCAGAAGTTGTGACTCACTACCATCGTATTCTAAGTTTGAGTTCATTCTCCTCTACCATGAACATGGTGTATAGCATGCGAGAATGTGTCAGGTTTATGGGGGCAATGATTTATACCTACTCTTCTTTCTCTGCTATCCTCATCTTTACTAGAGCTACTTGAATCTACAGACTGATTCCCAAAAAGGAAGCACACTAGTAGGGGCTCATGAGCTACAACAGTAGGAGTAATAACGCTCAAGGTTGCCCATAAAACCCAATGGAGTCACCTCTATGGATTCAACCTGCAAACCTTCTAGTAGGAGTTGGGAAGTTGCCCAAAGGGGAATGCTACATGTGTAGTGATTTGATTATATTATCTAGAACAGAGTTTCTTAACCTGTGGACTATGACTATGTTTGTTGATAAATAGATAGACAGATAGACAGACAGACAGACAGACAGACAGATAGACAGATAGACAGATAGACAGATAGACAGACAGATAGATAGATAGATAGATAGATAGATAGATAGATAGATAGATAGATAGACGGATGGAGGGAGGGATGGAGGGAGGGATGGAGGGATGGATAGATAGCTGTATTTCAATTTAATTGGTTTTATTTGTAATACTATGTATTTTCTCTTATATATTTAAAAGCATTATTCTGAGGAGTGATCCATAGGCTTCACCAGATACCCAAAAGGGTCTCAGACACAAAAAAGTTAAGAACCTCTGGTCTAGAGCAAGATATAGAAAAAGGAAAGTAGATGGGATGGGGAGAAGGGGACCACCGACGGTAGCAGAGCAGAGGACAAAACCATGTTCAGCAGATGTTTGGGTGATATGTGATGCATGGAATGGGGACAAGCTAGATAGAGTGAGGCAGATGAATTTCCAAGAAGGAAAAGTGAGGGCAGGAACAGCCTTTAGAATTAAACAGATTTGATGTTGGAGAAATTGCTTCACTGGAATTTCCCTGAGTGCTGGAAGTGAGTCTTATATTTATATACCAGAATCCTAGAGCAAGGCACTGCTCACAGTATGTACTCAGAAAAGGTTGGTTGATGTGAATTAATTTGAATTGGGGGAAACATGGAGAGCAGACCTGAATCATAATCTACTCTGGGATCTAAGAATCTACCTCAACACTTGCTGCTAGCGATGTCTGAAAGAAATTGGTTGCTACGATCCTATGAATGTGTCTGAAGCAACTTTTAACTCTGTGCACATACATGGATCTTCTTGTTAGTAGTAAAAGCTATTTGTGTACCAAAGGGTCTGTGTGGAGGCTGGACTGCCCCAGACAATGGTGGGGAGACCAGGGCTCCAGTTGAGTGATCTAGGGTACTTAGAAGAGAGCCAGATAAGTGGCATCCGTGACCATAAGAGAGCCAAAGTTTTATATGTGGAAAGACTGGTGGGAAGAAAGAAGGGAGGAAGTGTCAGAGACCCTCAGCTATTCCACCTCCACAACACCAACCACAACAGTTCAGTCCCCTTACTGTCATCATCACAACTATGAGGAAGCCAGTTCAAGTTCAGTCTCAGTTCTTTTACTCACTACCTGAATGACCAATTACTTAAAATGGGCCTCATCTGTAAATGAGGGATGAGTGCAGCAGAAGAAGGTGGGACCAGGTGTTTCTATGTGGCTTTATCTGTGTGTCTTTATTGTTTTTCTCTGGTTTATGTGAATTCCTGGGGAAATCTCGTTTGTGAAACCACAGGCTGTGATCTGCCTGAAATCTTGGGAACAGAAACTGCTAGAGGGAGGGATGGATCTGTGTCACCCAATTAATCACAGCTGTGTCCTTGACAACAACTTCTGAACCCTTCCCTTTGTTCTCAGGAACGCCAGCATCAGAAATCTTGGAATCCTGGAAGTCAGGGGTCATAGGACCCTGGCACAGCTCAAGTAGCAGACAAGAAGATTCACTCTGAGAAGGAGGCTTTGTGCCTCCAAGGATGATGGAGGCAGTCTATTCCAGTGCAATGAGTGCTGGATTTGGAGTCAGAGGTCCTGGGTTCAAATTCTGACTCTACCATTTGCTATGCAGTCATTGATAAATCGTTTCATTTTTCCAGGCCCTGTTTTCCTGGAAATGAGGCCGTTGGACTTAGTGGCTTGTGAGGTCCCCTTCAATCTTAAATCTGTGATTCCCATGCTTGGCACTATCTGCCCCACCCTCCACTCGGAGGATGTGGGAGTGAGAAAGAGTAGTTCCTTTCCTCAGGCAGGGAAGGAAGTGATCTGAGCCAAATCCTAATCCCACCTACAGTGTGACTCCCCGGCTTGTCTAAACTTTTCTCTAATCTCAGTAGCCGTGACTCCACAGTCTTTGGGGATTGGCATTCATATTTTCTCTGCATAGTCAAATTCCCACTGCCTCCGGAATAATAATCATGGTAGCAGCTGACATTTACAGGGTGCTTCCCAAATATTATTTCATTGGCTTCTCACAATAACTCTGGGAGGGAAGTGCTATTATTATCCCCATTTTACAGATGAGGAGACTTAGAGGCATTAAGTGACTCCCTCAGGGTTACTGACCTAGTAAGAGTCTGAGGGAAGATTTGAACCCAAGCCTTCCTCTCTCCAGGTCCAGAAAGCTATGTTCGTCATTCCTACCACCAGCCAAGTACACAGGAGGGACACTCGAATGGGGGCTCACACAGGCAGGGTGGTTATCCCCCACTTCTTCCTTAAGGAAAGGTGATTCTTCAGAGAATTGTTGGATGGTGCCTTTTAGCATGGTCCACTTTCCCATCTCTCTGAGACACAGAATGTCAGAACAGTATCTCTCTCATTAGGTCACTCACAAGTAAAAGAGAAAGAGGTAAATTGTCTGAGTTACAAACATTG
The DNA here is from genome assembly GCF_028372415.1 of Notamacropus eugenii. Taxonomy (NCBI): domain Eukaryota; kingdom Metazoa; phylum Chordata; class Mammalia; order Diprotodontia; family Macropodidae; genus Notamacropus; species Notamacropus eugenii. The sequence continues at coordinate 49,543,925 of NC_092873.1, forward strand.
CAATGGAAAGAGTGCCGGCCCTAGTGTCAAGAAGACAAATCTAGCCGCAAACACAGTCGCTGTGTGATCATGGATGAATCGCTTACCTTCTGACAACCTCAGTTTCTTCATTTGGAAAATAGAGATAATAATGATTCAAGCTGTTGTTCAGCCGTGTCCTATCCTTCATGATCCCGTTTGGGGTTTTCTTGGCAAAGATACTGGACTGGTTTGCCATTTCCTACTCCAAGTCATTTTTACAGATGAGGAAACTGAGGCAAACACTGTTAAGTGACTTGCCCAAAGTCACACAGCTAGTAAGTGTCTGAGGCTAGATTTGAACTCAGGTCTTCCTGACTCCAGACCTGGCGCTCTGTGCACTATGGTGCCACCTAGGTGTCCCATATTATTATGATCATTCACACAGAGCCTAGACTGTAACCCAGGTTACCTTCACCCCAGGCTGGTGTTCTCTCCACTGCACTACCATGCCTCCCTCCCCTTTTATGGGATCATGGGATTTAGGTTAGGAAAGGATGGAAAGGATCTAACAGACCAATCAACAGGCATTTCTAGGTGCTGAGGATACAAAGATAGAAAAATGAGAAGTCCCTGCCCTCAAGGGGCTTACATTCTATTACAGGAATCATAGATTCAGAGACTTCAGAGGAGATTTAGTTCAGCTCCAACTCCATTTTATAGATAAGGAAACTGAGGCCAGGGAAAATCAGGGACTTGGTAAGGTCACAAAATGAATCAAACAGCATAGCTTGACTTGGGAGGCCAGGCTTGTGAATTTCTGATGCCCTGGTCCTTCCACTCCAACCACGTTGCCATCTCTCAAGTCTCACTCACTGAAGCATCTGCCAAAGGAATCAGGTTGAGGAGTTCCAGGTCCCCAAGGCAGGAGGTCCCTAGGGTCTCCTGAGCAGGTCTTACCTTGGGGATAATTGCAAAAGAACAATGTGAGACCTGAGAATCCCCTTCTCCCTCTGAGTACCCTTAGCAGAACAGCCATCCCAGAGGTGGGGTCTACCTGGGTCTATCCTCATTTATACTCGGTAGTTTCCCTCCCCTTCTTCTCAAATATGGAGGTCTTATGGAATATCCCCTCAGGATGAGCCCTCCGCAAGAGTGACAATGGGTGCTAATCCCCACTAATGTGTCAGCATGCCCATCCCACTGCTTGCCACCCCAACAGAGTTAGAGTGCATATGTCCCTAGAAGGTTCCCAAGAGGTGATGGCCGTCTCAGGCACAGTGATAGGCTGGTGGGACTGGAGGGGTCTGCAGGATCTCTCCAGATCACTCCTATAGCAACCCCAGAAAGTCCAGCAGCTGTAGCTATAGCTGACCCAACTGCTGGAATGCCAGCCTAGCCCTGTGCTTTGGTGGCTTTCCCCCGGGCGCTGTAAAAATTAAATTAAAATTTTTTCCCATTTCTCTCTTATTGCAAACACATTGGAGACCGATTGCTCAAATGACATCTCTCTCATTCTTCATCCCCTCCTCTCATCCCCCTCCATCCCCTTTCTCTGCTTTCCCAAAGCAAGGTCACAGGAGTCAAACAAGATCTTCTGGAGCATCAGGATGAACCTGTTCAGTTGGACCAGCAGGCGGTGTTTCCCAACAAGGAGAAGAGATCTCTTAGGCTACCTTCCCTCCAGATCCCAGGTCATGGGGTCCTAGAGTGAGAGCTGGGAAGGACCCCAGAAATCATCTAATCCATCCTCCTTATTTTACAGATCAGGAAACTGAGGCACAGGGGAGGTTAGTGACCAGATTGTTTACCAGATTGTAGCTCTGGAGTTGGAAGGCGCCTCAGAAGTCATCCCCCTCATTTTACAGATCAGGAGGCTGGGATCCAAGGAAGATGACACTGACTGGTAGAAGTGAGATTTGAACACAGGTTCTCTTGCCTTTCTCTCCATGAGCCTGAACCAGTTGGTTCTCCACCCTCCCCTCCCTTCCAAATCACATCTTTTGACCAAGTCAGTGTCCTCCTTGCTTTCCAAACTTTATATGTCAACTGTGACCTACCTGTCCTTCTCATCTTCCCTGGGAGCAGAACCTACTCACTATCCCCCTCCCAAACAGACCCCTAAAATTGTTGGGAATGCCAGCTCCAGTGGGGGTGAAGAGGATCAAGAAATGAGTCAAGGTAGGAAGGAGGTTTCAGACTCATCCATGATCAGCCAACCTCTCACAGGCTCACAGAATCTCAGAACTGGAAAGGGCCATTGTGGTGCAATGAAAAGAATGTTAGATCTGGCATTAAGAGGTTCAAAGCCATGAGGACATGTCTTTGACAGGCACCACCTGTGGAATTTCAAGAAAGTCATTATTTGCCCTCTCTAGGCTTCTATTTCCTATTTCACTAGATGGATTCTAGATCTCAAGCTGGAATGCCATGATCTTAAAGGTCACTCAGCATAGTCCAGTGGAAAGAACCCTGGCTCTGGAAGCAGAATATCTGGAATTCAAATACTTTTCCTGATACTTACTATCTGTGTGACCCTAGACAAGTCATTGACACCTTCCAAGTCCTGTTTCTTCATTAGCAAAATGGTGGGTTGGACTAGATGGCCTCAGAGACCCCTTTCAACTCAAATCTCTGATCTCATGGACTAGTTCAGCTTTTTCCCCAGACAGAAATCTCCTCTGCTACATTAATGAGAAGTTGCTACCTGGTTTTTACTTGAAGATCTCCAATGAGTGATGGAGAGCTAATGACCTGCCCACTCCATGATTAGATACCTTGCCAAACCTCTCTCAGTTCAAGGTCAGCCACCATTCTGCCCAGCCCTGCTGAGGAAGGGTCCATGGATGCCTATCCCTAACTCTCACTAGCAGAAACAAGGAGACACTGGCCTCTGCCCACAGGGCAGATAGTTCCCTTGCAGCTGGGATAGTTCCCTTGGAGCTCTTTCACCAAGAGCTGCAGTCAGAGGCCTTGCCCTGGGAGAATGTAAATGGAGCATTGAAGGAGGTAAACAGAGAATGTTTTAATGTTGTGTTTGATCTGAGATGTGGTATCACATCAAAAGCAGGGGCCTCCAGAGAGGGGGATTTGACCAACTCATTTTCAAGGCTAAATGAGTATTTGCTCGAAGTGATTACATATGGTCAGACCACATCCAGAGGATTGTGTACAGGTCTGGGCACCACATTTTAGGAAGGACGTTGACAAGCTGGGGCCTGGTCAGAGAAGGAAAGCCAAGAGGGTTGAGGGTCTGGGAAGATTTGGCCTGGGGAAGACTGAGCAGGGCATGAGAGCCTCTGGAGGGCTGTCCTGTGTGCTCAGCTGGATCCCAGGGGCCAGAAAGAGAGGAGGAGGAGACTGCAAAGAGGAAGATTTTGACTCCATGTAAAGGAGATTCTCTAATAATGAAAGGTGTCCAGTAGAGTCCTGTGGAAGGGGAGGCATCACCCCAAGAAGAGACAGGATGCTCTTGTCAGTGGTGTTGGTAGATGGGATATGGGGATCTCTGCCCTTAGGGTATTTTGGGAGCCACAGGGTAACCTGGAAAGGTTAACAGTTGTTAGAATAGTTGTCAGAATAGAAGCTACTCACTGTTCTACTCACTTCCCAGACCACAATTCCCCTTCCTTAAAGACCACTCTCCAAGAATGTTTTCTTTCCCATTAGAATATAAACTCCTTGAGGGTAGAAACCACCTGACTTAAGTAGCTGTAACCCCATGGGTTTAGCACATAGTAATACTTAGTAAATGTTTTTCTTCCTTTCCTTTCCCTTTCCCTTTCCCTTCCTTCCTCCCTCCCTTCCTCTCTTCCTTCCTTCCTTCCTTCTTTCCTTTCTTACCTTTCTTTCTTTCTTTTTCTTTCTTTCTCTTTCTTTCTTCCTTCCTTCCTTCCTTCCTTCCTTTCTTTCTTTCTTTCTTTCTTTCTTTCTTTCTTTCTTTCTTTCTTTCTTTCTTTCTTTCTCTCTTTCCTTCTCTCATATCTAGGGGGTTAATAGAGGGCTAGAATTGGAGTTAGGATAGTAGCAGAGGTAGTAGTTGTTGTTCATTCCATTCAGTTGTGTCAGATTCTATGTGTCCTTGTGGACTGTACTGTTCATAGAGTTTGCTTGGCAAAGATACTGAAGCAGTTTGCCATTTCTTTCTCTGGTGGATTAAGGCAAGCAAAGGTTACATGACTTGCTCAGGGTCACACAGCTAGTATGTCTGAAGCTGTATTTGAACTGAGAACTTCCTCACTCTAGTATTCAATCTTCTGAGGCACCTAACTGCCTCCAGGCATTAGGAAACCTGAGTTCAAATTCTACCTCAGTCTGATACTTGTGTGATCCTGGGCAAGCCAATCTCTTCTGAGTCTCAGTTTTGTAATCTGTAAGATTGGGATAATAAAAGTACCTCCCTGATAGGGTTGTTGTGAGGATCAAATGAGATAAACAAGTGCTTAGCAAACCTCAAGATGCTGCATAAGGGTTCTCTATCAGGGCAAAGCTAGCGTCCTTTCCTCTGTACCAGATTTTCTAACCAGTGGATCATTTCCTCATCTCAGTTGCTAGTTGCCAACTTCGCAATCTCCCCACTCATCACCTTGCATTTATTTTGTATGTATATATCTATTATGCATACATCTCAGTGCCAGGAAGACCCAAGCCTCATCTCTGACAGGCAGTGTCAGACGTGATTTTGGGAAAGTCACTCAGTGCCTCAGCATCCACAGGCAACATTCTAAGACTCAAATTGCTGAGAAGCTGATGACCTGAACTGGGGGATAGGTTTCCTCACCTGAGGGTTCCCCTACCAATGAAATCCCAGGGCCAGTCCCTCCCCCAACTATCTATCTATCTATCTATCTATCTATCTATCTATCTATCTATCTATCTATCTATCTATCTGTCTATCTGTCTGTCTGTCTATCTCTATCTATCTATCACTTATCTATTATATGTGTGTGTGTGTGTGTATATATCTTGTCTCCCCCCTGTCTCGTGTAAACTCCTTGAGGGCAGGGCATCCCTTCAATTATGACTAATAATACCCCATGTGTAAAACACAGTAGGAGCTCAAAAATGCTTCTTGATTGGTTCCAAGGGACTGTGCTAGATGCTGGGGATTTTGAAGACCTCTGATTCCATTGCTTTTCCTGCTGTTTAATTAGTCCTGCATTCTCGAAATCAATCCATCCTGGCCATAGCATATTATCTTTGTGATGTATTATTGTAATCTCCTTGCTAGGATTTTATTTAAAATTTTTGTGTCCATATTTACTAGGAAAATTGATACATAGTTTTGTTTCTCAGTTTTTTTCTTCCTGTTGTAGATCAAAGCCATATTTATGTCATAAAAGGAATTGAGTAGGACTCCTTTCAAACAGTTTGTATAGTTATTGAAATTCATTTTTTTCTTTAAACATTTGGTAGAATTCACTTGTAGATCCATCTGGTCTTGAAGTTTTTCTTTGGGAGTTCGCTAATGGATTGTTCAATTTCCTTTTCTAAGATAGGCTTATTTGTCTTGGGTTGCTGACTCCTTTTTGAAAGCCACCAAAACCCATAATGTCACCATATTAGTAATGTGTCCATGTGTCTGCCATATCAACTTGCCTCCATTTACTTCTTCAAGTCATAACACTCATATAGTATACACACACACACACACACACACACACACACACACACATATACAATGCAAGAAGGAAGTCTCCGAGATTTCTAGCCCCTTTGTCACGTTACATGTCCATTTATTACTTCAAATAATTATAAGGGAAAGAGTTATTCACATTTTATTCACCCATGGAAGAGTCCCCAAGACAAGATACTCCTGCAGGTACTTCAGAGCAAACACCCATGAATGTTCCAAGGTAAAAGCTCCTTCCTAATCCCTACCAGAACTCTACCATCTTTAGAGGAGAGTCATCCCCATGGCCTGTATCTGGAGGAATGAAGGATTTAGAAGGTGAAGGGATCATAGAGACCTCCTAGCAGAACTCCCTTTATTTTGCAGATGAGGAGCAGTGATTTGCTCACAGTCATTCAGGTAACAAATGTTTAAGCTGAGATTCGGATCCGTGGTTGTGATTATGAGTTCAGAGCTCTTCTCACTGCACAGTCAGTAAATAGACTTCAAATCCAGTCTTTGCTCCTACCTCACACTGACCCTCTTCTCACTGCAGCTGACCCAGGACCTGAGGGCTTGGTATGGAGTTGAGGGAGTGAGGAGGAGGATGGCTAAAAAGAAAAAGCAATGGTGTGATTCAATGGAAAGGACATGGGCTAGGCTTTCAGGTGAACTGACTTCTAGGAACTGTTTTGCCATTAATTAATTGTGAAGCCTCTGGGAGGTCACTTCAGTGCTCTGGGACTCAGTTTCCTCCTCTGCAAAGTGAGAGTGTGGAACTGTGGGATGGCCCCTAGTTCAGCTCTCCCATTCTATGATTCTCAGAATCTATTATTCTAATATTGTGTGAGTCTGTAATAACATCATTTCCATGTTGCTGCCAGGAAAGGGTCTGTCAGATCCCCTAACAGACAGGACTAGGCTCAAGAGACTATTTGTGTCCATCCTGTCCATACAGCCAGTTCCCTTCCCAGCCCAAGTGTCACCTCCCCCTTTGCTCTGAGCACAGGCCTGGACTTCAAACATGTCCCAAGTGAGCACTTGGCAGCTTCAGCCAGTGATTCATGCCCCTCTAACAGGCTCCGGGGACAGTCAGGCCAAAATATGCAGGATATTCTTGGCCGGCAGCTGACGAATGGCCTCACCATTAACTCCGGATGAGCCTGCGCCGAAGGTGGGAGGCTGGAGAAGACTAGCGCCCCCCATCTCCCAAAGCCTAGAGAAGTAGATGGGGGATGCTCAGGGTAATGGGCACGTCTGAAGTAGCATTTGGCTAAGAAGGGAGTCTCAGAACAATCTCATAAACCAAGGCCACATCTGGGGCCCAGACAGTCTGGGGCAAGGGCTAGGGTGGGAGGGGAGAGAAGGGAAGACTGCCACCTGCTTTGTGTTCTGGGGGAGGTGGGAGCTGAAGTTGTTGGAATAGGGAGGGGCTGGATGGCCGAAGGCAGTCAGTCTCCTCCTGGGAGCAAGACCAGCTCAAGAAAGGCCCTACAGAAACTTCACAGACATGCACACAAGCACACACAATTCCCATAAACATACACACTTACATGTACATACACATACACACTCATATGCTCATTCACACACACATGCACATACTCACACACAGGCACATACATACATGTACACATCCACATACATACATGTACATAATTAACACATGCATGCACACACATGCATCCATATACATGCATGTTCACACACATGCATTACACACATTAACATATACATGTGTGCACACACATATACATACACATTCACATGCACATTCATATACACATACACATACATCACCATCACCACGATCACGCCCTGCCCACAAGCCTGATCTAAATCCTGTCCATTTCCCAGACATGCCCACCCCTTCTCCATAGCCACTCCACTTCTTACCTTTAATGAACCACCCTCGTCTCTTCATCATTAAAGTATTCACCCCCAAGCTTCATCCTATCCATTCTGGGATTCCCTGACACTAAGCCAAGACCCCCAACTGACGCTTCTGAGCAGAGATAGAATCAAGGCCTCTATGCCATCCTGACATCATCCTGCTATGTTATATGTTTCCTTTCTGACTCTCTTACTGTTTATATTCTCTCTCCAACTAGAGTATGAGTCCCTGAGGACAGAAATGGATTGAGTCTCCTCTGTTAGATCAGGGATTCCCTAAGGACCAGTTCAGGGACTGATCTCTCGAAAGTTCTCCCTTCAGACCTGGCATTGTGGAGGTGTGGATACCACAGGGGCAGGAGGAGAGATAGCAAAAGAAGAAAACCAGATACCTTCCCATAAGGCATTTATGGTTTCTTCAGGGAGACAGAAACACACACACATATGCCCACACTCATGCACACACACACACATGCACACACACACATACCATAAGCACTTACCGAGTGATAGGTGTGAGCAGACCGCAACAGTCCTACCTTATGATTGCTGTGCACTAAAGACAAGCAGAGGAAAGCAGGGCTCAGGGCTGGAGATGGGGGCGGGGAAAATTGATTAAGGAAGAAGTCCTGCATTTTATAGCTTAAGGAGATGAGGGAGGGGGGAGGATGGTCAAAGCTTAGGGGAGAGAAGCAGAGAGGGATTATAGGATCATGAATCTGGAACTAGAAATCTCTGACTCAACCCTCTCATTTTATAGATGAGGAAACTGTGTTCAGGGAAGGTAAATGACTTATCTAGAGTTGCACAGGTAAAAAAATGATACCCAAGGGCTACAGGGGACACTTGATGGAACTCGTGACTGGATTGGTTACCACATTAGAGCAAACAGCCCACACAAGATCGTGTGCCATCTTCCTGAACCATACAAAGTCTAAATTGTGAAGAGAGCTAGTATAATGGAAGGTCACACTGTACTCAAGTTCCCAGCATGGCTCTGGTGTCTGAACAGAATTGTGATCCTTCAAATCTGCATTTGCCCCATTAGCACTGGGCAGTGCTCAACCTGAGAACACTCAGACAACTTCCCTTTCCACCATTGCTCAGCCATTTGGCTTCTTGCTGAAATGTTGGATGTATTTTGAATTCAAACTAGAGGGATAAAAATGAAATATAAAATTATAATATAAAATTTATTCCAGAGAGTTTTTTAAATAGAAAAATTTATGGCTCTACTCACACTCACATCTGGGATTTCCTTTTTCAACCCAAACAACCCCTGACATTCATAGAACTTGGTCACTTAATTTACTGTGGCCGCATAGTTTACTGGACATAGAAGAACATGGAAATAAATCAGTCAAGTACTCCAGCCTGGAGCATCTGCCCAACCTTATCCTGAACCTTCTGTCATACATTCAGGTCATGAAAAGGAGAGAAGGGGAGAAGAAGGAGTGAGATAGTGTGGGACCCAACTCCAGGCCCAGATTGTAGAAATTAAGGTGAAATTTGGCAGGAAATGGGAAGCCTTTCCAGCTCTCTAATCGATGGCAATTTCAAAAGCTTACAGTTCCTGGTCACCAGTTCAGTCTCACTTTAGGACACTGACCTTCATTATCTCATTCTCTGCACCTGGCTCAAATCTGTGACCTAGTTTAAGCACTAATTTACATATTGGTCCAGATCATTGCAGATGAATACGTGGGCTTCTGCATCTGGAAATTCAGGATTTGCATTCACAAAATTTGTTGCCTGCTCACATGGAAGATAGAAATACCTCCTTTTCAATCTCTCTCTCCCTCTCCCTCTCTCCTGCATATTCAAATAGTAAACAAATACTATTTCTTAAAGATGAAAGAAAAAAACAACAAATCTTGAAATCTTTACATTTGGCTTTTCGATTGGACTCCCCCTATCAGAACTTCGAAAGGTTCCCTTTGATCATTATAGATCAAAGAGATTAAAATGACTTATCAATATTTTTTGATTTTACACTACTTTCATTTCCAAAAATATCCCCTTTCAACCCAGAAAGCCATACGTTGTAATAAAGAATGTGTGTGTGTGTGTGTGTGTGTGTGTGTGTGTGTGAGAGAGAGAGAGAGAGAGAGAGAGAGAGAGAGAGAGAGAGAGAAGAAAGTGAGCAGGTATCAAACCAAGATTGTAACTATGTATCTAAAGATGAAACTCAGTAATAGTGAACTTGTAACTAATGAAAAACACTGTAACAAAAGTGGTAATGGGGCAAGTGTGTGTGTGTGTGTGTGTGTGTGTGTGAGAGACAGAGACAGAGAGAGAGAGAGAGAGAAAATGAGAGAGAGAGAGTGTGTGTGTGTGTGTGTATTTTGCCTCATCATCTGACAGTAAATGCAATGTTCCATATGTTTCATATCAATAGTCCCTTACCTACATAAAGAAGGGAAAAGGGCAGTAATCTTTCCCTCTCTTCATTCAGACCAAGACTGATCCTTGTAATTCCCCAGAATTCTGACTGGGCTATTTTGTTTTGTTAGTCTTCCCACTTGTAATGTTGCAATTATTGTGTGAGTGACTTCCCTAGTTCTGCTTACTTGACTTTGCATCAGTTCATGCAAATCTTCCACGTCTCTCTATACTCTTCACTTCCTGTGGTCTAGTAATATTTCCTTGCAAGCATGTGCCAGCATTTGTTTAGCCATTCCTCACTTGATGCTCATGATGAATTGCCATTGTAGAAAGCACTCAGATAAATGGTGCTGTACAGCCAGAATGCAAACAAAGATTCATAGTATTCAGAAAACAGCAGATCCAGAATGCTTCTTGAACCCCCACACTGCCTACCCCAGGGGCCATCTTCTTTGTAAAGGCACTGAGTCAGCTGGCCCAGACAGAATTCCTGAGAGAAGGGCTTGAACTTGGCAAATGGGACCAGACATTTCAAAACAAAGCTACTCATTGAGGAACCGGAACAAAGGAAGGGCATATTATCTGCATCATGGGTCACTAAATATTGATTATAATCAATAATTCAAGCATCCATTCTTTCATGGATTTAGCTATTCTCCCAGCCAATAGAGGTCACAACTCTTCCACATCTAGCAGAGATTTTCATGAGTTGCGGTGGCTGGGAAAATCCCTTAATTTGTGGACAAACTCATGGGGATAAGTCCTTTTTCTCTTACCTTGGCTAGTTCTTGAAGCATGAAATCCATTAAGTCTCAGACTGCAACTTGGCAAGACTGGCCAGAGATTGTCTTTTGTTGAGATGATTTTTCAAAAGACCGAAGTCATCTCCATGCTGCGAAAGGCACCAAAGTGAGACTTTAATATGAACAACTTTAGAGGGAAAACCTTCTAATTTATCAGTGTTCCAAAGGGCTAGATCTCTCTTCCTTCAAAGGCGACTTTTGCTCTCAGTCCCTAACCTTTGGTTATTGACTCTTGGACCTAAATCTAGCTCCAGCATATGAGTAAAAGAAACTGATGGTCACTTAAAGGTCTCCCTCTACAAATTCTATTCATGTTTCAAATCACATCTCAAGCCCTCCTTTTCCAAGAAGTCTTTCTTGACTTTCCCCAGCCCAGCCCACACTGGCCTCTCCCTTCTCTAAAATACAGTATTTATCCTGAACCTGAATCCTAACCCACTGCTTAGCACATAATTATTTACTTGTCATGCTCTTTCTTTCCTCTCTGTAAGTCTTGTGTCTCCATACAGACTATAAGTTTCACGAGGGCAAATATTCTTCCAAAGATTCTTAGCTCCTTCAGCCAGTTCTTATGACCTGAACTCAAGCTCCTTTACCACTCTAGTTACACGTTGGTTGTTTGCCAATTTATCAATGTCCTTCCTAAAATTCAATTCCAAGATCTGAATGCAATATCTCCAGATGTGACCTGACCAGGGTAGGCTCCTCCAATGGATTTATGATCTGTATTTGAGGTCCCTTCAATGGTACATATCTCAACTCATTCATACCTTCCCATCCAAAGCAACTCTTGCCCATGCGTTAATTTATTTTATTATATTTATGTATAATGATTGTATTTAATACTATAATGTATACACATTATATGTGTGTATGCACATATAGAGTGCCCTGGCTGGAGACACCGAGAAAGGAAGAGAGAAATAGAGATAGGAGAGGGCTAGAGAGAGGGGTGTGGGGGGAGATGGAGGGAAACAGAGTCTTCCTTTAGTGTTCAAAAAAATCAACCTCACAAGTACAAGATCAAGCTGTAGAAGCAGTTTACCCTAAAATGCATCTGGGGAATTTTAGTGGTCTATGAGGATGATAGAAAATGACAATGTGATCTGGCAGCCAAGAATGTGAGGGTTACCTTAAGAGGCATAGCATCCAGGACTAGGGAGGGGATGATCTTGCTCTGCCAAGAGGCCAAGGAGAGGTTCATGGTGAAGTGTGCATGGTCTGCAACATATGACAAAGGCTGCATCATATACCTAAGAAGAAGAGCAGGAAGAGATCACCAAAGAAATGTATTCTAGAAAGAGAAGATGGGCAGGTTACCTGGTGAGACGAGGGATGGACAGATAAGCAGAGTGATGTTAGGAGAAGTCAGGAGAACATAAGGAAGACCTCTAGCCATTGGGTGGACTCCTGGTGACTGTTATATATTAATCTTGAAGACATGCTTCTTCCTTCCTCAGTGAGTTCAATGCCTGGCTCACAGTCTTTATCTCCTACACATCTTCTTTTCCTATCCTTTGGAACTTCAGCATGCATTTTGATACTGCTTCAGTCCTACTCTCATACACTTTTCACCATTCACGTAGATTCCACACTAGTTCAGCCTCTCATCATCACCTGTCACTTGGACTATTGTAATTGTGTGTTTGCCCTTTGTTGCCGAAGAAGATCATGCCATCAGAGAAATGATGACATGACTTGCACTTGACTTTGTCTTGAGTGAGGAAGGGTTGTGCAGGTCGCCAGCCTCACTTCTCCTCCAGAGCCATCTGAATCCAGTGACCAGATATCTCTCAAGATGACTGGAGATGACCCAGGATGAGGCAATTTTGGTTAAGTGACTTGTCCAAGGTCACACAGCTAGTGAGTGTCAAGTGTCTGAGGTGAGATTTGAACTCAGGTCCTCCTGACTCGTGCACTGGTGCTCTATCCACTGCACCACCTAGCTTCCCTACTGTAATTACCTTCTAACCAGTCTCCTTTCCTAAACTCTGTCCCCAGTCCAATCCACCCTTGACTCAGCTAGGATTTTTTAAAGCGTAAGTCTGATCATATCCTCACCATCAATCATCATCATCAGTTAGCTCCAGTGACATTCTGTTACCTCCAGGATCAAATATAAACTCCTCTGCTCAGCATTGATAGTTCTTCCTAACTCGTTCCTTTCCTCCATTCTCACACTTTATTCCCTTTCACATACATTGGCTTTCTTATTGTTTCTCATACATGACACTCTATTTTCCATCTCCCTGTTCTCAGTGACTGGAGGGTTGTGTCCCCTCTTCCTCTTAGCTTTCTTGGCTTCCTTCAAGACCCAACTCAAATCCCAAATTCTGTGGGAGGTCTTCCCCATTTCTACCCAGCTCACCCCAGATGCGAGTGCCTTGCCCTCTGACATTGCCTTGTATCTATTTTGTAACTTCCCCCCCTGAATCTAATGATTTGTGATCTCCTCCATCTGAATATAAGGTCTTGAGGTTGGGGATCATATGTACCTTTCTTTGGAGTGTCTTCTTCTGGTTATGGTCACTAAGGGTCTGCTTTGGCCAGAGAGCTCTAGCAGATGTCAAGATAACTGAAGTCTTCTCACTATATTGAGCCTTTGTACCAAATTGGTTATCTGTTTCCTAAATTCCTCATCCATTTCCTCTTTCTGCTCATGTGGTCAGATGTCAATCAACAAAATGTACTGGGTTTTCTAGGCATGTTGTTTCCTGATGTTTTTCCTTCCTGAGCACAAGATCAGATGAGGCAATGGTAATACATTGTTAATACAGAAGTTTTTTTCTGCCTTTTTATCCCTTTTCAGGGGCTGCTCAACTCCCTCAGGCACCTAGGACCCCAGATCCCAGTGTGAACACAAGAAGAGGTGACTGGCAGGTCCCAGAAGCTACACCTTCAGTTCCAGCTCTACCCTTTGTATCTGCCTGCAATTAATCAACGTTATTGAGCCACAGACTTGCCGAGGTTTTGTCTTGAAAACAACCCCATTATCCCTTTATCAGAAATAAATGGAGAGAAAGAAGGAACAAGACCAAAAAAAGAGAGAGCTTCAGCACAAAAAGACTGTAGGATCATCAAATCACAGACCTTAAGGCTGGAAGGGACCCTGGTAGTCCTATAGACCAGGAGTTTTTAACTTCTTTTTGTGTATTGGTCCTCTTAGGTAGTCTGCTGAAACCTATGTACTCCTTCTGAGAATAACACATAAAATAAAATACGTAGAATGAGACCAATTATGTGGAAATGTAGTCCAACTTTAATTTTTTTTAGTTCAAGAATCCCTAGTGTAGATTTTTGTTTTGCGGTTGAGGAAGATGAGGCCCAAATGTGTAAAGCAACTTGCTCAGTGTCAGGGAATAAGCAGGAGAATCAAGATTTAATCCCAGTTCCTCTGATTCCAAAGCCAGGGTACTTCCCCCAACAGCATATCGCCACCTTCCCATAGTCTTTGATCTATAGATGCCTTCTTCCATCTGTCTTCATGCTCTGCCAAGATGATCCTCATTTGAAAAGGTTCCTTAGGAAAGTGAATGTTGTATGTTGTTTGTCTTTTATTCTCAAAGTGGACCAAAATGGAATCACTATGTTGGGGTCAAAGTACAGTGTGTCTGACTGTGGCTGATCAGACCAAAGGAATATGGAAGGCTCAAGCACAAGTAGTCCATGTGAACATTTGGAGTGGAAATGGCTCTAAATCTGAACATCTCATCTTTCCTTTGAGTTACTGCAATCCAGTTTTGCTCAGAGTATGGTGTCTTCTATGATTCAGGCACACTACGCTGGGTGATCCTATACCAGTGTCTCCCATGTCTAAATCAATTCCAAAGTACTTCAGAGAGACCTTGAACATGTCATTGTATCATTTCTTCTGACCTCCATGTAAGACTTACCTTGTATGAGTTCTTCATAAAATAGTTTTCTAGGCACATGTACATTTGGTATTCAAACAATATGGCCAGTCCATCGAAGTTGTGCTCTCTGCAGTAGATTTTGAATGCTTGGCATTTCAGCTTGAAAAAGGACCTCAGTGTCTGGTATCTTGTTCTGCTAGGTGGTCTTCAGAATCTTCCCAAGACAATTCAAATGGAAGCAATTTGGTAGACAGTCCAGGTTTCACAGGCATACAACTATGAGGTCAGCACAACGGATCTGTAGCCTTTCAGTTTGGTAGGCAGTCTAATATCTCTTCTCTCCCACACTTTCCTTTGCAGTGTTCCGAACACTGAGATAGCTCTGGCAATGCATGCATCAACCTCATCATCTATATGGACATCCCTGGAAAGTATACTGCTAAGGTAAATGAATTTATCCATAGCATTCAAAATTTTTCCATTTACTATAACCCGCATCTAAGTATAGATGGTGCAGTGTTGCTGGTGGAGAACTTCTGTTTTCTTGGTGTTGTTAAGCTAAAACTAGAACAAATGGTATAGAATCAATCCATACTTTGCTACATCTCAGCCTCAGAGGCTGCATTGAGGACAAAGTCATCTGTGAACAAAGAGTCATGTGCCAACTTTCCCTCAACTTTAGTCTTGGCTTGTAGACTTTTCAAGTTAAACAATTTACCATTAGTGTGGCAGTTGACTTTGATGCTATTTTCATCCTTGCTTTGGGCATCCAATAACATGTCTGAAAACATCATGCTAAAAAGCATGAGAGGAAGTAGACAGCTTTGCTTCCCTTCACTGGTGACTGGGAAAATGTGAGAGCATCATCCGTTATCTAGAACCCATGTAAACATGTCATCAGGGATCTGGTGTACAATAATAATGAACTACAGGCAACCAAATTTTGCCATAATTGTCTATAACAGCTCATAACTGACAGTATCAAAAGCTTTGGTCAGATCAATAAACATTATATATAGACCTCTATTTTGCTCCTGGCATTTTGCCTGAAGTCAGGCAGCAGACACCATGCCAACCATTCCTTGGCCCTTTCTGAAGTCACATTGGATGACAGATAGATACCATCTTTCAGGTGAAGGATCAACCTATTAAGGAGGACTCTGGTGAGAATCTTGTTGGGAATGACTGAGAGAAACACCCCTATGATTATCACAGGATAAACTATTTTCTTTTCCTTTTTAGAGATGGACAATGGAGTAGTCCTTGAACTACTGGGAGATAACCTCCTCTTACCATATAACCTGGAAGATTTCAGTCTTTTGTATGAGCAGCAGACGCCCTGTCTTGTAAATCTCAGCTGTAATAGAATCAGCATCAGGCACTTTGCCACATGAGAAGAGTGTAATAGCATTCAAAACATCTTCAACTGGAAATCTGGCTAAAGAGAGATTGACTTCAACCTGAGGTATATAGTCAATGGCTTCAGCATTGATTGTCTGTTGAGAACACTTTGGAAGTGTTCAGCATATCTCTCCAGGATAACATCCTTATCAGTATGGCTCCACCAGTGTTGAGTAGTTAAGTTCTTTGGCCCACAAATAGCCTTCAGGGCATCATAAAAATACTTTAGATTGTTATTATCAGCATAAAACTGAGTTTCATCTGCCTTCTTACTGAGCCAAGAATCCTGTATCTCGCTAAACTTCACTTGCATTTTAATTCTGATGGAATTAAACACTGCCTTTTTTAGAGACAAATGAACCATCCTGCTTGGTAGACCCTTGGTAGATCCTGCAGAGTTCTCATTTTTCACTTAGTAGCTTCTAATTTCCCCATCATTTTCAACAAACTCATTCTCATATTTGTGAATGTTCTGGTCCAGAGAAGAAAATGTGGTGCTTTACACCAAATCTTTGAAAGCTGCCTACTCCTTTTCTGCTCCACTGTTACCCATAGTGTTTCCCTCCAAGTCAGTAACAAACTGTTCACACAAGGAGAAGCACTCTGATCTATTGATGCTGAGTCTTCTGATAGTCTTCTATTACTAAAAATGATGTCTTGGGGGTCCCTGTTTTGTTGAATGCTAATGTTTAATTTAGAGAGGATAAGTCTGTGATCAGTCCAGCACTATGTGCCACACATCACCTTTGTCACTCCCATATCCTGTTTCTCTTCTTACCATGTCAGTGCTTGCTTTGACGGTGCATCCTCAAAGGTTTTTGCATTTGGGAAACAGAAAACAGTGTTGGTGATGAGGAGGTCACGAGACACACAAGTCTTCAGTAGTAAGTAACTGTTGCTGTTTTTGTTTCTGACTGTTCCTTTTAAGGACTCCCTCCCATATCTGAGAGTCTGTGCCTACTCTGGTGTTAACGTCACTCAGAATTATAAGCTTGTCCTTTTCCAGAACATTGGTTATGAGGGTCTCCAGGTCATCATAAAATTTTCTTTGATCTTGTCAGGGTTCTTCATGGTGGGAGCATAGGCATTGATGATGGCAGCATGACATTTTCCTGCAAGTGGCAATCATATTGTCATGAACCTGTCATTCATTATTTTTAGGAGGCGTAAAAGTTTGTGGATTAGATTAGATTTGAGTCAAAAATCAATGCTCCCCATCAATGCGGTCACTCTATAAAAACATGTATCTAACTTTAACTTCATTAAGCTGACCTTCATTTGTCAGCCTTGTTTCCCTCAGGGCTGCTATTTGGATGTGACACCTGCTGAATTGTAAGATCCTTCACCTAGAAGATGGTCTTATACCTGAGAGCCAGTGTGACTTCAGAAAGGACCAAGGAACAGTCGATATGGTGTATGCTGCCTGACAACTTCAGGAGAAGTGCCAGGAGCAGAACAGAGGTCTGTACACAACGTTTGTGGATCTGACCAAGGCCTTTGACACTGTTAGTTGTGAGGGCTTATGGAAAGTTATGTCAAAATTTGGTTGCCCAGAGAAGTTCATCAATATGGTATGTCAATTTCATGATGGCATGTTTGTCCAGGTTCTGGATAGTTGACAATGCTCTCATGCCTTCCCAGTCACCAGTGGAGTGAAACATGGCTGTGTGCTTGATCCCATGCCTTTTAGCATAATGTTTTCAGCCATGTTAACAAATGCTTTCAATGAGGATGAACATGGCATCAAGGTCAACTACCATACTGATGGTAAGTTCTTCAATTTGAAAAGGTTACAAGCCAAGATCAAAGTGGAGGGAGTGTTGATTTTCTGTTTGCAGATGATTGTGCACTCAATGCAGCCTCTGAAACTGAGATGCAACAAAGGATGGATCAATTCTCTGCTGCCTGTGCTAATTTTGGCCTAATAATTAACACCAAAAAAACATAGGTGCTCCATCAGCCACCACCACACCATCTACATGTGGAACCATTGGTTACAACAAATGGAGAAGTTTTGAATGCTGTGGATAAGTTCACTTACCTTGGTAGTGTACTGTCCATGGATGTACACATTGACAGTGAGGTTGATGCATGCATTGCCAGAGCTACCTCAGTGTTTGGGAGGATCAGAAGGAAAGTTTGGGAGAGAAGAGGTATTTGACTACCAAACTCTACAGAGCCTTTGTGCTGACCTCATTGTTATATGCTTGTGAAACATGGACAGTCTAACAGTACCACGCCAGGAAACTGAATCACTTCCATTTGAATTGTCTTAGGAGGATTCTGAGGATCACCTGGCAGGATAAGGTAACAAACACTGAAGTCCTTGCTCGAGCTGAACTGCCAAGCAACTATGCTTCAGAGAGCACAACTCCAATGGGCTGGCGATGTTGTTTGAATGCAAAATGTATGCTTGCTAAAAAGACGATTTTATGGAGAACTCACATGGGGCAGGTGATCACATGGTGGTCAGAAGAAGCGATACAAGGATACTCTCAAGGTCTCTCTCAAGAACTTTGGATTTGACTATGTAACATGGGAAACACTGGCACAGGACCACTCAGCATAGCGTGCCCACATCAGAAAGAGTGCAGTCCTCTATGAGCAAAGCTCTATGAGCTGTCTTTGAGATAGCACAAAGTGAACGTAGGATGCGCAAATTTGGAGTATCCACCCCAAATATTCACACAGACTATCTGTGCCCAACCTATGGTAGAGCATTCTGAGCTCATATTGGTCTGATCAGTCATAGTCAGACACACTGAAGCTTCACTTTATCATGGTGATGTCATTTTGGTCCTCTTCAAAAACAAAGGACAACAACCAACCAATGCATCTGTGACTTCCTTGTCTAGATGCTCAAAGGTCTCTGCACAGAGAATACTAATAGGAAACTGCTCTATGATGATCCAATATCCCCGGTTCAACTTATAGCATGTCTGAGTCAACATTCCGAGACCACTCCCCTTCCCTTAGGACATGCTAATGGCAGAGATCATAGTTTCTGTCAGGAGGAATAGTGATCTGGTAACTTACTAACTTCGAGTAGACTGTGTTCCCTAAGGAGAGGTTGAAGGGGCGCAAGGTCGCATCTTAATAAAGAATCCAGAGGAGGGCAATGGGTCACTCACTACTGGCAGGATTTCAGTAACTGTGACAGGCATTGCAGGAGACCTTGTGGAAACAGGGAACTTTCTTGAGGTTCTTTCCATAACATCACATGGGCAGCTGCCTTCTCACCTTACAATTATTCTGGTCCCTGTAGGGATTGCTTCACATTTGCTCTTGTCTTAAGTGCTAGCGACTGTTGTCAGCTGGTGCTGCCCTTCTTTGGGGGAACCTGGTGACATTTTTTAGACCTAAGTGACATCCTTAGCAATGGAAATTGCATACAGTAGATTATAGCACTGTCCAACTTGATGGCTACAAGATTAGAATGTCAAGGTCATAGATTAGTTAGACTCAGCTGGCTTCCAAAAAAGAAAAAGCCTTCTCTGGGATTCCCTAACTCTGAACATACCCTCAACCCAAGACCTGGGCAAAACTGACCCTGCCCACACGCTGCTCCCCCCTTTCCTCTTCCCCCCCCCCGCCCCCTCGAAACACACACTAATACACAATTGAAGCCTATTTTCTAATCCCTGAAGCTTGGTCACCCACTAACACCCTGACCCAGCCACAAACTGACCCCTAACCCTAACCCTACTAATTCTAGCCACAGATTGATCCCTAACCTAGTTAAACTCTGCTTCCCAGTCTCAATCACAGGCTGACCTTTACCCCAGTTACAGACTGACTCAATCCTGATTCCTAGAACCACACTGAACCCTATCCCCAGTGACAGGCTCAAGCATTATCCATCTTCAAGCTGAGCTTTAATCCTGGCCACAAACTGACTTCTAATCCTGAGCACAGATGAAACCCTTAACCCAGTCAGAGAGTGATCACTAACCCCACCACAGGCTGATATCAACATTCATCTTTTAAGCATATATAAGGCATTGTGCTAAGTGCCCAGGATACAAAGAAAGGCAAAAGACAGCCCCTGCCTTCAAGGAGAGGACAGTCCATAGAGAAGACACGTCAGCAGTTATGTGCAAACAAAATACAGACATAATAAATTAGAGATTCACAAGAGAGGCAAAGCGCTAGCATTGAGGATAATAAGAAATTTCTTCTTGTAGAAGGTGGGGTTTTAGCCGGGACTTGGAAGTGGAGATGAGGAGGGACAGTACCAGGAATGGAGGGCTAGTAGTGAAAATGCCCGATGCTGGGAGATTGAGCGTCTTGTGGGAGAAACAGCATCTCGTCACCCATGCTAAAGGATATTATTGCTTATAGCCCAAAAGACTGTCCTGCTGGAGAAATGCCTCAAGTGTGCCTTGGGCCTCTCAAGAGGGATACATCACCTAGCCAGTGCTATTGTTCGGTCTGAGGACCCAACCCATGCTGGGAACAGCTCCCGGGTCAGAAAACATTTCTGACCCACATAGTGGAATGTATCCCAGCCCCTGCTGCCTCAGGACAGAGCTGGGCACCAGGGCTCCCAGCAGCTGAGACAGCTCTTCCAGAATGGAAGGCCTGACAGGTCAAGGGCCCAGGGCTAGAGCTATGGGGGACAGCTCTGGGCTAAATCCTTAAAAGTCCAGACGAGGCCAGACTGCAACACTGGGGGCCAAAGGCCTGCTGGGCCAGCATTCCTGGCTTTCAGCCTGGGTCTGCTGGGACAGATGGGGTGAGAAGATGTCTTCAGGGACGGGGATGGGAATGGGGCCCCGAGAGATCAGTCCAAATCTCTGAGGTCTGAGGAATTTAAAGAGGCTTTGCTTCAGAAGAATAATCCTGTCCCCAGGGAACTAACTTGATCTGGGTCTACAGAGGGAGCAGACCCAGGATTAACCCTGTGGTTAGGGGACTCTGGAAGTGAGAGCCAGCTGTGGCAGCCTCAAATGTTCCTAGCCCTGGGGGGATTATGGAATTGACTGCCAAGAATGGAGGGTCAACTTCAGGGACGATGGCTCAGGGTTAAGGCAGGGCTTATCGAGAAGGATAATGGTATTCTGTGTGGACATGCCTCAGCACAGGGGACTGACCTCAGTGACAAAGGGGTTTCATACTAAGAATTGGAGCCAAGTGACGAGGATTAGGGCCTAATGAAAAGCATGGGACAACTGTGTTAAGGATAAAGGGTCACCACTACAGACTGGGGCCCAGTGGTGGAGATGGGGCTTAATTGGGACAGGAGCTCAGCACTAGAGATGGGGGTTACAGTTCGGCATGAGGGGCTCAGGATAGGCTTAAACATGAGTCCTCAGTACTGGGGATGAAGGCTCAGGGTTAAGGAGGGAGGGCCATTATCAGGAACTGAAATCACTGTCAAGGATAGTGGCTGCTGGGGATGAGGGCTCAGTGCTAGAGAGAGATATGGCGGCTCAGCATCAGAGTGAGAGGGTCTGAGGATGTGAGCTCAGTAGGGATTGAGGCTCAGTGCCAGGCAGGGCATTCAGTGCCCCATTCGAGGGGCCAAGACTCAGTAGGGAGCTCAGTGCTGGAGGTAAGGGTCAGTGATAGAAATCAGAGGTCAGGGTCAGGAATAGAGGAATCAAGGATGAAGAGGTGTCGATACTGGGACTGAGAGGGTAGTGTCAGAGACAGGGCTATCAAGGACAAGGCTCAGTGCTAAGGGTTTCCATCTGTTAGGATCCTGCTTACTTAAGTCAAAGTGACAGTGAACCATTCAGAACTTCCGTATAGATGTATCAGTGGGAGATGGCTAGATCCCAGAGGTCTCAGGACACCGCTGGACCATGTTAACTTTCACACATAAAGATTCACATTACCTTAGAATTCCAAAGCTGAAAGGTACCTGACAGCTCACTGGGGAGGGAAATGACTTGCCGTACGTCACACAGCTAGCTAGCTAGCTAGTAGAAATAATAGAACTTATTACAGCATTTCTTTCTGCCTGTCAGACCAGTCACACACACGGGTCTGAGAGTTGATTACTTGGTTTGCTCCCCCCATCCCACCCAAGTCCTTGGGGAACTTGGTGTTCAGCAGTCTTTGGAATGGGCCTTACAGGAAAGTCAAGTTGGAAGCTGCCTATGCGATGTGATTTCAGAGCTTCTGGGAACACTTCTAACCCCCAAATCCCTCTCCCACCTGCCTATTGCTCCTCCACAATCCCTGACATGGGCAAAAGCCTCCATTCTCCCTGCAGGCTCAGGCTCAGAATACAGACAGCCTTAAGAAGGGGATGGAGACTACTTTTCCCCAGAGAAGGTGTTGATGGGGGTTGAGGGGGCAAACAGGAGAAGGGAACCCTAAGATGCTGGCTGTGGGGATTTTAAGTTCCCCCAGGGCAAGAATCACATCTTAATTACCTTTGTATTTCTTTGAATACCAAGCAGTGTTCTTCAAATATAATTGCAGCTCAATAAAAATATGATTGTGAGTGCATTAAGGACAGGGGCCACTAGGTGGTGATATAGTGCACAGAGCGCTGCACCTGAAGTCAGGAAGATTCATCTTTGTGAGTTCAAATCCAGTTTCAGACACTTAATAGTTATGTGACCCTGTGAAAGTCACTTTGCCCCATTTGCCTCAGTTTCTTCATCTGCCAAATGAACTGGAGAAGAAAGTGCCGAACCACTCTAGTAGCTTTTTCAAGAAAATCCCAAATGGGGCCATGAAGAGTCAGACATATCTGAAAAATGACTAAAGGACAACAAAATTAGGGATATAAGGAGAAGGACTGGGGAGATGAGACTGGATGTCTCCGACTTAACAATTTCAAAGGGATCAGTTCTCCTTCCCACTCCAAGTACTTCCAATGTCCTGAGCTAGAGTGAACTAGAGACTTATCTTACCCTATGGACCACAAGGGGCTTGTGAGGGAGGAGAAGAAGCTTTTGATTTTCCCTATAGTCAAACAAAAGCAGGACTTCCTACTGGTTTAGCTGATCTGAAGTTTATCCTGAAGCTGAGCTTTGGAAACTCCTCCTAAAGTTGGCAGAGAGCTCCTGGGACCTGGGTGGGGGGAGGGTGTCCTAAAAACCCAGTCTGTCTATTTGACCCTCTGGCCCCTGCCACTGGCTGCTCTGGAAATGTTGTGTTTGAGGACAAACATTCCTTGTGGTATTCTAATACTTGAACATAGAAAGAGCTCTGGGGATTTCAAAGCGAGAGAACCTCTGAATTACGGTTTCAAGGAAGCATGCAACTTGTGGGTCCTTTCCCATGGTGTTGGGGGTGGATTTCAGCAAATAGCACTTATTGGGGTCCCTATTTTTCAGGGAGCTGGAAGTAGGAAAGGATCATCTGGCCCTCTTCTCCTTGCCCACAACAGAAAGCACCCAGGTCTCTGCAGAGAAAGATATGGCTTTTGACAGATGATTCACGTTGATTGATGATTTATGGTGGGGTGGGGGAAATAACATGCTCAAGGGCTTCCAAAGACCCTTTCTAAGACTAAGAACTTCTGTTCCTCTTTCTTCTAATTTAGTGGGAAAGGTTGGAGCATGGGGGTAGGATGGGTCAGGGGGATGGACTGGAGGGTATAGGGGTGGTTTGAGGCAGGGGGAAGGAATGGAGCAACAGGATATGGAGATGGATATAGAATGGAGTAGGGTACAAGATTGGGGGAATGGGGACGGGATGGAGCAGGGGACAAGGAGAGAATGGGGATGGGATAGGACAGGAGTGTGGAATGGACAGGTTACAAGATGGGAGAATGGGAAAGGGAGGGAGTAGGGGACAAGATGGGGGGATGGGGATGGGATAGGGCAAAAGGATGATGTCATCACAGAGAAGGAAGGGAAATGTGACACCAGGGGAAGCCACCATTCACTTGGTGACAGTGTGGAGAGAAGGACAGAGTCCTAGCACCACAGAGGTAGAGTTGGAGGGACCTTGGAACCATCAAACCCTGCTTGGCAGACAAGAGCCTTGGGTCTTCACTCTGCCTAATATGGTGGAAAGATCATTGGCTCTGGAGCTAAAAGGACTGGATTTGTCTCAGTTCTGTCACTTGCTGCCCAATATGGCTCTGGGTAAATCCCTTTGTCTCACTAAGTCTCATTTTCTCCCTCTGTAAAATGAAGGGGTTAAGTGGGGGGACACCTAGGGCCTCTGACAGCCCCTCCCCTCCCGACAATTTCCCTTCTCCTCTGAGCCCCAAGCTCGGAACTAGATAATCCTTCTACACACAGATTGTATTGAAGTTGGGAGGGGCAGAGGGGGACAGGACAGACCAAGGGCAGGGAAGAAGCTTGGAAGGTTGGGGTGGGGAGGAATTTGGAAATTTTTAGAAACTTGACAGCAGAGGGCCATGAGTCAGCCGGGCAGATGGAAGTGATTATGTGCTTGGAGGGCCTCGCCCCTGAGAAGAGATGAAAATCCAGCATGGGAAGCTTGGCTTTCAGACCCCCAGGCTGCTCCAGCCGCTGGGCTTCAGGGGCTGCGAATATGTGCACGTGTGTGACTGTGTTGGGATCAGTATCCTTTTGTCAATAAATGTATGCAGATAAGAACTCTCAGTGGGGACTGATCACAGATAAGCAAGCAGGAAGAGCAGGAGGATGGGGAGCTTTTGAGGGGCTGCCAGGAGAGGGTCTGGGGGATGCTCAAAGATGAAGCCCTAGTGAGAAGGATGTGAGGGAACAGCAGCAGGGATTCCACAGCTGAGTGATTCCACAGGCGTTGGCCAGTGTTTGGGGAGTTCATGGAAGGAGGATGGTGGGCTCCCCCAAGGAGGCAGCTCAAAATGCCACTGGGTTGGGCAGGAGATGGATTAAAACAAGAAGATGAATTCTTCAGCTGAGTTTGTTTTTGTTTTGTTTTGTTTTTTTGCAGACACTGGCGAGGATTCTTCTAGGTCTAGGCACATCATGGGTTAATCCATACAATGAAGCAAGTCATTGGTGGATGAGTAGGGAGTTGTTGCTTGTGGGGGTCCAAAGTCAGAGAAGATGAGCAGTCAGAGGTTCAAGGATGGGGGAAAATATCTTCCTGCAACCCCATCCCTGTCTGCTCTCCAAGGCCATGGATACAAAGACCCCTCTCAGGCACCTTCTCTGCCCCTATTCCTCTGGTCCTAAAGCAGGGGATGGAGGTTTCCAGGTCCAGAAACCAGCCTCCCAAAGCCAAGAGATCCAGGAGCCAGAGCCAGAGCCAGAGCCAGTTTATGCCCCATGTCACAGACCACAGGCCTTCATGGGAGGAAAGAACCGAAAGGGCGCATACCAATGATTTACAAGGCTGGAAGACAGCTCATCCAATTCTGGGATACCCAGAGATCTACTTCATGTAGTATGAAGTGAGGATCATGAGAAAGAAATCCATTGTCATGTTTTTGGTGTTGTGTGGTCTTAAGAATAGAATGGACTTGGAGTCAGGAACATCTGGGTTCAAATCCCACCTCAGACACTATCTTTGAGGCAACATGGCATAGGGATTAGAATATCAGACTTGGAGTCAGGAAGAGAGGTCTTCAAATCCTGCCTTAGACACTTACTAGCTATGAGTCAACATGGCACAATGGATAGGAAGGTCTGGACTTGGAAAAGCCGGGTTCTGATCCTGTCATTGACACTATGTGTGTGACTTGTGACCAAGTCACTTAATCTCTCTCAGCCTCAGTTTCCAGATTTTCAATACAGCATCAATAATAGCTGCCCTGATGATCACATAGACAATGTTTAAAAAGCTTTTTGCAAGACTGAAAATGGCATATAAAACATGTGCTATAATTACTAGTAATAATAAAATAATAAAGTCATGTCACTTTTCTGAATCAAGGTTTCCTTATCCCCAATCCTGGAATGTTCTTCCTTCTCACCTTTGCCTCTTAGATTCCTTCAAGATTCAGCTCCAAGGTCTTTTCCATGCCTCCTATGTGCTAGTACCTTCCCCTCTAAGGTTCAGTTGTTTCAGTTGTATCTGACTCTCTGTGACCCCATTTTTTTTGGCACAGATATTGGAGGGATTTGCCATTTCCTTTTCCAGCTCATCTTACAGATGAGGAAACTGATGCAAATAGGGTGAGGTGCCTTGTCCAGTGTCACACAGCCAGTAATGGCCTCAAATGTTCCCTTCCCTCTAGGTGCCTCCTTGATTCTCCACTAGATTCCACTAGATTCTCCATTAGATTTTCACCATCTTGATCCCTCCTCAAGGGCAAGGATTGTTCCGTACTTTGATCTCTCTCTAGTGCCTCGCACATAGTAAAGGATTCAAAAATGCTTGTTGATTCGATTGTAAAATAGAAATCAATTACTCAATTGATGGAAATTAATTATCTTAGTGCCAGGCACTTCGCTAAGACAAAACTGAAATCACCTCTTCCTTCAAGGAATTTACATTCTGCCAGGATGGCTTGTATTACGCCTTCCCACCTTTCATCGCCTGAGGACCAAGTGACTGAGTAAGTAACACATTCAAGCAATGTTTCTTTTCAGAAATTTCTTCTTCCCCGATTAATCCTGACATAGATCCCCTCTCCCTCACCACTCCAACGGAAACGGATTTGGTATGCTAGAAGAATAATTACAACATAGAACGCCAGAGTTGGAAGAGGCCCCGGGAAGACTTTCTCCACTCCTTGCCCAAGTAGGAGGAGGGTCTTTTCAAACATCCACCCCAGGGTGGCCCATCCCAGGGTCGCCCAGCCTTCAGCTGAACTCTTTCAGTGTCCAGATTTTGTTGGATTTGGAGCTAGAGAGAGATTCCGAGATTCTCTAACCCAATCGCGGCATTGATTTAAGGGTGCCGGCATAATGGACCCGCGCGTTCATCCCTCCACCAATGAAGTCAGTCAGGCATTTATTAAGCACCTAATAATATGCTCCAGACACAAACAGGAACAGTCTTTTCCGAGGATTTCGCATTCTATATGCCTGTAAGCTTACTGGGATCCCTCTCTATGTATCCTTCTCTACAAGATGTCGGAACACCCTCCCACAGCAAACAGAGGCCAGTCTATAAGGGCTTCTGGAGCGTCTTGTAGAAGAGAATTTTGGGGGGATGGGTTGGATTAGACGGTCAGTGAGGTCCTTTCTGACTCTTAAGCTCTGTGACACTGTCATTCTACCTTTAGAACTACAACTCATCAGAGCTGCCCTGGGCGCTGATGGTGACGTAGTTTCCTATAACTCAGCCCTTAGAAGTCAATCTTAAGGACCAATCACCAGGCACTGTGTGTGGCACCAAAGGTGCAAGACAAAGGCAGAAAGGTCCCTGACCTCAGGAAGGTCATCGAAAGGAGGAGACAACTTTTACATTCGTAGGTACATGTGAAACCCATACTTTACGTTACAACTAACCATGGTGGGGAAAGCACTGGTGGCCCGCAAAAGTTTTGTGTAGAAGGTGATGCTTAAGCTTGGTGTTGAAGGAAAACTGGAATTTCCAGAGGTGAAAGGGATTGGGAGAGTGCATTGCGGGCTTGGGACAGCCTCAGCAAAGACCCAAAGTGAATTAATGAAAAGTTATTTATTATGCTCATATTATGTTCCAGGCATAGTACTAAGGACAGGATGTAAAAACAACAAGAGCGGCAGTCCCTGCCTTCAAGGGCCTTGTATTCTGAAAGGGGGGTAGCTACATGGTGCAGTGGATGGAGACAGGAAGACTCATCTTTCTGAGTTCAAATTCTGCCTCAGACACTTACTAACTGTGTGACCCTGGGCAAGTCACTTCACCTTGTTTGCCTCTGTTTCTTCATTTGTTAAATGAGTTGGAGAAGGAAATGGCAAATCCCTCCAGTATCTTTGCCAAGACCACCCCAAATGGGGTCACAGAGAGTCAGACATGACTGAAAATGACAGGACAACAAAATTTTAATAGGGGAAGACAACATATATTGGGAAGTGGTGACCCCAAAAGTCAAAGGAAAGTGTGCTTTGGTCTGAGAAGTTACAGGTGTGGTGAATTGATCCATAGTGCAGTCCTTTCCCAGAGACAATGGTACTACTGATTTAAATATTGTGACCCAATGAAAGTAGGTGAGGGGAGAGGAGGAGTCCACATTTGGGGACAAGTGGCAAGATGACCTTTCTGGATGGGTGGATGGATGGATTAGTTGGGTGGCTAGATAGATGAGTGGATGGTATGTCAAGGTGAAACAGGTAGATATTTCTCTCTCGCAATTCAAATCAACTGGGCTAAACCCAGGATGGAACTCCAAGATGATGGAATGTCATTTATGAGGAAAGGTAAGGAGACTAGTTTAACTGTATCATAGAGGAGAATAAAGTGATGAAGCTAGAAAGGTGGGTTGAGACCAGGTTGTGAATGAATGAATGAACTTAATAAACAGCAGTTTATACATGGAAAAAGACTTGAATCCAGATCTTCTTGAATCCAAGGCCAGTCATCTATCCATTTTCTGCCATGCTGCTTGTCTCTTATAGAAAGGGCAATTGAGGCCTAAGAAGATGACATGATTTATAGAATCATAGGTTTAGAAATGGAAGGAATCTCCAAAATCACCCAGTTCTTCCCCCATTTGATATCTGAGGAAACAGAGGTCCAGAAGTGATTTGTGTTAGGTGACAAGTAGCAAATCCAAGACTTGAACTCATGTCCTCTGAGTCCAAATCCACCGAATTTTCCATTGTTCCATGTTACCTCAGGGGTGATATAGCTAGTCAGTCTCCCCCTGTAGCCTATAAGGATATTTTTCATTATTTCTCTTCCCATCTCAGCATCTTGTCCAGTACCCACCACTTAGCAGACCCTTGGTAAGTGTTTGTTGGCTGATTATGGACCCAAATTTCTTATTGCTTCATCCCTCCTGGTCCTTCTCTCAGTCCTGGGTCCTTTTGATGACTGCGCTGTGGGCACATGTATTTATATTTTGGCTTTATTCTGGGCCCCATTCTGCAGGATGCCCTCTCTTTACTTCCTCTCTGCCTGTCTAAGCTCTCAAGGCTCAGCCTCCTCTTCCATGAAACCTTCCCCAATTGTCCCAGACCATTTTTGCTCTTTCCTTCTTAAGGAGCCATGATTCCTGAATCCCAAACCAAGACACACAGTGACCCTTTTGCAAAGCCTCATTCAGAGGACACTTTCCCTTCCCCAAAATGAAACTGTTCCGGTTGTTGCCGCACCTCTCAAATACACAGCCTGTGGTTTCCTTTTGTGAGTCATGTCTCCCCAACCAGCCTGGGAACACTCTGGTGGCTGGGATGTTGCCTTGGGCTCCTTGGGGCATACCCGAGCCAAACAGGGCCTGGGCACCCTGGAGGCTCTCAGGAAAGTCATGTTGATTGATGAAAGCAGGCTTGCTGGTTTCACAGCAGGTGCATGCCTGGAAAGCTGTGGGTGGTTTGAAGTTTTAGAAATGAAAACTGGCATTTTTGTGGGTTGCTCCAATCTTATCTGAGCCAGAGTATTTTTGTCAGGTGCCTACTATGTGCCTGACACACTGCCAGGGATACAAAAGCAAAATAAGAAATAGTCTCTGCCTTTAAGGGGTCTCTAGTTGACTGGTGGGTATGACACATACACATACATACGTATATGTGTACATATATTTACATATATGTGTGCATATACAATGGATAGATGGATACATGTGTACATATACATACAAATACACACACATATACACACACACAGAAATACAAAGTAGATAAGTAGATGGCAAAGTGGATAGAACCCTGGGTCTGGAGTCAGACCTGAGTCCAAATCTGACTTTCTGAGTGATCCTGGGCAAGTCACTTAACCCTGCTTGCCTCAGTTTCCTCGTCTGTCAAATGAGTCAGAGAAGGAAATGACAAAGAATACATCCAGTATCTTTACCAAGAAAACCCCAAATGTGGTCACAAAAGTCAGACATGACTGAAAAAAACTGAATAAAACCAAAAAAAATCAAGGATGTAAAGCTAGAAGGACCACAGAGACCCTGATTCCAAGCCTCTTATCGAGTCCCAGACAAGTAAGTGACCTGTCCAGGGTCACACAACTATAGATATAGAGCTTGGAGTGTCCCTAGTCCCATCCATTTCCCCTTCCCCATCTAGTTTGGGGTCCAGAGAAGGGCAGTAATTCATCTAGGCTCCCACAGTTAGAATTCCTAGACTCTGGAAGCTGGAGTTGGGAGTGAGCTTGTAGGTTGTCTAGTCCAACAGCCTTTTTTACAGATGAGGACATTGATGCTTAGAGAGTTAAATGACTTGGTTAAGATCACACAGCTAGTGTCATTGGCAGGATTGGAGCACCATCTTCATGACTCCAAGCTAGTGCAATATTTGCTACTTCGTGCTGCTGGGTCTGGAAGGGGTCCTGAAATTGTCACCACCCATCCATCCATGTGTAAGAGACATCTTTGGAGTGATCCTTTTATAAGGTGGAGAAATATCCAATTTGTCTTTTCTATAGAAACCAATTCTCACATACCAAGTCTGTGCGTAAGTGGGGTCTGCCTATGGTTGAAGGTCGCTAAGTAGGGGAACATGAGGAGGAGGCTGGCAGCCCACACCAGGGGGTGGCTGCAATTTGCTGGGGATTGGTTCCCAAATTCCACAAATTCCCCCAAAACAGTTTGATGGCCTTGAAACCCAAGTAGGCTGACAGGAAGGGATGGGTGCCAAGGAGGGCAACTCTCAGGGAAGGGGCTGAGGACGGATGGTTGCCAACTGCTCTCTAATCTAGTGGCATCCCATCCCTGGGAAGATTATGGGAGACCAGGGTCCTGGGCCAGATTTTTACACTGTCCTGAGGCCTATGTCCCCAGATCCCACTGACATCAGTGGGAGCCAAGATCCTGAATCATCGGGGGCTGAGTTTCCCCCTTACCCCTCTCAATCCCCTCCCCCCGCCATGGCCCACGGGAGAAGGGAGGGTGGCAAAAGAATGGAAAATTTAACAGCCCAGAATTTGCGAAAGACCAGAACACACCAGGCCAAACCAAGGCTTGTGTTTTCTTTGGGTTTTTCAAAATAGAATTAGCTGATTAGAAGCTGGGGGCGGGGGGGGGGAGCAGAAGATGTCATCGCCCTGGATTCCAGGCGAGAACAAGGGGTGAGAGGGGGCTGACCCTCCCTTCCATTCTGATTCACAAAATTAATTCCGATGGCTTGGGAGACAGGCTATCAGCCTGGCCAGAGAGCTGGCCAGAGGGTCATAAACACAGGGTAATATTAATAGACCCACCCGAGGTAGGGGGGAGAGCTCTCTATGAGAGTCCCAGGGCCGGGGTTATTTATGATCTGGAAAGAATCAGATGGAGGGAGGAGGAGGACACTCAGGATAGGGATTATTCTAAAACTAAGGACAGGCCTGAGAGATCTCCTTGGGGCTCTTTCTATTTTCATGGGGTTCCTCTGACATAGCTCTGGCACCATCACTCCAGCTGAATAAGCAGGGGAGTTCAAAACACAAATAATAATGGGGGAGAAAAAGCACTCAAGGACTAGGTTAGGAGGGGCAGGCCAGTCCAGCCAAGGTTGATAGATGCCGCTCATCTCAGGCTCTTGGGGGATTGGATCCCAGCTGTGAGCCACCTTTGAGTTGCTCCCATCATCTTTCTGAGTCTAGAACAGGCTTCATTGCAGCCCTTTGGACAACCCTACACCTCTTCCTGAGCTCAGAAGCCATCCAGCCCAACTCATTTTCTCTCTTCTCCTCTTCTCTTTTCTTCCTTCCTTTCCTTTTATTTTTTTTAGTGGTGGTTGGAGGGAGCAGTTTCTAGTCTTGTAATTTCTACTTCCAGTGAGGAAACTTCCCCCACCAGTGAAGACCAGTACCTGCTCTGCAACTTAGGGAGACAGAGAGTTTTCCAAACTATACCTGAAAGGCAACATATGATATCCCTGACTGGTGATCACCCAGCACCCCTGCCCTTACTCTTTGACACTTAGCACCTTTTCATGGGGTGATTATGGGATGGATCCCAGAGCTAGAAAGGTCTTCGGAGGCTGTCTTGTTATTCTACAGATCAAAAAACTGAGGCTGAGGTGAAAGGAATTACCCAAGGTCACCCACTGATGAGGGGCAGAGTCCAGATTAGAACTCCAATAAAAGAGCCAGAGTTTTTCCACTGTGTCTATGGCAATGAGGAAATCCATGTACCATTTCAGAGTGGAAAGAGTCATTGTGGAAAGATCACAGTGGATTTGGAATGGGGGAAATGAGTTCAAATTCTGCTTTTGTTCCTCATTATTATGAGGCCTTGGGCAAGTCATCTCATCTGGATGGTCCTTGGCTACCATTGTTAGGAGATGAAGCACTTGGACCAGATGGCTGCTCAGGTTGCTTCTAACTCTAAAACCTGAGATTGGTGATCCTGTGTTCCTAAGAACAGAGAATTGAGAGTCACAGGATCTGGGTTCAAATTCCACTTCTGCCATTTACTTCCTGGGTAACCTTGGGTAAGGCTTTAAACACCTCTAGAACTCAGTTTCCTCATCTGTCAAATGGGTGGCCTCTTTCAGCTCTAAATCTATAGACCTGTCCTTTCATCTCTCTTGGATCCAGTTTCCTCATCTATAAAATGGCAAGATTAAACTAGATACTCTCTATGAGCCTTCTCAGCTCTCATTCTATGATCCTTGATCCCGCCTTCACATATTGGGCTCCCTATTTGACCACCTCTCCTATCCTTTAGGCCATACACAAGGGTCATACGGGGCACACCCACTGGGCTATTGTGCTCTACCAATAAAGGTAAAGTTGGCTGAATATAAGCGTTCCCCCCAACACACACACACACACACACACACACACACACACACACACACACACCTGCCAAGACTCACTTTCCAGAGTTGTGTTAAAAGCATTTCATCTAGAGACTTTGGGCAGCTGAGCCCACTACCCCCCTACCCCAGTCTCACTGATGCCCCTAGCCCCATCCCCATCTTCCTCTATGTCACAAGGAGATGGGGCAAGCTCAGGAGTTTGCAAAGTAGAAGAGCTGAGGGTGGGAGAAGCAGGATAACTCGGACTCAGAGAAAAGTAGACAGGAACTATGGAGGGGGGAGAGACGACTCCACCGGGGAGCCCTCCAGAGCTCAGTTTCAACGCTTTCCCAGCCTCAGAGCAAATGGAGACAGTCTGCTAGCAGCTCAGCATCGAGCTCAAGTCATGGGACAGAGAGAGGGGAAAGTGCCGGGCAATGAGATCAAGGCGATGGCACCACTGATTCCCTGGGGTTTCGGGGGAGAGGGAGGGGGGAAGCATAGATCTGTGTCCCAGGACATTCCAAACTCCAAATCATAGAACACGAACTCAGGAATCGAGCCAGAGCTAGGGGGCCCTCTGCCAATGCTGAAGATGTCCAGAGGGGCAGGAGGTCAGATTGGGGTTCCTCCTTCTTACCTGGAGAGGTACCTTCCAAGAGGAAGATGCAGCTCCCACTGAAAAACTGAGTTATGTCCAATGGCTGAGGGGGAAGGGCAGTGGGAATGCCAACAGAGCCCAGAGCTCTGTAGTCTCTGAAGTCCCTTTCAGCTCCAGAGTTACACATGATTCTGTGACTAGGCAGGCTGCCAAAAAAATAAAAAAAAAAAAAGCCAGACCCCAGGCAGACCAGCCATCAAGTCATACCTAGGTAGTTTGGTTATACTCAGCTACCTGTCCGGGGTCCTGAAAAGTTGCTCCCTTGTCTCCCAGAAATGACTGTCTTCTGTCTGGTGTTCAGCTTAAAAGCCTAGCCCTAACCTACCAACCAGAACAACCCAACCATTCTTCTGTCTCTGCCCCACTCCCCAGGTTGGACCCCTGGCCAATGACCTGATCCCTGGCCGAGATATCCAAGTCACACCTGCTCCTTTGCCCCTTTGCTAGCTCAGACCTCTGAATGCCAACCACAGGCTGACTATCCAGATTCCAAATCTTGTCCCCATCCTCGAGATTGGCTGACCAGACCCTAACCTTGGATTTGCCCTCCAAGAAATCACACATTCCTTTCCCTTGCCCATGACTTTCATCCTGAAGAAGGTTTCCAGCTGTGCTGGCCTTTGGGCCCTTCCAGGACTGGCCTGGCCTGACTCATTACTACCACTAGGGGCTGACAGGTATAAGACACAGTCTGCCCTTGGGGAGTTTATTGTCTGGTTAGAGAGCTCCAAATACTCAGGAAGACCACACCTAACAATGAGTCAGAGTAGTGTATGGAGTGGAAGGAGAACAGGATTTGGAATCAGAAGAACTGAGTTTGAATCCCAGTTATTTCTTGTCATTGTCTTTTCAGTCCTGTCCAACTCTCTGTGACCCCATTTGGGGTTTTCTTGGCAAATGTGCTGGAATGGCTTGCCATTTCCTTCTCCAGCTCATTTTATAGATGAAGAAACTTAAGACAAACAGGGTTAAGTGACTTTCCCAGGGTCACACTGTTAGTAAATGATCTGAGGCCAGATTTGAACTCATTAAAATGAATCTTTCTGATTCCAAGTCTAAGTGCAGTGCCTAGATGCTCCCCTACCCCTTTCCCCCAGCTATTTATTACCCACATGACTTAGGCAAGTCACATCCCCTTTCTAGGCTTCAGTTTCCTTCTCAGTAAAAACAAAGTGTTGGACTAGAGGACCTGCAGGCACCTTCCAGCACTAAATCTTATCAACCTCTAATAGGCATCTCTGGAAACCATATCTGGAATGAATGTCGGTGTGACTAGAATTCCTGATTTCTCAGCTCTAAACCTCCTGACCCTATGAGATCACGGCGATAAAATAAAAGCGCTAAATAGGGGTTGCAGACAGTAAAGGCTGCTAGAGCTCAAGGATGGTGAAAGTGGTTGGATGGGGGGTGGGAGGAGTGGCTAGGCAGAGAAGGAGGGCTGCTCAGAGGAAGCATTTGGGACAAAGACCTGGGATTTAAATAGGCAGAGAAGAAGGTGGGGAGGGGCCTCCCAGGAGGCTGGAACAGAGAGAGCAAAGTCATGCAAGTGTAAAGGAGCATAGTTCGTACAACGAACCATGGGAAAGTGATAGGAGATGAGCCAGGATCACCCTTCATACAATCTGCCTCGGTGCCTAGAACAATCTCCTTCTCCTTCCCCCCTTGGAATTTTTAGATTCCTTCAAGGCTCAGCTCAAGTGATGCCTCCTACAGAAAGCCTTCCTGGATCCTCCCCAGTCCATTTTTCTCCTTCCTCAAATACCTTCACATTTACTTTGAATTCACTTATCTAGGTCTATGTTCTATCTCCTCTCCCACCCTCCTCCCCCACATACATGCTTGAGGGCAAGACAAGGGTTGTCATTTCTGGTCACTATCTCCCGGTATTTTGCATGGTGGCTTAAACTAGTGGAAACATGACAAATGTTGAATTGAATTGAGTCAAATCAAATTGAATTGAATTGTTTTACAGATGAGTAATGGAATACTGCTGTGCCATAAGAAATGATGGAATGGCCAGTTTCTGAGGAACTGGGAAGGCTGTGCTATGATCTGATGCAGAGGGAAGGGAGCAGAACCAGGAGGACAATATACACGATGACCGCAACATTCTGGAGAAAAGCAACTTTGAAATACTAGAACTCTGAGGAATGCAAGGATGAAGTGCTATTCTGAGGACCAAGGATGAATCACTCTGCCAGAGAGGTGATGGGCTTAACAATCCAGAATGAATGAAGCATGTCTATTTGGACATGGTCAGTGTGGGAACTGGTTTATTTCTTGTGAGAAATTGTAAATAATTGTTCTATCAGGGAAAGGACAGTGAGAGGGAGAAATAATAAATGCTTGTAGAAGAGAGTGAATGAGAGAGAGAGAGAGAGAGAGAGACAGAGAGAGAGAGAGAGAGAAAGAGAGAGAGAGAGAGAGAGAGAGAGAGAGAGAGAGAGAGAGAGAGAGAGAGAGAGAGAGGATTTTATAAAAGGGGAGATTCAAGTTTAGAGAATTTAAGGGATTTGCCCAGTATCACAGGGTAAGTAGCAAGCCTTGATTTGAACTCAGTCCTCTGAGTCAGGATCCAGTATGGACCTCTCCTTCCCCTCTTTGCCCTTCCCTCTTCCTCTGCTCCCCTCCCCTCTTACTATCTTTACTTAACTTATGTACAATATTGCTTCCCAAATAGGGATAAAAGTGATTTAAAAAGACAAAATAGATAACTTCAATTACATTAAATTTAGTATAATTTTTTAAAAAAATAAAATGTATCCTATCCCTGATCTTATCGTGGTAAGCCTCAGCTCTGAATGACTCCCAACATCCATTGTCTTTGCTTTTTTACATGCTGCCAAACCAAGTTAGAGAAAATCATAAAACCATGCAGACTGGACCCATCACAAATTTATG
Organism: Notamacropus eugenii; assembly: GCF_028372415.1. Lineage (NCBI taxonomy): Eukaryota > Metazoa > Chordata > Mammalia > Diprotodontia > Macropodidae > Notamacropus > Notamacropus eugenii. The sequence continues at coordinate 49,580,074 of NC_092873.1, forward strand.
TTAAATAATCTCAACTGGGCCCTCACCTCTGAAAGGCAATCCTCTTCTACTCCTGACTCACTATTCCTCTCACCACAGCGGCCCCTTCAAACCTTTTCATCACTCTTCAGACCTCCCTTACATAGTTTTTCCTTCTCCCATCCTCTTGGCTGAGAACCTGGCCTCATATTTCCCTGGGGAAAAAAATGAAACCATTCACCAAGAGCTCCCTCTTCTCTCCCCCTTACCCCTCTCTCACATAATGAGGTAGCCCTTCTTCTACCCTTCTCCATGCATTCCATCCCACCATCTCCTGCAGATCGCTCCTGCATCTCTCTCACTCTCTAACTTATCTTCAATCTCTCCCTATCTATTGGTTCTTTCCTTAGTGCCTACAAACCTGTCCATGTTTCTGCCATCTTTAAAAGCCCAGCATCTTGATCCATCAATCTTTAATAGCTCTCATCTCATATCTCTCATGCCTTGAAAAGACAGTCTACAGTCTTCACTTATTTTCCTCCATTTTCTTCTCCAACCAAAGTTGCTCTTTCCGAAAATTACCAGTGATCTCTTAATTGCCAAATCCAAAGGCTTTTTCCTACCTCTCATCCTTCTTGAACTCTATGCAGGCTTTGATACTGTCAACTACCTTTTTCACCTTGATGCTTTATACTTCTCTCAAGCCTTCTGATTGTTCCTCGAGCAAGGTCTTTCATCTCCTGACTCCAGCCATTTTCATTGACTTTGCCTCATGCCTGGAATGCCCTCCCCTTTCTTCTCTGCCTCCTGGCTTTCTCTGGCTTCCTGAAGTCACAGCTGAAAACCCACCTAACACAAGAAACCTTTCCTGATGCCTCTTAATGCTTTCCCTCTGTTGATTATCTCCACTTTATCCTTTCTATTGCTTGTTTGAACATAAGTGTTTTCATGGGGTCTCTCCTATTAGATTATGAGCTTCTTGAAATGAAGGACTGTGTTTTGCCTTTCTTTGTACATCCAGAGCTTAGCACAGTGCCTGTGAACATAATAGGTGCCTAATAAATGCTTGTTGACATTGTTGAAAAAATCCGTACAAATAGGTCAAGAAAAAAGTGTAGAGTGAGAAAATATTTGCATCAAATATTACTGATGAAAGTATGATACCCAATATATAGAAGAGAATTCATGCAAATATCTAGAACTAAGAACTTTCCTCTGATAGATCAGTGATCAAAGGATATGAAGTTTTCAAAAGAAGCCTTGTAAAGTCTCAATGACCACATGAGAACATCCTGTAAATCATTAGTAACAATACAAATTAAAAATAAAATTCACTCCAAGTTTTCACCTCACATTAAATTAGCACAGATCAAAAAATGAACCAGTGTTGTAAGAGCTATGGAAAGCCAGGCACCCTGCTGGCAAGGTTGTAAATTGGTCCAACCATTCTGGAAAACAATTTTCAATTATGCAAGAAAAGCATGTCAGCCTTTGTCAACCCTAGGCATGTCAACTCTCCCCACTGATGGTGTGTGTACTTATGTGCCCTACGGGGAGAATGTTCTATTGCAACTTTTTAACTTTGCCATTTCATTAAATGCTTTTGTGTTGAAGTAATTATGTCTCCTGGCTTACTAGAGAAAAATAAACACATCAGTGGGGGCTCATAAACATTAATTTTGAGTAGATACATACCCAAAGAGTACCTTGAATGTGGAGTAGGTATCCTGGGGCTTCATGTGTAAGGATGGGGTATTTCATGTGCTTTGTTTCAAGGACAGGTTCAGTTCTGGATGGTCAGATGGGATAGGAGGAAATATATTCAGAAATGGCTTGTTGGTTTTTAAGAAAGGTATCAATAAAACTTACTTTCAAAACAAAAAAAAAATCTCTAGCTTGAATGTCTTAAGGGAAAGCAGATGTGGGTAGAGCTTGGTCTGGTAGCAATAGTAGACAGAGGTGACAGAAGGGACAGTATCCCTGATGTTTAGGAGTAATGGTAAGTCAAGGCATAGTTTAGAGAAATAAAAGTAGTGGGAATCTGCCTCAGGCCTCCCAACTTCCACCTTCAGTGGGACAGAAACTAAATCAGTGGTTGGGTTTGAGCCTGGCTGTTCTTGTGTTCCACCGAGGATATCCCCTTCCTCATAATTTATAAATCAGTCCTCTGCAAAGTGGACCCTATTTTCTCATTTAATTTTGGTATAAATGGGAATGTACATCCCTATGGAGTAAATTTTTTAAAATCTGCCCTTGACTGAGTCAAAACCTTCTGCTGTCATATGTGGTCACTAGGCTGCTTTGGCAGCAACATTTGCCAAATCCCCCCTCAAGCCCCTGCCATCCCTTGTCCTCCAAAACCACAGGGGACCCCATGACTCAACATTTTCAACTCCAGGAATTTTGCCTCCTCCTTTTTTTCTGGGCATTTACAATGTCATGAGAACATCCAAATAGCAGAAAAATTGTCTTGGGCCAGGCAGGTCATCCCTCTAGCTGAAGATTCTTTCTGACAGTGGCCTGAAAGATGTGTGTGTGTGTGTGTGTGTGTGTGTGTGTGTGTGTGTGTGTGTGAGAAAGCATGATGTCACCTTCAAGACTTCACAAACATCTCTCTTGATAGTTCATGGAAAGGGCCTTGATTTTGCATGAGTCAACCACATTGGCCAAGGTCAAGGCTCATTTGCTGAGCCTCAGTGGTTTCACCTATAAATATAAAAAAAAAGTGGATAACAATAATTGTACTGTCAATATCACAAGTCTGTTTTGTAAAAAAATCACCGTGCAAGCTTTAAAGAGTTATGTAAATGATAATTACTGTCATGTGTCTATCACTCAATGTGTCTTTTGGAATCTGTGTCTAATAGAGGTAGAATGCAATGCCACACTTCACCAGTAGGTGTCAATATTTAACTCATGATATGGTACTGAAATTCTAGGTTCCCAAGAATTTCCCAAGACTTGGGATTATAAATTTAGAGACGAAAAGGACCTTAGAAGTCATCATAATCCAATCCCCTAGTTTTAAAGATGAAAAAACTGACTTGCAGAAGGTCACACTAAGCTAGGATTTGACCCCGGGTCAGATTTGATTGATGCGATGGGTGGTTGTGCTGAAAACTGTTTTTTTCTCCTCATTCTTCTATTCTTTGTTATATAAGATAAATCACTGGGTAAGGCAGAAGGGAAGGATATTTTCAGAAATCAAGGTGATATAAAATCAAAAGAGACCAACAGGATGAAAATTAAACTTCTTAGTTTTAAATTCTACATATCATTTGCCTGCCTATGCCTGATAAGCACACTGATACCATAGCACTCAGTCAGAGCTGTGCCATATAGTAGAATCTTACAGGAATATTAATGTGAGAGTCTGGAAAAGGAAAGAGATATTACAGTGTGGGAGTATGGAAGGGAAAAATGAGGAAAGCAAGTCACATCTGACTTCAACCACCTGGAAAGTTTTCAAGGACCCTCCCTGGACAAGGAAATGTGAAAGATTTTCCACAAGAAGTCCTCACCTGGAGATAATTAAAAGGGGGCAAATTCATGAATGTGTGGTCCACGATAGCGACTTTTGAAGGTGAAAAAGAAAGGACTCTAGGGTACTGTGTCCAACCTGGTTGTTATGCTTTCTTTCATTCAAAAGTACTGAATCAGTATTTTTATGTACTATGAATTTTGTTATTCTGTCATTTTTCAGTCATGTCTGACTCTTCGTGACCCCAGTGGGAGTTTTCTTGGCAGAGATACTGCAGTGGTTTTGCCTTCCTTCTCCATCTCATTTTACAGATGAGGAAACAGGTAAAAAGAGTTTAGTGACTTGCCCAGGGTCACACAACTAGTAAGTATCTGAGCCTAGATTTGAACTCAGGAAGATGAGTCTTCCTGACTTTAGGACTAACATTCTATCCACCATACCACCTAGCTGCCCTACTCCTGAATCAGTACATTGGAAAGTACTGAAAAGATCATTTTCCATCAGCAACGCTTCTTAGTTTCAACTCCCAGAACATCATGTTCTTGCCCAGATGCCCCATGGTGCCTCCCCCTTTTCAGTTTCCTTTTGTGTACAGTCTTTTCCCATTAGATTATAAGCTATTTGAAGGCAGAATCTGTCTCTTTTCTTATTTGTATCCCCAGTGTTTAGCATAGTGCTTGGCACATAGTAAATATTCAATAAATGTTTATTAAATTGAATGATCTCTTACTATGTATGCTCTGTTGGGTTATGGGAGGAAGCCCTCAAGGATAATATAGTCTGCTGCCTTCTTGGCTTGGCAAAGAGCCCTGTGGAGCTCATTGTTGACTTCCTTCCTTACAGCAGGAATAGGGGAGGGGGTGCTAATCTCATTCATCATTGCAATCTGAAGTGCACTGACGTCTCTTTCTAGTCATCCAAGCTCTGACAGAGTGTACACGTGGCTTCCATTCTTAATAATCTCTTTCATCTCCCTTATACCTTGCAAGGTTTCCTGGGTTTTGTAAACATTGAACACTAGAAGCATACCTGCCTAATCAGAGAACAGACATCACTGCTCTCCAGAGCCTGTGCACAGGCTTCTGGGAAGTGCAATCCAAAGAAAATGTCTTTCCATGACTGAGGTTCTGCAAACCTTGTAGGTTCAAATACATCCCTACCACCCCTGCCAAAATAATCTTTCTCATAGGGTCTTCTAATCTGATCAGCTGATTTCCCACTGCCTATTGAATAAATGACAAGCTCCTTATTCTGAAATTTAAAGCCTTCCGCAATCTGGTTCTAATCTAACTTTCCCTCCTTATAATATTCTTACCCTGTACACAAACTCACCATCCCATTCGTCTTCTCCCTCACCGCATTCTTGTTTATGTCATCCCTTACACCTTCAATGGACTTCCCCACTCCCCTTCTTGACCTGTTGAAATCTTTCATTCTGGCCCTTTCCTGATGGCACCTTCTCCATGAAATTTTCCCTGACCCACCCACCATAAAGTCTGGACCTCTTCTTTGCTCTTCTCACATTCTACTTAGCATTGTAATGATTTTTGTCTGTGTCTTACCTCCTTCAGTTAGATTGTAAGCATTTTGAGGGCAGAGGGTTTTAGTTCACCTTTGAATCCTCAACCAGTGTCCTTCACATGGTAGGTGCTTAATAAATGTTTGGATTGATTTGGATTGAGTTGAATAAAGTGCTTGAAATTCCACAATTACAGACTTGTGGGGACTGGGGGAGGGCGAGACATAAAGGTTTCACAATTTGTGAGAGCCCCCTTAATAGTGCCAATAACCCCTAGGAGAGGGAACACTTTATTTATCAGTTAGCACTAGAGGAATATTTTGACTTCTCTCTTTCCCTGGCCCTTCACATCTAATAAATTCTGTCATTCTTTCACAAAATCTTTCTCACGTGCCCCCTTCTCCCCATTCCCTTTGCCCCAGCCCTCATCCCTTCACCAAATATTTATTAAGAGTTCCCTATATGTGTGAGACACTGGGAAGATACAAAGAGAAATAGTCTCTGATCTCAACGAGTTGAAGGATAATCTGGCAGCTCCAGCAGCTTTCCTGAGGGCAGGCACACTTTCCAGTGATGCAGAAGGGCACTCATTTATGCAGTCATTCACTCATTCGTTTGTGAAGGGGACCTGGGCACAGCTAAAATTAAAAGCTGCCATCTTTTGTTCTCTCTCCTCTAGGATTTCTGGTGCCTTCTGTACGCTTGCTTGAATTTACTGGGAATTGAAAAGGCAAAAAGAAAGAGATGTCTGTTTATCTCCAGGCTCAGAAAGATCAGAGGACTGTCTACACCTAAGTCAGTAAAAACATGAATCCACTCCTTCTAGCTCAACTAGGACTTTTTGAGAGGCAGGGGGGAAGAGGGGGGGAGTTTAGAGTCCCAGCTGTATAAACAGCCTTTGTGGGCACAGCTAGGTGGGATGGTGGAGAAGTTGGAAGACAGAGTTCAAAATATACTGACCAGCCCTGATGCCCGAGGCCAGGAATCCTGAGTAGGGGGAGGCAGAGGGTGGAGGGTGGACAGAGGAGGTCTCAAGAAACATTTGTAATAATGTTGGTGAGGAGGATAAGGATACTCAGTCAATCAACACATATTATTCTCTGTTGATATTATATTATTAAACATCTGCTATATGCCAGGCACTGTGCCAGATGCTGGGGATAAAAAGACAAAAAAGAAACAGTACTTGCTCTTGAGAAGACTATATTTTACTGGGGAAACTAAGAATTCAACAATAATCATTTGCTAAGCATCCACTCAATGCTCAGCACAGTAAGAGATGCTAGAGATGCAAAGATCAAAAGGGCTTGCCTTCAAGGACCTTACCCTCTAGCATGGACATAAATAAATCTCTAAGAGCTGTGAACTAAATGTACGACAGGTACTCCTTATCAAGAGGGAATCAGTGACATCGTGCTCATGGGGTCGAGGTCCCGTCTCTCCCTCTCTCTTCTGCATACTGAGTTGATACGGTTGGGTTGGATTCCTACAGAGATGGATGCAGGTTCCAACATAACATTGTCTTTGGATCTTCACCTATTAATTATCATGGCCATATGAAAAAGCTGCGGATACTTCCCAATGTGGTGAGATGAGTTATTTTCTCCATCACTCTCACCTCTAAATATGTCCATTCCACATCAACTCTAATCCCTCCAAGAAGCTTAATAGTACTCAAAAGACAGTCACAGTAGGAAGCAAACATATTTACCAAAGCACACAATGAAACACATGGGGAAGTTGTACAGATTAGTGGAGACAACAGAGTCCATAGGAGTAAATGGGCCTTGTTGCTCAGGAGAAAGATCAAATCTCAGCCAGACCAACGAGATAATAATCTCACCCGGGTCGTGCCTTCCTCACAACATTGTGCATACTGGTACACAGCAGCCTAGGAATGTCTTTCAGAGAATTTCTCCTTCTCACCTAAGGTGAAAGTGTTGTAGGTCTTCTCTGGACCAAAACATTTTATAGTCCTTGCAAAGATCAGCCAGGGTAAGCTTAAGACGTATAGTTAGAAAGCCCAAACATCAGTCCTTTGGCCAACAATAAAAGGATCCTCTCTTGGTGTCCCAAGTAACCAAGCTGAGGTACCACTGACAATAAAGTCAAATAGCACTGATGTGCTCTGGTCCACTGTTTCACAGCCAAGCAGGCTATGAGCCCCCTCACCCTGGAGGGTTGAGCTGTCCCATAGTATGCTGCCATCAATTTGAGCCCCCATTGGTTCTGTTCTCCCTCCTATTATTAGAGGTCATTTAAGAGGGTCTCAGCTCCATTGAACCACTTGACACAAAACAGCTTTTACCAAGGAGAGTTACTTCAAAGGTACAGCAAGAATAAATGTAGAAACATTTCTCCCAAACCTCTACAAAAAGGGAGGGAGCTGCACTTTCTTATTTCTTCTCCTGGGCCAAACTTGGTGGCAGTAATTGCACAGCACACCTATGGTGGACATCCTCTTCCCCTATACCACCTCAGTCTCTGAAGAAGAAGGCTCAAAACTTAACTCAGTTCCTACATAGCATTTGTCCCACCAAGTTCATGTTTAGATGCCACATGATAACCAGATGAGTCTTTTTGCTGGGCTAGGGTTTTGAAGATCCCTTCTCAAGATGGCTTCTTGGGGTAATTGATGAGGTCCCAGCAGCAAAACCTGATCTGAATTCAGACCTCCATTCCTGGGGTCTACTCTGCCAGTCTTTGAAACTCTGGAGGTCCAAGACGCCATTCCCTTCATCTAGAAAGGAAAAAAGACAAAAAGGCTGAGAACCAGGACCCATATGGCCTCAGAGGGAAGCTTCTCTGGGAACCTGATTTTCACTGGATGCTCTGAGGAAAGAAGGCACTAGAGGAAAGAGGTCTCAGGGGACTCAGGGTCTTTCTGAAGACATCAATACTTCTGAGTACTCAGCCAATTAAAAATGGTTTCACCCAACCACCTAGTTAGCTCAGCTACAGAATATCTAACATACTCCATAGTCTATGGACAGTCTATTAGACATCTATTACACATTATTGGGATGGTCCTACAAGCAAGCTTGTTTGCCTCTCCTTTTGGAAGCTGATGAGGGTCTAGACATGCACCAGTCTCCTATTACAAAAACAAACGGGCACTAACAGTGCTTGGGATAGATGTGACATTATATAGAGCATGATACTTCAAGGACAACATGGTCTCATCGCTATTCCAATAGTTCTCTTTTTCTTGAGTCTCCTCCCACACCAATATACCCAACACAGAGATACTAAAATGATTTTCTCAAAGTTCAAGTCTGACTGTATCATTCCCCCTCTCTATATCTTCCAATGGCTCCCTATTGCCTCTCAGATCAACTATAACCTCCAAATACCCTTACAACCTGTTCCCAATACATGATTCTTCCCTTCCCACACTCCACAGTCCAACCAAACTTGCTCACACACTACACTCCATTTTCTATCTTCATATTTTGGCACTTGTGGTCCCCCAGATTTGAAATATACTCCCCTCTGCTTCTTAGAATCCCATTTCCCTAAAAACACTGCTTAAGTGACTCCTTTATGAATCCTTCCCTGATTTCCTCCTCCCCTGTATTAAGCCCTCTTAATGAGGGACTAATTAATTGAGAATTCAGGGGACTTGATATGGCCTGGATATGTAATGGGATTGCCTTGCCATGGTGAGGGTAACTCCCCCCATAGGTCTATAAGTCTTTAGCCCCTTTCTTACTTCGCAGTCTGGACTCAGGTATCCCCTATCACCATCACCTGCAGTCTAGGCTGTGATGAGGGGGTGGTGGAAAGAGGTTCATCAAGAGGTTGGTCCAGCCCCACCTGGACTCTGGGGCTCCCCTCAGATTCCCCTTTCATCTACATTGTGTGCGCAGGAAGAATGTGCCTGTCCTGGTGGGGAGGAGATCAGCATGATGGAATGTGCTGTCTTCTGGCCAGCAAGATGGGGGTGGAGGGAGAGAAAGAGACAGGATGAATATGTGCCCAGGAGGGAGGAACAAAGCAGTCCTCAGAAAGGAAAATAAACCAGTACAGGGTTTGTGGTAAGCAAGGAGCCAGAGACTAGACATTATTACCATCTGGGAGGGAGGCAGGTGCACTTGGCTACTCATTCACACCAGTGGGCTCACTCTCTCCAGTTTTTCTTTTATTACTGATTCTGGAATGAAAAGCTAATCTCCTGTTAGATCAAGCGTTCTTAACCAGGGTCCATGAACTTGTCTCTTTTTAAAAAAATATCATTAAAACTATATTTCAAAACAGTTGGTTTCTTTTGTAAGTTTAAGCAGTTTATGTTATGCATCTAAAACCATTGTTCTAAAAAGGGATCAGGGGGATTCCTCCGTGCCAAAAGGGTCACAATCCCTGTGTTAAAAAGATGGCGGGCAACAGAGAGTTGTTAGGGGAGGTGATTGTGGAGTAGGAGATCTGAATTCAATTCAATACAATTTCTTCTTCTTGCCCCTGAAATTGTCCCATCCCCAGGGCTGGACCTGAAGATTAGCCTGACTTTTCTTCCCATTAGGGTGCCTGAGATGTTGCTTGGCCTTGAGAAAAGACGATACAAGCGAGGACTGCAGCAGTCTTCAAGTATGAGGAAAGCTGTGAGGGAGAAGGGGGGACTAGATCTTCTCTGCAGAGATGGGAGCCATGGGTGGAAGTTGCAAAGTGAAGGTTTTAGGTGTGAAGTAGAATCAATAATAGTATTTGTTTTCACATATAGATGTATATATAAACTCTTACCGTATTTTGGTTATAATGTCACAGCCTATCTCCTCATACCCTCTATATAATAGTAAATAACTCCTCTTTACTTGTCTGGAAACTCACCATTCAGTTCATTCCAGACACTGATTAAAGATTCTTCAGAATATTTTTCATATTTCTCCTCAAGATAAGAGTTATATTCAGTCTTTTAGAGGGAAAAAAAGCTAAATTAGTCTTTTCCCTTTGTCCTCTCAAGTACAGGAAAAATGATTTTCAAAATGCATCCCTTCACTAGTTCCTCACCAACTCTTCATGAAATACTTTGTTTCTTTATAACATAATCGCTTACCACAGTTCTGATGAGGAATAAGTTTCATGGCACCTTCTCCTTCTCCATATTTTCCCCAAATTGCACATAGTACCTTGGAGATCCTCAACGAAATAGACCCTTCTCCTTGACTCTGGAGGGAGAATCATTGCATGGATAGAATCGTTCAACGGACACTAAACTGCCAGCCCAACGGCTCTCATCAATGTTCTATTTAGCTCTTAAAGCTGTAATTACTCTAGTTTCTATAAGATAGGCATTTGTGTGTATGTTATGTTACATATTATAGCTTTCTATTTTATGTTATAGAATTTGTATAATTCTTATATCCATAAACATGCTATATGTATTATGATATAATATGAAATATAATGTATTTAATAATATTATATTGAATATAATACATTTAATAATATAATGCAAAATATATTTAATAATATAATATTATAGTGTATTTATATACCTATATAATACATATTATACACACACAATATATGCGTCATGGATTTATGTATGCAGTAACAAGCCACCCTGAGTAAGGACAAGCTTCCTAAGCATTATAGCCATACCAAAGTGAAATGGGGTTACTATCTGAGGCGGCCCCATTCCATTATGGCAGTAAGTAGCTCCCTGGTCTTTAGGAGGATGACCTGACCACTTGGAAGGAATCTTGCCAAGGGGATTCTTGCTCAAGGAAGGGTTGGGCCAGATGGCCTCTGAAGCTCTTTCTCTCTGGCATTCGATGAGTTCTGTGCATTCTCTAAGGGAGGAAGCATGGTGTGTTAGACAGAACACTGACTCTAGAGGCTGCGTTAAAATCTCGTCTCCATCACCTACTGCTTAGATGAATTCAGTTCATTCCTTAACTTTCTTGTGTTTCTGTTTCTTTACTGGGAAATGAGAGGGTTGAATGAGGAGGACTGTAAACGTCCCTTCCAGCCCTTGAGTCATTATTCTATGATCCCAAGAAATGGCATCTCAATGCCCTCTTATCCTTGCTCTCCTGGACACAGATGGGGAAATCCACAGTGTACAGCATTCTAACAAGAAGCTACTATAGGATTCAGGGTTTACCTTTGCTAGTGCCTAGATTTACACTCTCACTGTCTCTCTCTCCTCTCTCTCTCTCTCTCTCTCTCTCTCTCTCTCTCTCTCTCTCTCTCTCTCTCTCCACTTTCTCACTCACTCTCTTTTTTCTCTCTTTTTCTTCCTCTTTTTCTCTCTCTGTCTCCTTTTTTCTCTCTCTCACTACCCCTTCACCCCTAACTTTGTCTCTCCCCTGCTGTCTCTTCCCACACACTCCTCAATGTTGAAGACCCAAGGCCCACTCTCTCTGTGCCTTCTCCCCAGCCAGTGTCTTTCTCCTGCCCCTACCACCATTACAAAACATGGGCAGCACATCTCAGGGCCCAGAGTTTCTCTGACCTTCCAGTGCTCTGGACACTAAGACCCTGAGCAGGGAGCAGGAAATGATTGGATGCACACCTAGGCTGGCAATGGGGCCCTGAGATATCTGTTGAGATGGAAAAGCACAGAAAGCAAAAGGTACCTCAACCAAAAGCAATCATTTATTAAGTTTTCACTATGGGCTTCGTACTTGGCTGAGTTCTGAACATACAGAGACAAAAACTGTAACAGTCCCTGTCTTGAAGGAGTTTCTGTTCCACTAAAGAATCCTAAAAGCATCAGTCTAGAGATATAGAAGGGATCTCAAGGCTCATCTAGTATAGTTCCCCATTTTATCAAATGTCTGTGGTAGGAATTCGAACTCAGGTCCTCCTGATTCCAGGGCTAGTGCTCTATCCACTGTATCATCTAGATGCTAATTGTTTTCAAAGTCCCTGCCAAGGAGGGATGGAAATACGTCAGCCAGGCCAGCCAGCCACCTACCTAGAGGCAATTCCAGAGGTCAGCTCAAACATCCCAGGCTGTTCTCAGGCTTACAGGATTATAGAACATCAGAGCTGAAAGGGCCCATGGAGACCATTCAGTCATTTTGCAGGTGATGGAACCAGACTCACAGATGTTCATCCCGTCTTCCAGTGCTCAGCATCGGTGTAAACAAACAGATCACCATGGCGATGATTGCAGCTTCCATGTCAACATCTGTTTCAGAAAACATAGAAGGAATGAAATTCTGTGAAGGACTAGACAGTGTCTTCCAAACTGAGTCAGTCTTACACCTTGGTATTTACCAGCCATGTGGCCTGTGGGAAAAATAGAGCTACTGAGACTTATTTTCCTCATTTATTAAATAGGAATCATGATACTGATTTAACATGTACCCGAATGTCCCCCACTCTGATCTCTGAGTTAAATCTTGAGAGCAGTTCACTTAAATCACATATCATTTTGTCTCCATCCAGAATTTCCTTTTTGGACCTCAGTATATAGATCAAATCTAGGTCTCCACTAATGTAGGTGCAGCAGCTAGGTGGTGCAGTGGATAACACTATCTACTAGGCCTGGAGTCAGGAAGACCTGAGTTCAAATCCAGTCTCAGACATTTACTAGCTGGGTGACCCTGGGCAAGTCACTTCACCCTGTTCACCTCTGTTTTCTCATCTGTGAAATGAGTTGGAGAAGGAAATGGCAAACCACTCCAGTACCTTTGCCAAGAAAACCCCAAATAGGGTCGTGAAGAGTCAGACATGACTGCAATGACTGAACAGCAACAACATTGGGGAATAAATAAGTCCTCAGCCCTTCAGGAAGCCCTCATGGCGATGGGGACTAGATTCAGGGCAACCTTTGTTCCAAGGTCCAGAAAATGCAAGACAATGAAAAAACTCACAGCATCCAATAAACAGTGACTGCACCTTTGCTCCACTTTTCACTGAGTCCTACCTTCCATCCCAAGTATCTAGGGAGACCTTCAGCCTGGAGGTACTACCTACTTGAAGGATTTGGGCTCTTTCCATGAGGAAAACAAGCCTGAGGTGATAGGAAACCAACACCCTTTTTCCTGAGACTTGAACCACCCAAACAGCTCCTGGGAAGAGCAGAAAGCACTATCCACATTTTGGGTCTTCCATATTCTGGTCTGCTCCTTCGGTTATGTCTGGAGCTCAATGGTCAGTCCTCTTCTCTCCAAGAGCTTGGTCTCCAGCCACACACTCCTCCTTCCTTCTCTCTAGAAACCGCTTCTCTCCAAAATCACAGAATTGTATTTTTATAGCTGGAAGGGACCTTAGAGGTCATCAAATCCAATCCTCAATCTTCAGATGAGAAAACTAAGACAAAGAAAGGTGGATAGAGCACTGGAACTGAGTTCAAATCTGGCCTCAGATACTTACTATCTGTGTGACCCTAGATAAGTCACCTAAGCTTTGACCTATGAAAACCTCAGTTTTCTCATCTATAATATTAGTACCTACCACCCAGGGTTGTTGTGAGGATCAAATAAGAAAAAGAATTGATAAGTTGAAGTATGTATAGAATGGCTATACATATACACATACGTGTGTGTGTGTGTGTGTGTGTGTGTGTGTGTGTGTGTGTAATGGTAGCCATCTCTAGGGTGGAGGAGGGAAGAAAAAAGAAAAAAAGGAAATTACATGATAACTTTATTATGTATATAACAAGAATAGCAAACTGTACATAATAAATTTGCAGTTTCACGCACAATCATCTTTTTTTCTTATTCTGTGTTACAGAAATGCTTGTTTTATTTCTTAAATAAATAAAATATTAAGAATAAAATAAAATAATAATAAATAAATGATAAAATAATATTAAGAATAAAATAAATTTTTAAAATGAGATAATCATAAAGTACTGAGCACAGCCTCTGGCACATAGTGAGCACTGTATACATGTCAGCTATTATTAAGTGACTTGTACAATGTCAAACAGGGAGGCAGGATTTGAACCCAGTCTTCCTGAGCCCAAAACCAGTGCCCTATATGCTCTGGAACATCACCCCTCTAGATGCTGGTGCCATTCAGAAAATTCCTCTTGTTCTATCAAGGAGGCTGTTATACAGATCCAGCTTCTCCTGCTGGAATGTGGCTGAAGAACTGTACCATATACTCTCCTTGGTCCTCTCCAGTTTGTTCTGAAGGATGAAGAAGTCCAACCAAGTGTCACTGATCAGTCACTGTCTAAAATGGCCTAAAATGAGGAACTCAAGGTCAAAAGGAACTTAGGGGTGTCCACTAAGTAATTGCCATGGGGATTTGCCATGAATAAATCTGGAGGAAACCAACCTCTTGGAGAGAAGTGCATTGATCATTTGACTTAGAGAGCAGCAAGAGGACTGAAGCCAACTGAACCAGGCTATGGAAGCCAGAAAACCTGGATTGTGCCTTCTGCTCCTTCCAGGACTTATTGGGTGGTTCAAGCCTCATACAGGGCTTGGCAGAGGGGGAAGGAAAAGGACAGATGTGCAAAGTTCTGAGAAAGGGTCAAACCAAAAGATCCAAAAGCATCCGCTAAGGAGCCAGGCAAGGTTGAAGGAAACATCAGAAATTCAGCAAGCTGGGGTGGATTCTGTGGAGTGTACAAAGAGCAGAGTGACTTTTGTTCACTCGAGAACTCCTGGGGCTGCTTTTCAAGCCTGACTCACTCAACAGAGCTGATGAGCATCAGCTTCTGCTGATATTAAGGCAATCAGTCTAGGAAAAATCTGGAGTGAAGTAGAGGATTTATGATGAGGAAGATTCCAGAAACGTTACCAGGAAGCTGGAGCCAAAAGTAGATATATGTGGAAACCAGGTGAGGAGTCATCATGCTGCCTGACTGATGGTTGTGGTTAAACACGGGCTCTACCCTTCTCAGTCTGGGCTTGGGCCAATGACACCTATGCTGATGGTGGAACCAGACACCATCCCCTTCCTTGCAGGCCTCCCCCGAGCCCACAGGGTAAGAGTTTACATGACTGTCAGAAGGTGGAAATAATCTGGGAGCATACAGAATTTTGAGTGGCTTCCATATACACTTGTATACTTTACTGCCTTCCCAATCCATTAAATACTTGGGGTGCCTCTATTAGAATTGGGTTATCAATCTTTGGATCATCAATGACCACCAAAGAAGGTGGCAAGGTTAGAGAAGTATAGAAGTCTGGGTGATCATAGGGCTTTCAGAGCAATGCCGGGGAAAGAGAGAGTGGTCCTGCCTGGTGTCAGGGAACTTCAGTGAATCAGTCAACAAAATTTCATTAAGCACCTACTATGTGCATTGTGCTAAGCACTGGGGGTACAACTATGAAAAAAAAAAGTTCAAAGGAAAAAAACCTAAAAACAATCTCTATAATCTGGTAAAGAAATTTCTATTCTAATGGGAGAGACAACAGGTATAAAAATAGGAGTACATAAGATACATAAAGAGTAAACAGAAGATAACCCTGGAGAGGGACAGAGACCAGGAAAGGCCTCCTTGGGGTCATATTGGAGCTTAATCCTGAAGAAACCATGGATTTAAGAGTTGGAGATAAGGAGGGATGGCACTCTAAGTATGGGACATAGCCAATAGAGGCTTTGGGACTGGAATGAGAATGTGGTGTGTGAGAAACATGAAGGCTGGATTGTAGAGTATGTGGAGGGGAATCATGTAGAAGAAGACCAGACTGGTAGAAAGAGGGAGCAGGTTGTGAAGTGTTTTAAATATCAAACTAAGCAATTTATCTTTAATCCTAGAAGTGATAGGGAGCCAGTGTAATTTGTAGAGTGAGCGCTGGGAGGGTGAGCTGTGTCAATGCACACTTCAGAAAAATTTCTTTGGTAGCCATGTAGGGGTGGATTGGAGTGGGCAGAGCCTGGGGGGAAGGGAAAAAATTAGGAAGCTATTGTAATAATGAGAACTTCAACCCAAACCCACCAGACTCATCATCTTCCTACTGGGAAGGACTCAGTAGCCATGCCAGCCACTTCTATGAGATTTGATTAGTATGGAAGCTTTTGGTCAATAGCCAGGCTTGGTCACCGAGCTGCAGAGATCACTTGGGACTGGGAAATAAGTAGTGCATGTCTGCATGACCTGGAAAGTCTCATGGATGATTTGTAAGTCTATGTGGGCAGCTTATTCCTTTTCTGGATCACAAATTATCAAGGCAAGGGTATGTTTCTTGAATGGAAGAAAGAGTCAAATGGTAGAATCAGTATTTGGGGATGGGGGAATATGTTCTGAGTAAATGTAAAGGGGATTATTATCTTTCAGCAGTCACAAATGAGGTAGATCAATGATCCTGATGGTTATGAATCTATAGATGTTGTTGTTCAGCTATTTCAGTTGTGTCTGACTCTTTGTGACCTTATTTGGCAAAGATCCTGGAGTGCTTTGCCATCTCCTTCTCCAGCTCATTTTATAGATGAGGAAACTGAGGCAAATAGGGTGAAATGACTTGCTTAGGGTTACACAGCTAGTAAGTGTTTCAGGCCAGATTTGAACTCAGGAAGATGACTCCTCCTGAGTCAAGGTCCAGTGCTCTATACACAATAGCACCACCTACCTGCCCTCCAGTCATACTAATAGCCCACCAAAAACAAACAAAAAACTCCTTTTTGTAACAAAGAAGTAGAAGTAAGCAGAACAAGCCATAATTTTGGCCATGCCTTGATATGTACCTATAGTCCACTACATCTCTGCCAAAAATAGGAAGGCCATCAGACCTCTGAAATCAAGACTGATCTGCTATCTATTTTTTCTTGACTAATCTTATTCTAATCTGTATCAGTTCACACAAACCATCCCAAGTTTTTAACAATTCTTCATTTCTTAGAAAACAATAATATTAGTTTACAGTTATATTCCACGATTTGTTCAGCCATTCCCCAAACAACGGGCTCCCCATGCTTGAAGCTTTTGCCATTACCAGGAATGCTGCTATAAATATTTCTCTCTCTTGGTGTTTCACCTTCTTGGGATAGATTCCCACCAGAGGCATAGCTATGTCAATGTACAGTTCTGTGACTTTCCTAGGATGGTCCCAAATTGTTTTCCATAGTGGTTAGACCAATCCACAGCTCTCCCATCATCGTATTTGCGTGTCTGTCTTCTAAGACCAGAAAGCCTTAGAGTGGTCCATGATGGAGCCCTGCCCTTGCCTGCCGACAGATCTGTTGTCTGTTGGCAGCTTCTGCCAAGATGGAGGCTCTGAAGAGTGGTACAATTTCAGGGACAAAATCTTTAAAGTCATCCTGCATAGTCCCTTACACCATTTTTGTCTTTTCTTATCTTTGCCAATCTGGTAGGTCTAAAACAAAATCTTAGTTGTTTTCATTTGACTTCTATTATTAAGATTACTTGGAGAAATCTTTCCTATGGTGGTTGATGGCATTATTTCCTTTGAAAACTGCCTGTTCATATTCTTTGATCACTTATCTTTTGAGAAATGGCTTATAGTCTTATATATATTTACATCAATTCACTTATATCTTGGATACCAGACCTTTACTTGAGATATTTGATAAGAATATTTTCCCCCTCCAGTTTCTGTCTTCTCTTAACTCATTTTTCCTGCTTTGGACCAAAGTAGTGCTCATGGAGTCCAATCTGGACAGCTGGAATCATCTGGACATCTTAAGCTTGGCTCATAGTGTAAATTAGAATGTCATTTAGGATGTCTCTTCAATCCACCCCCTTTTCTGCACTAAATCCATCTTTCACACAGCTACCAAATTAATACCTAAAGTAAGACACAGGTACATAGGTCACTACCCCACTCCCTGGTGCCTCTGAGACAGAATGGAAAGCCCTGGGCATGACATTTAAAGCCTTCCATAATCTGATTCCCAGTCACCAGTTGTTTCCTAGAACTCCCCCACCCCTGTCATGCTGTCTGCACAGTAGACAATCTAACCAACATGCTTTTTCTTGAACTCAGAACTCTACGTCCCATCTCTAAGCTTTTACAAGGCTCTGTGCCATGCCTAGAATGTGATGTTCCTGCTTTCAAAGCTCATGCCATATACCACTTGCTAATCTGTTACTCATTCCAAAATTATATTGCATTTACTTGGTACATATTTTGAAGATATGACCAGAGAGTTAGGAGTGAAGAGGAGTTTGGGCTAGTTGAGGCAGTAGAAAGAGCACTGGACCTGGAGTTGGAAAGACTTGAGTTCAAAACCTGCTTCAGACATTTACTAGCTGTGTGACCCTGAGCAAGTCCCTTAACTCCTGTCTATATCAGTTTCCTCATCTGTAAAATGAGAATCATAATTACATCTCCTTCCTATAGTTGTAAGAATCAAAAGACATAAAATTTGATAAATGCTGTACACAATGACTGGTACACAGTAGGTGCTTAATCAAAGCTTGTTTTCTTCTTTCCTTCCATCCCAAATGAGCTGGTAACTTTCCACTGGAAGGTCTTCAGACAGGATCTGGTGTTTTTTTTTTTTTTTTTGTCAAGTTTGTGGTAGGGAAGAGTCTTTTTCAGGTAGGGGCTGGATTGGATGTACTCTGAGGTCCCTTCCACCTCTGAAAGTCTAGAATCCTGTAACTTCATCAGAGCAGACAGAGATGTAGTTCATTCCACCCTCATGAGCTCATCCTTAATCAAATCCATAAGTCCCTTTAAAACCTGGTCCATAAGAGCAGCCTCATTCCAAGCTAATCCCTGACTTAAGGGCCAGAAGCCTTAGAGTAGTCCATGATGGAGCTCTGCCCTAGTCTGTGGGCTGAGATCTGTCTGTTGGCAGCTTCTGATGAGACAGTGGCTCCGAAGAGTGTTCTGATTTCAGGAACAAAATCCTCAGTCATCCTGCATCTTTTGAGGACTTTGTGTCATCACTGGTGGTGCCCACTGTATGCCAGGCAACTTGAGTTTGGTCATTCACAAAGTGTCAGATGTGAAGTTTAAGATACAACATGACCTGCGCCAGGAAACTAGATACAATCTCTGAGCGGCCTGTAAATCTGTCTGCTGGTTGGAGCCAAGGGGCCAGAGACCAAAGAATGTGTTTTAACTGCCAGCAGAGTCAACCTCTTCTCTTCTTGAGACCAATAGAGTCTGTAGGGATAGGCACTGGTCCTCTGATTGCATAGATGTGGAGAGTCTCCTGTTGAGATGCTTCCAAGGCACCTAGTTTTTGATGCATAATCTTAGAGAATGGTCTAGGGCATTAAGTGACTTGTCCAAAGTTACCCAGATAATATGGGCCAGAGGCAGGATTTGAACCCAGATCTTCCTGGTTCTAGGAGCTGTAATTAGGTACCTCAAACGTAACAAGTCTGAAGCCAAGCTTGCTATCATTTCCCCTGAACCTCCTTTTTGAATTCATCATATGTCAATGGAACCATTGTCCACTTAATCTCCTATATTCATGAAGATCACCTTATGACTATCTATTCCCTCTGAATCAAATATAGCTTACTCTGCTATATAAAGTCCCTCACAAGCTAAACCTCACTTCCTTCTATTCCCCCACAAGCACTCAAAGGTTCAGTCAACCTGCTCATCATATGCCCTGCAGACTAAGGATTGAAAGAGGTCTTAGAGGTCATGATGTTCAAACTCCTCATTTTACAGCACAGGGAAACTGAGGCCCAGGGAGAGGAACTAGCCCAAAGCTACAATGGCAGTAAGTAGCAGAAGTCAGATAATAACCCAGAGCCTTTGGCTCCAAAGCCAGGATTTTTCACTCTCCCTTCATGCTATCCTCACATAAGATGTTCCATCTCCTGCCTCTGTGCCTTTGTATAGTCTGTCCCCAATGCCAGGAATGTCCTTCTTCTTTACCTCCAACTCTTAGAATCCCTAGTTTCCTTCAAAGCTTAGCTCAAATATCACCTACTGAATGTAGCTTTTCCTGACCCCCTCCTTCCACTCTCACTGCTAGTGCCTCCTCAGAAACTAACTTTCATTCATTTTGATGTATAAGTGTACATACTATCTCCCCATTAGAATATAAGCTCTTTGAGGGCAGAGATTGTTTTCACTTTTGCTTTTGTATACCCAATTCACACAGTAGGTGCTTAATAAATGCTTGTAGAGAGATTGATTGATCAGTATTATTTTGACTCTTCCCTTTCCTCCTCTCTCACATTCAATGAGTCACTGAGCCCCCTTGATTTTTCCTCCACAGCATTCCCCTCCCCTCTATTCCCACCACTACCATCCTAGGACAGGCCTCTCATTACCAGCTCTCTCCTCCCCTGAATCCATCTTCAAGGTTGTTGGCTGACTGATCTCACTTCCCCATAGACACAGTCACATCATTTCTTGGCTCAGATATTTTCCTCAACTCCCTTCTGCCCCCAGAGAAAAGTCCAGACTCTTTTAACTGGTTTTCAAAGCCCACTATGAGACAAAAAGATATTTTTTGGTCAGCCCCCAAGATGGGGCCCAGTCTGTGTAAGCTTGGAGCATAGGGCCTTTAACAATGTGACACATCTCTATCTCCAACACCTAAAAAGAATGATCTGCGGGCAATAGGCAGTTAATAAATGATTGTTGAGTAAATAAATGAGTGAATGAATTAGTGAATGAATGTTGGGTTGGCAGCTCCACATTGCTGCAGTGCCTTCCTGAGGATGGTCTCAGGCTCTCCATTATGGCCCTGGGAGAGGGGCTCAGGTAAAACATCCTCCTATAGTAGTACTACCCTTCCTGTAGTAATCCCCTCCCCAAAGAGGGGTTGGGGAAGGCTTCTTGAAAAAGGTGAGATTTTAGTTAGGACTTCAAGGAAGCCAGGGAGTCAGTAGTGGGAGTGGGGGAGGGAGAGCATTGCAGAATGAAGGACAATCAGAGAAAATGACCAGAGCCAAGAGATAGATTATCTTGTTTGTGGACTAGTCAGGAGGCCCAGAGTCACTGGATCAAAGAGTACATTTTGGGGAGTAAGATATAAGAAGACTGGAAAGGTAGCAAGGAGCCAGGTTAAGAAGGACTTTAAAGGCTCAACAGAGCATTTTTATTTGATCCTAGAGGAAACAGAGGTCCACTGGCATTTGGTGAATAGGGAAGTGACATGGTCAGATTCAAGCTTCAGAAAAATCACTTTAATGGATGAATATAGAATGTTTTGGAGTTTAGAGAGACTTAAGGCAGGCAGGCCTCTCAGCAGCTAATGCACTAGTCCACATGTGAGGTGATGAGGGCCTGGACCAGGTTGGGGCAATGTCAAAGGAGAGAAGGGAGCATATTGGAAAGATGCCATTGAGGGGAAGTCTACAAGAGATGTTGCAGCAGTGAAATCTACAAGAGATGTTGCAGAAGTAAAATCTACAAGAGATGTTGCAATAGTGAAATCTATGAGAGAGACTGCAGAGGTGAAATCTACAAGGGATGCTGCAGAGGTAAAATCTACAAGAGATGCTGCAACAGTGAAATCTACAAGAGATGTTGCAGAAGTAAAATCTACAAGAGATGTTGCAATAGTGAAATCTATGAGAGAGACTGCAGAGGTGAAATCTACAAGGGATGCTGCAGAGGTGAAATCAACAGGCCTAGGCACTATATTGGATATTGGGGGTAAGTAGTAGTAAGGAATTCAGAATGATTTCTAGGTCAAGAGGGACTGGGAGTATGGTGTTACCCTCTATGTAATAGGAAGGGTAGCAGGGGGAAGGGTTTAGAGGGAAATTGTTTTGGACATGTTGAATTTAAGAAATCTACTGGACATACAATTTAACACGCCGTTATCCTTCTCCTCACCTCCTTTTTTTCTCCTTTTGTGAGTCAATAGGAACTTCAAAGGAAATCAGTGGAAGAAGCTCTACATTTGGAATCAGAAACTTTGAGTTCAATTCCTAACTCTGCTGTTGATCACCATAGAACCCTGGGCAAATCATTTCATTTCCTTGGGCCTCAGTTTCCTCATTTGTAAAATAACAGGGTTGGATGGCTTCCTGCTCAGCTCTATATCTATGATCCTGAAAACCCCTTTTCAATCCATTCACTCCCACTCATTAGAAATGATTTTAGGATTATCCAAGGGATGGTACAATCAAGGGACTTGCAAATCTTGACGTTTCCAGGATCCTTGAAGGCTGTAATTGGTGATGATCATGAAGGCAGATGCAGGGTCCCTGACAGGTGGTGTTGGTGAGGCTGGAGAGCAGAGCTCAGCCAGGCACTAGGCTGAAGTTTGTGGCAAGGGGTTGGTGGAGGGAGCTTAACATAGGAATGCCTCCGCTTTAGATGAGACAGGAAAATAGAAATCATTCTCTTGTCTGCTCCAAACTCATATTGCTTGCTAGCACCATACCCTTGCAGACCAAAGAGCCACATGTCATCACAGATCTGGATGTGACTTCTTGAAATTCACTTATAGGGGTAAGGAAGGAAAACTTTCTTCTGAATGAAGAAGTATGGATCCTGCCACCTGCTCTTAGGAGTTTCTTGGTCCCCACTCCGCATAGTACTATCATTTTTCCAGGTAGCCCCACCTTCTGTGCTGCCTTTGTCCACCACTACTCTGGTCAGGGGCCCTAGGGGGCATCAGGGTGGAGATGCCCAAAGTTACTTTGCTATGGCTAGGCAGCTGCCAGAGCAACCCCATTGTTTGGGTACAAACATTTCCCTGAATTGTCTGCACTTCCAATGTGGCCACACTTGAGCCAGAAACACTAGTGGAGGGGGAATGAAGGACTCCACTGCCACCCAGAGGGGGTGAGCAAATAGGGTACATTCCAGCCCATGCAGGTAGTTACACCAAAGTTGGGAGGTGAATACGAAGGCATGAAGTGGGAGAGGAAGGTGATCTGGGCTGGAATGAGGGATTTGAACCAAGGAAGAAGGAGAAATATCAACAGATAAGTCCCAGGGCAGAGAACTATGCTTGCTAATGAAGAAGAACCATGACTCAGATAATCTATGAGTAAATGATCTAAAAAAGGCTCTAGGACTATAAAATGTGTTTGGATCCTCAGATTTCAATTTGGTGTGTATTTAATGGTTCATGAATTCACTCCAAGTCCGAAAGTAATGCATTGATTCAAACCTGCAGAGCCTTCCAGATATCCAATGAATGGTAAGAATAAACTGATCAAAGAACAGCTGTCTCTTCTATCTAAGCTTATTGCCTACTTCGTACCTTTCCTGGGGAAAGGTTTGCCATTGACCTAGTAGTGTAATGGGGCTCCTGGGAACTGGAGAGATGAAGAGACTTTCCTGAAAGGGATGGCAATCAATGAGTATTTATTAAAGGGCCTACTATGGGCCAAAAGCTATGCTAAGCTTAGAAGCTATAAAGACCAAAAATGTTGGAAAGTGAATGAGTGGGTGCTAGAGATTGAAGAGGATAGGTCAAGTGTCCAATGAGGAGTGACCAAGATCTAGGGACAGAGTGACTTTATAAGGCTCCCTGCCCTGGAGGGTTAGCCTGTTGCTGGAGATAGGGATGGGGGCTCAATTTGGACTCCTTGTCTGGCCCAAATTTTTAAAAACAAGTTTTTTTGATATCCTTTTGTTTTCTTATTGTTTGGGACTATTGTTGGGTTTTCAATTATTCCGAATTCAACTTTCTTTTTTTTTTCTTTTTTGACCCAGAATTTGAGCTATAAGTCTCGTGATTGATGGTCAACTCTGAAATGTCCAACTTTTGTAGATAGCAGTTTTTCCCCTGAGAAATGCTAGTGATGCCATCTTCTGGAAACTGTTAAAAATTGCAGGTAGAGTGAACTAAGGAATCAGCAAAATAATAATTCATAATAATAATTTAAGATTCACAAAATGCTTTACAAATATCACTTCATGTGATCTTCACAACCCTGGGAAATAGAATCTATTGTACCCCCCATTTTAGAGATGCTTTCAGAAATTGTATGACTTACCAAGGACCATATACTATCTGAGGCAAGATTTGAACTCAGGACTTCCAGACTCCAGGTCCAGGGCTCTGCTTGCCTAGGGCATGTCAACTGCAACCCAACTATGTTATCAGCTACAAGGAGCTGACCATGCACATGGAACTGTAGGAGGTACCATGCCCATGAACAGCAGTGACTTCTGAGAGCACTGCCTTGTGCATGGCTGTAAGTGACTGAGGTCACTATATGGGTCTGTTGGGAATGTTTCCTCATGGATGGGTGTTGCTATTACCCATCCACTCTGCTAAGTGTACCATTTATAGTCTTTTCCCTATACAGAAACTTTCTTCCTTGAGCTTTGTGACTTACATGCTTGCAAGAGGAGGTGGGGTCCTACGGTGAGGTTCCCAGATGCTGGGTGGGGGCCATAACCCAGAGATGTGAAACATCCCCAAAGCCACTCTGAACTCCTTGTATCACCAGAAAGTATATTACAAAAGATTTACAACAACAAAGGTCATATCCCAGTAGCCTCTCCACTCCTCCAGTCCCAAAAGAGAAAACCCCAGGTGAGGAGAAATGAACTTTGTCATATCAGAGGTAAAAGAAGGAGCTGGAGGATTCTTGTAGGAGAGCCTGGATCTAAAGGGAGGAATCTGGGACCCACAGGAAAAAGCCTCTTCATCCCCTGAGCCAAGCAACAAGGTGATTCTGAGGATAGGGAAGAAACAGAGCCAATGGCCATGTACATGATCCAGGGAGTGCCCATTCCCTGGAGAGGATAATCAATTGAGAGATGAACAAGACCATATAGGACTCCTAATGTTACCTCCTCATTTTGTAGTAGAGGAAACTGAGTCCCAGCAAAGTGAAGCCACTTGTCCAAGGTTGCACAGGTAGAAAGTAGGACAGCCAGGATCCAAACTCAGATCCTATCATTCAACGTTCATCATCCTTTCTACGATATTCCCCATCACCACCCTCTTCAGAGCAGCTTCCTTCAGAGACCACCAGATAGCTCCAACCTAACTTAGCTCGGGTCCCTGGACACATTGATCTATCAATCAATTAATCAGCATTTATTAAGCATCTACAACGTGCCAGGCCTCATGCTAAGCGCTAGGTCACGTTCTAGCCCCATGGAAGGACTGGGGATGAGAAAAGGAAAGACCAAGAGCTGGGAGTCTCATCAGCCAAGCCAATTCGGGTTAGACTGGAGTTGCGTTCATATGCAAAATCTGGGCTCAAGACACTTTCCCAGTCAGGGATTTTGTATTTGTTTTCTCTCCCACCAGTTTCCTAGCAAAAGTTCCTTTTGAAAACGTCCAACATTGTCTGGGCTGAATGAAAGGGAAAAGCACTTTGAGCTGTCCTTGGACCCAGCGAATGTTAGAACTGGAAGGACCCTAAGTCAAATTAACCATTTTCCAGAAAAGGAAACAGATCCAGAGAGACAACAGGACCCTCAATCTGGGCTCACCGAGTCCAAAGCCCTAATTTTACAGAGGAGGAAATGGAGGCCCAGAGAGGGTAAGTGAATGGTCCAAGGCAACACAGCAAGTTAGCAGGGGCTGAAATGGTGAACCGGGCACCCAGAGGGGTAGAGCAGGGCATGCTGTGGCAATCACCAAATTTGGGACAGTTTGAGTCTGATTTGTGGAAGTCTGAGATGGGAAAACTCAAGGGGAGGGAGGGCTGCATAGCTGGGGTGATGTTCAGTCTCATCCTTTCCATCCAGATGGGGGAAGGTGGGGGAAGAGGGAGCATGAAGCTAGTGTGATGAGTTAAGTGTAAATGAATGAGAGGCACATGGAAGCTTCAGAGTTAAGGGGAAAGTGTTTTGGTGAAACACAGCTGGGATTTCATGTACAGTCCTCCCCCTCCCCCGTTCCATCCCAAGACATTATAAAAATAGTCCAGGCCAGAGATGGTCTGACCTGCCCAGCCCCCACCCCCTCCCCCTGGCTGGCCCAGGCTCTGGATGCCCCCACTGCTTGGCGGAGCAGCAGGACCAGAGGGTTCCCAAGAGCAGATGGATACCGTCGGCAGGCCTCGTTCCCTTCATCTCTGGCTTTTGTAATTGGTTCTCTATTTTTCTGATTATTTGTTTGTAAAATCTGTCTGGGACAGTTTGCTCTTTAATAACCTCCTAAGGCTGACAGGAAGGGGAGAGAGGCGTGGTGTTGAGGAGCTGAAGAGAGCTAGGAACCACAGGACCCCATCCCAATCTATCAATGCACCTCTCTACTTTTTGCTAGCTTCCCACTCCCATGCCCACGAAGTGAAACCTTCCTAGCAAAGTCAGATGGTTTGTGGCAGGCCTAAGGTCAAACCAATATGGCAACAGCCAGGAAGGGTCTTGGGGTAGAGTGTAAAGAGAACTGAGAAGGGGAAGATGCAGAGGCTTCCAACATATTACAACTGAAAGTCTCTTGAGTCATAGAATCATAGAATTAGACCTTAGAGGTCTTCTAATAAAACCCCTTCTTCTTACCAAAGAGGAAACTGAGGCAGAGTTAAGTGATGATGTTCTTGTTTCAGTCATGTCCAACTCTTGATGACCCCATTCAGGGTTTTCTTAGCAAAGATATTGGAATGGTTTGGCCATTTCCTTGTCCAGTTCATTTGACAGATGAGGAAACTGAGGCACACAGGGTTAAATGATCAGCCTAGAGTCACATAGTTTCTGAGGCCAGATTTGAACTCAGGAAGATGAGTCTTCCCAACTTCAGGCCCAGCACTCTGTGCACTATGGCATCACTGTGCTGGGCCGGAGGAAAACAAACAGCAGTCTCTGTCCTCAAAGAGTTTATAGTCTATTGGAAGTCATTCTGACAAGAGCACAAGAGAGGCCATGATGAAACAATGGAGAAATTTAGGCATGTTCCAGGAAAATATGAGCAAGAAAGAGCATTTTTAGCCAGGAGGAATTTGGGAAGTCTTTCTGCAGGAGGGAGCCCTGGAGCTGAGTCTTGAAGGAAGAGGATGCTGAAGGGCAGAGGCAAAGAGGGATTGCCTTCCAGGACCACAGCAGGGTGGTCCTTCTAAGTGGATGGTACCTGGAGATGGTAAGCCCAATGCAGCAGCCTTAAGGTGGTAGTTAGTCCTTAAGTTTGACAAGGAGAGAAAGTGAAAGTGAATTGTTTGTCATTCATTCTCTCACTCTTGAAGAAGACTTATGACATAACATGGTGATGGCTTGATTTGTGCATGGCTTTTTTTTTTTTTGAAAGGACTTTTTAATTTTTTTTATTGTTGTACAGAAGGATTATAATGAATGGGAGAAATCATGCAAAAGAAAACAAAACAAAACAAAAGAGTCTGCTTCATTCTGCAGGCTGATTTCTTAGTTCTTTCTCTGGATGTGGATGGTATTTGCATCATGAGTCCTATGGAAAATTTTAGGTCCTTACATTGCTGAGAATCTATCAAAGTCAGTTGCCGTATATTGTGGCTGTTACTGTGTACAATGTTCTCCTGGTTCTGCTCGTTTCACTCAGCATCAGTTCATATAAGTCTTTCCAGGTTTTCCCAAAGTCCTGATCATCATTTCTTATAGCAAAATAGTATTCCATTGCATTCATATACCATAACTTGTTCAGCCATTCCCCAATTGATGGGCATCCCCTCAATTTCTAATTCTTGGTCACCACAAAAAGAGCTGCTATAAATATTTTTGTACATGTAGGTCCTTTTCCCATTTTTATGATCTCTTTGGGATATGGCCCTAGAAGTGGTATTGCTGGGTCAAAAGGACTTGTACATGTCTTCACTAATATTTAAGTGAGGCAGAGCTACACTCTCTCCTCCAGAGTCACTGAAGTCCAGTGATAGGACAAAAGTCAGAATAACTGGTGATGACCCAGGGTGCAGTGGGTGACCTTGGGCCTTCAACTCCTGAGCAAGCTCTAAGCTCTCCATAGTGCCTGTTTCAGCTACCTTCATGCCCAAAGGAACAAATTGTTCTCACTCACCTAGTCTGTCTTCACATGCTTAGGGTAGACACCCTCCAACTACAAATACTACAGCTTCTTGGAGCCAAAGGTGAGGGCCAGGTAGACTCCAAACATGGATGAGCAGCCCTGAAAAGGGCTTGGCAGTACTCACACCAGAGGTGTTATTCCTCCCTGAACACCTCATACACCCTGCAAGAAAAAGCTACAGAGGTAGTCAAGAACTATCATGAAGGGCCTTGAATGCTAGGTTTAGGAGTTTGTATTATGGAGGGAGTAGGAAGTTATTGAAGGTGTTTGATTCAGGAAGTAACATGGTCAGACCTGTACCTATGTGGAGTAAAGATCAGAGGAGAGATCTAGTTGGCTCTTGTGATGGTCTTGGTAAGTGATGATGGAGAAGAGGGCCTGAATGTGAATGGCAACCATAGGAATATAGAGAAAAGGGGGACATCCATGACACACTATGGATGCAGAGCATGTAAGATGTGATAACTGATTTAATATGGAAGATGGGAAAGGAAGAGTCAGGAATAGCTCTGAGGTTGCAAACCTGAGTGACTGAAAGGTACAGAAATAGGGAATTTTGAAAGAGGGTTAGGATATGGGGGGAACCTAGGGAGTTCCTTGTTGAATGTGCAATGGACAGGCCAGTCCTGGCAGTAGACAGACACCCCACTCCCCCATTCCCCCATGTTATTCAAAATGCTGATTAGGCAACTAACGAGCAAGCCATAGCAGATGAAGGACTGAAATGAAAGGGAGAGATTAAGGATGGATAGATAAGTAACAGGATGTAGAGGGACATAATGTTGACTGCAATTCCCACAAGGCTTTGGACTGAGAATTTTGCTCATTGGGAAAAATTTCCTTTAACTAAATCTCCCAGACATGGGCCAGGTAGCCTGGTGAAGTCATCCATGATTGAGAGTGTAAGTGGGGATGGAAGCTACAAAATAGAATCATGGGAAAAACCTTCACCTAGCAGAAAAGAGATGGAGGATGAACTAGCAAGGTGGTCTGAGGAAGGGCAGCAAGTGAGGTTGGAGAAAAACCAGAAGAATCACGGAAACCAAGGGAGGAAAGGTTGAGGAGATGGGTGACATTAAACAGTTTCAAAGGCTGAACATTCATCAAAGAGAATAAGAACTAAAAATAGGCATTGCATTTAGCAAGGAAGAGGTCACAGTTGACCTTCAAAAGAAAAATTTTTATTGAGTTGGGAGATTCACAATTCATACTGCAAGAAGATGAAGAATCAATACAAATCCTGCCTCTACAACCCGTCTCTCATCCAACATCGTATCTCTACTCACAGCTGCCATCTTAGTTCAGGCTCTCATTGCCCCTTGTCTAGATTGTTTCATCAGCTTCCTGATCTCAAGCCTCTCTCCTTTCCAATGTACCCTCCATACAGCTGCCCAAGAGATTCTCCTGAAGTGCACATCAGACCATGTCACTCTCCTGCTGAATAAACACTACTGACTCCCTATTGCTTATGTAAGTGTAAATTCCATTGTTCAGCTCTTAAAATACCTACACAACCTGGTCCCAACCTCTCTTTCTAGCCTTGTTGTACACTACCCCCTTCTCTTGCATCCTGAGATCCTGCTAACCCAGCCTTCTCTTTGCGCTCTCATCTCTCTCTCTCTCTCTCTCTCTCTCTCTCTCTCTCTCTCTCTCTCTCTCTCCCTCCCTTTCTGTCTCTCTCTTTGTCTCTCTCTGTCTGTCTGTGTGTGTGTCTCTCTGTCTCTGTCTCTGTGTCTCTCTCACACACACACACACAAACTCCTCAATCTCCTATATCTTTGCCTTTACATTAGCTATGCTTCATACCTGGAATGCACTCCCTCCTTGCCTCTTCCTTATAAAATAAAAAAAGAGAAGGCTCTTCCTTCAAGATGGAAAACACCATCTTCTACAGGAGATTTTTCCTGATCCCATCCTACCACCCTTCCTCTCAAACCACCTTGCATTTAACTACTCTATATTGTATCTAATTCTCTTTCTGTCCTCACTTACATGTATACGCAGTCTTCCCCATTGGAATGTTAGTTCCATGCAAGTAGGGATTCTTTCATTCTATGTATTTGCATTCCCACCACCTAGCACAGTGCTTGGCACATCAGAGGTGCTTAGTAAATCCTTATGTATTGATTGGTCAATTGGTTATGAGGGAGTAGAGGTAGCAATGTAATTCATTTTCTTCATCATCCTCCACCAACAAACGAGGTTCAGCTAGGTTATGTAGGGCGTGGAGTGCTGGACCTGGAGTCAGGAAGATCTAAGTTCATACTGGCTGTGTGATCCTGGGCAAGTCACTTAACCTCTGGTTGCCTCAGTTTCCTCATCTGTAAACACCTCCCTAGGCTGTTAAGAGGAAAAAATGAAATAGTATTTGTAAAGGGCTTTGCAAACCTTAAGGTTCTACATAGTAGCTTATTATAATTTGTCGTTGTTACCATTCCCCTTCCTCCAAACTTTCCTATTTCTGTTGAGGGTGACACCATCCTTCCAGTTACCCCACAGCAATTTCCCAGTTAGTGTTGACTTCCTCTTTTCCCTCATGCCCCAAACCCAACAAGCTGCCCAAGTATGGTCTATTCTGCCTTGTCAATAACTTCACCTCCATCCACTTCTCCACTTGCGTGGCCACTTCCCTAGCTCATGGCCTCATCACCTCTTAACAGGACTAGAAATAACCTCCTAATTGGTCTCCCTCCTTTGACCTTTTCTCTCCTCTAATTCATCCTCCACACAGCCAGCAAAAGAAAACACAGATCTGACTGTCACTCACTTCTTTGAAAATGGGTCCTTTGAAAATGCCTCGTTTCCAATTGCTTCTAAGCTAGACCATAAACTCCTAAGCCTAGCATTTAAAGCCAGCTACAGTCTGACTCCCACTGACTGTTCCAGACATTGATAATACTCACATTCACACCCTCTGTGTTCTAGCCAAACTAACCTACTTCTTAGCTGCTCCCTGCACATCAGAGGTGCTTAAGTACACATTCCATCCACCTCCTCTGTGTCTTTACACAAGTTGGCTCCTGCCTGGAATGCACTCCCTCCTCACTCACGCCTCTCAGAATCCTTAACTTCTTCCAAGACAGCCTCAGGTACCACCTACTCCAAGAAGCCTTGACCAATCTATCCAGAGGTCAGACAATGATGGTGGATTTATGGTCACTGTCTCCCACTGAGAGGCTCCAGCTCTAGGCTCAAGTAGACTGGACTCAGTCCTGGGAGAGCCAGACCTCCTAAAAGAGGGCAGGTTCAGACTTTCTTTTCTGGACTCTGCTCATTACACCTCCACCCCAAGTAGAACTTGGAGGAAAATCAACTTGACAAAGTTTCGGTTTGATTCATGCCTCAACATAGGGGATTAACTTCTGAAAGTTAGTTGGCCAGTGTACAAAATCACCTACGTCAGGTATAGGTAGGGCTGTTTAGTTCCTCCACCACAAAGAAATACTCAAAACACAGAACACTCATTGTACATTGTCAGATACTTAAAACTTGAACTAGTAGCATTCTGTTAGGCTCTCCTGGGAGGAAAAACAGTCCAGTGTAGAGGAGAGCATGCTACACTTGGGAGACCTGGGTTCAAGCTCCACCTGAGACACTTACTATGTAACCTTGGACAGGTCTTTTAACCTCTGTGTGCCAAATTGCTTCATCTGTAAAATGAGAGGAAAGATTAGAATTGTCCTCTAAAGTCCCTTTTAGCTCTATATGGGACCTGAGGGATTGATCAACCCTGTCCAAGAAACTCCTGCAATCTTCTGGCCATCAACATAGATAGGGTTCATTTTCCAATCAGTATCACTTTTTCCTCCAAGAAGTAGGGAAGTTGAAGGAAGCATCTCATGCTGCCAGCACCTGAACCTTTTAATAACTTCTAACCTCTTGAGGTCATGAATGTTCCCAAGGCAAGATACTTCCATCTCAGGATCACTATTCAGTCATTTGTGCTCAAGGAGGAAACACAAAGCAAATTAGGTACCTAGTGGAGATGCAGTCTCAGGCAACAGAGAAAGGAGGAAGGAAAAGAAGAAAGGAGGGAGAGAGAAAAGGAGGGAGGAAGGAAGAAAGGAAGGAAGGGAAGAGGGAAAGATGGAGGGAGATGAAGGAAAGGAGGAGAGATAGGGAGGAAGGAAGAAAGGAAGGGAGGGAAAGAAAGAAGAAGGAAGAAAGGAAGGGAGGGAGGGAAAGAAAGAGAGAAGAAGGAAGGAAGGAAAGAGGAATGGGAGGGAAGGAGAAAGGAGAGAAGGAGCAACAGAGAGAAAGAAAGAAGACAGAGAGAAGAAAAACAAAGATGGAAAAAGAAAGAAGATAAAGAAAGAGAGGAGGAGAGATGGAGAAATACAAGAGACAGGATAAAGAAAATGGGATGATAGATTAAAAAGTGAGACAGAGAGAATGATGAATGAGATAAGTGCTCAAGGAGATGGGACAGATTGAGGACACGAGGAGAGGATATAGCCTGAACAAGGAAAAGCCTTACCTCCTACCCTGAGACCAGAGCAAAGGAGATGATGAGTTTAACCTTTCAAGGAAATGATTGTTTAATCTTGCTTTAAAAGCTTCATTCTCTCTCTCTCTCTCTCTCTCTCTCTCTCTCTCTCTCTCTCTCTCTCTCTCTCTCTCTCTCTCTCTCCCTCTCTCTCCCTCTCTCTCTCTCACACACACACACACTCTCTCTCTCTCTCCCTCTCCCTCTCTCTCTCACTCTTTCACTCTCTCTCACACACACACTCTCTCTCTCTCTCTCTCTCTCTCACTCTTTCACTCTCTCACACACACACTCTCTCTCTCCCTCTCTCTATCTCCCTCCCTCTCTCTCTCTCTCTCCTTTTCTCTCTCTCTCTCTCTCTCTCTCTCTCTCTCTCTCTCTCTCTCTCTCTCTCTCTCTCTCTCTCTCACACACACACACACACACACACACACACACACATCATCTCATTCCACTTTGGGCCAGTTGTCATTGTTAGAAACTTCTCCTTAGGTCAAATCTTAGTGTGTCTCTCAGTGATGTCCACTCCGCTCCTGATTCTCTCCCCAGCCCCAATAGAACAAATCTAAGGGGTCCAAGTCCAAGCCCTTCAAATATGTGAAGGTGGTCATCTGTAAAATAGGATGCAGATGAAGCAGTTCTGTAGCCCTGGGAATTTGGAAAGTCAGACACTCGTTGCTACTGTGCTTTTAGCCTAGAACATCGTGCACCATGGTCTGAGGGCTCAGAGCAGTGGTTGAGGCCAAGCAGTCAGTCAATCAATCACTAGGAGTTTTTCAGACATCTACCATGTGCTAACCTAAATGTCAGGGGAAATGGGTAACTAAGCATCAGAATCAGGAGTAAGGGCCAAATATCTGTCAATGAACCTACTGGGAATAGGTGATGGGCAAGTAGCTCAGCTTACCTCCCCACAAGCGCTCCCCCACGTCCCTGATTCATTCCACATCCCCAACCTAATGCAATTGAGCTGGTGCTTGTGGAGAAAGAAATGGCTGGCTCCTATGCCAGCTCTCAATCTGAGCTGGTTGGAATAATGAGAGAAAGAAAATACTGTGGAATTTAGCAGAGTGAAATGGGCAAACTTACCCTTGGGGCCACAAAACAAATCAGCTTCTCAAGCCAAAGATGGAGGAAACATGACTCGACTGGAATCCACTAGAAAGTCTCAGTATGCGTCAATGGTAAAATATGACAATTGAAAATACTAGTGCAACCCTAGTATCACAATTTGGGGCTGGAAGGGACATTAAAGGTCATCGAGCCCAACCCCTTCAGTTTACAAATGAGGAAACTGAGACCAGGAGAGATTAAGTGATAGATTTGGGTCACTAAATGTGTCAGAGGCAGGTACTGACTCCAGTCTTGGCCCACTGTTTATCTAGTACACCATTCTCAAGGCTGCTTTCAGACACGTGGTCAAGTCCAGGACTACAGAGATGGCAATTCCATGGTACCTTGCCATGGGATCTTACATTGTCCTTCATTTTTGAAGACCAATGATATCGTGGAATGATGTCTTGACTTGCATGTGAATTGGATTTAAGTGAGGCAGAGTTGCACAAAGTTGTCAGCCTCACTTTCTCATCCAGAGTTATCAAAGTCCAGTGACACGAATAAAAATCAGAATGACTGGCAATGGACCAGGTTGCAGTGGGTGACGCTGGCATCTTCGATGTCTGACCAAGTTCAAAGTGGTCCATAGAGCCTGCTTCAGCCACCATCATGGCCACTAGGATAAATTGTTATCATCTGCCCATTCTACCAGGGGACATCTTCACATGCTTGAGATCGCTGGATTCTTCAAATGAATCTCATTAAAAACCTATCCTTGTTTAGGTGATACAAAGTCAGAAATGAAACAGATCCTTCTCTCAAGATTTTGTGTTCTGTTGGGACTAATTACTTAGATCAGACCTCAGTTTTCCTGAGTTCTCAGTTTTCTGAGAGACAGATAAGCAATGAAAGCACATTTGAGGAGGGAACGGGGGATTAGAACAGGGTTCCTATAGGAAGGGGCATATATGAACCCTAAAGAAAGCTGAGAATTCTGAGAGGTAAAGGTGAGGAGGAAAAACATTCCAGTGATGTGAGTTTGTGCATAGAATGTGAAGCTTGCAGCCAGCCTATTTGGGGGTATACAAGTGTGTAAAGGGGAGTACTATGAAATTCATTGGGGAAGGCAGGTCAGAAACAGTCTGCGAGGGTTTTCAGGGCCCAATGGAGGAGTTTCTTTAGAAGCAACAAGAAACTACCTTAGAAAGATTTGTAAATGTCATAGTCATAACTGTGCCATAGAACGACTGTTTGGGGCTATTGTGTGGAGGCTAGATCGCAGAAGGGAGAGACTGGAAGCAGGAAACAGGCAGATCATTGATTGAGTCCATCAGAGAGGTGATGAGGGCCTAGACTGAGACAGTAACATCTGTCCTTTGCTCTCTGCCCTGGTTAGATAAATATAAATTATTTGTCAGATCACAGTAACACATTTGGGGAAAGACAGTGAGCAAATGAAGAGGATCGAGAGGAAGACAACAGATCCATGAGGATTGGCTGGAGAAGGAGAAGCAGCCTGGAGAGAAGATTCAGTGAGAGAGATGAGGGCTTCAAGGGCTGTCCTTTGGAAGAAAAAATCCATTTCTTCTGCTTGGCCCTGGAGGCAGAACCAGGACCATGGGGAGGGGGTGGGTTCAGAGAGGCAACTCTAGGTGGAATGTAAGAAAAAGGTTCTGGATATTCCATGATGGAGTGAAATGAGCTATGAAGGACACAGTGGGTTCCCCTCCAAACAGAGACTTTGTGACTCTTTTGTGGAGATGCTGGAAGAAGGATTCCTGCCCAGGTAGAGCTTGGGTCAAATGACCTTTTAGGTTCTTTCCATCTCTGAGATTCTGTACATTTTGCCATGGTTCAAAGTTAAGCCCAACCATGTGAAGTTTCCTCAAGTCACCTTAACCTTCTGATTTTGAAAATGAAGCCAATCATTTTCCCCCAGACAGGCTCAATTCTGAGCACCTGAAGGTGCTGTTCGTCTCCTTCGTGTAACCACAGGTGCATCACTAGTGAGATATCACAAGCAGTTCCCCATTCACTATGCCAGCCGGGCATCATCCATGCCCTCCTTTGACACCAAGCCCATGACCATAGCCCTCTGCTACAAACCTAATACAAAACCTAATACTATTTTTCCTTCCTGTTGGGAGATAGTTACCAGCTTTGCTTAAATGCGGCCATCAGTGTTCCCTGCACCACCAGATTAGCTACCCATCCTCCACAGACAAGGAAATAGTATAAACCCCAGTGGTTGCTTTTTGGATTTTATTTGTTTTTAGACAATGACATAAACCATGACATAAGCTTTGAGGATGTCCAGTAATCACTTGTTTTATTGCCTGCTTCCCACGACACCTGATTCATATCTTCAACATATTCCAGACAGTACGTGAAGCACTCATCTGGTGGATGGCTAAGCGTCTTACAAAGAAATGGATTTTTTCGTACTGAGTTCCTTGTAGTAGGGCTGTTAGGCTCATAAGCTGCCATCTATCCCTAACTATTTCATCTCCTACCTGTATGACTTTGAGCAAGTCACACCCTCCTCACTGGACCTCACTTTCCTTATTTATTAAATGGAATCTACAGACTCTATAAAGTCTTTAGGACAGTGCCTGATACAGAGTAGGACCTTAATAAATCAATGTTTGTCCCTTTCCCCATTTCCTGCTCTATTAGCCATGCTGGGGGTGATGCCTTCCGGCTGGTGTAGCGTTTACTAAATCTTCAGTCATTCTTACTAGAAAGCGCTCAAAACTTCTCAATAATTTCTTGTCCTCATCATCAACATAAGGCTTTGCTGGATATTTCTGTTTAAAACAGTTCCATTAACAATTGTCTTCTTGGAATGCAAGAATTACTCATAACTTTGGGCAGCGTACTTTCCTGCCTGAAGTCTGTAACTGGTACTTTATTAACCTCCCACCCCAATGTGTCTATGCAATATTACTGTCAGCATAGGCAAGAGGCGCTAAGGGTACAGCCAGTAGTTGGTAGGGTAGTCTGTTTCCCATGAAGGAACCCTCATCTTCCAATACACAGACATAGCCACAATCACCACTGAACCCAATCCTCAATATCTGTGGGTTAAAATTGGGATCCTAGTTCTAGGGCTGGAAGGGACCCTGAAGTCTGCATGTTTTACAGATGAGGAAAATGAGGCACAAGGAATTGAGTGATTTGACCATAGATAGCAAGCATCAAGGCAAGATTTGAATTCAGGTCTTCTAATTCCAAAGTCATTGTTCTTTTCCCTTTACTATACTGGGAGCAGCTAGATGGTGCAGTGGATACAGCACCAGTGCAGGAGTTAGGAGGACTTGAGTTCAAATGTCACCTCAGACACTTGACACTCACTAGCTGTGTAACCTTGGGCAAGTCACTTAACCCCAATTGCCTCATCCTGGGTTATCTCCAGTCATCCTGATGAATATCACTGGATTCAGATGGCTCTGGAGGAGAAATGAGGTTGATGACCTGCACAGCCCTCCCTCACTCAAAACAAAGTCAAGTACAAGTCAAGTCATTATTTCTCTGATGGCATGGTTTTCTTTGGCAATGAAGGATGAACGCGCGCACACACACACACACACACGCACACACACACACCCCTACCATGCTGATTTTTGTTCAATATGATTAATAAACAATCACATACTCCATGACCACCTATAACCAACAGTATAACAGTCTTCTTAAATCGAGGGTGGTCTACAAAAGCCACATTGGAGAAAACTGTATGGTCCAATCTTAAATCAGTCATTAGTCAAAAAGCATTTATTAAGCACTTATTGTCATGCCCTTGGCTAAATACTCGGGATACAAAGGTAAAAACATGGTCCCTGCTCTCCGAAGAACACACATTCTAATGTGTGTGTATAAGTTTGTATGTATGTGTGTATGTATGCATGTATATGTACATACACATATATATGTTCAAACTTATGCTTTTGTATATAGATGTACAAACTTTCATGTATAGGTACAAACTTACACATATTATCAAAACAATATGTATGAGAGATAATATGAAGGTGCAAAAAAAGAGAAAAGCTTCGATGAACCTCCGCAATGTTAGTTGTACTCAACCCCCAAAATATACCCTG
The DNA here is from genome assembly GCF_028372415.1 of Notamacropus eugenii. Classification (NCBI taxonomy): domain Eukaryota; kingdom Metazoa; phylum Chordata; class Mammalia; order Diprotodontia; family Macropodidae; genus Notamacropus; species Notamacropus eugenii. Next base: position 49,617,387 of record NC_092873.1, read on the forward strand.
ATGACCCCCTTAGCCATGAACCCTCTGAAACCTACCCCAAGTTCACGGCACATTTGGGGTCCACTGCAAACAACAGCTCCTAAGACAGCCTTCCACGAACAATCCTTTTGCTTGATCAGAGGACACCTTATTTCAAAGCAAAAGACATTTAATTGAACAGCATGGTAAAACAAATGGCAGGGAAAGTCCAGGACACCCACAGGAAGACACTGTCCCAAAGATCACCCCACATCACGTGGGAGAGGGAATGAACAGTGGTAGAAACATTCCAGGAGAGAGAATTCACTTGGTTCGAGCCCCCACAGAGAGTGGGCACCTCCAGAGGGAACATGTAGAGACCAAGCAGCTCCAGATCCTTGGACAGGTAGCGACGTCTCCTCTGCAGGCCATGCTCTCCCAAGAGCTGCTGACGGCTCCTACAAAGGTCACTGCACTCTGGGCTGCTGCCCTGCCCTGCCGGGCTATTTATTTCCTCCTCTGCTTAGCCATCAGCTGGTCTTCTATGGCAAGGCTACTCACTGCAGTGCCCTGCTATCTGGCTTTTTCAATTGTCTGTGATTTTTGTTTGAATTTTCCATTCTTATGGATAGCTTTTGTTTTTCCAGTCACCTTAATTTCCAAATGCACTCTTCCCTATCCCTTGTGTTTTAAGACCAAGAGCCATAGGCCAGTCAGAAGAATCCTCTGGTTTAGGTTGAATCTACCTTTTTAATTCCTTTGACTATCTGAGTGGATGCTCTGAGGTCATTCCCTTTTTTGACTTTGAGCTCACAGACTAATGGGGGAATTTAAGTGGTCAAGAGGAGTCCACTAGGGCATCATGGTGGTGCAATGGATAGAGCACTGGGCTTGGAATCAGGAAGGCTCATCTTTGAGTTCAGATTCGGCCTCAAGCACATCCTAGCTGTGTGACCTTGGGCAAGTCACCCTATTTGCTTCAGTTTCCTAATCTGTAAAATGAGTTGGAGAAGGAAATGGCAAACCACTCCAGTATCTTGGAACACCCCAAGCGGGGTCACAAAGAGCTGAACATGATTGAGAAATGACTAAACATACAGGAGTTCATGGATAGACTTCTGGAGGTCCAGGCATTTAGATGAAGGCTGAGGGGTGGTGGTGGTGGTGGTGGTGATGGTAAGTCACACCTTTATTTCAACATTACTGATTTTCTTTGTAATCCTATGTATTTTTATTTCATACATTGAAGACCATTATTCTGAGAAGGGATCTGTAGTGTGCCAGAGGGACCCATGATCCAAAAACAGATGAACAGCTTTGGCTTAGACGGAAGAAACTCCTCTTGACTCCTTTTCATTGTCATAATGCTAATTGCCATCCAGGAAACCCACTATCCAAATGATGGCCTTCATTTCTACCAGGAGCAAAATCACTGTTCTCTCTTACTATACTAATTTATACTAGAGTTTTTCATGTGTATCACTAATCTCCACACTAGACTATAAATTCTTTAAAGGCAAGACCTCTCTTGCTTAGTTACCCAGGATCCTCTACAACGCCTGGCAGTAGTTAGTAGAATGTGAGTTCCTTGAGGGTAGGAATTGCTTCCTTTTTGGTTTTTTCCTCTAGCACACAGCCTAGTGTACCCATAATCTAGTCACTCACTTATTGAATGAATATCTTTCTTTCTACTTGTTTTCTTATTCCCAGGGCCTGTGCCTGGCACATAGTAGAGTTTAATAAATGCTTCTCAACTGTTGACTGAATGGTTCACTGAATATCATCTGAATTAAATTGGTATGAGCTAAATTGAATTATGTCTGCTCTGTTCATTCCAATTTTAGCATGATCTTTCTTGATAGAGATGATGTGTTGTCCTTTTGTCTTTTAAAATATAAATGTTCTTGGGGAAAGGAGAGGGGATGGAGTACTTTCAAATTGTAGGCTCTCTGGGTTTGACACCTCAGAAGCCTAGTCAAGCAGGAACATGCCCCCAAAACTGGTATCCCCAACTCTGTGTGAAGAGTCCTGCACAGATGGGAAACTGAGTCAACCCATCCCACTTCTGGCCAGATCTCAATGTTAGGAAGCTTTCGCTTAAGTCCAGCCTGAATGAGCTTCCCAGAAACTTTCTTCATTGCTCCGGGTTCTGCCCTCTGGGGCCAAGCAAAATAAGACTAAACCCTGACCCACTTAAGTTGGAACACTTCTGTGAGAATGAGGTTATCAAGGTAACAGACCAGGAAGTCAGAGGGTGACTCTCTTGGGTGGGGACAGTTGTCAGGGGAAGGGAAGGTCAAAAGTTTGCCTGAAGATAGAAAGGGAGGCTGAGTGCTCAGCATGGGGACCAGGACAGGGAGGAGGTAAGGGGAGACGGGATGACTAGAAGGGAGTGGTGTCCAAACTCCAAAGCACAAAGCAACACTTCCTGCCAGAAGTGGAAAGCACAACTGAGGCTGAGTCTGAGGAAGAATTTCAGTAGACACTCAAACCAAAATTCCCTGGGATATCCAGGAGACCTTTCTGGTCCCTGATAAGTTAGAACCTTTGCCTACTTGGCTTTGGGATCTTAAATAAATTGTTTCTCTCCTCTGGGGCTCAGCTTTGACTTTCAAAAGAGTCAGTTAGACTACATGAGCCCATCAGATTGTAAATTCCTTGGGGGTAGGGACTGGCTTGGGGTTTTTGTCTTTCTCTGTATCCTCAGTGTTAAACACAATGTCTGTGACACAGTAGGTGCTTAATAAATACTTGTTGACTCACCTGGACGCAACATGGCACCCAATTCTAATATTCCTCTATTTCTAACATTAGATTGGAATCCTCAGAAGGGTCACTGCCCAGTTCTTCTAGCTGATCGAGAATTGGGAATCCTATATTAAAACAAGAAGAAGGCTGAGGCCAGGTGGTTCTGAAAGCGGGGTGTTCCAGGATTCCGAAAACAAAACCCACTCCTAACATAGAATCAGGGAAGTATCTCTCCTACAAGGGACCACTAGGGAGGGAGGTAACGAGGGAGTTGGGAAGGATGATAAAAGGAAGTAGAAGGTGAGTGGAGAGATGCCAGAAAAACAATATGGAATTATCCAAGTATTGTAGAGGTTAGGGATGTGTGGGGATGGATCAAAAGGGACCGTCCCATAGTGGGTGCTCAGGAGTTTCCCTAGGCAATCTTTGGGCTCATCTTTGAAGGACCTAGTGCTTTGCTATGATGCAGGAAACCCTGGCCAGGGTAGGGGTGGGAAGTTTCCTTGGTCCTTCTCTGGCTCTATGACATTGTGAGGGGACAGAGGCAAGTACATAAATTACAAAGGAGAAATGACTTCTAGTGAGTTCCCTTCCTTCAGCTCTCCAGGTGGTATCAAGTAACTGGAACTTCCTCTGAGGGCTGAGGAAGGGGTTGTCTTCTCCACTCTAGCAGCAGGTCAATGATTCCTCCAAGGCAGCTAGAATAAGACCAGCTGAGCCGGAGCCTCAGGGCCTCTGGCTGCCTCTCCCTCTCTGAGCATAGATGACAGGCACATCTTTCAAGGCAGACTGAGTTCAAAGGGTGGTTCTTCAATCTATGCTTGCCATGCTGTAGGAAGTGCCCTCTCTATATATACTTTAGCCTTTCTTGAAGGAAAAAACAACTCTGGACAGGAGGATAACTCCAAGCCCAGGCTTTCCAGGAGATACGGCCCTGGAGAGAATTGTTTGTACAGTACAAAGGTGGAGTGAAATGTAAAATGTAAGGAGACAACACATAAGAGAGAGGCAATCAGACAGATAGGCAGAAACCAAGAAACAATAGATCAAAGGAAGAACTTTCTTAAGTGCTGGGGTCCTAGGGCAGAATCTCCAAATGTATAACATTAAACCACTCCTAATCTTACATCTAGGCCCCCTTCTGACCAAAGATACTGGAGACAAAGTTGCTGGTTCCAGTCACCCCCGTGCAGACCAGTGAACTTCACAAGGAGAAAACAAAAGAGAAATTATTCTCAACCATAGCTGCCTAAAAAGAACACTGGCTCAGTAGTCAAAAGATCTGGATTCAAATTCTAGCACATGATATGGGGTTAGTCACTGAATGTCTCTGAACCTCAGTATCCTTCTCTATAAAATGAATAGGATACGACTCAGTGGTCTCCAAGGTGTGCTCCAGATCTAAAGTCCTTCATCTTGATCTTGGATGGTTTCCTAATCCAGGTCCCAGATTGAGCCCTAACCTTGGTCACAGATTCAACCCTCTTGAGTTTCTGGATGGCAGTCCTGTGTATAAAGAATTGAGAATCAATACTCCCCCAAAGGGAATAGGTTTTAGACCAATAGACCTAGGGGTTAAGGTCTCCAAAGGCTCTTCCCTCATTGCAGCCCAATGAGAGAGATAATCCAACCATTACTCCCATTTCCTAGATGATCAAAGTCAGTCTCAGAGTCATTAGGAAAAACTGTAAATTCCGCAAACCCCCATTTTCCTACACTTGAGAGGGCCTACTATCCAACAGCCCTGGGACCAGCATGAGTCTATTTCGCTAGCAGACTCAAGACCCCAGAGCTGTTGTTGGGTCCTGGACTTTGGGCCTGATGTTTGCCTGATATCTCAGCTCTTGGCTAACTCCAGGACAATGGGAGGAAGCAACAGCATGGGAAACCAGTCAGCATTGGGTTTGGCAAGAGTTTCTGCCCTGGAGGGTGGGGCAGTAGGACCAGGCAGTGAGGAAAGTGGTATCAGGTTCAAGCAGAAACCCTTTCACCCCAACCTTCAGTCCAGAAGACAGGGAGGGAAAAAGCAATATCCTGAACTCCGAATTGGAGGGAGCACTAGAGAGGCATCAAGACTAGATTCTGATGGTCTAGGATTCTTAATCATTTTTGTGTCCTGGACCCCTTTGGACACTGGGTAAAATCTATTGGCTCTGCCTCAGATTTTAAATGCGTAAAATAAAATGCATAGGATTGCAAAGGAATCCGATTATATTGAAATATAACTATAGGTTAAAAAAAAAAAGCTTGCCAACCCCTTACAGGCTAACAACCCCTGCTTTAGAAAGTCATAGCTAGAGATTCTTGAATCTTGGGCAAATTCATTTTGAGGGGAGGGAGAAAGAAAGAAGAGTAGAATTCTAATGTGTGACGCCTCCTGAGAGCATTTACATTTTTAAGGGGAACTAAGACAGTTTAACCAAAGGAATGACTAAGTTTACCAACTTATTGGAGGAAGTATAGGGGAGATCACAAATGGCATACAAACAGGAGTCCAGGGTGGGTGGCCCAGGGACAGTTAAGAAGGGGGAAAGAAACATGCCTCTTTCCCCAAGATTCAGTTCCCTGAGGCAAAGTCCTGTTTGTCCCATGTTGGTTCCTGCTCCTTGATGTTCCTCTAGGATTAGTTAACTCTTATCTTTGTGTTACTAGTGGCCAGGACAATGCTGAGCACATAGCAGGCCCTTAATAAACTGTGTTCGTCCTTGGTTGCCAAAGAAGACCATGTCATCAGAGAAATGATGACATGACTTGCACTTGACTTTGTTTTGAGTGAGGGAGGGCTGTGCAAGGTCACCAGCCTCACTTCCCCTCCAGAGCCATCTGAATCCAGTGACCTGATATTCCTCAGGATGATTGGAGATGACCCAGGATGCACTAGGAGATCTTGGCACCTTTAGGCCAAGGTCTTTGCAGGTACTCACTTAGGGTGAGGCAATGCCCTTTCATTGAATAAGACTATTTAAGAAGTAGCCAGGGCATGACCCCTTTAATGAGGCCAAGAAAAAGAAAGACATCAGGTTAACAGTTACTATTGATAATCACTCTGAAGCCAGGAGGGTCCAGAACAGAGACTTTAGGCACTGGGTAGGGGCCCCATGATACCTGAGCCTACTGTGCAGTAGGCTCAAGGGGAAGGGAAGGGAAGGGAAGGGAAAGGGAGGGGAGGGGAGGGAAGGGAAGGGAAGGGAAGGGAAGAGGAGGGGAGGGGAGGGGAAGGGAGGGGAAAGGAGACTGGCCAGTAAAACCCAAGTCACCTGGGCATCTTTTAGCCAATTGATTACTTGATTGATTTACTTGCAGACAGGAAGTCTTGCCTGCACCCCCAAAAAAAGGCTCCAACCCAAAAGGTATCCCTCAATGGACCCCATGTGCTGCCCAAAATTCCACATTGCTCCCCTATTTACACTAGACTTCCTGGTTAAATTCAACTATAAATTCTTCTCCTTTCTCACCTTCAGACATTCCCACAAACAACCTCTGATGCACAGAATATATGCCCTTTCCTTTTCCTCCTGTTGAAATTCTTCTCATCCTGCAAGACCTGACTCAGGTGCTATCTGATCCAGGAACCCTTCCCTGATCTCCTCCCAAATCTCCCTGTCCTCAATTTCTCCTAGGGCATTTTGCTTGAATATTTTCCATGCCCAACCAATTATCTAGCTCTTGGATGGTTTCCTAACCCAGGTCCTAGATTGAGCCCTAACCTTAGTCACAGAATCTCTCTCCTTATCTGAGAATGTACTATTCTCCAGTGGTATAAAGGAAAGATGCTACCAGTCAATTGCCCCCAGGTAATGAGTGTAATTTATTTTATTTTATTTCACACACAAGAGAAAAATGGGACACTAGTCCCATCTCTGTCACTAGCTAGCTCTGTGACCTTGGTAAGGTCACTTCTCCTCTCTGGGTCTCAATTTTCTCATCTGTCAAGTGAGGCAGTTGGAAAAACATAAGATTTCTGGCTAGAGGATTCAGATTTGAATTCAGGTGGTTCCATTTGCTTTTTCTTCTCTGTGTCTCTGGGCAAGTCACCTGACAGGGACACAATTGTGGTACTGTAGGAAAGGTCCTGATTCTGGAGGCAGGAAGATCTTGAATCTGATGCTTGCTAACTGTGACTTTGGGTAAGGTTCTTGCTCACCATTGACTTGTTCCCTCTTTGGTGAAATGAGGGACCTCTGAGGTCGCTTTCAGTTCCAAATCTATGAACCCCACTCGATTTGAGCATCTTGAGGGCTGAGTGAGCCTTATACTTGGAAGCTGACTAGTGAATTCTTGAACTGAATTCATCCCTTTACCTTAAGGCACAATTTCCTGGTAAAATGTGTCCCAACCTGTCATCTGTTGTTCATGCCTTTTTACCCTCTAAAGAGTTTATCAGAGCTTTCCTTCCTTCCTGCCGGTTCCCTGAGAACACACCCTTCAGAAAATGAATCATTTAGGGAAGTTGCAGTATGACAGACAGACCTGGGCTTGGAGTCCTAAAGAGACCCAGGTGCTCATGAGCTGTGGGTCCATGGACAGATGGTGTCCTTCCTCCAAGCCTCTACGAGAACACCTGTATTAGCTATCCCAAAGGTGATTGTGAGCATTGAATGGCATGATCTGTGCAAAGCTGAAGCTGCCAATGCTAAGCATGCACCCCGAGGAAGTTGCTGGTACAAAGGAAGGCATCATAGACCCCAATAAAGTGATAGCAGCCCTTTTGGGGACAGAAGGGGACTAACAAAGAACTGAAAACAAAGTCGATGTCCATCCATCGGGGAATGGCTAAACCAGTCACAGAAAAGGAATGTAATGAAATATTACTGCACTGTGAGAAAGGACAAAGGTGATGAAAATATAACAAATGGAAAGACCCATGTGAACTGATGCAAAGTGGAGTAAATAGAGCCATGAAAACAGTGACCACAACCCAGGACGGGAAAAAGCAACTCCTGCCAAACATGAAAATGACGGTTGCCACCTAGTAATAGCTAATAATAAATAATTAACATGCACATAGTACCCATTAATATGCCTGGCACTGTGCTAAGCCCTTTGTACTTGTTACCTCATTCAATCCTCACAACACCCCCGGGAGGAGGGTGCTATTATTAGCCTCATTTTATAGAGGAGGAAACTGAAGCAAATAGAGGTTAAGTGACTTGTCCAGGGTCACGGAGCTAGTAAGTGAAGCTAAATTTAAAGTCAGGTTGTCTTGACTCTAGGTCCAGCACTTTATCCACAGCAGCAGGCCCCAAAGATAATGCATGAGAAGACACATCCCCCAACTCCTTTGAAAAAGTGGGAGATGTTACTTGTAATGTCAGAATTTTGGGGATTTTTTTTGATGTATTGATTGATTTTGCTGAATATTTCGCTTCCTGCTCTTTTGCTTTTTATAAAAAATTCTTTCTTATGCGAGCTTACTCCCTGGGAAAGGGTATGGGGGAGGGTAAAGGGGGAAATCCAAGCAAAGTAAAACAGAAGATATAAGAAAAACTTTAAAAAAAACCCAAAATGTGCCATCCCAATGTCCGTCGTAGCTTTTGCCTCCTTCCTCTGGGCCGGTCTCCTCCTCTGGAACATTAGGCTGAGAACCCATGAGATAGATGGAGGAGAGAGATGGGGACATGTAGAGGCTGCTTATGACAAATTTCATCTCCTCTCAGACCCATCAACCAGACTCAGGGCCAAAGCTGCCTCATCTACTCCAGTCTCAGCCTGGGAAGAAGCAGCTCCTTTGCGAGGCACTCTAAAACGCCCCCCATGCCACCCCAGCTCCTATCCAGGCCCCTCTGGAGGTGTTGACAGCAACCACTGGGGAGTTTGGCAAACACAGCTGGTCAGGGGCCCCATGGTCACAGCTGGAACCATTCAGAACATGTACAACTGTTCTGGGGCTGGGGGGAGGGACTGTGAATGCCACAGGCCTGAGGAGCTGCAACGAGGAGGTTGAACCTCCTGAGCAGGCAGCAGGAGGCTAGGAAGAAACCTACAAGATCATCATTATCACCATCCCCATCCCTGGGATTTATAGAGTGCTAGGAGGTCTCTAAACCTAGTGATCCAGTATTGTCAAGTCCAAGAATGATTAGACACAACAGGTCACCCTCTGCCTCAGCAAGCAGAACTAGGAGTAATCAACAGAAAGCTGGGGGGAAGCGGATCTAGGTTGTATGCAAGGGGAAAATTCCTAAAAATCAGCTGTCCAAAAGTGCTTTGGCAGCCTCTTCACCAGGGGATTTCAAACAGAACCTAGTTGGGGAAGGAAATAAACATTTATAGAGAATCTTTTTGTTTTGTTTTGCTTTTTACAAATATCTCTCTGGTCCTCAGAACAACTCTGCAAGGGACAATGGGATTGTACCCATTTGACAGTTGATTAAACGAGGCAAAAGTGGCTTGCCCGGGATCACACAACTAGGAAGCATCAGAAGCTGCATTTGAACTTAAAGCAGAGTGGATAGATCACCCAACCTGAAGTCAGAAGGATCTGAGTTCAAATCCAGATTCAGATACTTCCTAACTGTGTGACCCTAGGCAAGTCACTTAACCCTATTTGCCTCAGCTTTTCCGTCTATAAAATGACCTGGAGGGGGAAATGGCAAACCACTCCAGTAAATTTGCCAAGAAAATCCCAAAGGGGCTCACAAAAAGTAAGACATGAATGAAATGACTGAACAACAACCCTCTGACTCCAGGCCTAGTCCTCTGTCCACTGTACTGCCTAGCCACCAGCTAAATTGATAGCCACTTAGATATAGAACAGAAAGGGACCTCAGAAGCTATCTTATCCAATCATGTTACAGGTGAGGAAACCGAGGCCTAAGGAGATTGTTACTTGCCCAAGATCCATCAATTCGTGTCAGAGGTAAGATCTGAACCCCAGGCCCTCCAAACAAGTCAATGCTCACACATACACACACATACACACACACACACACGCACACACACACTTATTGGGAATGATGTAAAAGGAACTCTTTTCTCAGTTATAGGTAGGACTCCCTAGCTACCTGGCTCTGAGATTCTGTGATTCCTCCAGTTTTCATGGCCTCTGGCGGGGGGGGGGGGGCAGGCAGGGCAGAGATCATGCTCCTTGTTGAGTCTTTAATCGGAAGGTATGCCATCCAAACTGTACAGTTGGCTTGGGGTGAGGCCTTTAAATGTCTCACCTTTTCTGGAATGTTTGGGAGCTGAATAAAGCCCCCTCACATTCATGCACATCCTCCTTTCAGTCCGAGCTAAGGTCCTCGTTCAGCACACACGGTCACCAGTCTATGTAAAAACCCTACTCCCCATCCCAAGTCCCACCCCCACTTTCCATTAGGCAAAGCTATTCCTGGACTTCATTACCAGACAGATGCTCAAGGACTCCTCCCAAGATAAGACACTCTTTCCTTCCAGGAGGGGAGAGGGCAGAGAAGAAGAAGGGAGGGGTCCCTGGTTACTGGAAAGGTAGCCAGGTCTGGAATGTTTGTACATAATACTGGAGAAGCTGGGCAGTTGGGCAGTTTTGCCCAGTACAGAGACAGAGGTCCAGTCTACCTTATAGAATGCCAAAGGTGTTTAGAGATGGATAGAAGTGAAAGCTCATCCATTTAAAGCTGAAAGGACCTTCAAGGACCATCTAGCCCCAAACCTCCTCATTTCACAGATAAGGAAACTGAGGCTTACAGAGGTCAACACCATGCAAGCAAATGGCACAACCAATTATGTCATGTAAATGGTGAGGGTTTGACTTACTTGCTTCAGAGGGTCCTTCCAGCTCCAAATCTATGTGACTATGGGCCTACGTTTCACCCTTGGCTCACAGAGGGCTGAGGTCCACTACAACTCCTGGGGCTTTATGGACAGACATCAGAAGAAGTCCACTGGCTTCATTGTCTGATGAGCCAAAGGCTTTATTCAAGGGAGTGGCAGTAAATCTGTATTTGCTGCAACATTTCTGCTGCCTGTACTTCTTTCCTGCAGATCCCCAAGGGACCTGCTCCATGTCCTGGAGAGCCTCAAAACCTTGACTTCTCCAGCACCCAAGTTCTAGACAAACGCTTGTGTTGAGGTCTGAAGTCACTTTCAGTTACTTACTCAGAGGGGGAGAGCAAAGCTAGAGAACCTAGGCCATTCTACGCAAAGTCTGGTCCTAGCTATCAGAGCTTTTCCCTTCCTTCTCCTCCAGAAAGTCAGAAAAAGAGAGGAAGGGATGAAGGAGGAAGAAAGGAAGGAAAAAAGGAAGGAAGGAAGGAAGGAAGGAAGGAAGGAAGGAAGGAAGGAAGGAAGGAAGGAAGGAAGGAAGGAAGGAAGGAAGGCAGAGATGGAAGAATAGATGGAGAAAGGCAGGGAGATAAGGAGAGAGGGAGGAAGGAAGGGAGGGAGGGAGGAGAGGGAAGGAACAAGGAAGGGAAGAAGAAAGATTTATTAAGCTACTAAGTTCCACCTACTAAGTTCCAGTCACTGTGCTAAGCACTATGGAAATATCATCTCTTTTGATGTTCACAACAGTTCTAGGAAGTGGGTGCCATTATTGTCCCCATCTTACAGATGAGGAGCCTGAGTCTGGAAGAGGTTAAAGCATTTGCCCAGAGACACACAGCTGGTGTGTGGAAGATCTGGGACTCCTTCAGGGCAGAGAGTTGTGAGATGATGGATCTAGAACCAGGCTGGGGTGGGGTCAGGGTCAGTTGGTGACGAGGATCAGGAGGCCACAGGGATGGAGAGTCCATCTGTCACAGTTTGGGGCTCAGCCTGCAATAGGTATGAGAAGGACTTGGGCTCGTTTCAGGCTGGTCAGAGCTGGGCATTAGGTAGGAGGCATAGCTGCCTGTCCACATGGAGGGTAAGTTCTTGAGTTTGGTCTTATTTCTAATCCTGGGCACAATTCAGTCTTACACCAGCCTCAGTTTCCAGTCTAAGGAAGGCCCTGCATGCACGGCCTCCACCCAGGACTGGGTTGGGGACTCCTTTTCTCTGTCTGCTACGCCAACCCCAGCCCTAAGAAGAGAAGACTGGTGGTGCCAGCTTCCAGTCTGCTCCCCTCCCCCTCTCCCTTCTGCCTTTTCAACTCCAGCCCCAGGAATGTGCTCAGGGCACAGATTGTCTGAGAAGCCCGGTCCTGTTTCCTCTTATAGGATTTCCTTTTGCTTTCACTCCCATTGTTCTCAGAGGGACAAACCCCCAAAGCTTTCCTGCTCTTTGCCTTTGGTGCCCTGCCCCTCAGCACGAGTCCAGGTCCCTGTGCTCTGGCTCAGCAGAGGCCACAGCCCCCGCTGCCTTCCTGGGCCAGCCTGCCCACACCTATACTCACACCATCTGGATTCTGGGGTGCCCAGAGGTCAGGCCAGGCCAAAGTTATGGCATGAAGCCAGAGAGAGTCACACTGGGCCTGGGATCTTGGTCAATAGGTAAGAATTCCTCTTGAACCTGAAGTATGAAATGTTTCTGACTCAAGATGTCAGAAGGTCGGTGACAAGAACAGGCATTCATTGTAGGAGGTGAGGGTTCAGTACTAGAACTGGTGGATCCATGATAAGGGGGATACTTGGTGCCAGAGATGGGGGCTCATTTTCAGAACTGGGTCTTCAGCTCTCAATGAAACTTGATGAAAGGGAGACCATTTCAATGGGATAGATAGAAGATCAGTACAAATGATGAGAGCTCAATGTCAAGAATGGTGACTAAGTGTTGGGGATCAGAATTCCAAAGGAAGTCTGGGAATTCAGTGTAGCAGATGGAGGTCAGAACAAGACTTGACAGCTCAATTCAGGCATGAGTCTAGGGATGGGAATTCAGTGATGAATATCAAAAGCTCAGTGCTTTGGATGGAAACTCAACATCACTGATAATCATTTTAATATTCACATGTGAACTGAAGGAATTTGAAACCCTTTCCTCAAAATCTACTTCTGTGAGGTAGGAAGTAATGTATTAGTATCTCCAATTTACAGATGATTAAACTGAGGTGCCAGAGAATAAATGACTTGTCCAAGATCCCAGAGCCCGGAATGAAATGAAGGTTTCCTGACTGAATCCATCACTGCCCACACAGTATACCCTATGACCTCAACAGCAATGGAGACTCATCATTAGGTACTGGGAACGGAATTATTGAAAATGGGGTTCAGTTCACCACTCTTAATCTATTACCTACAGACTGGTAGAAAGTACCCATATCACAGAAAGATCCTGGAAAGATTATTTCTCTTTTACATTGGCAGGCAACCTGAGTATGGATATTTTTGATGATCTAGAAATTCACTTCAAATATTACAACCTACAGAAACATAAACCTCTTAAAGGTGTGAGAAATGTTTCATGTACATTACCTCATTTCATCCTCATAACAACCTTGGGAGATAGGTACTATTATCATCCCCATTTTATTACAAGCAAACTGAGGCAGAGGTTAAGTGACTTGTCTAGGGTCACTGTAGTTAGGTAGGACAGGTAAACGGGAACCTTACCATCCATGGACATGCTTTTCTCCTAGTTGGCTACATCCCAGATGAGCTCAACGAGGCAGCTCAGTGCCCAGCTCATCCCACCTGACTTTTCCATCCATAGGAACTTCTCCATGTCCTAGGGAACACACCCTAGGTAAGGTCCCCTCCCCCAATTCTCCCGCCATATCTCCTTGCTCCAAATTTAAAAAAAGGACCCAGTTGTGATTCCAATGGTAGAAGCAGGAGCCATAAAGCTGCTCATCTCTTCTCCTCCTCAATATACTCAATTTTCCCTGTTCTTCACTCATTTCTGAGAGTAAATACACTGATTTACTGATACAACCACACTGATACTATCCTACTTCTCCCTCTCTACCGAGTTTGGCTCACACCAAAGTTGGTAATCCCCAATCAAGCAGTAAAATTCTATGACTGTGCTCCTGGAAGCTTGAGATAGTGTTTGAGAAGTAATGTAGTAGTGGTGGGGGGGTGTAGGGTGTGTTCAGGGAGGACCAGTACCTTTGGTATGATGGCTGCTGAGCCCTTTTCAGGGCTCTTTCCACCTTTGGTGTCCACCTGTTCCACCCAACTCTCACCTGTGCCTCCAAGAAGCTGCAGCATGCACAGTGGCCATACCCCGATAAATCATTTTGGCAGACAGGCCAAACCAGGTTGAGGCTAACCAAGGGTTCTCAAACTCATTGATGAGTTAGGGGGTGTCTACCCCAAGCATGTGAAGACTTCATCTGGTGGAAAGGGAGGATGAGAACAATTTGTTCCATCGACCATGTAGGCAGATGAAGCAGGCAATGTGGAGTGCTTAGAGCTTTGTTAGACACTGAAGACATTAAGGTCACCCACTGCATCCTGAACCATCGCCAGATGTCTTGACTTTGTCCTGCCACTGGACTATGATGACTCAGGAGGACAGAGTGAGGCTGACAACTTCATGCAACTCTGCCTCACTTAAATCCAATTTACACACAAATCAAAAGACATCACCCATACCTGTTGGGGGTGTAAGCTCAGTTCCATGTGGACAGTCTCGGGCGGGTAAAGGTGAGGACTTCTAAACCTTAGAGTTCTCATGAGGACCCCCAGGGAACAGCTGGGAATTGAGGTGTGAGACCAGGCTATCTCGTGCATTTCCGCCTCTTCCTGTGGGAAACGTGCTGGGAGAGAGCATCCCTGCCCTCGAGATTGGCCCGGGGTCTGAGCACACCTATTGTTGTCTAACAGGCACTGTATTCAGGCGCAAACTATGTGGCAGGAGAGCTTAAGTAGGGTCAGGAAAGCCTGAAGGGCTCTTAGCGCTGAGGGGCCCTTAGAGGACAGAAGGCCCCTCTTTCTTCTCTCCTCTCTTCGCTCTTCCCTCTCCCCTCTCTTCCCACTTCCACTTCGGCTTTCATTCTCTTACTGTAAGATCTTTGCCTCCTTGGGAGATTTCTCTCTCCTCAGGAAGAGTGCCCCCTGCACATGTAACCAAGACCCTGAATAAAGCCTAACCCTTGTTCGACTCTGGAAAGTCTCTTCTCTCATACATTTATCTGGTTTGGCCAGCCGAAGACCTGCGCAATAGGTAAGGTAAGACTCGGGTAGCCCTTAGGCCTCTAGGCCTGACACATACCATTTCACTATTATGCCTCAAAGTCCTGTGGCAACAGGCAAGTGATGAAGCAGCAGGTGAGGGTACTCTGGGAGCTGTAGTCACGACCCTGCACACAGGCGGCCCAGACCATAGGGTTGTTTCTCACTTGAAGTAGCAGTGGGACTCAGCAGCACCATGGGTGTCTGAGCAGCCTTTTAAGGATCACACTGCTCACCTCCTGGTGTGAGGAAGGGGGCTAGAAAAGGTGCCCTAACCATTGCCTGCTTACCCAATCCTAGCCTGATTACCATGTTAGGTGGAGAATCCCACTATGTGGTCGAAACACAAAAAAATGTATGAAAACATCTGCAAAGATGATTCCACTCACCATCGGCACATGGAACATACGCACATTAATAGACAACATAAAATCCTATGGTGCATCACAACTATTCAGTGCTTATGGAGCCACATTGATTAGTGATAAGGACATGATCCTAGAGAGATTCATGCTTCCATAGTGTTCTCAACAGACCATCATCAATCTGCTGAGGCCATTGATGGTTTACCTCAGGTTGAAGTCAATCGCTTCTTAGCTGAACTTCCAGCTGAAGAAGAGGTTTTGAGGGCCATTAGACTCCTTTCATGTGGCAAAGCACCTGGTGCTGATTCTATTCCAGCTGAGATTTACAAGGTAGGGGAACCATTGCTCATACAAAAGCTGACTGAAATTTTCCAGGTTATATGGCAAGAGGAGGTTATCCCCTAGGAGTTCAAGGATACCTCCATTGTCCATCTCTGTAAGGGTAAAAGGAATAGATTGTTCTGTGACAACCACAGGGGGATCTCTCTCTTAGTCATTGCTGGCAAAATTCTTGCTAGAATTAATAAGCTGATCCTTCATCTGGAAGATGAGAGCCAGTGTGACTTCAGAAGGGACCAAGGAACAGTCGATATGGTGTTTGCTGCCTGACAACTCCAGAAGAAGTGTCAGGAGCAGAACAGAAGTCTGTACACAACTTTTGTGGATCTGACCAAGGCCTTTGACACTGTTAGTTGTGAGGGCTTATGGAAAATTATGTCAAAATTTGGTTGCCCAGAGAAGTTCATCAATATTGTACATCAATTTCATGATGGCATGTTTGCCCAGGTTCTGGATAGTTGACAATGCTCTCATGTCTTCCCAGTCACCAATGGAGTGAAACATGGCTGTGTGCTTGATCCCATGCTTTTTAGCATAATGTTTTCAGCCATGTTAATAAACGCTTTCAATGAGGATGAACATGGCATCAAGGTCAACTACCATACTGATGGTAAGTTCTTCAATTTGAAAAGGTTACAAGCCAAGATCAAAGTGGAGGGAGTGTTGATTTTCTGTTTGCAGATGATTGTGCACTCAATGCAGCCTCTGAAACTGAGATGCAACAAAGGATGGATCAATTCTCTGCTGCCTGTGCTAATTTTGGCCTAATAATTATCACCAAAAAAACACAGGTGCTCCATCAGCCACCACCACACCATCCATATGTGGAACCATAGGTTACAACAAATGGAGAAGTTTTGAATGCTGTGGATAAGTTCACTTACCTTGGTAGTGTACTTTTCAGGGACGTACACATTGACAATGAGGTTGATGCATGCTTGCCAGAGCTACCTCAGTGTTTGGGAGACTCTGAAGAAAGGTTTGGGAGAGAAGAGGTATTAGACTGACTGCCAAACTGAAGGTCTACAGAGCCGTTGTGCTGACCTCATTGTTATATGCTTGTGAAACATGGACAGTCTACCAGCGCCATGCCAGGAAACTGAACCACTTCCATTTGAACTGTCTTAGGAAGATTCTGAGGATCACCTGGCTGGATAAGGTACCAGATACTGAAGTCCTTGCTCGAGCTGAACTGCCAAGTATTCAAACTATGCTTCAGAGAGGGTAACTCCAATGGGCTGGCTATGTTGTTGGAATGCAAAATGTACGCTTGCCAAAAAGACGATTTTATGAAGAACTTGCGTGGGGCAGATCACATGGTGGCCAGAAGAAACGATACAAGGACACTCTCAAAGTCTCTCTCAATAACTTTGCATTTGACTGTACAACAGGGGAGACACTGGCACAGGACCGCTCAGCATGGCGTGTCCACATAAGAAAAGGTGCTATGCTCTTTGGGCACAATTGCCCAAAGCAAAATTGAGACAGCATGAAGTAAACACAGGATGTGCACATTTGGGATATCTACCCCAAATATTCAAATGGATTATCTGTGCCCAACCTTGGTAGAGCATTCCAAGCTCGTGTTGGTCTGATCAGCCACAGTTGGACACAATGAAATTTCACTTTACAATGGTGATGTCATTTTGGTCTTCTTTGAAGACAAAGGACAACAACCAACCAGTAGTGGTGAATAGAGAGCTCAAATCTAGAAGACTCAGGCTCAGGTCTGGCCTCCTACACTCCCTGACTGGGTGACCCTGGGCAGGTCACTTAATCCCTTAATGCCTCAGGCAATTCTCTAAGATAAGAGCTCTCCATCTTTTCTTGTGTCCTGGACCCCTCTGACAGCCTGGTGAAGTCTATGGACCCTTTCTCAGAATCATATTTTCAAATGCTTAAAATAAAGCATATAGAATTACAAAGGAAGCCAATTATACTAAACTACAGAGATTAAAATAGTTTTAAAAACAAGTCCATGGACCCCAGGTTAAGAACATCTGCTCTAAGACTATACACTGGTATAGTGTATAGTCACATTGGTAGAATAATCTCACCAGAGTTCTTCACACTGGTTCTCTAAAAAAATTAAAAAACAAATAAATAAATAAATAAAAGAAGAAAGAAAGGAAGAAAAGAGGAAGGGAGGGAAGGAGGAAGGGAAGGAAGGAAGGAAGGAAGGAAGGAAGGAAGGAAGGAAGGAAGGAAGGAAGGAAGGAAGGAAGGAAGGAAGGGAAGGAGGAAGGGAAGGAAGGAAGGAAGGAAGGAAGGAAGGAAGGAAGGAAGGAAGGAAGGAAGGAAGGAAGGAAGGAAGGAAGGAAGGAAGGGAAGGAGGAAGGAAAAGATCTTTCCCTGGATCTGGAAGAGCTGACAAACTTCACTACATTAAGAGTTTCAAGGATTTACTATCTAGTTCCTGCAGGGTTCCACTAATCCACATAGAGAAATGAACCAGAGACTCTCAGATGGAGAGTTAGCACTTCAGAAGACATATACTCCAACCCACATAGTAACTTTCATACGAAAAAGCTGAACTCAGGTAATCTGACTCTCAAATCAATGCTCATACTAAGATGGTTCCCTGAAAAGATCAAGGGTTTAAAAATGGAGAGCCCTTGAAGCCCAGATAAGTTTGGCAATTATCAGATAAAGAACCATGGCCTGATGTAATAACCTATCTTTCAGAGATTGGAAATGGGAAATATATAGAGTAATCATCATAAACTAGGTTGAAATTTCAGTTCTTGGGAACCAAACCCTCATTTAGCAATAGAAATCCAAAAACTAAGTCTTTTTTGATCTGAAGACCTTGGCACCTGGTGGTAAGAATCCCCTGTAAGTGTCAGTAATCAAGCTGGAGGGAGCAAAACGTGTGTGTGTGTGTGTGTGTGTGTGTGTGTGTGTGTGTGTGTGTGTGTGTGTGTGTGTGTGTATCTTTCTTGGAACAAAGGTTTTTCTGCTTTTTCTAAGAGTTAGGGAAAAACCTCTATAGAGACTAGGCTTAAAGATAATGGCAGTACCTACTCTTCCCTGAGAAAGAGATGGTGGAGGGTTTCAACTGAGGCAAAAATCTTAAGGCAGCAGAGACCCCACCTGAAGAGTGTCAGGTGAGGAGCGTGTCTGACAGAGCAGTGCCCAGCAGAGAGAGCTGGGGGCAGTGGAGACTGTCCCTCAGAGCAGCATCCGGAATGACTGACACACAGGAGGACATCAGATTAGCTCAATGCCATCCCTAGACATCAGTGACTTCCCGAAATCAGGCATGATTTTCAACTCCAATGGTGTGCCTTGGCGACACAGGTTCCCTGCGTAGGTGGGCTAGTCACTTAACCTCTGCCTCAGTTTCCTTATTTTAAAATGGGGATAATAATGGCACCTATCTCCTAGGGTTGTGAAGATGAAATGAGATAATGTATATGTTCACTTTCCTGGCATGTTTACGCTTTGAAACGATGCTATGTGCATCGGTGGGAGAGTGCATCCCAGGGTTATGGGGGAACTGATTTATTGCTTTTTTTTTTTTTTTACTGTGTCGTTTTACTAAATGTCCTTTCTTTGAACCAGTTGGGTCCTTTGGATCAGTTATGTCAGACATGCAGCCCACTGGTCCCATTCAGCCCACAACACTCCTGAGCACTGCCCAAATGAGTTTAAAATGTAATTCCCATCTGATTTTAGCGTGCAGATTTTTTTTAAAAAAAGAAATACTTAAACACATGTGGTTTTTGAAGTCAATGCAGCCTGCATGGATCCTTAGAGACCTAATGGCTCCCATTTTCTGTTTGAAACACTATTTCTCTGGCTGATTCTTAAAGGTAAACACTTGTGATCTAGCTATGACTTTAGGAGTATGGAACCACAGAATACTTTGAAGCTAAGGTAGCCATTCCCCTGGCTTCAACTTCTCCATAAATTCATGAATGTTTCCATGCACTGGCCAGACTCATCCAAACAGACACTCACTCACCAACTTCTATTCATTCATTCCACAAGCATTTATTAAGCGCCTACTGCATGCTGAGCACTATACTTTTATATCTAAAAAGACTCATCAAATCTTAGAACTATAGAAACTTAGATGTTATTTAATACAATTTCCCTTCCAGAGCTAGTCCCAAAAGGGAGTGAACAGTATCTGGAATACATCTAGGGACAGGGAACTCACCACTTCAGTAGTGACTGTGTCAAAGCTGGACAGTGTTAATTGTTAGAGTGATCCTCTGACAGCTGAAATCTGCCACCCTGTAACTTCTACCCACTGGCCCTAGTTCTGCCCTCTGGAGTTACACAGAAAAGTCTACTCCCTCTTTCACATGTCAACCTTTCACATCCTGAAGCAAAGTAATGGTCTTTTTCCTCTCAGGATAAATATCCCCAAATCCCTCATATAACCTTGTTCTTGGATCCCTAGGTTGGGTCCCCCAGCCTCCCCAGCTGAGGAGAGAAGTCAATTTCTCCCAAGGAGAAGATGATCCCTAGGCTTACATTTGGAGGAGTTGGCAGGGGCGAAGGAGATAGGGTGGGACTGAACCCAGCAAATATGATGAAAGAAATTATCAACACCCCAACACACACCTCCTATGTGTGGTGGGAGAGGGACATCTGAAGACTCCCATGGCTGAGTGGGAAACCCACTGAAGTGGGCCGAGGGACCCCGAGGGAGGAAAGGCACTCAGCAGGAAGAAGTCAGGACAGGCTTTAAAGATGAGCCAACAGGCTGCTGGGTGAGTTGGTGCAGAGTGAAGGCTGTCACCATCCCCAATGGGGGACATCTGTCCAGATTATGTCAAAACAAAGCTATTCTGAGATCAGGCCCAGAGAGAAAATATTATTGTGGCTAATGGTGGGGGGTGGGAGGGGGAGATAAAGAGAGACATTGGCATGTAGTCCCCACCCCAAACTTAGACACATGCAGTACCAGAAGAGGAAGGAGAGAAATGTTGTAGAGAAGGGGGAACATTACTTTCAAAGCCTCAGGCCTTATGCCAAGGCCCTAGGGCAAGGAGTTTGGGGAAAAAGAGTGGGGGGGGCGGTCAGAGGGGGACTGGCTGGAACAACAACTTCAGGGATAAGAGCTGATGGCCAGACTAGGAATGAAACTGAAAAGAGAGCTCTCGGCCAGGTGCCAGACATCCAGATGTGCCCCGTTAAGTGAAAGAGTCAGGGTGGGGACTGGAACGCAGGACCCAGATGTATTGTGTTAACCTGGGAACTGGGTCCCTTCAAGTTTCCAGATGCTCCATGTTTAATCGGCTACATAAGCTTGGGCTCCAGATGGGCTCCGTGAGGTGGGGGCTGGTGGAGAAGCAGGGTCCAGATGGAAAGGACAGGAACCTGGGATGGGACTCTTGAGCCAGATGTGGTGCATGATTTGGAGCATGTGGGGTCATCAGGAGGCAAGGCCTTGGAAAGAGGTCTCACCAGCTCCTCCACTACTGGCCAAGCGCAAAGGAATGAGATGTTACCTACATACCAGAACCCTTCGTGATCCCCGCAGCACCTGCAGTCCCCTTCTTCATGGTGCTTTTTGATCTACAGACCAAAAACCAGTGTCTTATTTGTGCCCTGAAGCAGAGTCTGACTACAGACAGCGAGGGGAAAGACCTCTCAAGGTCCCTTATTCACTGCTCCCTCTTCCTGAACAGGGACCTCCTGAATTTCTTCAGCCTTCATCCCTTTGCAATTTAGTCCTAGGTATCAAGATACAGAAGGAAGATAATCAGATCGACAGTCAGAAGCCCTGGCTTAAAATCCCAGGTCTAAGCCAGTGGCAGCCAATGTCCTCTCTGGGCCTCCATTTTCTCATCTGTGTAGTTAGTCCCACCCACATGCACGTTAGCAGGTCAAGTTATCCGAGCAAGGTTGGCTGTATCTCCTCCTCAGGGGTCTTAGGGTATTCCCATGGGGCAGAGGGTATCTCTTTTCAGTGCTACCAGCTTGAACCCTCATTCCAGTGTGTTCCCCACAGTGTCAACCATCCATGATTAAGGGCTCAGTTTCATTTAACCAATTAAGAATAGAAATTATACCACCTGAAGACATACTATCACCTCTACCATTTTGTTCCCTAAGGAGGAGAGTGAGCTGAAACTCAAACCAGTTTCTCCGTAATATTTGCCCCACCAAGTTCACTTCCAAATGTGTCATGGCTGCCAGATGAGTCTTTGTTTCAGCTCTCACTTAGAGCTTTGATGTTAGATCAGGCATGGCTGGCCACAAGCTTCAGCTTGAATTTTGGGGCCTGAACTTCTGGTCATTCGCCATTATGACCTTTGGAAGCTCACAAAGTCATGGCCTTCTTCAATACATCTTCATTTAGTCAATAGTAAACATTTGTTAAGCATTGGAGATATATATTGGGAGATTTGCGCTTCATCCTTCCACCCCTCCAATCTGAGAGACAGATGAGATCTTTCAAGATAATGTTGTTATCCCAATAATGAGTTCCCAGGGGAAAAGTCAGGCCAAGAAGTGCCAAAGTATTACAGCCAGGTGAGAACTGACATGTCTAGGCTGAGGGAACAGGAAAGAATGTACACAGCAGGGAATGAAACAATGGGGTCATAGGCTCATGGGCCTCAGAGTGGTGGTCCCAATGGGGAGATAAAAACCCAAGGACTCTCTTCCATTGCAAGGTATCATGACTTCCTAGAAGTAGGCTCCCCAGTCTCTTGCATGTGAGCTGGCACACAGAGCTTGCTCTGAGGATGGATGCAACTGGTCTTGTCTCCACTGTATCTGTAAAAATGAAGTGTTGCAGCTGAAAGGCAGAAGAGCATTCTCGACCAAGCTCTTCATTTTATCAACAAGGAATCTGAGTCCCCTAGAGGGAAATGACTTGTCCACAGTGACAAAGGCAGTTGAATTGAACAATTGATATTTGAAGTTAGTCTCTTCCAGGTGTAAATCCTAGAAATCCACTCCATTTCAGACCTCCTCCATTTGGGCTCCTTCTCAACCTAGGCCTCTTTCAGATTCTATAATCTTTTCATTTGTTAGGAGATGATCTAACCTATAATGTTAGAGGTGGAAGGGACTCTAGAGACCATAAAGGTAAATATCAATTTACAGATGGGGAAACTGAGGTTTAGAGAAGGGAAAGGATTTGTCCAAAGTCATATAATGACAGAACCAAGGTCTCATGATTGTATGATCAGAGGCCCTTCCACAGTACTGATTCTAGAATTGGAAAGTCTGGATTCAAATCTCCCACCTCTCACACTTTGTACTTGTATAACTTTGGGCAAGTCACTGAACCTCCCTGAGCCTCAGTTTCCTCATGTGTCAGATAATTTTTAAGATCCCTTTGCACTATAGGTCAGTTATGGTCTTCTCTTGGGTCACTTCATATCTAGATCCTTCTCTCTGTCCATCCCCTCCAAAAAATATTCCTTCACCATGGTCCAGCCCCCAGCCTTAGGAACCTGATGGACAAGAACAACCCACTGATGGATGATGGGACACTCCCTAATATACCTCTCTTCTCCCTTCCCAGACTAATCCACGTGGCCAGGGCTGTGGTACGAGGACTCTTTTTCTCTATACTCACCCACTCTGAGGCATCCTAGAGATACATCACTGAAGGTCTGATTTTCAGGATCCCACAGAGCACCAGGGGAATTGCTCCAAGAACATAGGCCACTTGGGCATAGCGACAGCCTTGTTTCCATTCCAACCTTTACCCAGTTCCCTCTGCCTCTCCCCACCCATCCCCTGTCGTCAGTCATCAATCCCTAGCCGCTCAACTGGGATGGAAGTTATTTGCACTATATCAACCCACACTTGTGGATTATGTTGCTTTGTAACTATTTCTGAATTGTTTTCAAGGGAACCTGGCCTACAACTGCCCTAGGGTATGTCTGTATCTCCCTCCAGACCAAAGACTTTTCAAAGTTGGGAGCTACATCACATCCTCTCCATAAGACCATGGGTCCTTCAGAATGGGAACTGTGCCTTCATAAGATAAAACTTCCCCAAAGTCAATTGTCATGCCTCCTTAATCAGACCGAGGGTTCTAGGGTGGGGGGAAGGTGGAGGGAGTCCTGCTATTGCAGTTCCCCTTGGGAGTCTCAAGCTTGTCAGACGACAAGATCTGGGGAGCTTGCTCCCAGCAGGTATGGAGAGCAGGGCAGAATTTCTCAATGACTAGCTTTATTTGTACATCTGGCATAGCCAAGTGACTGCCATCTGTGGGCACTGATCAGGCTAATCTCTTTCCTGAGAAAAAGATAAAGGGGTTTGATGAATGAGTCTCCAGGTTATCAGAGAGAATGAAATGTTTTTTTTAAAATGAAAGAAAGGCTTCAATGAGAAACCAAAAAAGAAAAAAAGATCTAGAGAGCCAGATGAGAATTCTGACCTATGTTAGAAGGTGGCAGGTGAGAAAATGTTATACAGAGGAGAAAGGGGAAAAGATTATTAAATTCTTACAGCTAAGATAAATGAAGCTCTTCTCATATTTGGAGCTACATGCTCTGAGGAGAAAGAAAGAGTTCCTCCTCCAAGAAATGATGTAGAAGGCAGGGAACCTATGCCCTTGAGGCCACATGTGGCCTTCTCGTTGGGTGAGGTATTTTGACTGAGTCCAAGTTTCACAGAAAAAATCCTTTAATTAAGAGGATTTGTTCTGTGAAGTTTAGATCCAGTCAAAGGGCCTCACTTGAGGATCTAGAGGGCCACATATGACCTCAAGGCTTCAGGTTCCCTACCCCTGGTGTAGACCTACAGGTGCTGTCAGGTGAGAGATCATGACATTAGAGTCAGAGGAGGTAGTATTGATGACTTCCCCCTGAGGGGTAGAGATACAACTACTTGTGGACCTGTTAACAATGTGAGAGATCTTCTGCCTCTCCAGGGCACGTATCCAAGATGATTCAGAAAACTTCCTTAGACGTGTCAAACTAAATGTCTACTACCCACTTCTGGTGAATCATCTGGTCATAAATGGTATTGCTAGAAAACTTTAACAAAGAGTATGGAATCTTAGGCAATAAAGTGAAGAATTTAGAGGCATCCAAAGTATTTTCATGTTTTCAACAGTGCTGTCTTAAAGGCAAAGGATTGCGAAAGGCAGATTTGAGAAGTGAACAGCTGGTTAAGAAAAATGGTGCATGAAAATAGGATTTAAATTTCTGAATCATGGCTTAAAAATGTAGTGACAGGTGCATGGTCAGGGACGGAGTACATCTAAGAAGGGATGATCAGGATGTCTTTGCTGCGTCTTGCAAATTTAATCAAAAGAGCTTTATCCAAGCTAGATATCATAAAGAGAAGCTAAAATGTAGGATCCTAGAAAAACAACAATAACCTTATAAAGAAGTTCACAAAAGAAAAAATTCAAGCAAGAGGTAAATACACATACTCATGGCCTCAGACGTCTATACACAAATTCACAAAAGTAAGATGATTTAGAAGGTCTCATGTAGGTAAGTGCTGAGATTTGAAGGAATAACACCCACAACTTGAATATGGCTCTGGAAGTGTGTATGTACCTTAATCATAAGAAACAAGGGAGGTCAAAATAAGTGAAAAGGTAATGTTATATACCGAGAAGATTTACCCTTAGCAGGAAATCCAGGACCAGGATTCAGGGAACATGGAACATTTGAGTGAAACACAACAAAGGCAGGCACAGAAGAGATATTATCATCAAAATATACAATAGACCATCTGGATAAAAATAGAAAACAGATCAGCTCAGGATACAGATCACAAGCCTGGTATAGAGACTTGATATACTTGTGATGGAGAGCTTCAGTTACCTGAAATTTGCTGATGCTCTCTCTCTGTCAAGGAGAGAGCGGCTAATAACCACTTGGCTTTACTTAATGATATGTAGAGAAACAAACAAGGGAAAACCTTGAAATTGTCCAGTGTAAACTGAGGATTTTAGGAGAGCAGATTTCAAAGGTTTCTGAGAAAGGATGGACAAAATTCCACAAATTAAAATTCTATACAAGTGAGCCTGGGAAAAGTGGGAAGGGAAAAACATGTAGAGAAACAATTCTGATGGGGAAGAAAAGGGAGGGTGTGTATGAATAAATTGATATAAATGTATGGGGAATTCACCAACTAATTTGTTGTTGTTGCTTTAAAAATATAGACAAAAGATGGGAACAAAGGCAGGCAGGCAGCAAAGGACAAATACCAAAGCGTGACATAGTTTTCTAATAAGAGTATCAGAAGTACTGAATCTCAGAATTAGTTATGACTGGCAAAGAAAGCCAGGGTTAGCAAAAGGAGGTTTTTAAAGCTACATTGAAGAAAAGAGGAGAATCCTAGAATGCGGCTTGCCACTCATAATAGGGATAACTCAAGAAGGCAGAACTATTCAGTTCATGTTTTCTTCCTGTTTAACCAAGGAGAATAATCCTTGAACTGGGAGGGACCAAATAAAAATTGTGCTAAGGGAGTTGAAACCCAAAATAAGGTGAAGGTAAGAGAACATCTCACTCCCCTTGATGAACTCAGATTAACTTTGTTCTGAGTTGTCAAATGAACAGCTGGGATTGCTGAACTGGTCAGTGATTTTTGAGTGAATGATCGGAGAAATGAATAAGAACTAAAGAATGAGAGACAAGCAAATGCCCCAATGCTCAAAAAAAGGAAAAAAATAAAATCTGAAAACTATAGGTCAGTAAGTTTGACTTTGATCAAATGAGAAGTGCTTAGCACATTGTTGGCACATAGTAAGTGTTATATAAATGTTTACTCTCTTTCTCTTGATTCCCGATAAAATTCAATTATTAAAATGAGTATTTGGGACCATCTAGAAAAAGAAGCAGTGACCACAAAGAGTTAGCATTGCTTCATCAAGACCTGCTTAGAGTGCACAAAATTCACTTTCCTTTTTGACATTGTTATTAATTTGACATCAGTTTGCCTAGATTTGTTTGCTAAAATCTCTCTCTCTCTCTCTCTCTCTCTCTCTCTCTCTCTCTCTCTCTCTCTCTCTCTCTGTCTCTCTCTCTCTCTGTGCCAATTCTACATCTATATATCTAATCTCAGTACATCCCCTGAACTTCAACCCCCCATTCCCTGTTGGCCATTTCAAAACTAGATATCTCGAACTCAATACGTTTCCATTTTTCCGAATTTATCACTGTTCTCCCTAAAAGTGCCCATCTTCCAAGTTGCCAAGTCTGGTTGTTTCTGTCTTCCCAGAATTTCTCACCTCCAACTTCCTTCTCTTCAATAGCAGTCACCTCCATTCAATTCTTTACCACAAGATGTCTGAATCACTGCTCCAGCCTCATATTTGGTCTCCCAGTTTCTATTCCACCTCAGTGAATTCTCCCCACAACTACCAAACTGCTTTTCCTTAATCACAGATAGGACCATGTGACCTCCCTCCTCAGTAAACTCCAGTGGAGCCCAATTGCATTTAGAGTCAAATAGAAAATACTCTGTTTTGCTTTTAAAGTCCTTCGCAGTCTTGTCCCAGGCTTTCTTTGAAATCTTATTGTGCAAAGTTCCCTCTCCTGTGTCCTACAATCCAGGCAAACTGGGGCATTCTCTCTATTCTGTCCATACCACATTCCACCTCTCTTTTCCTTGACTTCATATGAGTGTCTCCCCATGCTTGGAATGTACCCCCTCATCACCTCCACCTTGCAGAATTCCTCCCTTCAAGGAGCAGCTCAAACTTGGCCTTCTGAAGACATGAAGTCTTCCCTCATTTCCCCCTCTGCTTGTCTCCTCCTCCTCCCAAACTATCTTTTGTTTATTCTGTACATCCTTATACATGTGATTGTTGTCTAGAATATGAATTGCTTGAGCGCAGGATGTGTTTCATAGTTTGCCTTTGTATCCCTACAACTTGCCATACAGTAGATGTTTAATAAGTACTACTTGGTTGATGCATTGGATGACCACTAGGGCTTACAAAATCTGATATTCTAAGGCAGGGGTGGGGACCCTGTGGCCTCAAGGCCACATGAGACCTTCTAGATCCTCGGGTGTGGCCTTATGACTGAGTCCAAGTTTTACAGAACAAACCCTTTTATTAAGTGGATTTGTTCTGTGAAATTTGGAGGTCAAAGGGATGCACTTGAGGACCTAGAGGGCCACATGTGGCCTCCAAGCCACAGGTTCCCCACCCCTGTCCTAAGGTTTTGAGGTATTTCTGAGGATGGGGACTGATTCTCTCCCCAGAGAAGACTGGGATTCCCTGAGGTTGGGGGAAAGATAATCTTTCTGTCAACAGACCACCATGGAGATAAGCACATGGGACTGACTGCATTGAATGTATTTTGGCCCACTGATGCTGACCAAAAGCATGGCTGCAGAGGGCTAGTCCATTTCTTTTCCCAACATTCTGCTGAGCCACCCCATTCCAATAAGTAAGATTCTCTCAGAGACAACTTTCTTTGTGGGGCGCTTCAAGTCTTTTCATTGTAAAATATTAATATGTAATCATACCAACATAGTTCATATGTTTATATGGTATGTTTTTATATTTAGTACCTAATATAATCATATATTGATATGACTATATATTAGTATAGTTTATGTTAATATAGATATGGATACTACATAGTCCCAAAATTTTTTAGCATTAGAAGAGAGATCACATAGTCCAACTCATACATAAACAACGTCCAGACTCTTTTTAAAGACCTCTTCCCGTTTCCCAGCAAGGTAGTAATAAAATTGCTATTAATCTCTGTATTTTGTTCAATTCTGTATTTTGTCTCCCCACCCCATCCCTCTTTTTCTTTGTATCTCCAGGGCTTAGCCCAGTGTGGATGGGCACATAGTAGACACTTAATAAATGTTTGTTGATTGATTAGTTGATCAGTTGCTTTGGGAACCTGACTGATCCCTGACCCAGAGATTTGTCAGCCCTTGGACAGACATGCTTGGGGATGAGGGGGAGGAGTAGGAGGTGCCAATAGAGAGAAGAAGAAGGGGGTCATAGGAGGAAATCTGGGCTAGACTGTCCAGAAGAGGGCCAGGATTCCAACTCAGGCAGGGTGAGGGGAATGTAGCCATGGAACTTGGAAAGACACCAGTTGTTCCCAAACAGAGGGGATGGATAAACACTCTTCTCCCGAGGGGGAGAGGAGGGCAGATCATAGAGGGAAGCCTCAGGGCTCCCTCGCTAGGAGGTAAGGAGAGGTGGAACCTGGCCTTAGCTGGCAGGCTCAAAGGCAGGCACAGTTTGAAGGGGCTTAGGTAGTGGTCTGGACATGTGAGCAGAGGGTGACCAGAGATTTGGGTGAGACAACTGGGAAAGCTATAAACAGAGCCCACCTTCACCACACACATATCCAGGCCCCATATAGATTTTGGAGGAGTAGGTCGGGGAGGTTGAGAGATCCAGGGAAGGTAGAGTACCCTTTAGAAGAGGAATGTGAAGACCTAGGAGCTGCCCATGGACTATGGCAGAGCAGCAGAAGATGATGGTAAGAATGCTTACTTTGGGGTCAGAAGATCTGAGTTCCAAGCTGGCTCTGAATTCCGTGCATCATTGAGTAGGTCACTCACCTGTGTCCTCATGGTCTGTTCTCTCCTCTGTTAAATGATAGAGCCAGACTAAACACCTGCTATTCAGCGTTGGAGGGTACCTTCGAGGACAGCCAGTACAACCCCTTCATTTTATAGAGGAGAAGGCCTGGGAGGCTAAAGTGACTTATCCAAGGCCACTCAGACAGCAAGTAACAGATGGTATTGAAACCCTCGGATTTCCAGTCCAGTTCTCTGCATCTGCCTCACACTGCCTCCAGGGGCTTGATGGGCTCCCTTGTCCTCCAATCCCAGAAGCTTTGTTGGGATACCCATCTTCCCCTGGAGGCTGCTGCCCAGAGTCTCACCAAGAAGCCCCCGGACACCCAGATGGCTGAGACAAGCTGAAAAGTGAGGGGACAGAAGGAGAAAGGGGGGCCTGCCTGAGAGGAGCACAGAGGAAAGCATCCTTTAGTCCAAAATCTGTCCAACTAGGCCAGACATGATAAGGGTGGAGAAGATTAGGGAAAGCAAGAGCACTCTGGGGAAAGAAAAGGGCCAGGGTACATTTTTTAAAGTATTAAACGTTATTGGGGTGGAAGAGTGTTAGCTGGAGGAGAACCATATTCCTGGGAGCCAGAGGCAGTGGGGCTCAGGGCTCTCACTTGTTTTGTCTGGCCTCAGCTGTGGGTGCAGCCACGAAGGAGGCACAAGATGAGTGTGAGGGGAAGACCGTGGGTTGTAGGACAATAGAGAAGCTGAGACCTTTAGAGTCCAGTCCTCTCATTTTACAAAAAAGGGACCTGAGGTACTAAGAGAGGAAGCAGCTAATTTAGGGTCACACAGGTAGACAAGAGTGGAGCTGAAAGTCAGGTCCAGGCTTTCTAATTCTGAATTCAAAGGTCTTGCAACTAAAACAAGAGAATCATAGCTCAGGTCCTGAAATAACCCAGAGGCTTAATATCACCCTCCCCCGGCACGGGCGCGCACATGCACACACACACACACACACACACACACACACACACACACACGCACAGACTCCAGCTCCACCCACAGAAAGCTAGGAAGCTGGGGAGAGATTCCTGGCCTTCTCAAGGACTTAGGGGAATTAAACAATACCCTTCTTCTCTCCTTCTCCCCCACCTCCACCTCAAAGAACCAATGATTTCCTGACTTGCAAACAGAATACTGTCCATCCTTGAACTTTTCCCCCCAAGTACTGCCCCCCTTGACTCCTTTGGGTTTTTTCACCTCATTTCATCTTTTCTTTGATTCTTCCATCCCCAAGTCCCTATTATCTCTTATCCTATCCCCATTTTATATATACCTCCTTAACTTCTGTCTGGGAACATGGGAAAGGTATGGTTAGTATGACCTTGATTTGCAGGCTAAGGATGAAATAATTTTAGTCTGACAATAGAACCAGGGACTTTGAAAATGTGAGCTCTTGATAGACCAAAACAGAAGTAATTTTTTTAAAAAATAGCTACCTGGTGGATTTTAAGTCAATGGGAGAATAAGTGTCAAGGATAGGGGCTTAGTTTAGAGGATTGGGAACACAGTATAAAGGGAAGAGATCCCAGTGTCAGGAATAGGTACTCAGTGCTGAGGTCATGAACTATGAATTAGAAACAGGAACTCTTTGTCAGGGATGGGGGTAAAGTGTTGGGAATAAGGGAACATGTTGGGAATGAGGGATCATTGTTGAGTATGGAGTTTCAGTGTCAAGAATAGCAGCCCACGGTTTAGAATGGGGTCTTGGTTTTGGAGTTGGGAAGTCAGTAACATGGATGGGAGCTCTGTGTCTAGAATGGGGGATTAGTGTTGGGAATGGGCACTCAGTGTTTGTGGTGGCTGTCAGTGTCAGAGATGGGGCCTCGTTGTTGGGGATGATAGTTTAGTGTTTGGGGTTGGAGCTCAGGGTCAGGGACCAGGGCTCAAAGTTGGGGACTGGGACTCAGAGTTAAGGATAGGAGATCACTTTCAAGGATGGGAAATGAATGTCAAAGAGGAGAAGGGAAGGGAAGGGAGTAGTAGGTACTGAATCACTTCCATTGAAATTGTCTTAGGAAGATTCTGAAGATCAGCTGGCAGGATAAGGTACTAGACATTGAGATCTTTTCTTAAACTAAATTGCCAAGCATTCCAACTCTGTTACAGAGAGTACAACTCTGATGTGCTGGCCACAGTTCGAATGCAAAACGTATACTTGCCAAAAAGACTAGTTTATGGAGAACTCACACAAAGCAACTGTTCACATGGTGGTCAGAAGAAGTGATACAAGGACACGCTCAAGGTCTCTCTTAAGAACTTTGAAATTGATTGTGTGACATGGGAGACACTGGCACAGGACCGCTCAGCATGGCATGTTCACATCAGAGAACGTGCTGTGCTGTATGAGCAAAGCAGAATTGAGACAGCACAAAGTAAACATGGGATGCACAAATTTGGAACCACCCCAAATTTCACACAGACTATTTATGCCCGAACTGTGATAGAGCATTCCAAGCTTGTACTGGTCTGATCAGCTATACTTGGATACACTGAAACTTGACTCTAGCATAGTGATGTCCTATGCTCTTTTGGTCCTCTTCGAGAATGAAAGACAACAACCACCCAACCAACCAACCACATACCAGACACTGTGTTAAATGCTTTATAAATATTATATTTTATTTGATCCTCAACAATAACCCTGTGAGGTAGGTGATATGAAGATCCCCATTTCACAGTTGAGAAAACTGAGGTAGATAGAGGATATGTGACTTGCCCAGGGCCACACTGGGCACAATAAATGTCTGAGACTATATCTAAATTCAGGTCTTCTTGACTCCAGGCCCACTATGTCACCTGTCTATCTTATGATGGAGATTTAATGTCAATGAAAAACGCACAGTATCAAAGATAGGGGCTACATTTGGGGGATGGCAGCTCCCTTGGAGATGAGAGATTCCTGTGTCATGGGTGGGGTCTCCATGGTAGGGACAGAGTCTAAGTGCATGGGATAAAAACTCAGTGTTCAAGATGAAGACAGTGAAAGGAATGAAATAAGGGTTCAGTGTCAGGGATGAAGAATGAGTCAAGTATGGAAGATAAATGTGGGGAATGGGAGCCTCAATGAGGGAATGGGAATAGGCCAGGTCATGGAAGAACAAGCATGGGAAATATATGTGGTTAAGAAAGGACACAACATATCACATCTGTGACTTTGTACACCTTGCAAACCTTGTTTCTGGTAGGTTTAGAGTTTGTGATGCAGGGGAGCAGTGGTGCAATCAATCCCAGTGATGATAGAGATGAAGGCTTGGGGACAAGGATGGAGGTTCAATGTCAGGGAGAGAAGCACAAGGCTGGCGACGGGAGATTAGTGTCAGGGATGGGTCCTCACTGTCAGGGAAAGGGTTCAGGGTTGAAGAGGAGGACTTGTCGAGGACAGGCACTCAGTGCCAGAGGTGGCGCATCAGTGTTGGGATGGAGGGGCCCTAGTGTCAGGCCTGGGAGCTCAAGAATCACTAGGTTTTTGCTAGAAAGACCTAAAGAGCATCTCCTCCTCTTAAAAACCCTCTTTGGGCTCTTCAGCTGCAGTCTCACTTCCTCACTGTCCCCTGTCTTGCAGCACACAGCTCTTGGTGAAACTCTGACACTGGGTTGTAGGTCTCTGGTTACATTCTGTCCCAGGGGCCTCCATTTATCTCTGGGATGACAGAGGTCTGGGAAACAAGGACCACAAGGACATGGGCCATCCCTGCCAGCTCCTGGTCCCAGAGCAGCCTCATCTGAGGGGGTGAATTCCATGTGGATGGAAGCATGATGTGGGACAGGTCTGGCAGGAAGCCCAGGCATCTCTGGACAGCTCTGCACCCCAGATGAAATGAGTGCTTTACATATTTCTCAACTCCAGAATTAAGGAAGAAAGAAAATATGTATTTAATCGTGATTGGGGTGGGGTAGCATAGGGAAGGGCTTGGGAAGAGAACTTGAAAAGATTGGCCATGGGGAAAGAAAAATGAAGTTGCTGTTGTCCTGGTGACACACTGGCCTGTGAGGTGAACCCACCCTAACCCTGAGACCAAGGCACAGTGCAGGTCTCTTTCTCCCCACTCCATGCTCTCAAGACAGGGTTCTTCACCTGGAGATTATGAGCTTTTTAAAAAAAAATGTTTATGGACAACTATTTCCATTGACTCCCTTTGTAATTTTATAGACTTTTACTTTGCATATTTAAAAATAGCATTCTGGACCCCCCAAAAAAGTCCATAGACTTCACCAGACTAATATCAAAGGGGCTCATAACAGTGAAGGACCCCTGCTTTTGAGCAAAATCCTTCCCAAAGGCTTTGCAACTTGAAGGGAGAATTTTGGGTGCCAGTTTCCATACTCTCACCAATAAGAAGGATTAGGAGGAACATTCCTGACCTCACAAAATACCCCCGACCAACCTGACCCACTCATCCCCTTCCCATTACTCAGGAACTGTCGTTTTGAAAGGATAATTTGATAGTACCACTGAAATTCCACCTCCTACATGAAGTCATCTTGGACCAAAAGAATTCTTGGGCTCTCTTCCTGTTTCCCAACACAAAAATATTCAACCTCCTTGATGTACATAATATGGTAGAGTGGAAGTAGCATGAGACTAAGACCTGGGTTGAATACCAACCATGCAACAACCAGCTGGATGGCCTTGGACATGTTTTTCAGTTTCCTTCTGTGTAAAATAAGAGAGGACTGGGTTGAACTAGATAATCTCTTGGATTAGTAAAATCTTTGTTATTACATTCAAGTACTTGTTTTAACCTGGTTCTAGTTATTCAAGGATCATCTCACTTCTATCCACATTATTAGGTATTTCTTCAAGTATAAACTTCTTAAAGGTAGGGACTCAAACAATTCAGTTCTTAAACTTCACCATTGTTGAAATGAATAAAAGTTTTGAAGAGCTGGTGGTAATGATGGCGACAGTGTCGATGGAGAGTTTGGTGTTGAGGTCTGTTGGTGAATGCCAGTGGTGATTGGGAGGTTGGTGATAACAGTGATTGGGAAGTCAGTCAATGACAACGGTGATGAGGGGGTTACATCAATGGTGATACTGATGAAAGGTGATAATTACATAGAATCAAAAATTTCTGAGACAGATGGAATCTTTAAAGATCAATGGGTTTAACCTCCTCAACTTTTAAATCAGAAAATTGAGGTCCAGATAATCATTTATGCAAGGTCAGTCAATTGATCAACAAACATTTATTAAGTACCTGTTGTTCAGTCATTTCAGTTGTGTCCAACTCTCCATTACCCCATTTGGGGGTTTTCTTGTCAAAGATACTGGAATGGTTTGCCTTCTTCAACTCATTTTACAGACAAGGAAACTGAGGCAAACAGATCGAAGTGACTTGTCCAGGGTCTCACAGCTGGTCAGTGTCTGAGGCTGAATCTGAACTTGTGAAGATGAGTCTTCCTGATTCCAAGCCCAATGCTGGATCCACCATACCATCTTGCTGCCTTATTAAGTACCTACTCTGTGCCAAGCATATGTGAGCTAGGTGCTAGAGATATAAAGACAAAAATATAGCATTCCTGGCCCTCAAAGAGCTTATATTCTACAAGGAAAGACAACTTGCATCTAAATAAGCATGTGTAGATGCATACAAAATAAATACAGGGTAATTGGAGGGGCAGGACATTGGAAATGGCCTCCCAAAGGTAATACTTGAACTAAGTCTTGGAATTCTAACGGATGGAGATGAGGAGGGAGTGCGTCCCAGGCATAGGAGAATGCCAGTGCAAAGTCACAGAGAAGGGAGATGTAGGGTCCCGGGTGAGGAACAGCAGTAGTCCTTTGGCTATGCTCTAGAGTCTGAGAGGAAGAGTGATGTACAATATGATGGAAAAGGGAGCCTGGGGTCAGGTTATGAAGGACTTTAAGTGTCAAACAGAAGAATCTGTATCTTTCTCTAAAGTCCACAGGGAGTCTCTGGAGTTTAATCAGCCCTGGGCTGAGGTGGACTAGAACCCAGGACCTCCAACTGCAAGTTTATTCTGCGTTCTGTCATATCACACTGCCTCTCTAACGGATAAACTGGCCATGAGTATATGAGCCTCAGGGCTTTACAACATCACTTGTCCAAAGCTAACTCAAATATAACCAGTGTATAACAAATATAGTTCAAATACAACCAGCTACCCCTAGCTAACTCAAAATCACAAACCATCAGAGTTGGAAGAACCATCTAGCACAATGATAGGCACACAGTAGGTGCTTAATAAATGTTTGCTCCTGACCTATACCTGAACAAGAACCAAACTCACTAACCTTTGCTTGAAGTCTTCTAGGGAGCAGTAACTCAGGGCCTCCTGAAGCACCCCTTTTGCTTTGGGACCAATGTAATGATTAGGAAGCCTTTCCTTACATATGGGAGTTCAATTTATCATTCACAACTTCCTCTTCTTGTTTCTTCCCTCTGGGGCAAACTGAACAAGTCAGCAGTCCAATCTGTCTTTCTTGACATAGCCTGAAATCAGTAGTCTTGTCTCCCCACCCTCCTGCCCTGGCTGAGACCTCTCTTCCTCAGGGTAAATGCTACCAGATTTTTCAGCTAATTGTCACAGAGGGTAGTTTCCAGTCCCATCTCCATCCTGCTTCAGTTTTCTTGACGTGGTCCAGTCGTTCAGTCCCCCAAAAGCCTCCTCCTCTCCCCCCTCCTGGGGTATGTCAGCCCCTTGGTCCCTAAAGCCATGTAAAGGAGCCCCTCAGATGAGAGGCCCAAAAAGATCGCCCCCAGTCTGCCCCACCTAGAAGATGTCTCCCTGTCTACCACCTTGCAGCCCACTTTGTGTCCTCATTTAAACTTTGTACCTCTCTGTGTCATTCTCCCTTCTTAGACTTCAAGTACCTTGAGGGCAGGGACAGGGCTCAATTATAGCTCAGCCAATCATAGTCCTGGGCTCACAGCAAATATCCAGAAAGGACAGTTGGACTGACGGGTATCTTGGATGGGCCCAGCCTCATCATTGGATGAAGTCTGAGAGTGATTCTTACAAAATAACTTCCAAAGAAATGGGGGCATCTGGATGGCGCAGTGGATAGAACACCATTCCTGGAGTCAGGAGGACCTGAATTCAAGTCCAGCCTCAGACACTTGCTGTGTGACCCTGGGCAAGTCACTTAACCTCAATTGACTCACAAAATAAATAGGAAAGAAAGAAATGAGAGACTTTATACTAAAATGAGTTGGTGATAAAAGTGATGGTGGTGATGAAAAGAGAGGAGACAGGTAGGCGTGAACCACCAGAGGAATGTGGGGCCTAGGAGATAAAGCCTTGGTAGAGGAGAGAGAAGTGAGTCCCAGAGGACTTAGCCATGTTTCAGTGAGTTGGGACAGGCCTGGGGCCAAGGGAAGGCAAGTGACTTGTCTAAGATCACCCAGCAAGTCAACAACAGAGGAGGGCCTAGAAAACAGGTCCTTTATCATTCCATGACACCCCTATTAGGGAGAGCCATCACTGTGTTCACCCACTCAGGTTCAGTCTTCTCCCTCAGTTTGTTTAGCCCAAAACTTGCTCCCTGGGCCTCTTGTTTTGAGGCTAGGGAGGATGGGAGGGAGGCAGGCAGTCCATAAATCATAAACAAGGCCCCAGGGCAGGCCAGGCCGTGTGATACAACCATGGCAGTGCTGGGGCTTTTGCCTGCCAGAGGGGAAACAAGTGGGGAGCGGGGGCTGGCAGCCCAGGCCCCAGCGACGCAATCCGTCTGCTATGCACCCAGAGGCCTGGCCTGTATTTATTTATGCTGAGCGTGTATTTATATCAGCCCCTTTCTTATTAATACAGCAGGAAATTGCTGGAATAGTTGCATACCTGGCTGGCTGGCTGGCCAGGACCTGGCTTCGGCCAAGAAACATAGGGGCTCTGGCCGGCTCCTCAGCGTCTGGGGCTCAGCTTCCTCCAAACAAGTACATGGGGTCTAGGACCCCCACAAGCCCTCACTGGGCTGGACCCTTAAGAGGAAAATGTTCCTTGGCCCCCTTTCCCAGCACTGAGCCCCAAACCCTGACTCTGAGCCCCCATCCTCAGTCCTGAATACCCAAACCTGCCACTGAGTTCCCATCCCCAGAACTGAGCTCCACTCTTGAGTCCCAGCAACCTCATCCTTGACAATAAGCTACCATCCTTCACACCAGGTTTCTATCCCTGACATTGGACTCACATCCCTTTACCTTTCTCCCATCTTCTCAGTCCTAGCTCCCACTCTATCTCTAGCCACACTAGCTAGGTCTTTGGTGCGTGTCTCAGTAAGCAACCAATGGAAGAGGGATCAGAACAGAGAGGTCACTTGTGGGTGTCCTGAACTCCACCAATCCAATACACACAGAGAGAATTATAATTCCCCAAGGGCGGAGGCTGCTATTCCTCCACTTGACTGTTTGTTCTCTGAAGGCAGAGATTCTATCTCTTCCACCAGATCAAAAAGTCTTGCTAGGATCAGCCAAGCCATTGGGAATATCTAAAGGCCATCTAGCACGCTGCCTTGGGCCATCCAGCACAGCCCTTTGCCACTGGCCAATGTACTTCCCAGTACATGGTTGTCTGTTTTCTATTTTCCTATTCAGAGATAAAAACTCTACCACCTCTCTTAGTCACCCATTTGGCACCAAGTCAAACCTTACTTTAATCTGTAACAGAGGAGCCACATGGTGGATGTAGGCGTAGGAGAAAGACATGAGATTCAAAGTCAGAGGACCAAGGTCTGAATCTTGGCTTTTCCATTTCCTACCTCTGTGATTCTGAAGAAATCTCTTTACCTCCCTCCTTCCCCCTATAGAATGAGGGACCTTTATGATCCTTCCCAGTTCTAGATGTATGAGAAAGACAATGGATTTGGCAATGATGTAAAGAAAGGTCTTGTTGAGGGGAAAAGAAGAATATCTAGGGCAGTACCTTTGACATATTCCAATTCTCCATTGGGTCAGTTAAGTGACTCAGTGGATAAAGCACTGAATCTGGAATCAGGAAGATTCATCTGCATGAGTTCAAATTCCACCTCAGACATTTACTAGCTATGTGACCCTGGGCAAGTCACTTAACCCAGTTTGCCTCAGTTTCCTCATCTGTAAAATGAGCTGGAGAAGGAAATGGCAAACCACTCTATCTTTGCCAAGAAAACCACAAATGGAGTCATGGAGAGTTGGATGTGACTGAAAATGACTAAACAAGAACAACAAAATGCTCCATTGGTTCTCCCCTTTAGGGAGGTGGAATGATAGAAGAGAAAGAGCACTAGATTTGAAGTCCAAGGACTCAGATTCTTCTAATTCTGTCACTGACGCATTACTTGTGTGACCTTGAGGGAATCACTTGACCTTTTTCATCTGTAAAGTCAGATCACCTCTAAAGTCCTTTTTAGATCTAAATCTATGATCAAATGAGCTCATCTATGCAGACATTTGTTCCCCTCGTGCTGCCCATCCATGTCTACCATCTTGGGAGCTTCTTGTCTGTGTCGTCCCTCATGGGGGGAAGGGACAATGTTCAACCAGTATGTTTTCATTGAGTTCTCTTGACATAGAGAGAACAGCTTCATGAATTGTATATCTTGAAAGTCACGAAGCCAAGCTTTGCACATGGTAAAATCTTAATCGATATTTGTTCAGGTTAAGTAAAAGAAGAAATGTGTAAACATTAAATGTTTACCTCATAAACATAGGAGTAAAGTAAGGGTGTCGTATTTCCCCAGTATCATTTAACACAGTTCTAGAAAAGCCAGAGACAGCAATAAGACAAGCGAAAGAAATTGAATTCATAAACATGGGGGAAGAAGAGATGAAAATGATCCCTATTTGCTGACAACATGATGACTTCCTTAGAAAACCCCAGAGAATCAGCAAAGATGTTGAAGTGAGAGCAAGAAGACTGGTTAAGTTATCTATTGCCAGAATTCAAATGGAGAGCAATGAAGGCCTTTGTAAATTGTGTAAATACTCTACAAGATGGGACCGGGAAGAATAGAGAAGAAATAGGAGATTTCTGATGTAGAAATGATAGGATTCAATGATTCAGTGGATCTGGAGTGAGGTAAAGGAAGGGTGAAAAAATTCAAGATGACTCCAAGGTTTGGATCATAGTAGATCTAGCAAATGAATTTCATTTTAGCTCCTGGTCCTACTCTTGCCCTGAGAAAGACTGAGGGTCCATAGATCACAGACTTTAGAACTGGAAGGGACCTTAGACATTATCAGGACTGATTCCCTCATGGAATAGATAAGGGAAATGAGGCCCAGAGATGAGAAGACACTTGTGCAAATCATAAGTGATAGTCAGCCTGGGGTCTGAGCCCAGATTACCTGACTCCTAGTTCAATGTTCTCCCTGCTTACTAGGTACATTATAGACTATATAAAACATCTTTGCCAGAATGCTCAGAGGCTATGTAGTTGGGAGCCCTATTTCTTCATCCTCCTTGCTATCTTCCTGTCCATCCATGCTCATGTCAGCACTTGGTCCTGTGCCCAGAAGGAGTCAAGAAGAGTTCTCTAAATTTTGTTGCCCTAGCTCAGTAGAATTCAGGGGATTTCTGCCTCATATCTCCAACTCTCCAAACTTCATAAACCTTAGTGCAAGTACATTTCAAAAGACATGTGGACTGACTGCTCCATCCAGGTCAGTCTTCTACTCAGTTCCTACCCCCATCCAATACCAATGTTTGAACAGTTCCCTCCATCTGGAATGCCATCATTCCCTCCTTCTACTTAGCTAAATCCTACTCAGGTGAGGTATACTTATTTTTTCCGTGTATGGTACCTTGAAAATGGAAACAAAGATGCACTCTCAGATAGATACTCACTGGCCTAGTCTTTGCCTTCAGCTCCTCAGGTACTTCCTTTAGTAATCTGACCAACTTTAGCCAGCTCTCTGGATCCTTCCCACTACCAACAGCCAAATCCTGCTTAAAGGAAGATCCCACCTACAGTTTTCCATTGTCTGAAGAACATATCAACAGGACACCTCTTCCTGGAACCAAATCTGCTGATTGAATGCTTCCAAGCAAGGCTCACAGATTCATACAGAGGGTAATAAGGACCAAATGTTCCCAAACTACTATGGTCAGAGTTCCCCCAGGCATCATCAACCTTGCTTAAGCTTCAGCAAGCTTCATTTCTTTACAATGAGGCTCAGAAAAGGAGCCAGAGGAAGATCAGATCACCAGCATCAGGGGATTTCTGTCACTGGTTTTTAATAGCCAAGGTACTTTCTGCTGTCTGAATGCACACATGTGTTCCTAGCATCCTTGGCCACAGCCTTCAGACTTCTAGTTCAGTTGATCCCCATGGTTAGATAACTTACTTTATTGGTCTCCATGCTCTTTGTGAGTCACTTCTGCCAATCTCATTTACAGGGTAAATGTGGCTTTTGTTGGATACCTTCCAGGAAGTCAGGGAGTAAGGAGCTGTATTTCTTCATCAGTGCTAATATCTTCCAGTCTCACTTCCTCTAAAGTTGCTTTCCCTGACCACCTCAGCCTACACCTATTTTTCCCTCCTTTTAGTACCTCTGCTCTTAGAATCAGCTCCACCCAATCTCAAACCCAAGCATCTACTCTATATCTTCTATGTGTCCATTGGTGACTAGCTGGCCCTGCTCTCAGTCCATGCCAGCTGCATCCCTAGCACATTCCTCAAGGGGAGGATTGGGAAACTGACCACAGGGAGAAATAATCAGCTTCCCCAGAGATGTCTGAACAGAGGGACTCACTCCCAGAAAAGAAGACTCAGAAAATGGTTTGGGAGCTTGCAGATAGCAACTAAGGCCTGAGGTGGGAGACAAAAGCAAAAGGACCCATGACCAGATTGGCTCACCTGGGATGGGATGCCTGACCTTTTCCAGGGGAGAGTGTATAGCATGGGCCTGCATACTTGGCCTGTCTTTCTAAAGGCCAGTAGACCAGTTAAGGGGCTGGGGAAGGCAAAAAAGTGAAGTCAGACACTCCTAATGTACTCTGGGGCTACAAATCACCTCCTCCCCATTGTACTATAAAGCGCTTCCCAGAAACTTACAGAATTCCCTTTGAGGTAAGAATGTTGCCTTTTCATGTACTGCTGAAGCCCCCCTTTCTCCAGTTCCTGGCCTGTAGAGTCACACACACATGCACCTCCTCCCCACTAGCCCCCAAAAGCCTCCAATGTTCACTCCAACCAAACCGCTGAAACTAGAGAATCCGTGGCTGACGCAATTTCCTGAGGGGAGGGGAGGCTGGTCATTGAGGTTCTGTGGGCTGGGGAGGAAAGGGGCCTAGAGGGATAGCAGAGGTAGGGAGGCAGGGGGGATAGGAAGGACAGAAGGAAATGAGATCTAGGGTATGGGGATTAGGAGAACTTGGAGGAGAGAATGGGGGAAGCCAAGGAAGAAGGGATGGGGGGATCAGAGAGAGTGGCAGGAGTGGGGAACAGACAGGGTAGGGAGAAAAAAGGGATGTCAAGATGGAAGAGAAGGAAACAAGAAAACTGGGCAAGAAGAAAGGGATAGAAGAGGATAGAGGGAATGAAGAGCTAATTGGACTATCCAAGTGGCTTTTATTTTCTTTTATATTCAATATATAGACCAAAGAGCAACATCTATTTAAGGTGAACACCATCTTTGTGAAATATTGTTAAGAATGAGGAGAGAAGGTAAGCAATTGGCTAATGGGGATGAGATGAATGAGAGAATTCTGAAAGAGAAAATTCTCTGCAGGTTTGAGTCTCCCCTCCTGATTTAGCCACTTTCAGTCCCAGGCTCTGTGGACACAGTTCTCTCTCATCACACCAGGGCTCCCTGAGGGCAGGGTCTGGGTCTCTTCCATCAGGCCAGAGTTCCCTAAAGGCAAGGACTGGACTGGGGGCTGACAAGGGATGACAAGTTTCTTCCTCTCTGTCTCAAGCTCTGGGGAGGTGGTTGGGGCCCCAGAACAAATCCAAGAAGGCAGAACTGCCCAAAGGCATTTGGATGGCAGGAAAGGGAACCCAGGCTGAGCTTGGGAAATGACATCCTCAGGATGGCCTGAGGACATCCCCAGCAGGGGCCCTGGGGGCAGCTGACAGGTAACCTCTCCCCCAGACCTGTTTGTACAGCTGTAACCCCAGAGAGACCAAAGAACCCAGCACTTCCCTGGGAACCAGAGTTGGGGGAGGTGGGGGTGGCAGAAAGGAATGCGAGGGGCACTGGGCCAGGACCCCAGGCAGAGGCTGGCCACAGTTCCTTGCTCTGTTGATCTTGTAAGAGGACCAGGAGTTCCAACTGTCAGTAGGAAAAGGCCAAGGAGTGTGAATAAGTTGTTTAAGGAGGGTGGGGTGCGGCAGGGAGGTCTGGGTGGACCCTCCAATGGGGTTGGAAGGCATGGGCTGGGTACCAGGGCAAAAGGAAAGAGCAGAATGAGTCAAACTGGCCAGGGCGGGAGAAGTCCCCTAGGGTCTCTGAAGTGGAGGAAGTGACAGGCAGACCCCTACTTTCAGCCTCAAACCCATCCAGAAGAGAATGAAGGGGGAGGTCCAAGGGATGCTCTCTGGAGGAGATAGGGAAGACAGCTTAGGAACGGTATAGAGTATCAGACTTGGAGTCATAACGATCCAGTTTTAATCCTCCTTAGATACTACTGTGTGACTCTAAGCAGGTCACTTTCCCTCAGTCTGCCTCAGTCTCCTCATCTGCAAATGGGCAGGATGATAAGAGCACCTACTCCCTGGGGTTCTTGGAAGGATCAAACAAGATGTTGCACGTAATGTGCTTTGCTAACTTCGAAGGACTGTATAAAATATTGTTGGCTATTAACATGATTAATCTATTCTCCCTCAACAAATCCCCTGCCCGATTGGTGATGGGGCAATTAGAATGCTCGGTGTTTTGGGGTGGGGGGAGGGGACAAATGGGGAGAAAATTTGGAACCCAAAATTTTTGTGAAAATGAATGTTAAAAGTTAAATTAAAAAAAATAAAAAATTAAATTAAATTAAAAAAAAAAACAAATCCTCTGCCCACTCCCACCCTCTAAATGTGGGCATCCTTTAGTCTCTGGCCTTGTCCTTTTACTGCTAAGGGAGAGACAGATTTGGGAAGAAATGATGAGCTTAGTTTGGAGGTATAGAGAGCTACACACCCCTCTTCCCTCTTGGACGATTTC
This sequence comes from Notamacropus eugenii, assembly GCF_028372415.1. Lineage (NCBI taxonomy): Eukaryota > Metazoa > Chordata > Mammalia > Diprotodontia > Macropodidae > Notamacropus > Notamacropus eugenii. Next base: position 49,660,404 of record NC_092873.1, read on the forward strand.
ATTCATTCCTTTGTAATTAATCATCATTGACCTAGAACTGGGAGCAACTTCCCTAAGGGTCTAGTTCAACTTCCTTATTTTACAAATGAGGAAACTGAGACCCAGAGAGACCAAGTGACTTGTCTAGTCCTGAAAGGGACCTCAGAGGCCATTTGATCCAAATCCTTCACTTCACAGAGAAGTAAGTTGCTCAGATCACAGCAAATCCAAGATGTGAACTCAAGTGTTCTAGCCCCAAATCCAATGTGGTCTTTGTCTGGTTCAGTGCTGTCTCCCTTTACCAAGAGAGCTTCCACATGTGTGTCTCTAGTCTGTCTTCTCTGACCTCCCCTAGTCTCTAAGCTGGACAACTCTACCCCCATTTCCATGACTGACTGGAGGCAGTGTGGTAGAGTGGGAAGGGCCATGGGTTCTGCAGTCAATAAATCTGGGTTCAAATCCCACTTCTAATGGTCTCTCCCTTTATGACCCTGGGCAAGTCACTTTGACCTCTCTGTGCCTCTGTTTGTATATTGTGGGGGGGATGACTTGACGGTTCCTAGAGTCCCTTCTAGCTTTAGAAAGCTATAATCCTATGAAGGTCATTGGATTGGTCAACTGGGGTGAATATTATGGTCAGTGGGTCCTACAGTGGTCAGGAGGTGGCACGGTCAATAGGATGGATGTGGGGGATGTTTCTCTCCCTGATTTTCTCACCCTCACTCTGCT